>NC_142103.1:70183769-70805542 GCF_054644295.1 Miniopterus natalensis | reverse complement strand
TCTCTCTTGGGTAACTGTGTGAGTATTAATGACTATATGCACAGGCAGGTACATTATTTGTGTGACGTAAGACAAACTGTATCGCCTCCCTTTGTTTTCTGTTTACTGGTCTTTGAAATGAAAAGATTACATCAGGCAGGTTGCTGTTTGTCAAAATCCTGTAGATGGCACTACGTGTTAAGAAAAAAATTAGAGACAGGTTAGGTTAAACCACCTCAGGACTTCTACTTTTACAATGCAAATTGTTCCCTTATTTTCTGTTTCTGTCCAGCCCTTAAAGTAAGAACTTATCCAGGGAGTATGGGAGCAGCTTTGACTCTAAACTCTTGTAATTGGACAGATGAGAGGGGCTTATCATTCTTTGGATCATTTTTACTGGCTGGGGACACAGCATTCACCTTGCCATTCTTCCTTTTTTTAAAAAAAAAAAAATCTTTATTGATTTCAGAGAGAGGAAGGAAGAGAGGGAGAGAGAGAAGCATCAATGATGAGAGAGTCATTGGTCGGCTGCCTCCTGCATGCCCCCTACTGGGGATGGAGCCAGCAACCCAGGCATGTTCCCTGACCAGGAATCGAACCACGATCTCCTGAATCTTAGGTCAGTGCTCAACCGCTGAGCCACACCAGCCAGGCTGTCATTCTTCCTGATTGTTCTTTTCTTTTTTTAAAAAAATATATCTTTATTGATTTCAGAGAGAGGAAGGGAGAGAGAGAGAGAGAAACATGAATGATGAAAGAGTCATAGATAGGCTGCCTCCTGCATCCCCCCGACTGGGGATCGAGTCCACAACCCAGGCATGTGCCCTGACCGGCAATCAAACCACGATCTCCTGAATCCTAGGCCAACACTCAACCACTGAGCCACACCTGGCCTGGCTTGATTGTTCTTTAACAGAAAGGAAGAATCAGATTGGAACAAAACCATTCATATTTCACAGGGTAATATGTCTGTTGTTAATATTTACAACTAGATAAGAGGTGACTGGGATTTTGAAGCACTTTAAAGTAAACGTGAGGTTTGATGAGGTGTCATAGGGGGAGCTACAAAGGAATCCAGCTCCTGCTTCCTGCCTCCATGTCACCCTTCATGCTGAGGGTGAATGGTCTGACTAATAAGGACAACCCCTCCTTTGGGGGAGTGAGAAACATCTACTCAGTCGAAAACAACTGCCAGGGCTTGGGCCAGGACAATTAGGTGGATGACAATTTCCTCCCTCTGTGTTCAGCAATTTGCACTGTGCTCTCATTGACTGTCTCCTCTCCAGCAACACTCAACCAGGGAAGTAGCAATAATAAAGGCTGCCATTCTCTGAGCACCTACTCTGCACCAGACACTTCGTTCATTCCAGCCACAGATATTTATTGAAGTCACGTATGTGCTGGGCAGTGTTCTATGAGCTGGGGGTACACCAGTGAACTAAGCAGACTAAAGTGCCCACCCTTGTTGTGTTTATATTCTAGCTATGGAGAGAGCAATAAACAATGAATATAAATAAATTAACAAATAATACAATGCAGTAGAAGGCAATATGTGCTATTGGAAGAATAGAGCAGGAAAGTGGGATTGGCAGTGCTGATTGGTTTGTATACAGTTTTAAATGCCTCATTGAGAAGGTGACATTTGAGAGATCATAAAGATGGTGAGGGATGAAGGCACAGGGGTATCTGGAGGAAGTGGGAACAGGAAGCACAAACATGTGAGGTGGGAGTGTGCCTGGAGCCTGTGCCAGGACATGCAAACAACACCGTGCTAGGCATAGTTCAGTAACCTAATGGGGAAGACAATTAACTACGCAAGCAATTACAACCAAATGGTAAACATTATCTACGATATAGGGAATGACAATTAACAGGATCATGGAAAGTTGACCATAGGAAGTGCCATGTGAGTTGAGACCTGAAGCATGACTAGGGTTTTGTCAGATGTGTATGTGGGAGGATGGTGGTAATGGGGAAGTTTCAAGAAGGATAAAACAGCATGTGATGTCTTGGGAGTCAAAGATAACACAGTTATTTTAAACCCTTTTCTACAGGAGACAGATGTCACTTCCTAGGTTTGTCTTGATCATTTGAAAGCACACTCAGAGGGTTAAATCCATAGCATATCATTGCAAATATGAAGCCTAATTTATCCAACCAAACACTTACTCATGGCCTTTGTTTCCCATTTTCCACTGTTAAAAAAAAAGCTAAGATAAATATATTTGGTCATAAATCACTTTCTGCTTCTTCAGTTATTTCCTTAACATCTTTAGAAGGAAAAATGTTAACATTTTAAAACCTCTGTAATGGGAGTGAGAATAAAAATAAAATAAAATTTATTCTGGAAAGAAACTGTTAAATTGTTCAAGAATTAGGGAAATTTGAATATTGACTGGATATGTGATATTAAGGAGTTACTATTTGTATAAAATCTAAAGCATAACTTTTTAAAAAGGTGCAAGTAAACTAAGTGTTCATCAATAGATGAATGGATAAAAAAAAAAATTTGGCACATACATACAACAGAATATCATTCAGCTTTAAAAAGAAAAAACAATTAAAAATAAAAAGCTTATAATGAACAGGCTCTGTGTTGATAACTCATACACAACATACCTGGGAATGATGGGTCTTATTATCCTTAATTTACAAAGAGCAATCAGGTTCAGAGAGATAGAGGGTCTTGCCAACAGCCTCGTCCTCCTCTGTTAGTGTTCCACTTGTTCTTCCACGCATCAGCCCCCTCACCTGGAGGCCGAGCTCCCACTACCACGTGTCCATATCTAGGAATTATAAATATATAACCCCTTATATTATATGGATCAGTTGAGCTCATGCTCAGTTCCACCCCCAGAGAGATTGCAATTGCAACCACTTGGCTGGATGGAGAATGTTTCAGGCTATGTAAGATTGTCCGTGCCTTTGTTACTGCTCTTACTGTGCAATTCAATGTCCCCTTCCCCCATGACCTGACCATCACTTCCTCTCCATTCTCAGCCCAATTTCACTCCCACGTTCACAATTTTCATTGACATCGGTTTTTTGGTGTAATATAGAACACACATGAATTCCAGTGCTGGCCCTGACACTTAAGTCATTCTGCTATTAAGCCTCAGTTTCCTCATCTGCAAAATGATAGTTTGAAAGTTTTTGGGTAAGATTAATGAAGTAATGGATATAAAACATCTAACTCATAGTACCTAGTCCAAAAGTATCATTAAATGAGTAAATGGTGACTGTTATCTGTCACATATCTCTGTATCACCTGGCACAAGGGAGGTCATGCGACAGGCACTCAGTAAATATATTTAGGATTGGATTAGAGAGAAATGTTGCCAAAGATTAGAAGGGTAAAATGTGGAAAATCGTATACCAAACTAGATCTGTGACCAATCACTTTCTCTTTAGGCTCCTTTCTTTCCTTTGAAGTGTTTTACTTGTCTTAAAAAGGGGGCATGAGTTGGTGCAGGAAACTTAAGGTAGTGGGCAAATTAAGCACATGTTTATTTCTAGGAATCGTAGGAGCTTTTTTCCATCTGGGGTGAGTGACCATAGCTGAGGAAAAGAGGGGTCATGAGAAGTTAAGAGCACTCACTTTCATTGTTTCTGTTCTTTCTGCCCAAACAAGTGGCAGTGTGAATATGTCATTGTCCTTAACACCTTACCTCCTAGAATCAGGAGTAAATTTATTTATGGGGCCTGAAAATCTCAATGTCTCCCTTGAGATAGGGCTGCCTCATATTACATTACACAAAGTTGATGGAGAGAATGAGTTTTTTGTTAAATATATCTTTATTGATTTCAGAGAGAGGAAAGGAGAGGGAGAGAGAGAGAGAGAGAGAAACATCGATGACGAGAGAGTCATAGCTCGGCTGGCTGCCTCCTGCACGCCCCTGACTGAGGATCGAGCCTGCAACCCGGGCATGTGCCCTGACTGGGAATCGAACCCCGATCACCTGGATCCTAGGTCGACGCTCAACCGCTAAGCCACACCCGGCTGGGCGAGAATGAGTTTTTTTAAAACATGTTAAAGAGCAGACTTTTTGTGAAGTGCTGCTTCAAAATATATCAGTATTTGTACATTAAAAACTATGTCTATAGATAACAATACTGTACACTTTTAAAATTTACTAAGAGGTTAGGTCTTATATTAAGTATTCTTATCACAAAGAATTAATCAATTCAATTCACTAAACTAACAGAATAGAGAAGAACCAAATGATCATTTCAAAGGAGGGTGAGGGGGGAGAAAGAGAAAGAAACTGTGATTTGTACTCTCCACTTGAAGAAATGTGACCCTGGGGTTTCTTGTGGCATGTGTAATCCAGGGAGGAAATTTGTTTTAAACAAATTCCAAATTTTCAGACTAAATCGTTTTCTTATGTTGGAATTCATCAAAAGAAATGACCAAGCAAATAACTTTGAAATATAGATTTCAGTTGCTTAAATTATCAGGGACTCTTTCTGAAATGTGTGTATGTGTGTTTGTCAGTAGATTTTCTAGGAATGATATATGACAGGACATGTTTTAAATATACTCTTTGAGTTTCTAATATATGTATATTTTTTTTTTGGAGAGGATGGAAGAAGAGCAGCAATGGATAGGTTCAAGGGTACCTCAGAAGAAAAAGGGAAAAAAGTTAGTGGAACGCACCAGACGAAGATATGTCAAGTCCATGGCACCTTATCAGACTGACAGAAAAGCAAAAACCTCTTCTTCACTTGATACAGAGCAGAACAGATTCAAATGTGAATGCTACTACTGCCTGAGATATATGGGCACCACTTCTGGGATCTCAACTAGGACGGAAGCAACCTCTCATTCTTCCTCCTGTGATAAGCTAACACAGGAACTCAATAACTTAAAGCTCAACTCTGGTACCATCCAATCCCCTTTTGGACTAGAAAGGGAGCAGGAAAGAAATGAGAAGAGAAAAAAACAGAGGCAGCAAAAAAGCAAAAGGATTATTTCAGAGGTTCCCTCAGGTGAAGGAAGATCAGAGTAGATGGGGTCATGAGTGCCAACATTGCCAACCCCTTAGGTGGAATACTTTTGAGAACATAGAAGGAATAACAGAATCCAGCCTATGACAAAGACTCTTATCAGCTGGTGAGTCAACCCAATTCCAGGAATGTAGCAACTTTCCATTAGTAATTTTAAGACCACCTTAGGGCATTCTGGGAGCAGTTCCTCCATGGCAAGAGCAACTAGATAACAATGGTTCTATACTGTCCATAACTCTGTACCCTTGGTGCAAGATGTCATTTTCCCTCTTTGGATTTCGGTTATTCTTCCCTTACCTTGTTGCCAATAAATTATAAAGCATCTGTGTAGTATTCCTGGCTCGTTTTTTAAAAGTACTTTCATTACATTTTATTGATTGAATTCCAGAAGAAACACTAGGTTTGATGGAGTGTGTGTGTGTGCGTGCGTGTTCTGCTTTTTTTTTTTTTTTACATTTTAAAAATCATTTTAGATGCACATGAAGTTGCAAAGATAGTACAGGTAGGTCCCACGCACCCTTCACCCAGTCTCCCCCAAGATATTTACTGTTCGTATATCCCCCAAGGCAGTTATATCTTGCATAACCGTAATACCATATCAAAACCAGGAAATTGACATTGGTTCAAAGCATGTGTATGGTTCTATGTCATTTTGTCATACGTGTAGCTTTGTGTAACCACCACTGCAATCCAGAGGCAAAACTCTCCCATCACGACAAAGATCCTACTCAAGCCAGTTCTTTGTAGTCACATCTCTAGTACCATCCCTACGCTTGGGCAACCACTAAACTGCTCTCCATCTCTATAATTGTTTCATTTTGAGACTGTTACATAAAAAGGAATGCAAAAGAGGAGGAGGCAGGGGTACTTGGAGGTGGGCAAAGGGGGGGAAATGTGGGAAGTCTGCAATAATATCAACATTAAAAGTTTTTAATAATAATAATAATAATAAAGGAATCATGCAGTATGCGACCTTTTGGAATTGGATTCTTTTCACTCAGCATAATGCCCTTGAGGTCTATACAAACTGTTGTGTGTATCAAAAGTCCATTTCATTTTATTGCATGATATGGATGTACCACAGTTTCTTTAGCCATACACACATTGGTGAACATTTTGGTTTCCAGATTTGGGCTATTACAAATAAAGCTGCTATGAACAGTGGTATACAAGTTTTTGTGTGGATATAAGTTTTCATTTATCTGGGATAAAGACCCAGGAGTGTAATTGCTGAGTCAGGTTGAGTGTAGGTTTAGTTTTTAAAGAAACTACCCAACTAATTGCCAGAATGACTGTTCTTTTTCATGTACCCACCATCAATGTATGAGACATTCAGTTTCTCCGAATCCTATCCTGCATTTGTTATTTTTTATTAAAATTTGTTTATTTAGCTATTATAATACTTGCATATCCATACAGCACCACTATTTTAATTTGCATTGCCTTAGGGTACAATGATATTGAATATATTTTCATGTGTTTGTTAGCCACCCATATGTCCTGTTCTGTGAAATGTCTCTTTTTCCCATTTTCTAATGGGTACATTTGTATTTTTACTGTTTTGAGAGTCCTTTATATATTCTAGATACGTGCTTTGCAAATGTTTTCTCACAGCCTGTAGCTTGTTTTCTCATCCTCTCAACAAGGACTTTATCAATGTTTTTTCTTTTGTGAATTGTGCTTTTGTCGCTATGTCTCACCATGTGGCAAGAGGACTGAGCCTAAACCCTAGCTCTAAGGGTATTTCTGAACCATACATGGATTGAACGACCACAGGTGTATTAGAGGAATCATATCTGTCTAGAGATTTATGCGCAATAACGCAAGCAAAGAAGTTAAGAAAGCAGGGGTGAATGTATTTAATCTATGAAAGCGAGCAAATTCCTTGTATGCATGACACAAAACCCAGAAGCACAGAAGGAAGTGATTCATCAAAGCATGTGTACAAACGGTACTAAAATACTTAAAATACGTTTCTGTCTCAGCCATGTTTTTGAGACACATTCTCCATTAAGGGTGACCTTGGACTGTCTGGCCACAAAGTTTCTGGAAGCGTAAGAGTGACTGGAGACGGGAACGATCACACTTCAAGCCCTATTTCCTGTCATGGCTGAACAAGTGCTTTCAAGGCTATGTGGCCTTAGCTGGAAAACCTCAGCTCCCACCTCAAGAGCACAAGTCAGGGTGCATGTGCATAGCTGAGCATGCTCCTGCCTGTGCATGCCCATTTCAGACCATGCCCATTGCGGGTGCGTGCCCTTTGCCGCGCATGTCCATTGCCAAGCAGGTCTATTTCAGCCCATGCCCGTTGCTGAGCATGCGCCTTGGTGCCCGAGTTCTGGGAGAAAAGCTGTGCGAGAGGCAGCCGTGTTCCTTCCATCTTGATTCCTTCTTGCTATCTGAGATTCAACTGGTAGGTCCACAAAACAGCCCTCCCAGGACTTGAATTAAGTACTAGTGAGTGTGAGGAGAAGGCCCGGGGGCTGTGGGATCTGCGGCCTCCCAGAGGGAAGGTCCTCGAGTCATCGCCTTTCTCCTCTCAGGCATCAAGGCCGCCATGGCGCTTGAAGTCCTGGCGTGACCTGGACAAGGAAGATGGTGGCCCGACGAGGGGAGGGGACAGATAAAGAGTCTTGGGGGCATTATGTCAGGTATCTGGGTCCTGGAGGCACCGGGAACTGCCCGCAGAACACAGAATCCCGAGTCCTCCCTGGGGCCCTGGGCAGGGGGCAGGGCGGGCGGTAAAGGAAGGGCCTAGAAACGGGAATGCTGTGGGACTAACTGCGTCTCCCAGACTTGTAGTGCACCAAGGGGAGAAGCCGCACATCTTTCTGTATCACAAAGACTTGGAGAAAACAATCAGAGATATTAAGTAAAGAAATGAGTCTCTGCTTTCCCAGAAAACTTTACTGATGGGGGAGGGGTGCCCAGTAAATAGGAGTATGATAGAATCAGTACTTACTTAAATTCCTGCTTTCATGAGTCCAGTTGTGAAACCAAACTTCTTCAGAAAAGTCCCCAGTCTTTCACCATGTGCCTTAAGGCGATTCCTATGCTTGTTTGATGCTCACATTAACAAAGGCCTATTTGGTGTTATTACAAAGTATGGACACTTGCCTGGGACTTAACCTTGAAATTATTTTTGAAATTAAAATTACATGTCAAAATTAGTCCAGGAAATATTCAGATATAGCTGTCATCCTAAGTGAATTTTCTAAATCTCAATATTTCAGTGTGAAACATGAATGAGCAAGCAAGGTCAACATTCAAATCTAAAGGAGGAAGAGATGATCAAGAGTTTCCACAGTTGATTGGGCCTGTAACTGTAAGTACTTCAATATTTCATGTTTTCTATTACCAGAAATCTATTTTGGGGAAAATGTTTTTGAACTAGTATAGATACACTGATGAAAAGTTTTCCACGCTGATAAGAAGTAAAAATTGAATCTCATGAAGGAAACATTCACCTAGGATTATATTCTCATGTTGCCTAGATGGATGTTGTTATGATTACTGGAAATTTCCCAATGACTCCTTTCTTTTTATTTTTTTTTAGATTTATCTTTATTATTGAAAGTATTACAAATGTCCCTTTCCCTCTATTGATCCCCTCCCTCTTGTACCCCTCCCCAGGCCTTCACCTCACTATTGTCTGTGTCCATGGGTTATGCATATATGCATATAAATTCTTATGTTAATCTCTCCCAACTCCACTCCCCCATCCCTGCCTTCCCTGTGAGATTCATCAGTCTGTTCCATGCTTCTATGTCTCTGGATCTATTTTGTTCATCGGTTTATTTTGTTCATTACATTTCACGTATGAGTAAGATCATGTGACACTTGACTTTCTCTGACTGGCTTATTTCGCTTAGCATAATATTCTCCAGGTCACACCATGCTGTCTCAGAGGGTAAGGGATCCTTCGTTTTTACAGCTGCATAGTATTCCATGGTGTAAATGCCAGAGAAGATGCTTGATATGATTTCAATCTTGAACTTGTAGAGACTTGTTTTGTGTCTTAACATGGTCTGTCTTTGAGAATGTCCCATGTGCACTTGAGGAGACTTGCCTATTCTGCAGCTTTGAGTGGAATGTTCTGTAAATGTCAAATAAATCTATCTGATCTAGTGTGTCATTTAGAATACCAGGGACTCCTTTCTCATGTTTATTAACAACAAATTGCTCACATCCACTCCAGTGTAGATTAAAATAGCTTCTAAATTCCTTGTTGATAACTTTTTTTGGAGTAGCCTCTGTGTGGGAAGAATAACTTTGTTAAGAATAAGTATATAGAATAGTACTGGAAAAATGTCACTAGACTTATGATTACATCATCTATGTGTTATGTATATTTATATTATTGACATATCTTGATAATAAAATTTTTATTACATACACACACTCCCCTAGACCCAGCAGCCCAGTAATGAGCAACCTCAACAAGAGGAGCCACCAACTGAGAATCAGGATATTATACCTGGTCAAGAGCCAGAAGATGCAAGAGCACCTGAGGTTCAAGGTGAAAAGAAAGGGAAGAAGACTGCCTGTCGGGGGAAGGGGTGTACATGTACACCATGTATTATGACATACTGGTAATAGGAAATAAAGCATTAGAGAGGATATTAAACATTTCCTACAATTTGGCTGGAAAATTGAAGAGGGCCTGCAGCCAAGTGCAGTTAGCCAACTTCATAATGAGAAAACTGAAGATTGGTAATTACGTCTTACCAAAGGGCATTTGAATGGTGGAGATGGAATTCATGTTTCATTCCAAAGTTCTTGTTCTTCCTACCATCCATGTTGCTATAAGAATGTTTAAGATACTTAATATTCAAATTTTTTTACTGTAAGATAGCTCAGCACTGGCACAGGAATAGACTCAGTTCAAGGAAATAAAGTCTAGATAAGGTTAGAGTCTAGAAAAGAGTTCAATGAATGATGACTATTGTTTCCTTTGATATTTTTATGTGTTAGCTTGGTAAAAGCTAGTAGTTCAGGGTGCTAGCACACAGGTATCTGATTTAGTGTGATTATTTAAGTGGCTTTTAAATGATGGTTAAATCATTTTATGATTAAGAAAATCATAAGATTTAGTGCTTAGCCCTGGCTGGTGTTGCTGAATGGTTAGTGTTGGCCCACGCACTAAAGGGTCGAAGGTTCTATTCCCAGAGAAGGGCACGTACCTGGGTTGTAGGTTAGATCCCTTGCCTTGGTCGGGGCACGTGTGGGAGGCAACCAATTGATGTGTCTTTCTGACATCAATGTTTCTCTCTCTCCTTCTCTCCCCAACTTTCACTCTCTCTAAAAATCAATGGAAAAATTATCCTCGGGTGAGGATTAACCAAAAAAAATTTGTAGTTCCTAAAATTAAATGCTAGTTCTGCCTTGAGCTCACAATTTAGTCAGAGGCAGACTTAAATCACTGATTTAATGTGATAGATATAATGACAAATGCAATCATAAAAGTACAAAAAGAGCAAATAAGTTG
The DNA here is from genome assembly GCF_054644295.1 of Miniopterus natalensis. Taxonomy (NCBI): domain Eukaryota; kingdom Metazoa; phylum Chordata; class Mammalia; order Chiroptera; family Miniopteridae; genus Miniopterus; species Miniopterus natalensis. The sequence goes on along the minus strand of NC_142103.1, from coordinate 70,795,068 downwards.
TCTGAGAGCAGACTAGGGAAAGAAAAAGGGTAATGACATTTGAAAAACCCCGCTTTCATTTTTTCTGGCACCAGACTCCTGAAATAATGCTTTTGGGGTTCTAATTTATTACATTTATTACCACACTAGCCTACAGGCTTTCCTAACACTGACAGGATGAAAAAATATATATAGTGCTTAAATTGACAACCATTTTATTTGTAAGGGCCTGTCCTGGAGCCTGATCAACAGGAACTCACTCTGCAGGAGATTAGGGATCAGTGCGGAGATGGTCCTGATGTCATGGAGCAGATTCTGTCAAATTTAGAGCCTATTATAGTGCCAGAAGCAGGTATGTGATCCAGTAAGAATGAAAGTTATAGGGTTTGTTTTCCACAATATTGTATCTTTATTATTATAGAGATATCATTACTGCTACTTTAATAACAAAGTTTACATATAAATATTCTTTGAAAGGTAGTTTAGACTCCACATGCATGACTTATAAACTATGAGAGAAACAAATTGGATCAAAGCCATATCGAATTATAAAATGTGAAGACATTTTCTTATTGTTTAGTATTAAGTCCTTTAATGAACAGCTAATAATTTCCAGATACTATTATAAAGGTCTGCTTTTTATAAGTATATAGTACATTTGTAACATATCAATTTGTGTGAAACATGCTGAAGCGTGGAAGTAGTTTTGAATGCCAGCTCTAACATGTTTTGTTTTTAACTGTATTTATTTTTTGTTTTAATTTATCTTTACTGTGGAAAGTATTACAAATGTCTCTTTTGCCCCCCATTAATCCCCTCTACCCTGCACTATTGTCTATGTCCATGGATTATTCATATATGCATATAAGTTCTTAGGTTAATCTCTCCCCACCCACCCACCCCTGCCTTCCCTCTGAGATTCATCAGGCTGTTCCATGCTTCTATGTTTCTGGATCTATTTTGTTCAACGTTTATTTTGTTCATTTGATTCCACATATGAGTAAGATCATGTGATACTTTTCTTTCACTTAGCATAATGCTCTCGTCCCACCATGCCATCTCAAAGGATAAAGGATCCTTCTTTTACAAAGTTGTGTAGTATTCCATGGTGTAAATGTCCTAGAAAATGCTTGATATGATTTTAATCTTCTTGAACTTGTAGAGACTTGTTTTGTATCCTAACATGGGGTCTATCTTTTAGAATGTCCCATGTACACTTGAGGAGAATGTATATTCTGCAGCTTTGGGGTGAAATGTTCTGTAAATGTCAATTAAATCCATCTGACCTAGCGAGTTATTTAGAGTCACTGTTTCCTCGTGGATTTTTTTGTCTAGAAGATATATCCAGTGAAGTCAGTGGGATGTTAAGTCCCCTACTATGACTGTATTGCTGTCCATCGCTCCTTTAAAGTCTTCCAAATTTTTTTTTTCTTCAGCCTGTGTGAGTCTTTTGTTCTGAGGTGAGATTCTTGTAGACAGCATATATTTGGGTCATGCTTTCTTATCCATTGAGTTACCCAGTGTTTTGATTGGAGCATTTAATCCATTTATATTTAAGGCTATTATTGATAGGTACTTATCTATTGCCATTTTATTTCTTTACGCCTATGTTTCTCTTTCTCTGTATTTCAACTTTTTATTGCAGCAGTCCCTTTAATATTTCTTGCAATGCTGGTTTGGTGGTGATAAACTCCTTTAGCCCTTTTTTGTCTGGGAAGCTCTTCATTTCACCATCTGTTTCGAATGTTAACCTTACTGGATAGAATAGTCCTTGCTTTTCATTACCTTGAATACTTCATGCCATTCCCTTCTGTCCTGTAGAGTTTCTGATGAGAAATCAGCTGACAGTCTTATAGGAGCTCCTTTGTAGGTAACAGATTGCTTTCCTCTTGCAGCCTTTAAGATTCTCTCTTTGTCTTGAATTTTTGGAATTTTAATTATGATGTGTCTGGGTGTGGGCCTCTTTGGGTTTTTCTTGCTTGGGAATCTCTCTGCTTCCGGAACTTGGGTGACTTTTTCCTTGACCAGGTTAGGGAATTTTTCTGCCATTATTTTTTCAAACAGGTTCTCTAACCTTTGTTTACTTTCTGTATCTTCATGTTGTCCCACAGCTCCCTTAGACTGTCCTCCTGTTTTTTAATGTTTTTTCCTTTTGGTTCTCTGAGAGGTTTTTTTTCTACCCTATATTCTAATTTGCTGATCTGATCCTCAGCTTCCCCTAATCTGCTGTTTATTCCTTCCAATATATTTTTTATTTCTAATATGTCTTTCTTAATTACCTTCATAGTTTCCATTTTTTTCCCCATGTGGTTGAGCATCCTTATGATCAGTATTCTGAACTCTATATCTGATAGAATTATCTCCATTTCATTTAGTTCTTCTTGTAGAGAATTCTTTTGTTCTTTCACTTGGGGTTTGTTTTTTGGTCTCCCCATTTTGGTTGCCTGTTTGGATTTGTTTCTATGTATTAGGTAGATCTGCTAGGACTCCCAGTCTTTTGGATGGTCTCTGGTGTAGGCCAATATCAGATGCTTTCTGTGACTGGCCTTGAGTACCCTGTTTGAAGCTTTCCTCACTTCACAGCTTGTGTTTCCCTCTGCTGGGGCTGGATGCCTTTGGAAAGGACCAAGATGCACAACAAGGTCTGCTTTTCCAAGCCCTGGGTCCAGAAGCAGATCAGGCAAATACTGAAAGCACCCAGAAGCTGATTGTTACTCATTCTCATAATGAACCTCAGGCTGTACAAACTCCACAGGGTGGGCAGCTGATTATTATTCAGTTCAACCTCTTAATAAGCCTTAGGCTGTAGAAACCCCACAGGGTGGGGTGGGAGGTTTTCCAACAGGATGGGGCAATTGCTCTTCTTACCCCAGGCAAAATCTGCTTGGACTGGAAATGTCTACTTGAGAAAGATATCCCCTGCAGTATGGGGGAATGACTCAGCACAGGAATCCAGATGACTGCCCTCTGAGCTCTATCCCCCACACCAGCACCTCTGGATTCTCCTCACACAGCTCTAGTCCACTCTTCCCTCCCTCTGCTGGAGCCCAGGGTGAGTGGCTGCATAGGAAACTTTGTGTGCTGGCCCTTTAAGAATGTGCCTGCATTTCCAACTGTCTCTCCCTGGCAGACAGAAACCCTTCTGCTTTTCACAGCCAGATGTTATGTGGGCATCTTTCTCAATTCTGGTGCTCTGGGCTGGGACGCCCAGCTTGGGCTTTAGGCCGCAGAGTTCTCAGTGAGAAACCCCCACAGCTGAGATATCCATCTGGACCTTTAGCTGCTACCTGTGTGATCCTGCCCAGCCTTCTCATGTCTCCGCACTTTCTGCCAATTTCTATGAGGTCTTCGCTTTACTTCCTTGGTTATGAGGGTGCTCTCCAGCTAGTCTTCAGTTGATTATTCAGGATGGTTTTTCTATATTTTAGCTGTAATTCCAGTTTGGTCCTGGTAGAGTGTCAGTGTAGCTTCCACTCAATCTGCCGCCATCTTGGAATCTCTCTAACATAATTTGTATGACTCTGTACAGATTTCTTTATTTCTAACCCCTACTTTGCTATTATAAAAAATAAAGTTGAAATCAGGTATTTAAAAATAAATTTCAGTCGTTATTTTTGCATTCTCTGGTTCTGTTGAATACAATGCATAGGTTACAAAGATAATCTGCTTTGCATGAGTTTTTATCATAAAACATCAAACACTAGCCAGAGTCAAATTATAACATCTGAATTGAGGTTTCATGGCTTCTAAGAAAGTGAAATCTCTACTTGATGTATGTTTTTCCATATGGAGACCTAGCCCCTATCTTAGATTCTGTCAATTTTTTAATTCTTATGATTCTAAATAATAACTTTATTTTAAATTCTTCCCCAAATGAAGCCTAAAATGACTGAATAATAAAGTGGCAAGAGACAGTCTAGTTTCTGGTTTCTGCATTTGATCAAGTAGGGACAAGTACACATAGTCAGTGATGTTCAAGGCGGGGATGAATAAGACAATAGGCGAAGCACACTCCTTATGTCCACTCTCAGTCTTAATGGGCTACTGTTTCAATTAAAAAAATATGGAATATAATACAGACATCTCTAATCATGTCAAAGATCGTTTATCTCCACTTTTTCCTTGAGACCCCAACTGATAAGATTTGAAGTTCAAAGACTATATAACTAATGTATTTTCTGAATAATGAATTTAAGTGTTTCTTACACTTGTGTTTTCCAAAGTGCTGACTCTTAATTACACAGCTACTGAATTTAAAGGAGGCACTTGAGCTTAGGGAAAAAATTATCCTGCATTATTCCCTATTTGTGTTCACTCTGCATTCCTGATCCATTCCATCAGAATATTTACATTAAAATACTATTTTCAGAATCTGTTCACAAACTGATTGAATATGGCTAAAATACATTCATTCATGTGTAGAAAATGCTCACACATGTTAAGTATATTATATATTAAAAATGAATACATTCTTGAGCTCTAAACAAACATTTTTAAAATATGGATGAAGTTTGCTAAGAAAACATAAATTATCTAACATACCTGCATATCTAAACATCAAAAATACTATGGATGGCCTTTTAAAATTTGTCTGAGTTGTCCCTCAAAAGCATATATCTTTTAGAAGAAAATAATGATCTGCATGTGAGATCATTCCCTCTCTTGTGTGTGTGTGTCTCTCTCTCCCCTCCCACCCCCCCTTCTTGCCAGATCTCAAGATATGGTAGTATTTCCCTTCATATTTTGTTGTCCCCTATAATAATATGGCTTAAAACTAATGTGACCATATAATTTATTTTGCAAACTGAAACTCTTTTAATTGCATAAAGAGACATTAATTATAACTAAACCAAGGATATGAGTGAAAAAAGAGGACAAATTATTATGCTAATTAAATCACATAAAGCCTGAAATAGCCCAAAGAAACATTTTTACACTTTTTCACAATACAGAGAAAAACAAATGTAAAACTGGCTTTTCTATTTACTTCACCTAAGCAGTTACAAGTATGGCATTATTACTTTACCTATCCTTTTTTTCAGAGTATTATTTCAAGTCACAACATCTAAAATAATACTTTAAAATTTTAATTTTGTTTGCTAGGTGTTCGCTTTACTTGCATTTTTACTAAAGTTACAGGATTTTTGCTTTCTACTTAAAACTCACTTTGAATAGGTTGATTTGATTTAATCTGTTCCGAAGTCTCTTTGTGTCCTATACCACTAGAAAGAGTGGTATGTTTAAAAAATGTCATTGATATATCTTAAAGTCTACCTCGAGAGTCTCTACAGAGGTTTAAGTATATGTAAGCTAAAGTATCACCCTTAGAATTCTAGTTTTAGTTCACTTATAAAATTCAAACTGTAATGTCCTTTTTATATCTATAATGTCATGTAACTAAATTCTGCTAAGTAATGGTTCCCAACTCTTTTTACATTATAGGTGAAGGACAACCTTACCTTTAAATGAAGACAAGCAGAAGCCATTCACCATACATGCTGTCCTTATTTGGGGAATTTGACTGTTTAAATTCTCTAAATAAAGTTTGGCAATTTTCTCAAAAGAATTCCTGCTCATCTTTTATTAAACTTTCTCCCAGATATTTGATGCTATCATAAATTGTGTCTTTTTCTGAACTTTTATATTCTGTTGGTCTGCTATATAAAGGTACATTTTTTTGGATATTGATGATCTATCCTGAAACTTGCCAAATAATGTTTATTAATTCCCAATTCCCCCATCTTTCTCATGAGTACTCAGTGAAAGTATATTCATTTTTTAAAATATTTTTAAATTTTATTTTTGTTTAAAATATTATAGATGCCCCTTTTTCTCCCCAATGACCCTTTCCACCCCGTCCCGTCCCCCTCCCCAGTCCCTCTCCCCACAATTGTCCGTGTCCTTGGGTTGTGCATATATGCATATAAATTATTTAGTTACTCTCTCCCCCTCCACCCACCCGCCCTCCTCCATCCCTCTGACATTTGTCAGTCTCATCTGTGCTTCCATGTCATTGAATCTATTCTGTTCATCAGTTTATGAAGTTCTTTAGATTCCACATATAAGCGAGATCATGTGATGTTTGTCTTTCTCTGCCTGGCTTATTAGTGAAAGTATATTCAGAAAAACTTGCAGGAAGACACACTTTCCCCTTGTATCTGTGACTCTCAAGAGTTCCATACTCTTATGCTAGCCCGCACTGGCCTCTTATCAGCTTGTTAAAATGTTAACTGAAGTCTTCTCATCCACTTGTATGATGGCCTTGTATTCTTCCTGTCTCTGGCCTAGGTGAGTCAGTGTTCTTGTCTTGACTCCCCTTGAGGTGCTTTTTCTTAGATTTCAAGCTAGTGAGTCACCTTGAAAGTTAAGCTCTATCATGGATTAAAGAAGAGTTATGATTTTTGTACATTATATGGCATTTTCTTTCCATTAGTATGGTAGTATGATTTTTTCCTCCCAGATTTTAAAATCCTAAGCAGAAACTAGAATTCCCTATAAGTTTTTTAACTTTACTAAATATAAACTCAGTTGGGCTTGTAACAAGACTTTTTGTTCAATAAAGGAAACCTGTCAATGTTTATCTTTAATTGATATTATCCCCTCATCCTGGCTCATGAAAAATATATTATTGCAATTTTAAATATTAAATGATCTCTTTCACCCAAATTCAAATATAACCTGAAACCTAATCAATGTGCAACTGATACCTGGAAAGCCACAACTTTTTCCAAAGAGCTTTCAAATTATGGTACTACGTGGAATTTTATTAAACTCCAGGAATCAGTATGCTGGGGGAAATAGCCTTTTGATTTTTCACATTTATGTGCACCATGTGTGGGGAGAGTTCATACATATTCTGCTGATTACCATGTAGAAATATTTAAATTTCTTCTCTCTAATGCTGATACATGACTAGTTCATCCAAGCAAAGCCATGAACAATAGATTTTGCAACAACCAAACTTGAGTATTTTACATAGAGAAGTTATTAAAATTATTAATAATAGATCTGATCCACTCTTGCAAATTAAACCAAGACTCCACTCATTACCTAGAAATACTGAAAAATTTGACTGTAGTATCACCTTCTCATGGAATTAAGAGTAAATTGGGTGGTCTGATGCAAAAAATAAAAACCCACCTCAAAACCATTTTTGAACAATTTGTAACAATCTTCCTAGCTGATAGGTCTCTATGCTTGACACCACCAATAGAAGATTTTAAGATCTTATTTGTTCACTAATAAGAAAAAACTCTAATTTGAAAAAAATATTCCATACACAAATTATGTATAAAAATTCTGTTATGCAATTTAAGATGAGTAAAAGGGAAAGATAATGTTGTATCATGGAGTTTTAGAAATATGAACTCATATGCCTGGCCTGCTTTTAGGAGATACTTTCTTTTTCTCTCTGTCTCTGTCTCTTTCTTTTTGTCCATATTCATCTCTATCTCTGTCTTTATCTCTCTCAGGTCCATGCTCTCATTCTAAGGGTTACTTCAAATTATCTGTCCGCATCCACTAAATTAAGGGCCACCAACCTTAGAGATCAGAGGTTAAGATGCATGAGAGAAGCACTCCTTTGGAAGTCCTAGATTTCCTTAAATGACACAGGGAGGATAAGAGTTGTGAGGCACTGGTCTTGAGGTCACTAGTTAAGACCCTGCTTGAAAAACTGAACTGTAATTTTCCTCCGTCAGGCATGGGGTGGTGGAGGCTGGAGGAAAAAAGGATGGGGGTGTGGAAGGGGTGGTAAGCTTCTCTGAGTAACACAAAATAAAACTCTACGCTGAGGAGAAAGGGTGTCGAGTCCCTGAAATATAACGTTGCAGCACATAAAAGTGGCAACAGAATGGGAGCAGCTTTCTCTCAGTAAGTGGGATTGGCTGGAACATGTGATTCCTGAGGAGGAAAGAAGAGTTTCTGGACAATGAAGATGACTTCACAGAGAAAGGCCCTATTAGAGAAAGTGGGCCCTGGATTCTCCAGCTTCAGCTCAGAAGGTGGGAATAGAAAGACTGAAAAGAGGTGGACTTCTCGATGTGATAGTCTGATAAGTTTATTTTTATTACAGTCATATGTATTTATTATATTACACTATGTAAGAAAAATTACCTGCTAATGTGAAATTGCTTACTTACGATTTTTTTGTTAAGTAATGCATGTACAAGATAAAAATATCCAAAGCATCTTTATGTCTAACCAAATGGAAGCATGTATAAGTGGAGAGATTCCCTTCTTATTCAAGAGAACATCAACAGCAGAACAGCCCTTTGTGGTTACAGAAAATAGTAAATATATACTAAAGGAAGAAATGACTAATTATTCCAATTTTCATTATTCTTATTTACAGATGAGGAAACTTAATCATATGTAAATAAATGATAATCTCCAAAGTCACACCAGGAGTAATTGTTGACAAAACCATATGTTGATGAATCTCTATCCACATTTTCATCTCAGGCCTCCCTCTTAAGCTACAGGCTTTCTAGACAACTGTTGGTCCCACAGACAACTAACACTTAACATGTCCACAATGAACTCATCTCCCTCCTACTCTGAAAATGTGCACTACTCTAGTGTTGCCAAACACAGTGAATGGCACCACCCTCTATCAATTTTTACCAAGCCAGAAATCTTTAAGGCCATGTATTACTCTGAGAGACTTACTCTGGCCTCTCAAATTCAGGTGGGTTTCTCCTACTATGTGCAGAGCAGAGACTATAGAAAACTCTAATTTAATGAACATTTCCCCCATTTTGTCATCATTGACTGTTTCATTGCTATGTTCTCTAGTACCATGTATGTCTTGCTTACTTCTTAATCCCACTTACTAATGCAGTTTCTGGCACCCACTTTAGGGGAAAGAAAACTGTGTCACCATTATAATAGGACTAATAAACTGATGTGTATATGAACATAATTTTCCAGTTCATCAAACAGAGTTTAAACCTTAGTGAACAAATAAAACTAAAGGACTTGAAATTTTAACTGGTTAGAACATGTGAACCATTTATTCAACTCATTAACTAATGAGGGAACCAATAAGGTGTTAACATGGGTTGGAAGGAGAAATTGATGAACAGGGATTTATATACTCATGCAAAAGTATACTTAAATGAATTTTTAATAGGTACAAAAATGATTAACAGCCTAAAAAACAATAAACTATAGCATTTGGTGTTATCTTTTTTACCTGATAATTTCGATACCACACAAACTTCACTTCCATTGACATAAAAATAATTTGTATTTCACTCAGACAATAATTATTTTCATTTCTACCAGTTTTCTTCAAAGTAACCTCTACCCCTGCAGAATTGTAAAAGACCCCAGCCAATACGAAGTCAATCAATACTATAATATCCAGCACTGCACTAAGAAAACACCCAAAATTTGGATAATTTTCAAAGTCTCCTCCATTGTGGTTATAAATAATCTCACAAAATGCCTGGTCTCATTTGATCTGGCATAATTATTTGCTTAAGTAATATATAAATTACTTTTAGCTAGTATAACAGTATTTATTAATAATATAAACATCCTTAAGTTTGCTTTTCAAATCTACAGTAACACAATATTGAGCAACTCCTAATCCTTGATGATGAAATCTGCCAGGAAGTTGTCATAATGAATCTTGGATTAGACCTTTTAAAGTGTCTTCTATTGGACCTGAACAGACACCTCTCTCAGGAAGACATATGAACAGCCAATAGATATATGAAAAGATGTTCAACCTCAATTAGGGAAATGCAAATCAAAACAACAATATACCACCTCACACCTGTTAGAGTGGCTATTATCAACAAGACAAGGAATAACAAGTGTTGGAGAGATTGTGGTGGGAATGTAGACTAGTACAGTCACTATGGAAAGCAGTCTGGTGATTCCTCAAAAAAATTAAGAATAGAACTACCATATGACCCAACAATCCCTCTCCCAGGTATATACCCAAAAAACTCAAAAACATGGATTCGCAAAGATATATGCACCCCTATGTTCATTGCAGCATTATTCACAGTGGCCAAGACACGGAAACAAACAGTGTCCTGCGATAGAGGACTGGATAAAGGAGATGTGGTACATGTACACAATGGAATACTACTCATCCATAAGAAAGGAGGAAATACTGTCATTTGCAACAACATGGATGGACCTTGAGAATATTATGCTAAGTGAAATAGTCAGAAAAAGATAAGAAATATATGATTTCACTCATATGTGGGATATAAAACTGAAACTTCTGGACACAAACAGCAGTGTGTTGGTTGCCAGGGGGTAAGGGGTGAAGGGAGTCTTAATATGTGGTGACTGGAGAAGATATGACTTTGGGTGGTGGGCACACAGTGCAATATACAGATCTTGTAACATAGAAACCCACACGTGAAACCTATGTGTTCATATTGACCATTGTCACCCAACATGGAAGCATCGATCAGGCTGACGAATCTCAGAAGGAAGGTGGGGGTAGGTGGGGGGTGGGGAGAGATTAACCAAAGAATTTATATGCATATATGCATAAACCATGGACACAGACAATGGTGTGGTGAAGGCCTGGGGTGGGGGGGAGTAGAAGGAGTCAATGGGAATAAAAGGAGACATCTGTAATTCTTTCAACAATAAAGCTAAATTAATATATATATATATTATATATATATTAAAAAGTAAAAATAAAGTGTATTTTATTATTTGCTCTTCTAGCCTAAGAGTAGAAAACCAAGCCTAAGAAATTAACTTCTCCATATTTCACTTGAAGCCCCTATAAATTTCAGGAGGTTTCTCTCTTCAAATCCCCCCAAATTTACTATGGTTTCTGGCTTGCCAGGAAGTATCTGCCTTACTACCTAAAAGAATGGGACCCAATCCTGTAAGTTAGGTATGAGGATAACTTTCCTGGGAATATGTTGCAGGCATTGGCTCACATGTAAAGTCAAAACTTACTTAGTAGTTGGCTTGATATAGTAAGAATCATTCACAAGTGACACTTAAAGAGTTGCCTGAGTCCACAATGATTTGCCCAAAAGTCTTCAATGAGAAGTGGAGGGGACCTCTCTTCCAACAGGGAATATGTAGCAACATCTGGAGACATTTTTCAGTTGTCACAACTGGGGAGTGTAGGTTACTTCTAAAACCTGTGGATAAAAGCCAGAGATGCTGCCCAGCTGCCATGGCTCAGTGGTTGGGTGTTGACCCATGAACCAGGAGGATGACTTTGGATTTCTGGTGGGGGTTACGTGCCCGGGTTGCAGGCTTGATCTCGAGTGGGGGGCATGCGGGAGGCAGCCAGTCTATGACTCTCTCTCTCTTCATTGATGTTTCTGTCTCTCTCTTCCTCTCTCTGAAATCAATAAAAATATATGTATATATATTTTTAAATTTTTAAGCCAGAGATGCTGCTAGCACCCACACAAAATAATTATCTGACTCAAATCCTAATAGTTCTAAGATTGAGAAACCCTGCCCCAAAGAATTAGTGGTTAAACTTACTCAGAAAATTCTAAAACTCATTAGGTAAGAAGTATATAAAATAGACTTGCAGATGTCAATGCTTTTCATATATAAAAAATACTCAGAGGATGTGATGGTAGAGAAAATCCTACAGTTTCTGTATGTGATGACTTTTTAATTCTAAAAGTCTGTGAGCAATTATTTTTTGATATACACTGATTGCTTGGATTATTTGCTTCATGTGCAGTGGTGATAGCAACAAAAATAATGATAATGATGATGCTTTATATTTTCGAAGCACTCCTAATTTATTTTACCAGATGTTCCCAATAGCTGTGCTTTTACTCTTGAATGTTAAATAAGTTCATGGCTGGGAGCACAGTGTTCCGTTGCCATGGTTTCCCTGGATTTCATAAATGGTTGCTTAGCAATCCCACTTATCATCCAGCTACTTTCTCTTTGTACTGTCTACACATTTTGTCCCTAGTAAAATGTAGCTGAGCCTCTTGACAAGGGAATATGCTAGTCTCTGAGCAAAATTTAATCGTTCCACTTTGGGCTTTCTTTCCTTGTATTTTCTTCTTTTTAAAAAATCAGAATGCCAGATGTCAGATAGCTTTGTAGTTTAGTGGTAAAAATAAGATCTGTGGTATCAAGTACACCTGGATTCATATCCTGGGTTTTCTGATTTATTAGCAATTTGACCTGTAGTCTGTAATTTAATCTTTCTGTGTCTCTTATTCCTCATCTGTTAAATGTGATAATTATATTCATGTCATAGGTATATTGTGAGGATTAAGTCAAATAATATATCAAGAATGCTAAGTGACAAAGGTCAGACAGAGAAAGCCAAGTATCTTTTTTTGCTACAATGATATGAAAATATAAATCAATAACAGGAGGAAAACTGGGGAAATCACAAATATATGGAAATCAACACATTCCTGAACAACCAATGGATCGCAAAATAAAAGGGAAATAAAAAAAGTTTCTTGAGACAAACAAGTGTGGAAATACAATACATCAAAACTTACGGGATGCAGCAAAAGCAAGTCTGAGAGAAATGTTTATTGCAATAAATGCATATATTAAGAAATTAGAAATACCTCAAATAAACAACCTGACTTTACACCTAAAGGAACTAGAAGGAGAACAACAAACCAAACCCAAAGTTAGCAGAAGGAAGAAAGTAATAAAAATTAGAGCAGAAAAAATGAAATAGAATACAGAAAAACAATAGAAAAATAACAAAACTGAGGTGATTCTTTGAAAAGATTATCAAAATTGACAAACCTTTAGCTAGACTAACCAAAAAAAGAAACAAACAAAAAAACAGAGAGAGGACCCAAATTAATATAATTATGAATGAAGGAGAAGACATTACAACTGATACCACAGAAATACAAAGGAACATGAGAGACTACTATGAACAACTATATGTTAACAAACTGGACAGTCTAGAAGAAATGGATAAACTTATAAAAACAAACAATTTACCAGAACTGAATCAGGAAGAAGTAAAAAATCTGAATAGATCAATAAAGAGAAAGGCGATTCAATCAGTAATTTAAACACCCTTCCCACAAAAAACCCAGAACCACATTGCTTCACTGAATTGAAGCCATTCTGAGAAAGAAGAACTAAGGTGGAGGCATCACATTTCCTGATTTCAAACTATATTATAAAGCTATAGTAGTCAAAATATTTGACAAGGGTGCCAATAATACTCAATGGAGAAGACAGTCTCTACAATAAGTGGTGCTGGGAAAACTGAATATTCACATGCAAAAGATTAAAACTAGACATCTTTTTTTACATCACTCAAAAAATTAACTGAAAATGGATTAAAGATAGAAATGTATGACCTGAAACCATAAAACCTCTAGAAGAAAACATAAAGGGAAAAAGTTTCTTGACATTGGGCTTGACAATGTTTTTTGGATATGACACTTAAAGCACAAGCAACAAAATAAAAAAAATAAATAAGTGGGACTACATCAAACTAAGAAGTTTCTGAAAAGTAAAAGAAACAATCTACAAAATGAGAAGGTACCCTACAGAATGAGAAAATATTTGCAAACATCCACCTGATGAAAAGTTAATATTCAAAATACATATATACCTCCTACAACTCAATAGCAAAAACAAAACAGAACAAAAAAGCAACAACAAACAAATAAGCCAATTAAAAACGGTCAAAGCACATGAAGAGATATTTTTCTTTTTTTTTCTTTTTGTTACATTTATTTTTTTAAATTTATCTTTACTGTTGAAAGTATTGCAAATGTTCCCTCTTTTCCTCCCCATTGATCCCCTCCCCCTACACCCCTCCCCTTAGGCTTTCACCACACTATTGTCTGTGTCCATGGGTTTTGCATATGTGCATATAAGTTCTTAGGTTAACCTCTTCCCACTCACCCACTCACCCCTGCCTTCCCTCTGAAATTCCTCAGTCTGTTTCATGCTTCTATGCCTCTGGATCTATTTTGTTCATCAGTTTATTTTGTTCATTAGATTCCACATATGAGTAAGATCATATGACATTTGTCTTTCTCTGACTGGCTTATTTCATTTAGCATAATACTCTCCAGGTCCCATCATGCTGTCCCAAAGGGAAAGGGATCCTTCTTTTTTCACAGCTGCATAGTATTCCATGGTGTAAATATCCGAGATGATGCTTGATATGATTTCAGTCTTCTCAAACTTGTAGACACTTGCTTTGTGTCCTAATATGTGGTCTATCTTTGAGAATGCCCCATGTGCACTTGAGGAGAATGCCTATTCTGCAGCTTTGAGGTGAAATGTTCTGTAAATGTGAATAGACATTTTTCTAATGAAATTATTCAAATTATCAAGACGTACATGAAAGTGTTCTCAACATCACTAATTTTTAGGGAAATGCAAATCAAAACCACAACGAGCCCGGCCAGACGTAGCTCAGTGGTTGAGCGTCGACCTGGGATCCAGGCAATCAGGGTTTGATTCCCAGTCAGGGCACATGCCCAGGTTGTGGGCTCAATCAATGACTTTCTCATCATTGATGTTTCTATTTCTCTCTCTCCCTCTCCTTTCCTTTCTCTGAAATCAATAAAGATATATTTAAATTTAAAAAAACCCAAAAAAACAAAAACAAAAAAACCACAATGAGATATCACCTCACAGCTGTTAGAAAGACTATTATCAAAAAAATAAGACATAACAAATGCTGGCAAGGATGTGGAGAAAAGGGAATCTTTTTACACTGTTGGTGGAAATGTAAATTGGTACAGCCATTGTGAAAAAAAAAACAGCATGGAGATTCCTCAAAAAATTATAAACAGAAATAACATTTGATCCAGCAATTCCACTTCTGGATATATATCTAAAGGAAATGAAATCACTGTCCCAAAGAGATACCTCCACCCCCATATTCATTGAAGCATTAGCATTATTTATAATAGTCAAGACATGGAAACAACCTATGTGTCCATAAACAGATGAATGAATAAAGGGCACTATGCTAAATGAAATAACTCAGACAGACAAATACTATATAATCTCACTTATATGTGGAAAATTAAACTAAAAACTGATAGAGGTAGAAATCAGATTTGTGGTTGCCACAGGTGGCGGATGGAAGCATGGCTGACGTGGTCAAAGTGGTGAAAAGGTACAAACTTCCAGTTATAAGTAAGTTCTTGGGATGTGATGTTCTACATTATGACTATAGTTAAGGATATGAATTCTATATTTAAAAGTTGTTAAGATAATAGATCTTAAAAATTCTCATCAGGAGGAAAAACTTGTAACTATGTGCAGTGATGAATGTTAATTAAACTTATGGTAATCATTTTGCAACATATCAAATCATTATGTTGTACATCTTAAACGTATACGATGTTATATGTGAATTATACCTCAATACAACTGGAGAAAACTTGACAAAACTGAAGGAAGAAATAGACACTTCTCTTTTTAATAATATATCTTTATTGATTTCAGAGAGAGGAAAGGAGAGGGAGAGAGAGAAACATCAATGATGAGAGAGTCACTGATTGGCTGCCTCCTGCACGCCCCCGACTGGGGATCGAGCCCGCAACCCGGGCATGTGCCCTGACCGGGAATTGAACCCCCATCGCCTGGATCCTAGGTCGATGCTCAGCTGCTGAGCCATGCCCGGCCGGGCAGACATTTCTAAAATATTAGTTGGAGAATTCAGTATTCCACTTTCAATAACAGACATACAAACATACAAAAGACAAGAAATGAAATAGAAGACTTGAACAATACAATAGACCAACTAGATCTAACAAACTCTATAGAGAACTATCTACCCAACAACAAAATAAACATTCTTGTGAAGTATACGTAGGATATTCTCCAGTATAGATCTTACATTAGGCCACAAATTAAGTCTCAAGAGATTGGAAAAGACAGATAACATGCGACGTACCCTTTTCAATCACAACAGGATGAAGTTAGAAACCAGTAACAGGAGGAAAACTGGAAAATTCACAAAATTGTGAAAATTAAATGCCACCCTCTTACATATCTCACTCGACCTTGGTGTATACTCCTTTTTAAAATTGCTAGTTTTACCTGGCTGGGCGTGGCTCAGCGGTTGAGCATCGACCTAGGATCCAGGTGATCAGGGTTCAATTCCCAGTCAGGGCACATGCCCGGATTGTGGGCTGCAGCAGATCAATGACTCTCTCTCATCATTGATGTTTCTATCTCTCTCTCTCCCTCTCCTTTCCTCTCTCTGAAATCAATAAAGATATATTTAAAAAAATAAAATAAATAAAATAAAATTGCTAGTTTTGGTTGCTAGTATTTTGTTAAAGATTTTGTGTCTCATGTGACTCATAAGAATATTGGTCTGTTAATTTGTTTTCTTATGAAATATTTATCTGCTTTTAGTGTCAGAGTGATACTGGTTTCAGAAAATAAGTTTGGAAATATGTCCTGCTAGTCTTTGCTCTAAAGCTTCAGGAAGGATTGGTGCTGTTCTTCTTTAAGCTTTTTAAGAACTAACCAGGGAAGCCATATGCTCCTTGGCTTATCTTTGTGGAAAGTTTTTTTAAATTTATTTTTTACTTACAGTTGACGTACAATATTACATTAGCTTTATATATACAACATAGTGATTAAACAATTATATACCTTAAGAAGTGATCCCCACAATAAGACTAGAACCCATCTGACACCATACAGAGTTATGACAATATTATTGACTATATTCCCTGTGCTGTCTTTTACAGCCCCGTGACTGATTTTATAACTGGCAGTTTGTACTTCTCATCCCCTTCACCTTTTTTGCCCATCCCTCCCTAATCTGGTAACCATCGGTTTGTTCTCTGTATGTATGAGTTTGTTTCTGTTTTGTTTTGTTTGTTCATTTATTTTGCTTTTTAGAGTCTACTTATAAATAAAATTATAATGGTGTTGGACTTTTTCTGTCTGATTTATTTCACTTAGCATAATATTCTCTAGTTCCACCCATGATGTTTCAAATGACAATATTTTGTGGGTTTTTTATGGCTGAGTAATATTTCATTGTATAAATGTACCATGTCTTCTTTATCCAATTCTGTATCAATGGACACCCAGGTTGCTTCTATATCTTGGCTATTGTAAATAATGCTGGGGCAAACATATGAGTGTATATATCTTTTTGAATTAGTGTTTTTTTGTTTCTTTGGATAAATACCCAGAAGTGGAATTGCTGGGCCCTACTTATATAATGTATATGGGCACAGAAACAGGTAGCAAATATATACAACTCTCCATGGGTATAATAATCACTGAATTCTTGATAACAGATCCCACTGAGGAAAAGAGAGTGACATGGAGTCTGGGGAGAAGTAAACAGAGGGTTTGACCAAATCTGTAAAGTGAAAGATAGGCTGATGTGCTTTTTAAATTTTAGATGTAGGGGCACTGGTTATGTAGGTGTTTGTAATATTAATCTTTATTCTTTTCCCTAAGTTTGAAAGTGATTCACAGTAAAAATATTTCATCCTAAAAACCAGCAAACAAACCTTGAAAGTAATCACATGACTTTTGTTTAATGACAGTAAATGTGCACATGCTATAGACTTCCTTGCAAGACCCTAATTCTTGGAAATTGTAAAATAAGTCCATACTTGCACTGTGAAATGATTCAGAGGAATCACCATAGACTGGAAATAGGAGTCTCTGAATGAAGGACAGCAGATGGGTCAGACTCACCTGTTTGAGTAAGCTGTGGCCCACAATCTGTGCAAAAGTTGTTGCAAATAGGGTACTGGCCCAAGAGTGCTCTTTCCCCTGGGAGGTGCTTGCTGGAATTATAACAGGACCCACAAGGTAATGGAAAGGTGATTAGTTTGTGTACTGCAGCAGGGGTAGTGTGGACTGACGCCTGCATTTCCTTCTCTATACTGTTCCCAACACTTACCACCAGGTGGTGGCTGTGACAATGGTGAGAGCAATTTTGTGGAAACTTGGACATACAGACAGGACAGTGTGACAGCCTCAGGGAAGAACACAGTGCATCAACACCCACAAGAATTGCTGCCAAAGTATCCAGCCCAGTCTCATATCCGACCCCAATCTTTCCCACTACTTTTACTGAAAATATGGCATTAATATAAATTCACTTTAACAATAATCATGGCTCTTATTAATTAGGCATTCCTTATTAGTGAGTCACAAATATGCCTTGTGCATTAGTTTCTTTTTGCTGATGCAACAAATTATCATAAATTTAGTGGCTTAAAGCCACTAGAGGTCGGAACTCTAAAAGGCATCTGTAGGTCTGCATTCCTCCCAGAGGCTCTAAGGGAGAACCCATTTCCTTGTCTTTTCCAGCTTCTGGAGACTCTCTTTATCCCTTGGCTCATAGTCTCTTCCTGCATCTACAAGGCCAGGAGTGTAGCATCTCTTTTCCTCTTTAATCTCTGCTTCCATCCTTAGATCTTTAACTGACTCTAACTCTACTCCCCTCCTAAAAGGATTCTTGTGTTTATGTTGGGACTGACCAGATAATCCAGGATAATCTTCCTATCCAAAGATCTTCAAATTAATCACATGTGCAAAATTCCCTTTTGTATATAAGGCAACATATTCATAGGTTCTGGGGATAGGACGTGAACATCTTTAAGGTCTGGGGAGAATTTTTCAGCCTACTCCATCTTGCACAAGCTATTTCCATTTGATCTTCAAAACACCACTATGATATACCCATTTTCAGATGAAGGAACTGAGGTTTAGAAAGGTTAGGTGACATGCTGGACATGACACAGCTTAGAAGAGGCAGAGGTGGGTATGAAAAACCTGGTAAGGTGAGTAAGGATCTCTGCCTTGCTATTTCTCTCATCTATCCCTTTTCTCACCTTGCCCCTGCTTTTATCCCAAGGGAGCAAAACCAGTCCCTTGCATGTTAAGTTTCTTTGTACCATCAAATGCACACTCAACTGAAGCAGCGGTGAGGCGTGTGATGCAAAAGCCAGGGTTTGGAAATATGAAGATGTGAGCCCAACTCTTGACATTCACCAACAGTGCTATTATGATCTTGGCAAGAGAGTTACACTCTCTCTAGCTTCATTGGTAAGCTAAAGTTGTAAAGATTCCAGCTGGGAGGTAGTTTAGGCACATAACCTACCACAACATTAGTTTCCCCCCTCTCTTTGTACTGCTAGAGTTGTCATAAATCAGTTGACCTTGCTTTGTCATGTGCTACTTATTTCAAACAGTCTTGTGGTTCCAGTGTCCCAAGGCATGGTTTTATGATTTCCTCCTGTTAATAACATGCCTCGTGATAGTCTGACTATTAAATATACAGTGTTTATAGACTAATAATCTCTGTGGCCTGTCTAACATGCATGTGATTTCTGTTAAGCTTTTGGGAACACTGAGAGTAGCTCACAACTTAAACCCTGTTTCTGATGACTCGTTTGAGGAAATGGGTTGAAAGCTGCAGCCCTAGGTTGTACACTGTTAAGGACAGGCTGTGATCTACTTAGGATGCCTTGCAGAGCTGTCTTGTCCTTGTTGTGGAGTAGAGTAAAAGTTTACTAAGACAAAGGCTGTAACCGGGAAATGGCACCTCATCCTGAGTCAGCTGGTTGGTGGGCAAAAGGCAATGCAGAAAAGAACATGCACTGTCCCCGATTGGATTATGGCTAGGCTTCCCCAACAGGAGGCCATGGTAGGCTCTGGATATACAGAACATTTCAATTAGAAAGTTGAAAGTTGTTGGGGAGAAAATTAGTTTGCTACATTACATTCCCATAAAATCCCATCAGAATGGAGAAGCTATTTGAAAGAATATTGGTTAATTTTGCAGTCCTCTCAGCACACAGATTCACAAACAGCAAATATAAAACAAACAGCAAACAAACAAACAAACAAAAAAACACAACTGAATTCAAAGGAACCTGCTCTAACCCAGGGTCCTTGGTATGTGCTCTTGAATTCCAAGAGTGCCTCACAACAAGCCTGGCAGACAAGACTGGAGAAATTAGCCTTTTCTTTTCTTTTTTTTTTCCAGAGGACAAATCACAGAGCACAGATGTTAGGAAAACCATCAAGGTCAAGGAGCTTGTAAATGACACAGGCTGGACCAGCACTCATGTTCCCAGGTCTGAGTTCAATGCTCATCCTTCTATACCAGGCATTCCCCTTCTACACATGTACAGAGAGCGCTTCGCCTCTTTGGGAGCAATTCAGCTGGCAATTCAGCTGGCAATTCAGCTTTCCGAACAGGTCACAGTGCCCTACCCCAGAACTTGTTCACCAGGCATAGAACTTATTCCACAAACTCTACCAAGGGCTGGGAGACATCAAGGGGCTACACAGAGCTCCTTCCCTCACTAGGATTAGTCTGAAGTCCTGACAAGCAATCATTTAATCTTTTTCAGCCAAACTAGTAAAAAGCATTCACTTGCTTTTTAACAGTTCAGGTAAAAACATGTGCAAAGTCGTTTCCATCATGTATTCCTTCAATGTGCATTTATTAAACGCCACTCTCACACATTGCCTAAACACCTTGAGTGGCAAAGGCTGTGCTTCCTGTGTGATAAGCGCTTTTCACTTATTATCTCATTTAATTCTCACAATCCTATGAGACCAGTACTTTAATTAATCCCTCTTAATTTTTAAAATATGTTTTTATTGACTTTAGAGAGAGAGGAGGGGAGAGGGAGAGAAACATACATCCCCTGCCACCTACAGGGCCCCCCACTGGAGATGGAGCCTGAAACCCCGGTAAGTACCCTGACCAGGAATCAAACCAATGACCTCTTGGTGCATGGGACAATGCTCAACCAACTGAGCCACACCGGCCGGGGCAATTAACCCCACTTTAAAGATGAGGAAAGGGAGGCTCACAAGTAAACAAAATAGAAAGAGTCATAGATTCAGAAAACAGACTGACAGCTCTCAGAAGGAAGGGGAGTTGGGGGCTGGGTGAAAAAGGTAAAGGGATTAAGGAAAAAAAATAAAAGGAAAGAGAGAAACTCATATAGACACAGACAACAGTCTGGTGATTACCAGAGGGGAAGGGGGCAGGTGGTGGAGGTAGAAGAGGGTAAAGGTGGGATAATAGTGATGGAAGGAGACTTTGACTTGGGGCGGTGAACACACAATGCAACATACAGACGATGTAGTATTATAGAATTGTACACCTGAAACCGATATAAACTTATTAATCAATGTCACACAAATAAATTCAATAAAAAAGTTTTAAAAAGAAAGATAGGCAGTGCTTGCCCTAAACACTCCTTTCTCAGAGGGGGCAAATACTGACTTGTTGCCCTTTGGGGCAGACCAAGGCAAGCTTGGGGACAGAAAGGTCTGTGAGCAGGCAGATGGAATTTAGATACTTGGAGATGAGAGGAAAGGCAATTTGGGCAGAGTAAACAGTGAGCAAAGACCTGGAGTGGATAAAGTTCAGAATATGCTCCCAATTACATTCAGATTACCGAACGAGAGAAAGAAGCAAAAGAAGTCAAGCATTCAGGTAGACTGAAGCCTAGAAACCTCAGAGCCAACCTACACTCCGCTACCCTCTCCCCATTTCCCACTTTCACCCAATCACTAAAGCCTGTCAGTCATCACCCTTAAAATGCCTTTCTGCCTCTCCATCCCCATGGCAACCACCTTAAGGCTCATTTTCATTCCCTCCTGCTTCTTATTCTAATTGCTTCCTAAATGACCTGCCAGACAATAGTCTGCTCCTCTGTAAGGCTGTACAGACGCAAGTCCGATCCAGTTAGTGCCCCGCTTAATAATCCCGTGAATATAAAACATTTTAAAGGCTCTGCGCCTCTTGCACAGTTTGCTTTTTCAGTTCTGTCTCCTCTTATCTGGATCTTAGATGGGCCCACGAATGAATTAGTCTACACATGAATTCTTCTGAAAACAGGGTGAGCGAATGAATGCGCCGCGTAAGTCAAGACGGGAAAGGAGAGCTGATTCCTTCCATGAATACACTCTCCAGCCTCTGCATCCCACCTCCCCCTAACACCCAGTCTGCCTCAAGTGGGATTGGAGCAGAGACACACTCCTTCCCAAGACAAGTGAACTGATCATTATAGAATGCAGGGACCTGTCACCCATCCATTTCCCCTTAGCCCGCTACCCCCTCCCCATCTCTTCCCCCCACCCCACTTGACTGCCTATGTCCCATTCCCTCTGCCTTAGGAAGTTGGCAAAAATGCACAGCTCCATTTCCTCTGCAGGAGTCAGAGCGGACTTGCTGGAAGTGGGATGGAGTGAAGCCACTGGAGAGGATCTTTCTTGCTGGAGGCTGCTGGGATGGAAGTCAAGGAGGCCGGGGGCAAGCATGGTTAGCCAGGAAGCAGCTTCATTGGAGCTAAGCACTTTGGGGCAAAGGGTGGCACTTTGCTTTCCCGTGGCAGGGCAGCGTTGTCCACAGTAGTAGAAGTGATGGCAGTAGAAGTGATGGTAGCAGTTGGTGCAGCTGTGGTGGCAGAGGTAAGAAAGGTAGAGGTACAGAGGCTGTGGCTGGGAAAGTAGTGACAGTAGTCATAGAGGAAGCAATTACATCAGTGAGAGCAATTTCAGCCTAAGAGACACGTTTCCAATGACGCTCTAGAGTACACTACTCTCTCCTGCTCTCTAGGGTGCTCTAATCTGTATGCACCCTTCTCTGATTTGCCTGAACAACCCTCATCCCCCACCCCTGCCTAGATGGACACAAGCTACAAGAATGGAATAGTGGGCCTCATTGCAGTTCACAGGGTGTGGTGAAGATCTGAGATGCCAGCAGCCATACAAAGGTCTCATGGCTTCACAAGGCCCAAGAGCTTCCAGGACCTCCACAGCCTCCCTTGGCCCAAGTATCTTGGTGATCCCAAATGACTTGGAGACCCTGGGTCTCTATTCACTTTTCCCCAGCCCTACCAAGAGCATGGGCTGAGATCCTGACACCCTGTGGAGGCTGAGTTTTTCCACAAGGATTGAGCACTTCTTGGTGGAGGCCAGCTGTCTGAAGGGGTTCCAAAGCTTGGCAGAGACCAACTGCTTGGGAGGGTGGGCTCCAACTTTCTGGCTGGAAGCCCCAAGTACTTCACAAGGCCTGAGTAACTGGGAAGCCCCAAGCACTTCCAGTGGTCCAAATGCATCTACAGGTTTAAGCACCTCAAGGGACCCAAGCATATGTAAACATCTAAGTGATCTCAGTATCTCAGAGGTTACCAACACCTCCAAAATCCCAAGATCTTGAAAGCTGAATCACCTCAAAGGGTCCTAACACTTTGAGGGCCCCCAAAGTTTCTAAGAGTTTAAGGACCTCTGAGGCCCTCAAACTCTCAAAATTTCTGAGTATCTCTGAGGCCCCCAACACCTCAAAGGCCCTTAGAATCTTTGAAGCTCGAAGCACCTTGAAGGACACCAGCATGTCTGAGGTCTCAAGTCACTTGAAGGTCTTTAGCACATTGAATGTTCCAAACACCTTAGACACAATCGGTACCTCAAAGGCTCTAAGTATCTCAGAGATCCCAAGTACCTAAAGGTCCCCACCACCTTAAAAAGCCCCTGCATTTCAGAAGCCCCAAGCACATCTGAGGGCTCCACCACCATAAAGCCCCTCAGCACTTCAGAGGCCCCCAAGCATGTTGAAGGCCCAAAGTACCATGAAGCAACTCAGAGGGTCCTGGTATCTCAGAGGAACCCAGCACTTGGGAGATTCCTAGCTCCTCAGAGACCTCTGGCATTTCTTGGAAACAAAAAAATCTCAAACACTTGAAGTACTTCGAGGGTCTGAGATATCTCAAAGTCACCAAACAACATCAAATGCCAGAAGAGCTTCAGAAAGGGTATCCTAAATGTGATGCTAGACATCATTTTCATGGTAGGTACCTGTGTTAAAAAGACCCTCATCTGGGAAATTCTGCAGAGGTTAGAAGTACAGCTGAGGAAGATATACAGATATTTGGAAATATGAAGAAGGTAATCACCCAGGAGTTTGTATTGGAGTGGTACCAAGAGTATAAATCAGTAAACCATAGCAGTCCAGTGAAGTATAGTCTTGGATGAGGCAGAGAGAAGATTAGACCTGGGGCATCTCTGAAAGTTAACCTGGCATTTCTCTCAGGAACTACGGTGTCTTAGGGTGCACAAATTGTTTTAAAGGTGCAGTGTGTTACTATGGGAGAACATATTAGCCAATGATACATCTGATAAAGGGTCCATTTCCAAAATATGTAAAGAACTCATACAATTCAACAAAAGGAAGACAAACAATCAGTTAAAAATGGGCAAAGGACCTGAACAGACAGTTTTCCAAAGAGGACATACAGATGGCCAAGAGACATGTGAAAAAATGCTCAACGTCACTAATCATCAGAGAGATGCAAATTAAAACCACAATGAGGTATCACTTCACACCTGTCAGAATGGCTACCATCAACAAATCAATAAATAGCAAGTGCTGGTGAGGATGTGGAGAAAAGGGAACCCTAATACACTGCTGGTAGGAATGCAGACTGGTGCAGCCACTGTGGCAAACAGTATGGAGGTTCCTCAAAAATTAAAAATGGAACTGCCATTTGACCCAGTGATCCCACTTCTGGAAAGATATCCTAAGAATCCTGAAACACCAATCAGAAAGACTATATGTACCCCTATGTTCATAGCAGCACAATTTACAATAGCTAAGATCTGGAAACAACCCAAGTACCCATCAACAGAGTCGATAAAAAAGCTGTGAGACATTTACACATTAGAAGACAATGCAGCTGTAAAAAAAAAAAAAAAAAAAAAAGGATCTCTTGCCCTTTGGGTCAGCATGGATGGAACTGTAGTATATTATGCTAAGTGAAATAAGCCAGGCAGAGAAAGACAGACATCACATGACCTCACTTGATTGTGGAATCTAATGAACAAAATAAACTGATGAACAAAATAGGTCCAGAGGCGTGGATGAATGGAATAGACCAACATATCTCAGATGGAAGGAGGTGGAGGGGATGGGAAGAGTACGTATATGAATATATGCATAGTCCATGGATACAGACAATAGTGTGAAGGCTTGCCTGTGTCCATAGCCCTTGGACACAGAAAATAGTGTGAAGGGGTGGAGCAGGGACTGGCCAAGAGGGGAAAGGGGACTAAAATGGGGGACAAATGTAATACTGTCAACAATAAAAAAATAAATAAAGTGCAGTATGCATGTGTCCAAGGGGTGGGGCAGAATTAGCACTCAGACTGTCTCCCTCAGCCAGCGTGGTAAATCCAGAGGGCTATCTGGCATGGTGGTGGCCCATGGTATATATTAAGTCACGTGCTATCAGCTTTCTACCCTCCTCCAGCTCTCATACTTACCTCATTGTACTAAGGAGTTCCATGCACTTCCCATCCATCCTATCACCAGGGCCTTGGGAAGCCTCTACCTCACCCTGCAGCAAATGCAGAGATGTGGGAGTCATCCCTTACACTTATCAGCTACAGTCAAAGAGCACGCATAAGGAGATCTGGCCACCCCCAAAGTGACCACATTTACCCCCTAGAACTCAACACTTTATGAACTAAGTCCACTAATGGGGAACACCAAGGAAGGATGCCTCACCTAGCTTTGTGGGGCTCAGAGGGAACAGCCATCACACACAAAAGAGGCGCCAGGGCATCTTCTTCTGTCTTTGCCTTTAGTCAGTCCTACTCTGCTTCCAGGTGTGCAAGGCAAAGTTCCTGGGGACAGGGTTGGCTAGCAAATGACTTTGTGACAAAGGCTCAGGGACACATAGACATAAGCCTGCAGGCTACGGAGGCTTCAAATGAAAGTAGGAACTAAGAGCCCTCAGCAGCTTCAAATCCATTCAGCAAATAAGAAAACAGAGAAAGCCTTCTTTGATTCAGGCAGAGTAACAGAAACTGGGCTGCAAAAAATCAAAAGGCAGGTAACTGGCCCTGGAGGGGACATATTTGTCAATACCACCTGCAGAGGTAGACAGGTATGAATCTCAGGTTCAGATTACTAAGTGACTTCCCTGTCTAGAACCACAAGGGTGGCAAGTGACCTATCTTAGGCAAGACCCCATTTCCTTTCCCTATAAATCCAGAGTGCTTTCCTGCAGGCCACCCTGCTGTCCTCGGCTTGCCAACGCACTCACAAAGTCTCTGTCTTCAAAAGAAACTGGTGAAGTCAGTGGAACAGGTCTCAGTAACCCCAAATGCAGCCTCAAATTCTCTTGGGGATAAGGCGGACTTTAAACTCTCCCCCTTTTACAGAAAGGGGCTCACAGAAGTCAGACAGGCCCAGGCAGGGTAGCTCAGTTGCTTAGAGCATTTTCCTGATAGGCCAAGTTGGCAGGTTCCATCCTGGTCAAGGCACATACAAGAAGCAACCAATTTATGTATAAATAAGCACAACAACAAATTGATATCTCCCTCTCGCTCTCCCCCCCCTCTCTTTCTCTCTCTCTCTCTCAGGCTCTCTCACCTCCACTCAAATCAATTAATAAATTTTTTTTAAAAAGTCAGCCAGCTCCAGGTCAGCCAGTTAGGAAGTGGGAGAGCCTGCAGAACAAAGGTGTACTGAGCATCTCCTCTGTCCCAGGGGCTTGCCGCATATGATCTCTGCCAAGTCAGTAAAATCACCCCACACCCCCACCCCCCATTTCATAGGAAGCACCAGCTAGATCAGGGGAGGAAATAATGTCCTTCTAGAGCCTGTCTGAATCCATGTTTTCTTTGGCTCCGGTGGGGAATAATCACCCAATGGTCTAAAATGATGATTTGGAAGTGTGGGTCAAGAAGCTTAATCCAGTCAGAGAGCCAGTACAGAGGGAGAAAGGTGGGAGCACACCACAGACTGCACTGTAAAATGAGGACTGCTGGACTCCTGAGGGCCCCAGGCAGAAGGCTCCACAGGGAAGCACAAAGGATTGGGTGACCTGGCCTCACCCAGCCAGGAAGCTATCATTGGCCCAGGCTCCTTCCCTCCCACCCCTTGGTGGAGGTTTAGTGTGTCTCCCACCCCTCCCCCACCCCGCACACGCTGCAGTGGTACTGCAAACAGTTAATCTTCATTTGATGAGCTCAACACTAAACAAGGGCTGGATTTCCAGTGGCTGTGGAGTGGATGACAGGGCTGAGGGAGAGGCAGGAAAGGGGGCTTCTGGAAGGTGGTGAGATAAACAGAATATTCATTGTTTCTTTTCCATAAATTCTCACATTGTTCCTGAGCTTTGTGCCGCATCCAGATGGGAACCAGGCTGGGAGCCTCTTGCTGTGTAAATCAACAACCTAAGCTGCCCCCACCACCCAGCAGAGTTTCCACAAAGTGAGTTAAAAAGTGGCAGTTTTAGTTGCCAGCATGCCTCTAAAGTGAATTGAGTTTCTGGGTCCTAGAGCCCTCCAGTTGTTTAGGAAGCTCAGGTGGAGACAGCCCCCAAGTCCCCAATGCATAGCAAGACTGGCAGCTGCCATTTCCCGCGTGTCTCCATTGTGCCAGACACTTTGATGGCATCGTCTCCCCCCTCCAAAAAAAGACAAGCTGAGGGGTGTCCTCCTTGGGCCCAGAGCTGTGGCCTTGGCCTCAGCAGTCCGGGGGGGGGGGGGGGGGCAGAGGAGACCATAGCCATGGTGAAAGGCAGATATGGATTCTGCCTGGGCTCACAGGCACCGCTGTGAGGTGGGTGGCGGCCAGGATCCCTCTGCCTCCAACCCTTGGGCAGAAGCACAGAATCCCAGCTTTGTGAAGGAAGTGATTTTGAAGTAGTGGTGCTGTTGCAGAACAGTGATTGGCATGAAGATGTACTGAGATCTGTAAACAGGTTACTGCAGGGCTCCCAATGAGGGAAACAGTTAAATATCACAGAGCATTAAGGAAGAAGGACTCTGCAGCCATGCAGGGCTTGGAGAAGAGGCTTTGGGGGAAAAGTGGACGCTAGGCTTGTACCGCTCATCACCCAACAGGCACAGAACTCTCAGGGGTAGGTTGAAACAGAAGGTAGAGTCCATACATAGCTGCTGAAAATCAGGCCCAGTTCTGGACTGGTCCATTTTTGCTGCAGCTTGTCACTAATGACACCCTTGCAAATGTTATCTCAAAATAAGCAATACATGAGAAGTGCCTGAAATCCCTCCTGTAACTCTGACCCAGGAGGCTCTTGATTCATGCTCGGGCTCCAAAGTCTCAAAAATAAGTGGGCCCACGTTATTTTGGATGGTGAGATTCTCTAACAATTCATCCATTCACTCATTCAACACATGTTTTCAAAGGTCTATTTGTGCTAGTCACAGTTCCCGTTGCCTGGGAAACATATATGAACAAAACACAAGCTCTCAGGCACGGAAACAGAAAATAAAAGGTAAACCTTTTCAATAACAAATTATACAGTGCCTTAGAAGGTGATAAGGACTCTGGTTCGTTGGTTGGGGGGGGGGGGGGGCGTCGTAAACCCACAGAGAACAGAGAAAAGTGCACTGGAAAGGCCCAGAAAGAAGGGGAGTATCACATTCAAAGCTAAAGGGTGGTGAGGGTTGTCCTCATTGGGGGGTTGGCATTTCAGCTAAGAAAGGAGGAAGGTGAGGGGGTTCACTTTGCTGATATATAAAGGAAATATTGATCACGCGATAAAACCATTGAGTTCAAAGTCTCCAAGGCCCAGGAGCATCTAGCATGTTTGAGGAATGGTGGGGAGGCCACTGTGACTGGCATGTTATGAGCAAACAGGACAAGATATGGTCAAAGAGATTAACAGAACCCCACATTCTGGAGGGCCCAGTAGGCCGTTTTAAGGAACTTGGCCCCTTGATGGCAGTGAAATGTGGGGGGAGTGGGGCAGGAGGAGGGAGGCAGGGAGGGATTGAGCAGAGAAGTAGCACCATGTGACTCACCTTTTGACAGGATCCCTTTGAATACTTACTCTATTGAGAACAGAGTGAAAG
Source organism: Miniopterus natalensis (assembly GCF_054644295.1). Lineage (NCBI taxonomy): Eukaryota > Metazoa > Chordata > Mammalia > Chiroptera > Miniopteridae > Miniopterus > Miniopterus natalensis. The sequence continues at coordinate 70,766,265 of NC_142103.1, read as the reverse complement.
CAGGCAATAGTGGGGGCAGGGAGACCAGGTAGGAAGTTATAGCTGTAAGTCCAGCTAGAGAGGGTGGTGATTTTGATCATCCTGGTAACAGTAGATATGGTGAGAACTGCTCTGTTTCTGGGTATATTTTGAGGTTGACCTAAGAGAATTCCCGATGGGTTGGATGTGGAGTGTCAGAGAGGAGTCAACTATGACTGTGTTTTTTTTTTTCTTCTCCCAAGAAGCTAGTAGAATGGAAAGACGGTCCACTGATATGGAGGAAGGCTGAGGATGGAGTAGGTTTTGTAGCTGGGACAGGGGATCAAGAATTCAGTCTGGATACGTCGAATTGAGTAAATATCTCTGACACGCATGTGCGTTGAATAGGCAGTTGTATACTGTTGAGTTGTGTGGAAGTCAGGAATTTGGCTGAACGGTTGTGCCTAAAGCTAAACCTGAAGCTAGACGACCATAGGCAGTCAGGTAGGGGGGTGAGTGTTATATAGAGAAGAGCAGAGGAGAGAAGATCATGGACAGTTGCCCGCAGCATAAAGGGATCAGGGAGAAGATGAGGCACCAGCCTAGCAGAGTGAGAGGTGTCCCCAGTGCTGTAGATGGAGAATATAGTGCTTTGGGAACCATGTGAAGCAAAGGGGATCAAGGGAGAGCCAGTGGTCAACTAGGCACAGGGTGCTGATGCTGGGCGACATAAGAGTGAGAGCGAGAAGTGCCCGTTGGATGTAGTGATACAGAGGTCCCGGGTGACCTTATGAGAGTGGCTTCATGGGAGGGTTGGGTGATAAAGCCTGCTTTGCAGTTTAAGGGAGACAGGGGAGAGAGGAGTCGGTGAGTATAGAAAAGTCTGAAAAGGAGTTTTGCTGCAAAGGGGAGGAAAAAAATCGGGCAGCATCTGGTGCAGGAAGAATCAGTCAGGAGAAAATTTACATCAGATGGAAGAAATGGCCCTGTGCTGAAGGGAGGTGCTTGGCAGAGAGGAGTGAACTCAATAGCATGGGGCAGGCAGAGAGAATTGTTGCAGCAGTCACCGTGAGTAGGCCTGAGGGCAATGGGCCTTGCACAGAGAGGAGGACTACAGCACGCACACAAAAAAAGGAGTTACAAATCACGTAGGTGCTGGATCACGAGGAGGTGAGCTAGGCTCTCTGGCCCCCTGAACTCCTCTACTGAGGTCAGGCGCCTGCCCATTTGACTCGCCTCCTTGTCTGTTGAGCATCTATTACGTGCCGGGCGCACTTCAGAACACCTTAATGACATTTACTACTCCAAACAACTCAGTGTGGGTTATACATGATCCCCGTTTCACAAGCTAGAGATGTGCCGCACAAGGTGGTCAGATGGACTGGCAAGGGCGCTTAGCCAATGACTGGAGGACTATAGCTTTGAGCCCAAACGGGCTCATTCTCAAGGCAGACTTGTACCATAGACTCAGACCTGCTGGCAACTCAGAGTGCCATTATGCTTGCTGCCCCCCACCACTGGTAACAAGGCTCCCCACTGAACCATAGCTGCTTCGAATGACCGTGGATAGCCAGTCTGTTTGTCTGAGTGCCTGCCTCAGGGTCTGTATGACAATCTAGTGCTGTGCTAGAGCTCTGTCCTGAGTCTGAGACTGAGTGTGGGAGAGCCCCTGTAATCTCGACTTGCTTAGAACAGGCCTCTCCTCCAAAGGCTGGCTGAGCTCCAAGGGGAACTGACATCCCAGAACAACAAACTGTCCTCTCCTTGACTGTTAGAACATCCTTATCACAGCAAGGCCCGTGGGCTGACCAAGCCAGGACAGGAATTCTCTGGGCACATTAACAACTCTGATCAAACTAATAGCCACTGTGTCATTTGGGACACTATCCTTTACACTGCTGGGGACACACACACACACACACACACACACACACACACACACAGCCACACACTCCTTCTCTTTGTTCCCGTTGGGGGCTTTCTCCCATTGGCTTCATTCTGATGTCTCCCACTCCCTACCAAACCTGTCTGGCAAAAGATCCCATCTGATATCACCCCAAGCAGCAGCTTCATGAGGAGGGAGAGGCTCATCTGCAGGGAAAGCCTGAGGCCAGATAAGGCTTTCACAAGACTGTGTCTCAGGTCACAGGGTCCAGGCCTATCCCGGGGGGAGAATAATCTTGTGACTGATCTGAGCCCGTGAGAATGAGTTCAGACTCCGTGACAGGAAAGGAACAGGAGAAGAGATCGCATGGGGGCCATGGGAGAGCCAGACTTGGAGGGCGGCTTGTTTTATAGATAAAGTCCTGCCAGGTACACACTCACCTTCTACCCACTCCAATAGCCCTGCCCCAGAAATGTCTATCAAGGCCTTAAGGTGCCCACTCCTCTGCAAATGGACAGTTAGTGTCATCTTACTGTGGTTTCCACTCAAAGGGCGCTTCAGTTAACTGCTTGAAACTGTGTCCCTCTTTTCAGAGGGGAGCTTCTCTGAGATGCTCCCAACCTTGCAGCAGCGACTGCAATTTAGGCTATGGTGGAACTGATCCTGGGGCGTCACTGCCCCATATGGTGTCCTAAGGTGAAGAGCAGCCACCGGGACTGTGTCGTAGGCACTTCTGAAGTCCTGACAAGACAAACTAGTTCTGGGCTCCAGTGGAGCAGCAGTGGAGGAAAACTATGCAGGTTGAGTGGAAACGTGCTGGTCCCAACCCCAAGGTGCCTACACAATGGGTTAGGGACCTAGTCAAAGTTGTCTGACTTGTGTCAGCTTCCGTGAACACTGCCAGAAACATGAATAATGCCTCCCGCTTTACAGGCACACTGTGGAAAATCAGCCGACTGGTCTTCACAGAGCCCTTTGCTTTCTTCTTCTCCAGCTCCCTGTGCTGAAGGACAGTATTTATTGTTTACCAAGTCAGTCACTCTCAGATCAACACATTTGGACAACGTACGGGACATGAATTAACAGAAAGAAGGAAAATGACAAAGCACAAGTCTGATGTTTTGATCATAGAGATTCTGCCTCATGCTATGGAATTCTCTGAACATGTACTCTCCAACTCCGCACTTCCCGCAGGTAGAGCAGCGAGAGTCCACAGACAGACCACGGTTCCGCCCTTCTGCTCTGGCACACTGCCTGGCCCACCAGAGACATTCAGTCGGTGGTTGCTATAGCAAGGGAATGACTCCAAAGTATGGTTCTTCTCATGAACAAGATGAAATAACAAGAAATGGCCAGTAGAAAGAAGAAACATCAATGACTCCATTGCTGACAGAGTGTGGAGAGTTGTGTGCACAGGCATTAGTTCGGGAGTTCAAAAAGAAGACACCGCAGTGGTCAAGTCTTCGGCTGAGCCTTGGCTGTCAAGGAAGGATGAAAGACATTGTAGCTTTTTGTATTTCAGGCTTGTAGGGGAGCTTCATGCTCACCACACACATTTTTGCAAGCCCTGAGAGCATAAGGTGTTTGAGAAATATTCAGCCTTAATCCCAACATCCAGAGGTTACCTGTGCTAACGTTTGTGTGTGTACTTTCAATGGGTAGGCAGGAAGATAGTAATAATGAATACAGTCAAAATTGTAATAACAGATGTAGGTGTATGTATATATATCCTGACTGCTATACATACATGTTTCCAAACGTTTACACCACTTTTCTGTATATTGATACAAATCTGTACCCTGATTCAGAGCCCCCACTGCTGTCACTGTTGACCTCATCAGCCCTCTTGGCAAAGATTCGCACAGTTGTTGTGTCTGGGAGTCCCAAAGGGATGACACGAATTGCTGTCAAGACCTATCTGTTCACAGCAGTCTCCAACAAACAATCTTAAAGTCCCTGAGAGAGCTTTAGTGTAGCCTCCAAGTTAAGGTGTTGACACTGCTGATGTGGACATTGACCGCAAGCACTTGATACAGCTGCCAGGGCCCAGATGCCGTTGCCGAGCTGCATTTTGCTGGAGATGAGTGGCATGGTCCTGGCCCCAGCCCTCTTTGCAAATGGGGATGCTGAAGCAGCTCCACCAAAGCCACCCTGCCCCTCCTCCCCCAAAAGGTTGTCTGCAAACAGCTGCCAAATCTCCAACACAATGCACTGCCAGGCAGTTGAAAGCCCTGAAACCCTGATCTGGGCAGTATACAGCACACACACACACACACACACACACACACACACACACACACACATCTTCCACGGACGTGGCAGGGTCAGAAAGTGGAGGGTCTGCAAGATGGTTCCAGGTCCTGAGCAGCAGTAATTGTGAGTAGGTGGCACCTGCAGCATAATACCCGGAGCCCTGGGGCACAGAAGATCCCAATTCCTGGCACCCAGCCTAGATGACTACAAGAGCCAGAGGCAAGGCAGCCTGCTTCTCAGCTTCTTCTGTTCACTGTTCCCTGCTTCCTCTTCCTGCTGTTAAGCCTCCCTCCCCCCGCATGACCTTCTTGGAATGTGGCTATGAAGAGAAAGCAGATATACCTGCTGTTCTCGTCAAACATTAGCCTCAGGACTCCTGCCTCGGACGGAAAGAAGAAGACTGAGTGTACGTGTGCAGGGCTGATGCAGGAGTACAAACAATCTACAGGCCAGGACGGGAGATAGGAGCTCAGCATGCACAGCAGCAGACAGGTGTCTGGGAGGCAAGAGAGGAGAGACGAGGGAAGACCATGGATCCCTGCCCTGTGACCTGGAGCGACAACACAGCAAAGACTTCCCTAAAACTCCCAAGGGGTGTCCTGGCACCCCTTCCTTCCTCCATCTGTGTATAATCAGACTGATTCCCTGAGAAAGCCTCAGTCCATGGCGTGCGGGCCTTTGATATGAGGCTTGGGACCTGTAGCTAACAAGCGCATGGGCTGAAGACTCCTAAGGACGGTCAAGAGCAGAGGGCCCTAGTTATCAGCTCAAGCTGCTTGCAGAGGAAGAATGGCCCCCCCTTCTCCTCACCATGGGTCTGATGCCCCCAAAGCCCTCTGCCCTTTCGAGGGAGACTCCCACAGGACAGGGTACAGAACTCTAGCGGCGGGCTGTGGGGGCTGCCCAGGGGAGAACCTGAGGCCCAAGGACCGGGAAAACCGTGACGCCCAATCTTGCCAGCCAGGCTTCTGGTCAGAACCTGTGTGCCTCTCCAGTCCCGGCAAGAATTATGTGGGTCAGGGATGAGATTATGTGAGGATAAGACCAGGCAGTAGATGTTGGAAAAAAGCCTCTGAATGATCGGTTTTAAGAAAATTGTCAGAACTGGGCATGCCAGGAACGTGGAGGAAGCAGTACCTAGAGCAGGGACCCAGTTAGGTGGCTCTGCTAGCGCTTTCCTCAAAGTAACCTTCACAGTCTATGCACATCCGTGTCCCCACATGCATGCTGAAAACAGCTCCATGAGTGCAGCTGGCGCCAAAGAGGAGATGAGAAAGCAACGGGGGAACTAGTGGGATGCACCATATTTATCACTCCAAGAAACCACGGGCTGGGTAGACTTCCCCTGCCACTGCACCCTACTATGTACTGCTTTGTTGGAGGGAGGGGTCACCAGCCAAAGTCATGTTCATGGCTTTTGGCCGCCAATGGTGGCAGCAAACTTAGGGGCTGTCGCATCTGTCTCCTGAGGCAGAGAAGTGAAGGTTGGGCTGGCTGCTGAGAGTTCCTTGTCCATATCTATCCCCCAGTCCCACCCCAGCTCTGGCAGACTACAGAAGGTGCTCATCTCTTACCAAGGATATGGCTAGGAAACAACTACCTTTCCCTGTCCCTTGGATTCACGAATGTCAACCTTACTGCCAATGAGATCTCTGCACAGCAAGAGTAACCCGTGGGTGGGTGAGGCATTGTAGTGCTTGGGAATGGAGGACTTGGACCATTTATCCTCAGACTGGTGGACGCAACCAGCAGGCCATTAGGTACGGTACTGACTTCTTGACCATGGGTGGGAGCTCCCAGAGCTGAGGAAACATCAAATAATTGCACCGAGGCAATCGCCTTTCATTCTTTGGTAAACAATATCTCTTTCCGTGACCACCCCCCCCCCCCCCACACACACACACACACACACCCTGCCCTCAACACCCCGGTCTACGGTTATCAACTTTCTCAGTTCTCATGGGTTGGGGCTGTGGGTGCTGCTTACACCCTTTGGGAAAGATTGGGATTTGGCATTGGAAGGTGTGACCAAGCCCCTTTCACTGGGCTGTGTGACAGTGGACCAAGCCTTTCATTTTTGAGTCTCAGCATCCTCAACTGTAAAGTGCAGGTAACAATGATAACACCTACTCAATGAGATGGCTGGGAAGATTAAATGAGGCACAGTGCATGCAACTGCTTTTGAAAGTGCAAGGGGGCTAAGCAGCTACTGAGTGTTATTATTGCTAAATATAACGATAGATAGGAAAGAGTACTATGACGCTGGTCCACATTCCCACCAAGGTGGGAAGAAAGACTGTGTGCCCTGTCAGATTCCTCTGGAAATCATAGCAGAGTCTGTGGCCAGTGGGTAGGGCCAGGGGCCAGTCCCCTCACCATCATTGTACTAGAATGCAAGCTCCGTGGCATCAGGCCTTTGTGGGTTTATTTGCTTTATCTGCTGATATAACCCAGGTGCCTAGAACGGTTCCTCGGGAATATTCAAGTCAGAAAATACTAGGTGTGTGAGTCAATATATCCTTTTGAGTATCTAGTGGGAAAGATGTCAATGATAGTGATGACCCTTTCAAATTATTGAGGATCCCCACAAAGAAATCAGTGACAGCAGAATATTACCTCACTCATCTTTAAATGAAGGACACAGAATTATTTTAAAATACAAAAACCACTGGAGCCGAGGGGGCACGTGCAATGAATCATCAAGCTAAGGGTCAATTGTGCGATAGCCAAACCAGGGAAGTTGCTAGGATGCTCTGAAGCTGTTACAAGGTTCTCCCCTTAATCCTGGGGCAGATTCTTGCATGAGCAAGGACTGCAATTCATAGCTACAGCTTGTATTAGTTGAGCAACTACGACGTTCTGGGTGTGTATTTATACCATTTATTTATGTTTTCAAATGCCACCCTCACCACAACCCTGTGGGATAGGGTATATAATCCCCCATTTTCCAGATGACAAACCTGGAATTCAGACAGGTTAGATAGCTTATATAGGGCCATGCAAGGTTGCTATTGAGTGACAGAATGAAGATGTAACACCGGGTCTCTTCAAATCCAAAGCATGTACTTTGCTCTTAAATCTGAAAAGGCACCACCCACCCTTCAATCTCTCTGAGCTGGTTAAAAGTGCTAATGTGGGACACGCCAGGTTTCAGGTGAAGTGAGAAACCACTAGAGGGATTAAGACACAATCGACTGATAGGGAGACACCTTGACGCAGACTACTAACCGAATCTCACGCTTGGATACAGTGCGCGTTGTTGTGCAAAGACAAGACAACTTCTTGGTTTCCAAAGTTAATCCTACTTGGCCAGGACACACTTCCATGGGTACCAGAGGTGGACAGAGGATGACCACTTACATTTCATGGTTAAAGATTCTTCAGGATCTTCCAGTCCGGCTGTTTTGTTTTAGGTAATTAAGGAGTCAATTCAAAGTTCTACTTACTTCTCCTTCTCCTCTATAAAATGATGCCTGGGGATTGGAGGGAAGGGTGTGGCTTGAGGTAGACTGATATAATGGTGGCAGTACAAAGAGGCCTTGAGCCTGAGTGCCGTTCTTTGGAAGCCGCTTATGTGGCTATGCAATTTACTGCTTCCTTACAACACTGCTCTCCTGATAGACTTATGGGACTCCCTGAGATTACGTTGCAACTCAGAGTAGATTCCAGTGTGGCTGTCCAGTGTAACATTCAGTACCACAAGGGCCTCTGGTCATTTTTCCTTACACCTTGTACCTGGCTGAGTGGTGTGACCCCAAGACTCACATCTATCCGGAACTTCAGAGTATGACTTTATTTGGAAATAGAGCCCATGCTGATGTGATTAGTTCGAAGGAGGCCATGCTGGATTAGGGCGGAACCTAAATCCAATACAACTGTGGTCTTCATATAAAATAAAGAACACACAGAGACACAGACTCACGGGGAGGAGCACGCCATACAAAGACGAAGGCAGGAATTAGAGTGATGCACGTACAAGCCAAGGAACACCAAGGATTGTGGCAAACACCAGAGGCTAGGAAGGGCAAGGAAGGATCCTCCCCTAGGGCCTTCAGAGGGAGTGTGGCCTTGGCAACACCTTGCTTCAGACTTCAAGCCTCCAGAACTGTGAGAGAATGTGTTTCTGTTGTACTCAACCACCCCGCTTGTGGTAACGTGTTACAGCAGCTCTGAGAATCTAATACATGCACCGGTAATCAAAGATTTTGAGCACACACATCCAGTGTATGTACATATTTATTACCTTACAATTTATATAATGGTGGCACCATACTAGTATGCAGTGCTCTTCAAAAAGCATACACTAAAATTAGAAGTGGAAAAGGGTGTGATAAGAAATAAAAATGCTTAGAATTTCTAATATTGTCTTCCTACACCTCAGTAGCTCTTCTTACCCACCTCGTATGTGCGCACACCCCGCTTTGTAGGCCAACGTGCTCCAAGATCCCTTCGTCCCAGTTACAGGGACTCTGGTGTGTTCAACAACAAACGTTCAGCTGCCTTCTGACACTTCTGTGAGGCTGGTGACATGTTCTTGATCTCTTCTAAAGCCAATGGCAGCTGTGGGAAGGTTCAAGATTCCGGGGTCTGATCTCCCCATATCTACTCTGGGTAAAGTGTCCTCACGGACTGCAAGAAAGCTTTGGTCTTCCAACAGTCATAATGGCCCATTGTGGTTGGCACGTGCCGACTCTAGGTCCAGCTTTCCCATCCATCCAAATGTGACCACTTACAGGAATTGTCAGAACGTGATGTCAGGACACACCTATGATAACGAATTTCCTCTTCTCTCTCCACCTCTCTCCTCCCCTTCCCACATTTCTTCTGAGAGAAACAAAACCCTTTATCTTACTTCTTCTTTCTAAGAGCCAGTGACCTAAGTCTCCTGTACCATGTCACCCTTCTTCCCAAAGCCACACGCACACTTTCCCTCACCTCAGGGCCATTCTGGCTGTTGGAAGGCAAAATATTTCTTGAAAATTTAATGACAAATACTTACACATGTTATTGCGATCTACTACCCCCATTGTACAGCATTGCTTCCAGAAATTACACAATCCCGAAAGAAGCAGATGGAGAGACCATCTCTTAGCTTGAAAGTGCCAAGGAGGGACTGCTCCGTTCTTGAATATAAGGCAAGAGAAGATGGCAGGGAACCCTGGAGGTGAAGATGATAGCTGGTAGACACTAGTCTCTAATTTCTACTATTACTTCCTGGAGAGCCCAGTAGCATTTCTCATTATGCCACAGCCGGGTTTCTAAATTAGGACCCCTTTGTTTCTCCAGTCCTGGCAAGAGGTGAGCAGATTATGTTTACTTAAAGCAATGGCCCGGAGAAGACCAGGGGGGAAAGGCAGTATATTCAGAGAGTCGAAGCAACTTAATCAACCACATGAGTTGGTGGAACTCTTAAGATCCTGATTTGATCAAATGAATTGTATAAATACATTTAGGAGACAATTGGGGAAATGGAAACATTATTGGGTAGCAAGTAGATAATGTTAAGTCTGTCTTGGTCATTTCCTTGGGTATGATATTGTGCCGTGGTTATGAAAAAATGGGTGTTTACCTATTAACGTGTATTTCTGGGTGAAATGACTTGATGCCTACACTTTGCTTCACAGTACTCCAGAAAAACAAAATTGTATAATGGGATGTACATGAAGCACAAATTGAAGAAAGTTAATGATTGTTGAAGTTGATGACTCTTGAACTTAATGGGTACACAGAGGGCATTTTACTATTCCTTCTGCTTTCATGTGTTTGAAATTTTCCATAATAATAAAAAAATGAAATGCTTGACTTACTAAGGGTAACGTGGGGGCAAGAGAGGAGGAACAGAAAAAAGCAGTCACATTCGTGGGAACAAAATAGCAAGTGAAATATGAAAATGGCTGTGAACTATCGGTCACTTATTTGTAGATGCCATGGCAATTGCAGATTCCGGCAGATATAAGCCATCCTTAAACAAAGGGTGCTGGAAATGATTCTGCAACTTAAAACAAAGTTTGTTTACCCAGAGAAAGAACTTGGAAAGAAGGGGATGTCTTCCCAATCACTTAAACATGTGTTATTTCTTAAAAACCACCTGTTTTTCTGCTTGTTGAAGGATGTATGAGCAAACTATGTATACAATTTATGCCCCTCTGGTAAGAACGTCAAGGGTGGTGTGCTTGAAATCCTTTTACCTAAAAGGAACCAGGCGACAGGAATTACTGTCTTTCTCATATGTAAGCTTAGTAGAGAAAATAACTGAGGTGCAGAGACATTTCCAGGGATCAGAAGCAAGGGCGCATGCCTTAAGGTCATCACCATCTTCAAGGCAATAGGAACAAGGAATCTTTCACTCTTTAGGAACTTTTCTGCTTAAGGGACCCTTTGTCTCAGGGGACCCATTATCCTGGAAAGAGGAGGTGAGAAGATGTCCCAGTCTACAGAAACTATATTTTAAAGACAAAGATGGAGAAAAGTCATGCAAGAAAAGGTGCGATATGTACTAATCTTTCATTGAATATATAACATAGACAAAGCTCTGCTCAAGGCACCAGCAAAGGTGGGATCACTCTCCTGTCCCCCTCCCTCCAAAAGGAGACAAGCACACCGAGAAACGGCTAGTCTTTATGTACTTATTCAGGAATTTGACATCAGAAATTGGTATTTAGCCTAATATAGGTTTGGGGACTATAAATTTGTTTGCTATGATGTATGTGTGTGCACTTGGGCACGTAGGTGTCTGTGGCCGTGGGTGGTAGGAGAATGCGGGTGAGTATGCATATCGCCCCTTGTGTATGTGGGTGTGTATGGGCATGTGTGTAAGCACGCATGTAGGTGTGTGTGTATGTGTGGCAGGTGTGCCTATGTGTGTATGTGTGTAGAGGTCAACAGAGCACTATATCCTTTTTATCGCCCAGGGTGCTTAAAAGTCACGATCTGGCCTGAGATTCAGCCACTGGTGCTGTATCTGTGAGCAACATCACGACTGCCGCCACCACTAACAGAGAAATGCCACTTACTTGGGGGCCTACGGAGCTAGGTGCTTTCCGCACATCATTTCTGACCGTCCTCACAACCTCCAGGTGACCTCGGTGGTAAAATCCCAATTCACAGCTCAGGAAAGCGAGATCCATGGGGCTGCGATTCACACCCACGTGGCCAGATACCAAAGTCCTGCTCCACCCAGGGCACCAGGACACAATGACAGAAGGGCTTACTGGGTTCTCTGATGGGAGAAAAGTGAAGAAGACCCTCAGCAGGGGATGCGATGGGCGGAGGGAGGACGTTGAATTGTGAGATGGGAGATAAGCAATTTTGTTTGATTAATTCCATGCTTGAGTTCCATAGCTGGGCCAGTCTGTTTGGAGCTCCTCCTTCAACAGTAGCTTAACTGCCCAGAGTGCAGCACTGGAAAAGAGAAAAGGGGGAGGCCAGTCCTCCTCAGCCTCTCAAGTGAGGGAAAAATGGTTTCCTCCAAATCACACAGACAGGTTCCTGGGGACTATCTGGGATGGGGTCTCCAGGCAGGCTGATTTGAAATGCTTCCAAAGGGATATCGTGCTTCAAAGAGCTGCCCCTGTGGGCCAGAAGCTCAACCTGAGTGTGGGACGGGGCCAAGGGGGCTGGAATTCAGGCTGCTCTCTACTCCCCCAAGCCCCCAAGGAGGGTTCGTTTAAACCCTCAGGGGTGCTGTGTTCCTTCTTTGCCCAGGTGGTTTGTGGCTTAGTGAAGCCATATTTGTAGAGTGCTCTGTGATTCTTTGGTGGATGTTTGTCCTATAAATGAACGATCAGATTAATTAGCAATGAGTAACTAACCAGTCTTCATGAACGCTTTTCGATGATACAATCTTACAAGGTTTTAATTGCCAGATTTTAAACCCCAAAACCCATGCATAAGTGCATGGGTAATAAAATATCTTCTACTTGTGAAAAAAAGAGAAAATGTAATATAGGCACATGATAACAATTTGCGGAAACAAACAATAAGGAAAGACAGTGGGATATTATCACCATAAATTCCCACTGTTGGTATTGCAATATGTTTGCGTCCCTCTTCTGTTTTGTGAACACGCATGTTTTAGATGGCTAAGATCATACCATAAATAGGACATTATGCCCTGATTTTTTTTTACTTTATTTTGATTTGTGAATGTAGGCATATGAGCCTTCACAAAGACATAAAATTTCGAATCCCATTTGCCCACACATTAAGCAAATTGCAGTTTTCAAAATGATAACATTGGATGTGATCAGACCTGTCCCTGAAGATCCAGAGCATGCGATCCCTATGGGTCTGAGGGACTCTGACGGCAGGTGGAAGGAGCCTCATGTCTCCCCATCACTGGCAGACTGTGGGGTGGGGCTGGCAGGGGGAGAGGAAAAGAAGATGGCTGAGGGCTGCCACCTAACACTGGAGCCTCTTGCCCGTTTTACCATCCAGCTCATACAGAGCGGGCCAAACCCTGCTCCCGGGCCCTCAGAATGCTTAAAAATGGAGCTGCAATAGCATAAATCCTAATGAGGAATCAAGGGACCAACTGAGAGCTGAAGAGAATCTATCCTGACTCCCAGGACTCCTTCTGCCTCTGAACGACGGCCCGCATGGGAACGAAACACGAGACCACACACGAGGCCGTCATGGTCATGCAAAGATGATCTTCAAAATACTTTGCAAATGGTGTGGGTTTTTACATCAACGCTGCATCAGCATTTAAGGGAAAAATTCAAATAGATTCCTTTTTGTCTCCTGAAGAAACTATAGCTTAACAACCAATCTCTGTTAAAGTGTACAGACATTGCTTGATATGATTTCCAAGCTCTTTGGCAGCTCTGCCCCTACAGGGAGGCTGTTGAGGTCCAAGGATTCATCCTGTTTTCATGATTTCAATGTCTAGCTTTTTAGAAGGTTAAGTCTCTCTGCCGGTTATTCAAAGTCAGTGGTAGACACAAAGTTTACTGGGAAGCGACTTTTGAATATTTACTTTGCTGCTGTTTGTGTGTCAACCAGAAATAATTGAACACATACCACCAAACTAAAACATTTGCGAAACTCCCTGACAGGTGGGCTAACATTGCAGACTCTCTCCCTACCGTTACACTGGTAACATCTTTTCAGATCCAGTACATATTCATCTGAGGATTTTCCCATTGACTCCATTCTCTCAAGCAAAGACAATAATGTTCGGTAAGTTATTTCCGGTGGTGTGCCTTCCACCTTTCACATCTCCAGTAAAATTTTACAAAGCTTTTTGCTTGAAACAGTTGAAGGAGGACCAACCGACCAATTGGCTCAGGACTATCCCGATTTTAGGACCAAAGGCCCTGTGTCCTAGGGAACGAGCCTCCTTGTGGGACATGAAAAGCCCTGGCTTTCACATATGGAGGCAGAAGGTTGTGGGGGGAGGGGACAGAGGAATACGGAATTCTTATGGCAGCTCCCAAGATAGGGGCTGAAAGCAACAGTGCTTTTGGTGTCAAATCGATACAGCATCGATTACAGCCTTCCCTAGTTGCTGAGCTGTTTCATCCCCTGACTATTGATGCTGACAGGCGTGATTTGGGGTTCTCAGTGATGGATCAGGCATTGTTACATCACTTTGTGTGATGTGACCTGAGTGTGCAACTTAAGCATCTGTAGTCCTGAGTGTGAGTCCCCAGCCTGGCACTCATTCAACACGGAGGGGACAGCTTGTATTTGATCCACTGACAGACAGGCAGATGTGTGAAATGACGTTGTACAAGTATATTCTTTGCAGCTTTGGTTGCAGTGACGAAAAGTAGAAAGAAACCAACCATTATCTACCTTAATGGAACTGGTTCAAATCATCAAGGTCGAAATCTTATGCATCCATTCAAATATAAAGCAACTCTTTAAATTCTTGTACAAAAAACTGTAATTACCATATTGCACTTTTAAAAGCATGGTTTGTTACATACATATTCCATATATTTAAGATGTACAACATGATGGGTTGATTTGCACATACATATGGAAATGAGTACTAAGTCAAACTAATGAGCATATCTCCTCAGTTACATTGTGTGTGTGTGTGTGTGTGTGTGTGTGTGTGTGTGTGTGTGTGTGACGAGAGCACCTGAAATCTGCTCTCTCCAGCACATTTCCATACTGTGTTCTTGAGTATGGTTATCAGCTACATTAGATGCCCAGACTTGTACATCCTCCCCAACTGCAATTTTGTAATTCTTTATGTTCTGATGTGGAATGCTTTCTAGGACATGCTGTTTGTTTAAAAAACACTTTGAAGCACAGTGTTTGTTATTGCTGCCATTTGTGTTCAAAATGAACTAGGCAGTATCCATTTAGCTTTGTTTTTCAGGAGAATAACCCTGGAAGGATACACATGGAACTTAATAAAACTGGCTATCTCTGGCAGGGAGAAGATGGTAAATGGGGTCAGGAGAGGGAGGAAAACATTTCACTATATACAATTGTGTCCATTTTGAATTTCCTGCCTGTGCACATTATCTACTTAAAAGCCCAATTTCAAAACGTGGTACATAAAATAATCCACTGATTCCGAAAATTAAATAATTGGGTGGATTTTCATGTCATATATAGTCGCTCTCTGATTTTTTGCAGAGTCTTTCACTGTTGAGAAGATGATACAGACTACCGTATTTTTTCACAATGCTGTGAGATGAGCCAGGCAGCAGTTCATTTGTACTATTATACCTCTCTTAATATTCAGAAGATTCATGGCTCTTACATTTAACATAAAAGCTTAAATAATTATCAAAATTGGTGGTCTCTTGATTCTGCATGTGTTTGCTTTTGTAATTTAAAAATCTTAAAATTTTACATACCAAGATTGTACCCATTGGCACCTTCAACAAGAACGAACAATAACTGAAATGAAAAAATCAACATAAAAAGAAAATTAGGAGCACCAATTATGTCATTTCAGGATAATGAAGCAGAGGCTTGTTCTCAAGCACTGAGTACTTCATAAAGAATGGAAAACCAAGCTAGACTTGCCACCATGAGACAGGTCAAACCTGTACTCAATAAGCACGGTGGACGTTTCTCAGATGCCACAGTAAGAGCATGTCCATTTCACAGGGGTCAGCATGACATGTAATGATTTATGTGACAATTTATATCATTACTTTACCACTACTCACAGGTGCTATTATATATACTCGCTGACATGTAAATATTTCAGTATTTAAGAAATGTGTGGTTACCGGTGTGTACAGTCTGTATATCAACTCCACACTCTTGCCCTTCTGCTGAGTCCCCAGGGAAGCCTCTCTTTCAGAGCCTCTGCATGTCAGACCTGAGGGGACCCTCAAGTTACGGCCCTAACATTCTCACTCCTCCCCTACTGGGACATGCATTCTGTTGGCTTCTTCCGTGAACAAGGTTTCCTGACTCCCTAACACAAATACTCAGTAACCTACTCAGACTTGTGTGGAAACACAGTGAACTGAGCTCATGGACCCGTTACACCCTACACTTCAAAGAGCTAAAGCAAATAAATGATAAGGAGACAGAATATATAGCACTGTGTCAAAAGTTCTGAAGGCTCCAGGGCCAGCAGCACTCCCCAGTCTCATCTGTGGGATTTAGGTCAGTGGGAAATGATTCCTCTGTTTTCCCAACTGGAAGGTGTGAATAACAATACCTTCCTTGGCACCACAAGTGATAGAATGATAGAATGCATTTTAGTGGGTGTAGAAAGAAGAGCACATAACATGCCCTTAATAGATTGTTTGTAATACATTTACCCACTAAGCATACAAAGTGCTCAGGGCATTATGAGGCAAGAGCAGTCAGAAAATGGAATTCAGAGAGGTCTGTGCAAATGGATGGGGAAAGACCTGCCTTTATTTTCATCTACTTCTCACTTAAATTGAGCGTGTCTAATTATGAACCTAGGCAGGAAATCACAGTAATATTAGTATTACATGTGACAATGTCACTAATAAAGACTTTCATTTCACATTACACTGTTTCACATTTCTCAAAATATTGTTTATGTTCACTATTTGGAACTGTGGTAGTTATTATGTCAAGTACTAGATACTGTTATTTAATGTGTTAATAAGTAAGTACATATTTTATCAAATTACAATATTTAAAAAATTTAAACCATATTTCAGTATAATAAATGTTATAATCCTGTGCATTTAGGTTTATGCATTCATTAAAAACAATATTATTATGTCAAGAGAGCCAAAGGGACCCAAGGTGCCAAAAGTTTGAGAATGCCTGTGCTAGATGTTTTTAAATGGAAATCCATGGGAAGGGATTGGACTGACATGCTAGGTGTTTTCACATATGTTATCTTACAGACAAGAACAATGTAGATGCTTCTGTGGTTGAAGCACTAGACTCATGAAGGGCAAAAAGTGAAGCTGAGGTTGGGTATATTTGGGGTTGGGGAAGTTGAAGTAAGTTGGGCAGTTTTTCCATTTTAAAAAACCAAGAGGCCAAAGTGAGTCACCATGGGTCAGTGAGCTGGTTAGAAACAGAGCAGCTAGGAGTTGGGTACAGGGAAGAAAGGGAGCAGAAGGAATCCAGAAGAGGAGGAGCCAGAGGCTGGCAGGCAATGTGGGTCCCAAAAGACCTGAACCTAGTCCACAGCACTTTCTTTGCAGACCTTGTCAGGGACAGGCAATGGCTGTGAGTTTGCTTTGGAATGCTGGCTTCAGAGAAGTGAGATGGTTGAGAAGTGGCCCAGGTTGGGAGAAAGATGCTGCATTAGGTTGCAGGGGTCTTGTTTTAAAGGTCCTGAGGCATCAGGAGCTCAGAAACAGGCTTTTCCCAGATCTTTCTCTTTCTTATTCCACTCCACCCCCAAACCTGCTGCAGTTAGAAAACCATAAGACCAGATGGCCTTGACCTGTGGTTCTTTATACATTAACCCACAGCAGTAGTTCTCAAAGTCCAGTCCCCATACCAGAAGCACAAGCATTCAGCACCAGCATTAGCTACTAAATTGTCAGAAACCTAAATTATTGGGCTTCACTTTAGTTACACAGCCAGCAAATGACCGAGTCAGCATTTCCATCTAGGTCGGCTAATCCAAAATGAGCAGCTCTTTTGTTAGCTGTGGCTGAGCAAATGCCCTTATTGGGGGGGGGGGGGTAATTTTCTTTCATAAATTAGCCTACAATTCCAAAGAACTTTTCTTCCAGGTACTTCTATATAACTGAGATTTGGGCATGTTTTCCAGCTACACTTTCACAGGACATCTTTCTTTGTGGGTGCTCTCTTCATGCAGGTTTCCCTTTGCTGGAAAGGGGTTAGGGTTGACAGGGTGAGGGGCTGGGGTAGGGTCCAAACTGAGGGAATCAACAGGATCCTCCTTAGGGAGGCTGGGTCCAGCAGAGTCCTGCCTGTGTAGTTCTGTTGTACTCTGAAGGACCCCCTCCAGAACTGGAGGATCAGAGAAAGCCTCCTGGAGGAGCTAACGCTTTGAGTTCAGTGTAAAGCAGGGGGAAACCAGGAGGGACATCAGATCCTTGGAGATTGGTCCAGACTGAAGCCAACTTGGGGATGCAGTTGGAGCAGGACCTCTGGGGTGATTTTGGAGACATCATGGAATCCTGAGGACCAGCTTCCTCTCCCTGTTGTAGCCCCTAGATATCTATTGTCAAAAGGTGAATCCAAATCACAAGGTTTGGTCTGGATGGAGTAAGCCAGTATATGGGGGTGATGACTGGCTCTTTTTCAGGTAGGGGTGGCACTGCTGGGACTTCCAGGGCCACTGAGCTTTCTTTATCCCACTCCAGATTTCTGCCAAAGGAAGGCCACTCAAAACAAAGGGTTTATTCAAATGGATGGGAAGAAGCCAGGGAGGTAGGAAGGACTACCCATCTGGCCACCAGAAGTCTTCACCTTCCCCAGTGTCACCTACCCCCTCACTAGCAGAAGGGCATTCCATTTCCTCCTTCTGATCCTGTCTCCCCTCAAAGTCCTCCAGAGCACCTACTGGTGACTCCATTTCTGCTTCTCTCAGCTCACTGCCCCTTTGTGTATGTGCTCTTCCACTCTCTAGTGTAATCTTTCTAAATCCCACATCTAAATGTCTAATATTTACACAGGTCCAAGTTTCATGAGTTGGAAAACCCTGTTGTCATTATTATTATTACTATTTTACCAAAAGTCCTTTGAAAACTCCAGGGGAAGAAAAACTAATGTCCTAAAAGGCACTGCAGTTTGATCACATCATCCCATCTTTTGAGGCTCCTTCTCAAGGTTCCTGTACTGAGAACTTACCTGCATCTAGAGATACTAAAAATTCTAGCCTTCTTTCTCTGATGTGAGGTTGTGGCAGTTAGAACTGTGAGAGTGACAGTGGCCTTTCCAGGCAGCTGTGAGGCCCTTAGCTCACCTGGGGGCCAAGTATCTGTGAATTGGAAACCTCATTAGGATTCCTTTTTAAGTAGCCATGAGTTTATGATAAGAACTGCTAACAGGTCAAACCAGCTCTTTTCTGACTCGAGGAAACTGAGTTCTAAAGATGATGTGTAGCTTGCCTAAGTTACAATCACAGCTGCTAATGACTGAAAAGTATAAGATAATTGCTCTCTTGTACCCCAGGCAAATGTTCCTGAAGACATTCCTCTGAAGGAGCCTGTTATTTAGATCTCTCAACTTACAGTCATTCTGAGCTATAGGACAGTCATGGTGGTTCTTTTCCAAGATCACGTTGATCTGTGCCTACTCTGAAAATTCATACAGACTATTGACTTTCTTTGACCTCCTAAAATCACCAACATCCATTTTAGGAAGGCACCTACAAGATACCACTCTCAAGCCTCAGAAAACGTAATCCTAATCATGAAGTTTACAAAAATGGTGCATTACTGTCCTGGAGAGATTAAATGTAGCATTAAATATTGTCACTGATAAGAAGGAATATTTTGGGGATTGGACAGGAAGGGCAACAAGTCCTGGAGGTAATTTCATGCCCGTTGTGTACTTGGATGTTGGTTCTGTTAAAGGGAAGGGAAAATCTCCTGGGTTATGAACTCTTGAAGGACACACATTATTTTACTCTGCATTTCTTACAGCACAACCTAGCACAGTAGTACAGTTAAGGGATCCTTGTACATTTGTTGACTGAATGCTCATCTACATGAACTGTTTAGGAGGGATAATCCAGTGAACTGGGCAATAACTTTGAGAGAGCTTCCAAAGACAGAAGTGTTCTCTTTTGCTACACTTTTAAGTATCGTACGTTATGTATAGGCTGATTTTAAATTGGGGATTGAGAAAAAGTTATAAAAGATAAAACTTGCCATAAAGCTCCTTTAGTTAATATATACTGATTTAGTGATAACAGGTTATTGTTATTATTGCCATTTTTGTGTAACAAATGATACAACTAAGGCTCAGAGAGGTTAGATGTTTTATCTGAGCTCACAGAGCTAGTAAGTGCCTGGGGCTCTCTTGAAGCCCTTGCTTATTCTCCCTCTCCCACACTCCAGAATAACATTCCTCTCTCCACTTAACTCCCAGATATCGGACTCTGATGGGTCCCTGAGGGATTCCTGCCAGGGAGTTGCCATCCCTGAAACCCCCCTTCCCCAACAAATCTTTTCGTGTGGAGCGCGCGGGCCTGGAGCCAGGTGAGGCCAGAACCTCCATTTCAGAAGCTTTCTCTAGAATCCGTCGCTGTGGTTACTTCCAGTAGAATCTGTTTCAGGAAGAGGTTTGTCTGCGCGGGACAGCGGTGCCATTCATCACTGCAGGAGGGCAGAATCCGGGGCTGGGGGCCGCACGTCGACAGGGGAGGGGCCAGGGGGCGGCCCCCTTGTGACCAGCCCTGAGGAGAGGTCAGGAGAGAAGGCTGGCTGAGGAGCGCCTGGACAGCAGCAGCTGCTGACGTTCTGAATCACGCGCCTGGGGCCCAAGGTAACCCAGACCTTTAAACAAACAGCGGGGCTGGGGGCGCTGCGTGGGCGGGGGCGGGAAGGGGCAGGGACTTTGAAGGTTGAATACTGAAAGACGGGGTTGGCGAACGCATGGAGGGAGTCAGAAGGATTCCGAACTCTCGGAGGAATCATAGGGAATGAGGGTGCTGAAGCGAGAAACGAGGTGTGAGAGGGAACACAAGCGCGAAGGAGCGTGAGAGGGCGCAAGAGCGTGGCTGAGCAAAAGACAGCCCTTGGAGGTGGGGGAGAAGGTGGAACACGCAGCCCCAGAAGCATAGGTAAGGTAGGAGTAGGGGGCCATTTTCTTCCCCTAGCCTATTTTCCATAGGTGGCCCCCTTTCAGCCATTTTTAAGGTAAAACGTTGACCCCAGTGTGTTTTAGGATATAAGGAATGAACGTCAGAGGAAGCTGTACCAAAGTGAGGCTGCTCAAGGCGCAGGAAAGGCAGTCAGAGGGTGGCGCCTTTTTTAAAGATTCCATCTCTTTCCACCCGAAAGCTCTGGCCGTACTCCCACCCCCATCTTTTCCACCCTCCTTCTGCCTCCCTCCCCACCCCGCACCATCCCCCTCTGCCCCGGGCGCTGTCCGATCGCCTTTAAAGCCGGTAACCACCTGGGTCAGTATCCACACTAGCTTGGGAACCTCTGAAGAGAGGGGGTGGAGTCTGCAGCGTCCGCTGCTTAGCTCCAAGGCTCTTGGGAGGGTCCTGAAGGCACTAATGGCCCGCCGCGGCCGCGAAGCTAGCCAGATCATTCACAATGACCCGTCCCTTTCCATCTACAGGCGCAGCTCGGTTCCAGACGCCTTTTCCCCCAGACCCCGCTGTGAGCCGATGGCCCAAGTTCGAGAAGCTTCCTTGCCCTCCACCTCTTTGGTCCGCTGGAGCTCGGGAGGTAGGGGAGGAGCCTCATCCGAGGAGGTGGCCGAGAAGGCGGGGGAGATGGAGGAGGCTGTGGGGACGACGAAGGCGTGTGCAGGCCGGGAAGCTGAGATGAAGCTGGAGCCATTACAAGAGCGTAAGCCCGCGCCTGAGGAGCACTTGACGTGGAGGACCAGCAGCCGCGGCGATGAGAAGGTGCTCCCTTCAGCCCCCCCTCGCTGGCACAGTAGCTCCTCACCCCTCTGCCTGCGCCGCAAGCCCCGCCCTCGGCCCCAGCCCTGGGCCGGCTCCAGAGGCCCGCCCCGGCTCTCAGTCCCACCCCCGCCCCCCGCCCATCCTCCCCCTCCGCCTCCGCGACCCCGGGCCTGGCGCAGACCTCGGCGTAGATCCCGGCCGGCGCCAAGGCACCAGATGCTGCAAAGCTGTTTTGGTGACTTAGGCGGTTCTGGCGATCGAGGTGGCTTTGGGGACTGGCTGCTGGAGGTGAAGTTTGATCAGGGTCCCACAGGCTGCTCTCATGTGGAGAGCTTTAAAGTAGCGAAGAACTGGCAGAGGAACCTTCGGTTGATCTACCAGCGTTTTGTTTGGAGTGGAACCCCAGAGACTAGGAAGCGTAAGGCGAAGTCGTGCATCTGTCATGTATGTAGCACCCATATGAACAGACTCCACTCTTGTCTCTCTTGTGTCTTCTTTGGCTGCTTTACTGAAAGACATATTCATAAACATGCAGAAACAAAAGAGCACAATTTAGCTGTAGACCTCTATCATGGGGTTATATATTGCTTTATGTGTAAGGATTACGTATATGACAAAGACATAGAACAGATTGCCAAAGAAACAAAAGAGAAAAATTTGAAATTATTAACTTCCACCTCAGCACATGTTTCTCAAAAACAGTGTATGAAATCACGTGTTGAAGAGAAGCGATCAACCTGTGAGTCAAAGGAACAGGAGCCAAAATTGGTGAAACCCAAGAAAAAGAGGAGAAAAAAGTCAGTCTATACTGTAGGCCTGAGAGGGCTAATCAATCTTGGGAACACCTGCTTTATGAACTGTATTGTCCAGGCACTTACCCATATTCCTCTACTGAAAGATTTCTTTCTCTCTGACAAGCACAAATGTATAATGACAAGCCCCAGCTTGTGTCTTGTTTGTGAAATGTCTTCACTTGTTCATGCAATGTACTCTGGGAGCCGAACTCCTCACATTCCCTATAAGTTACTGCACCTGATATGGATTCATGCAGAACACTTAGCTGGGTACAGGCAGCAGGATGCCCATGAGTTCCTTATTGCAATATTAGATGTGCTGCACAGACACAGCAAAGATGATAGTGTTGGGCAGGAAGCCAGTAACCTCAACTGCTGTAATTGCATTATAGACCAAATTTTTACAGGTGGCTTGCAGTCAGATGTCACATGTCAAGCTTGCCACAGTGTCTCCACCACAATAGACCCATGCTGGGACATC
The DNA here is from genome assembly GCF_054644295.1 of Miniopterus natalensis. Lineage (NCBI taxonomy): Eukaryota > Metazoa > Chordata > Mammalia > Chiroptera > Miniopteridae > Miniopterus > Miniopterus natalensis. The sequence goes on along the minus strand of NC_142103.1, from coordinate 70,743,916 downwards.
AGTTTGGACTTGCCTGGCTCTTGTGCCACATTCAGTTCCCAGAGTCCAGAAAGGGCTGATGGCACAGTAACTAGGAATGACCACATATCAGGAATCCCCTCACTCACAGACTGCCTACGGTGGTTTACAAGGCCAGAACACTTAGGAAGCAGTGCCAAAATCAAATGTAGTAGTTGCCAAAGTTACCAGGAATCTACCAAACAGCTCACAATGAAGAAATTACCCATTGTGGCTTGTTTTCATCTAAAGCGGTTTGAACATTTAGGCAAACAAAGACGAAAGATTAATACTTTTATCTCTTTTCCCTTGGAACTGGACATGACTCCATTTTTGGCCTCCACTAAAGAGAACAGAATGAAAGATGGCCAGCCACCAACAGATTGTGCACCCAATGAGAATAAGTATTCCTTGTTTGCAGTGATTAATCACCATGGAACTTTGGAAAGTGGACACTACACCAGCTTTATCCGGCAACAAAAGGACCAGTGGTTCAGCTGTGATGATGCCGTCATCACCAAGGCTACCATTGAGGACTTACTCTACAGTGAAGGGTATTTACTGTTCTATCACAAACAGGGTCTAGAGAAAGACTAGTGTTATCAGACCACTTACCAGAACAAAGTAAAATAAATAAATAGGCAAGGATGCTGCAGTGACACAAGCCTGCTTGGAATGGACGATGATAATACCTACACAACAATGAGCACCTCTTGAAAAATAACAAAAACCTCCTGGAATGGACAATGACAACAGCACGTATATGACAATTATCACCTTGATAAAAAGAAGGTATTTTACCATGGCCTGTGGGAAAAACAAATACTAACTAGTGACCATTTAGCCTTAAATGGGAGGAGGGAGGAACTGTCGAAAATGGTCACATAAAGCATAATTAAATGAAAAGAATGCTTTAGGTGGGGAGAATGGGAATGTTCTGGCACTATTATATGTCATTTGTGTGTTGTTTTTTTTTAAAAAAAATACTGTGGGAAATCAGGGAGTATTCATCAGCAAAAAGCTTCACAATTGGTATTCCAGCTGTGGCTGACCAAATAGTTTGGGAAAAAGAGGATAATATTTTTAAAAAAGACATTAAAAAGCTTTAAAAGAAAAACATTTAAAAACTTTTTTTTATTTTAAAAGAAAAATGTTTTTAAATATTGAAAGTTTTTGTTAGATATTTTTAATGTTTTCAAAATTGAAGTTTTTAAATTTAAAACTTCAAAATTGTTAAAATAAGGCTTTAACACATTTTAGAAATTCTTAGTTTAAGAAAAGTGAAATGAATAAAACAAAGAAAAAGATTAAAAATTAAGGTTTATCCAAAAAAGTTAAAGTGAAACAATCAGCTTTAAAATTAAAAACTTAAAAAGAAGGAACTTAAATTTTTAAATGAAACAAAATGTTAACATAAATCTTTTAAAGTTAGAGCATAAAATATATGTGTTGAAATTCAAAGGTTAGCAAAATTTGTGAAAGTTTATTGCTTAAAAATAAATTTTCAAAAAATATAGAATGGAATGAAAATTCAAATGTAAGTTTAGAAAAAAGTTGTAAAAGGAATGTTTAAAACAAGTCAAGATAAAAATACAAAATTTGTGTAAAATTTTTTAATTTAAAAAATTTAAAAAGGGAAATTAGAGAATAGAGGATTTAAGAAATATATACAAAGAACTTCAGACATTGAATTTGAGAGATTTAAATAAAAATTAAATATTCAGTCAAAAAGGATAAAATATTAAAACCTTTAAAAGTAACATTTAAATAAAATTTGAAAAATGAAAAAGTAAATATATTTAAATAGAAAAACCCTAAAATTAAAAAACTTAAAGGGTTTTTGTTTTTTTTAAATTTAAGCATATTAAAATACATACGGGTATGAAAGAAGTAAATAGTGGAGACAGGAATAATAACAAAGAGGTTTGTAAATATATATATTTTTGAGTTTTATGTTACACATAAGTAGAATTTTGTAAAAATAAAATTAAATAGAGACTTTTTAATAATCATCATCTTACAATTCAGTTGTGAGATCACTGCAAGGCCTCAACCCTAGCCCGCCTTCCCCTTTCAGGTTCCACACACCATCTTATTTCCTGAATGAAGTAGAGCTATTTCTTAGGCAGAATCAACAGCATCTGAAAAAGATGAATATAGTAGGGACTCTCTCCCATTTAGAACTGCATTCATACAAATTATTCCCTTCTGAAAAGGGGCTTTTGACAATTTAGTGGCTTAGGGATATTAGATCACAACTGTGAAGCTCGAGCCTTGGTGTTTGAGCCTGATAGCCTGATTGAGGAAGTGGCAGGGACCCATACCTTAGGATCTCTCACCTTCCTCTCTCCTTCCCTCTCCATGGAGAAACAAGACCTTTAAATTTCCACAGTAGAACTATGGGTTTGTGCTTGATGGTTCTACTCATTCTTTACTCTCTTTTCCCTTCTTCCATCATTCATGCCTGGTTCCCTGAAGCCCTCACTTACCTGATCTTACCTACATCTCTCAGTCCCAGCCTGTAGGGCTCCTTCCTTCATTTTCACCTGGTGGCTTCTATTCCTCCTTTGAGTCTCAACTTACAAATGACTTCTCTGGAGCCTTCCCTGAATGCTATAGGCAGGTATAAATTGGAACATTGTTTCTCCCTCACCTGTGTATCCCTCTCTCAGTGCCTCCAAAGTACTTTGTCTGTACCTCAGTGATACTACTTACTCTACTGTGATTCTACCGCAGCTTTGTGATTGTCTGCCCCTCTGCACCAAGCATTCTGAGAACGGGGGCCAAGCCTTATTCATTTCTGTGTTAATAAATGGTTGTTGAATATGAAGATGCATTCAGTTATTTGCTCTGTTCACCCTCTCAGTAATGTGTTCTGACCCATTCAACCGTCAAGCCCTCATTAAGTGCCCAGTGCTATAATACAGTGCAATCAGTGTTGTATCCTCCTCAAAGACAGTGTATCAAATGCTACTCAGCTTTAGGGAATGGCTTAAGAAAGGAGGTGCTCAGCAGGAAATAGCCAGGTTGGGTGGAGGGAGTCTCGTGTACAATAAAAGGGAAAGAGCACAAGCCTAAAAATTGGTAGTCATGAGAGATTGGGAGGCAAGGGGGAGGAGCAGCTGAAACAGAGCTGGGCTCTCTGGTGTGTGTGTGGCAACACTGTCCTTCATACAGTGTCCCTAAGCTCCCACCAGTGTCTTTTACCTTACAGCTGTGTATCACACCTCTCCACGGTGTACCACATTAGTTTACCTTCCCAGGGGACAGTGTGTGTCAACATTTCAGTGTTTTATAGTGCACGGCACATCATGGCTGTGCAATGGAGGATTTATGTGTGGTGGCTGTGTTTAGTGAAGAGCTATAGTTTGTCTGCTTAGCAACCTATAGCTCCCCCTCATTCTTTGAGGTTTCAGTGGGGCTACCAATCACTGCCTTGCTCCTCACACCCCTGCCCAGATTTGGGCTTATCACTCATACTAGGCCAGATTAGAGTTCCAATTCCCCCACCCCTCCACCCACAGGCCTCGCACAAGAGTGATTCTTCTGAGGATGGCCATAGGATCCAACAGGGTCCTGTGCAATCAGAGTTCATTGCTAAATTGAATATATATAGATACTGGGAGAAAGAAGTGTCTTGTTCCCTACCTTTGCTCCCCATTCCATAAACCATGCTGGAGCCTCTAAGCTAGGATGGCATGAATCTGGGACTCTCATGGGTTGATATCCATACCAAGAAGAGAAAAATAGAATCAGATGGGGAGAAAGTCTGGAGAGCAACATTTGAACCTTGTGGATCTAGCTTTTGAGGACCCAGGTCCCCAAAGCCCAGAAACCCCAAAGTTCCCAGTTATATGAGCCAATAAAGGCCTTTGTTTCGCTTAAAATAATTTGAATTGGGATCCTGTCACTTGCAACCAAAGGTTTTGAACATTCTTGCTAAGCCATATGATTAGTTGGGGGCATGTTGTTCCTAAGGCCACAAAGGTAGAGAAGGTAAGGAAGAGTGACCTCAGATTGACTACTCCATCATATAAGATTGAGAAAACAGAGCATGTCTGCATGTCTTTAAGAAACAGGTGTTAGTTCAGCCACTGACCTGTGCTGGGTTTCAAACTTTACAGCAATGATGTAGTTATTCCCAATTAAAGAGACAAAGGGCAAGGATGTTCCGTGAGTACCAAGATAGGTCAGGCACTATGGGAACTGCTTTTCCTCCGTTACCTCACTGAGCCCATGCAACAATCCCGGGAGACAATCATCACTGAACATACTTCACAGACTGGGAAAGGGAAATTCAGAATGAAAAAGTGATTTGCTTAAGTTCACTGTAGTATTTTAAGTAGTGGAGCCAGTATTACAACCCAGGTCCCCAAAGCCCATGCACATTCCATTACAATTCAGTAGAGATAATACAAATTTATTTTATTTTGTTTGCTTTTCTTGATGTTGCTATGGAAAGGAGCCAGAATGGTGCAGAAGGCAGACAGCCTTTGACAAACCTGAATGCAGAAAATGTGAGATGAGTGATCTATCAACTGGTAACAAAATTGCCCATGCTACAGGTGAATGTGCCTCTATGCCAATGGCTGATCTGAATAGTCAGATCAAGCTAAATGACTTCCCTAAGAATACCCAAGATGAATGATGCGAAATCCTACTTCATTGCTAGACATACATTCTCACTCAATGTCATATACTTGGCAGAGCACCAAAACCTGGCTGTAAGATCACACCTTTTTACTGTCTGTGAAACCATCAGCTCTCATTACACCATTTCCTTTCTAGCTTCTGTACTATGGTCAGTACTTTGTCATTTTCACCACTCACCTTCCACCTGGTCTTCCAAGAGTGCCCACAATACCAGCCATTCAATGACAGATCCCTCCCACCTGCCTGTTGGGGAGGAGCTTGCTTATTAGGATCTGGTTCCTCGGTGGTTCAATATTGATTTGCAATGTCCACCTTCTGTTGTTTCTGCACTACTTTTGGTTCCTTTGTCTTGATGCCCTTGCAAACACACAGTATAGCTACTCTGGGCCAGGGCTGGAACTATGTGTCTGTAAATCTCTCAGGCCTACCACATGTTTAATATGCTAGCTGAATGAATGCATGAATGAATAAATACAAATAAATCCCATTTTACACTCGGCTTCAGTAGTTGACTTCATGTCCTTTTTTCCTGAAGTCAAAATACATAAGAATGCCTGATTTACACCCAGCACCCATATTAACACACTTCTGTCTCCATCCATCCTCCACACCTTCACTGTAGTTTCAGAAGAAAAAATCCTGCTTTCTTTCTGATGTTGTACCAGTAGCCTCCTTCCTCTGACCCATTCCTGAAAGTCAAGGGGCCTTGCTCCCAAACTCTCCCCTCTATTCCAGCAGCAGTCCTGTTTTCTTTAGATAGTTAATATTCAGCAACTAAACATCGTAGGCTTTCTATGATGGTTCTTAAAAACTTTGTCCCATCATCTTTATGAGACATAAGAAATGTCCTTCAAATATTAATATTTCCTCCTGAAGTATATATTGTCCCAGAAGAGACCAAAAAGTCCATGTAAGATATTGATTTGGGGTTCACATTTTAAACAACAATTTGTAACCCTTGTATGATGCTTCTGTCCCTGATATTATTTCTCTCAGTCTTTTCACTGCCAAACTTTTCTACACATGTCTTTCTTATGTCATTTCCACTTACCATATTTAGTTCTCCACATGGCTTCTGCCTATACCACTCTATTGAAACTAATCTTGATTAAGTCCAAAATGACAGACTTTTTCAAAGTTCTTTGTTTTGCCATGTTGGCTACCACTCAGGGTAGGTTTCCTTTTTCCTTACACCAGGAGGGTATCTGAGTCTAAAAAAGGGGACTGGGGCTAAGGATGGAACAAGTGGATTTGAAGAAAGGGTTGCATTGTGAATCAAATTGTAAAAAACTGAATTGCATTTTAAAATGCAACACCAGAGGAGTTGGTGTTCCTAAGCACAGGTGTAAAGAATCCTTTTTGTGTCGAAATGAGGCCTTATTGAGAGTTTAATCATATCCTAGTAGATATGTTTTCAGAATGGTCTGCTTAAAAGGAGATACATCTTTATTCTATTTGCAAGCTTATATTTTAAAGCTTCTTGCCACACCTCTGATAGAGAAATAAACTGACTGGCTTGCAATTTCTACTCTGTAATGGGGGAGGTGTGGTAAGGCAGTCCTAGACAAGAGGAAAAGATGACTTTGGGGCACCAGACAGACTTGAACTGAAATCACATCCCAGATCCACCACTTACTAACAGGTAACATTGGGCCAGTCGCAAAACTTTATGCACAGCCCTCCCAGAGCTGTTGGGAGGTCTAAATGCAATAGTGTTTACATTTAGTGTAGAGCAGGGCATCTGGTTGGAACTAAAGAGGTCATTTCTTTTGCCCCACTTTTCAGTGTCCAAACATTCCCTTTGTTCCCCAGGTATCCCCAGGATATAATAACTGCTAGGTCTCTGGAAACCCATTTTCCTACAGACCACAAGGGCATCACCCAAGTAGACTTCTTTCTATAAATCCTCCTCAGCCAGGTTTCTCCTCTCACTGAGTTTTTTTCTTCCTGTGCTATAGGCACCTCAGTGGGGTCTGTCTTAATGTTGGCTCTACTTGACAAACAAGGAATATGAGACAGAGAATTCAAATGTCTTTCCTCAAGGCACACAGTAATTAAGAGAGAGAACTGGGGCATAAAGTACTGAGCCCAGGTCCCTAACCATCAGGTTTGGCTGCAACCCAGGAACTTATTTGATTCCTCTGTTTATACTGGAATAATATCCAGGTAATACTCACCTCTGAATGCACCAAATTTATGGACTTGAAAATCAGGAGGATCTCTACAGAGCCTTTGTCCTTCAGATTTTTCACTGCTTTCAGGATACACTGACCCAGGGACAGATGAAGGGGCTTGCTCAAAGTCACCCAGAGGATCAGTGGCAGAGCCAGGAACAGAACTCAGGTCCTGGGATACTCTTGTTCCCTGCCAGACCTTCTGACTGCCAAGTTTCTCTGTAACTATTTTATCTCCCATTGCCTATTGTATCTCAGAATCTGTATCCTTCTAGGCTGAGTCTGGATCCCTAAGAAGAGCAAAGCCCAGAGACATCGGTAAGGAGGTGACTCTGACTGTTGCCAACAGAATTCTTCCCAAAACAGAAGTGTAACAAGGGCATTGGAAGCCTGATAATTCTGGTCTAGGGAAGGCAGCAGAGAAATGGCTGGACCTGACAATGAGTGAGGCTCTACAATTGGCATTTGGTGAATGACCTGACATAAAGGGCAACATCCGGCTCTGAATAGGGTGATAGAAAGGGGTGGGGGGGCTGTTGAATAATTCTTGACTATTGTCCTTTTTTGGACATTGGAAATCTGTTCATTTACCAACTTTTGGTAACACTGGTCTTGGTTCTTCCACCATAATGAGATGCAGCTTTTTGGGCAGATGTTTGTCTTATAGGGCTCTTGTGTGCTAGTAGTGTGGGGACAACCTCCAGCCCATCCTCAAAGCCCAGGTCCAGGCCTTGAAATAATGATATTTAGCCCCAAGCCTGGATTACCCCCACCACAGTGAAGAATTGCATCAGTGCCTGGTTCAAACAAGCAAACTTCTTTGTAGTAAGGACTTGTTTGGCTGAAAAATAAATGAGGACAAAAGCCTCCCAAATGGAGCCAAGGGCCTCACCTGTATGTTTTCCTGTTTCCTCATTACCAGGGCATCCTGGCCCTCATAGTGTAGGGTATATTACAACTGCCTGGGAGTACAGAGACAGGTGTTTTTATGCAAGTTACACATCATCTTTGACTCATTTGGCCCAAGTAAGAAAAGAGGAGGTTTGTTTAGATTGTTCCCAATGTTTTTTGCAAGCTTTAAAACTCTTTGAGCTATTAGCAGTTCTTATCTACAAACTCATAGCAACTTAGTAAGAATCTTAGAAACAAATAAAATAAAATACAGCATAGTGATCAATAGTTTTAAATATATATAAAGTTGTCTTCTATTTTAATGGCTGCATAAGGTTTCTGATCTTAGTCATTTCAACCAGTTAACGTATCATAGGTAATTGTTATGTCCTACTTTTTGTCATTGTAATCAATGCTGCAAAGAATATCCTTGTGTAACATTTCAGACATCTATGTATTTATCAGAGGGGCAAATACCTGGAAATTTATTCAAATGTTGTTCCCTGTGTGTCTACTGAATGCCAGGCTGAGACAAACTTACTTTCTGCTACCAAGGAGCTCACACTTCAGCAGGGGATACAGATATATCACCAGATAGTGATAGCCAGGAAAGGATGGGGTAGTATGGGGGAAGATGGAGTATAGCAGGGGACAGACATCAACCACAAGAATTAGAGTGATACTGAATAAATCATTTCTAATGTGAGGTCAAGGACATGTTCTCTCTGGATCATTTCTACTCCTCTATGCCTGATGCCTGGCACAGGGTTTGCCATAACAGGAGGCTCAGTGATAGTTGACTAGTCCTTCAGTTGAAGCACTGCAATTAGATGTTGATCCCAACATCTCTCCTGACTTGCTGTGTGAATGTGGGCAAATCATGTCCCTTTCTGGTCCTTTCTTCTTTCATCATTTATATGGGAGGTGCCACAGGCATAAAAGAGTCACTCAAGGCCACAGCCTGTGTATTTAAACATGGGTTTTCATCCTGACTGTCCACTATTGGCTATGTAACCTTCATCAGGTTGCATAAACACACACTCTGTCTTGAATACTTCATCTATAAAATGAGGCCAATAGTAACAGTAGCACCTAGCTATTACAATTGTGGAGATGTGTCATTAGATAATAAATATCAAGTGCTTAGAACAGAGCCCCTACATAGTAAAGGCTAAATATATGTAAACTCTGTGCTCCTCTCAAAACATAAGCATATTTTCATTTCAGGGTCTTCGTGCCCATTACCTCAACCAGTCTTTCCCCATATTTTGCTTTTTATTCATTCAAATTTCTGCTTAAATATCACCCAGACAGCCCTTCTCTAACCGGCCATCTAAGGTAGCAAAACCCTGTAAATCTATTTTCCTTTTCCAGGCATGTTTTCTTTATCCCTCTCATTTTTATTACCCACCTTATAATATATGTTTACACCATGTCTCCTTCAATAGAGCCGAAGTGGCCCAAGGGAGGTTTCCTTTATGCTTACTGCTGTATTCGCGATGCCTGGAAGAAAGCCTGACACACAGTAAACCTTTAAAATCATAAATAGACTAAGTGAAACAAACAGTTTAATGAGGTGGTTACTATTCACTTCCCCATTTCACAGATGAGGTGAAGTCATTTGCCCAATCCCACACAGCTAATAAATAATATAGTTAAGATTTAACCTTGGTCATCTGATACAAAATTCCACTCTCAGCCAGAATTGTTTTATTTTTGCACATGATGCAAATGTTGAGTACAAATGGTCCTTGAAAGCTATATATATATTTAAAAGTTTAAATTGCTAAACACACACAATTTCACAGAATAGCAGTCTTGTTCTGTTACATTCATGAATCAAATAAGTAAAATTTATAGTCATCAATGATGAACAAATTAAATTACCATCATGCATGAGTTTTACACAATAATGCATTTGAAATAATAGAAAAATTAAAAATATTTTATCTGAGTGTTCAAAGAACAAATGAAAAATACTCGGAAATATTATCGGAATTTTTAGGAATATGTATAGCATAATAACAATTTTCAGCAATGAAATATTAATGGAACTTCAAAAAACATGATGTGTGTATCTTTGCAACTTATACTAATAGTCTCTCTTGCAGAAACTGTCCACTGAAGTGAGAAGGCAACTATTTAAAAATCTTACAATAAAAAAATGAACCTTTAGCTCAGCTGGTGTGGCTCACCGGTTGAGCATCAGCCTATGATCCAAGAGATTGAAGTTCGATTCCCCACCAGGGTCCATGCCCGGGTTTCGGGCTTGATCCCCAGCAAGGAGCGTGCAGAAGGCAGCCAATCAATGATTCATCATTGATGTTTCTATCTCTCTCTCCCTTCCTCTCTCTGAAATCAGTAAAGACATATTTTTAAAAAATGAAGCTTTGGGTGACCAATTTTTAAGGGTGTTAACCTCGGACACAGCATAGGAAATGAAAAAGCATAATGTAATAAATAATGATACACATGTTATTACTTTAACACAAACTATGAGAAATAGATGTTTATTTTTAATGACACTTTGTTTTTTTCTTTTCTGTTTCATAAATGTTATTGTTTAAACAGAACAATAATGGGACTAGTTAACAGTGGTAAATAGTAGTAATTAGTAGTAGAACAAATTATATAATATGTGTGAAAAAATAGAATACTTTTATAAAGCTTTTTTAGTCCTCTAATACACTGATTTATTTTAATTATTTTTTAAAAATTTTATTAGATTTTTGAATTTTGTTGGATATATTATTGTTTATTCTTAATAGTCACAAGTGTAAGATTTTATAAGAAAAGAATGCCAATAAAGCAGGAATAATTATACAGTTATTACCTACATTTAGTGAAAACAATAACTTGCTTCATTCTGTCCCATGATACAGGGGAGTATTTTTATTCTTTCTGTTCCCTTTTGTATTAATTCTTCTCTAAACTGCCTGCAGCCTTTAGAACATCTTTTTTTTTCTTTCTTTTATGTCATGGTTGAACAGTATACAATCAAACTTAAAATTTACTTTGACTTGCAACTCTGCTCTTATGAAGCCCCCATTAAACTGATTCCTGGTGTCAGACCAATATGATGGCATGGATATCTTCTCAACAAAAGCAATTAAGCATGGATTTTACTTACTAATAACAGCAGATTTTTAATTTGTAGGGATTGGTTTCTGCATCTCCAGTAATGTTATCGACTTTCTATCTATAGACTTCTTATTTTTTTTAAATTGATTTGAGAGTGAGAGAGAGGGGAGAGAGGAACATCGATTTGTTGTTCCACCCATTCATGCATTCATTGGTTGATTCCTGAATGTGCCCTGCCTGGGGATCGAACCTGCAGCCCTTAGCATAATGGAACGATACTCTAAGCAACTGAGCAACCTGGGCAGAGCCTATATATTGTCTTTCAATCATGTTCTTCACATCTATAAATTCATCCTATAGGCTGTCCATGTCTAAAATGTCCAGAATTTCTGAACACTCTGAAACTCATCTGATGTCTTCATATATAAAATCACTTTCTCAGGAAAGATATTTTTACAGCTCAGAGGAAATTTGAACTTGCAAAACTGAAGTTGGATTCCGTATATGTTACATATTTAGTCAAGAAGCCAAAAGGTTCTGTTAAACTTGGTTGCCCTTTGCTGGTGATTTTTTCTTGATTTCTTAAGCAGTCTTATTTCAAAAAAAATGAGTCATATTTTTAGCTACATCAGTTTTTGTTGCAACCTACAGATAACATTGAAAAAATCAGGTGTAGTAGGTTGATACTTTCCTAGGATCCTCATAAATTCTTCCAACATCGTCAAACATTTTTTGAGAAACAACATATGAATTTTGCTTTACTATAATTCTTTCTCATCTTCAATATATTTTCAAATATTAGAAGGGCATTCTTCTTGTTTCACATTTTGAAAATATGATTTTATGGGTTGGCTGCCATTTTAGCATCTTTTCTAAGGTGGGCATCAATGACAGCCATCTTGTAGACCCATTTCTCGTTGGAATCTCGTTACATGCTTCTGCATGATTTGAGAAAATTAAAAAGTAACTACAGACTTTCATTATGTAAGCTTCAAAATTTCAGGTAAGCAAGTCACACTCCTTTTATCAGTATTGTGGACAACTTGTGCGGGATATTCAACAAGTGAGATCTTTTCTTTTCCCTTTTTGGTCAATTTGTAGACTGAATGGAATTTGCCAAATTTTACATTTGCCCTGCCTTTGAAATATGCAGATAGATGAGCAAAATTTAGTTTGTCTTTGGACAAGATATCAACAATCATTTGTTTTACGAGTCTGGTTTTTTTAAAATCTTTACAGGATCCAAGAAGATGATTTGAAACTTCATTGTTTAAATCAAAGTACAAAAGAGCTAGGGGGAACTTTTTTGTCATTGCTGTAAATTGGCAAGTTATTGATATACTGTAGAAAGTATGATTGTTGGTAAGACCTGACAGAATCAATTCTACATTATAAGGACTCAACACATCTGTGATCAAACTTTCCATTTTTGATAATCTACCTTTTTGTTACAATCACTGAATCTGGATGTGTAACTTTACTCAGTTTTACAGAGAGATCAAGGAAAGGAAATGACAATGAGTGTTGTTGGTTTAGTATGGAATGTCCAAGCGAATTGAGCGGATTCTGCTTTCAGGTGAACATTGGTGTCCTTTTTGGAGAGTCTTTTGATTGCATTCACATCCCAGTGTACACTACACCTGACACAAAATTGTTTTCAGCATTTTGTGTAGTATGTTCTGTTTTGGTCATTTACCTCCCTAATCCATTTGTAAGTGTACTTCTATTTGTCATAAAACTAACAAAATAGCCCTTCTTTGGAGTTGTGATGGCAGAGGTGTTATAATAATTTTCATTTTTATTATCTGAATTCGTAGGAAACACAATCCCAATACTCACAGTATTGAAAGTTGAACTAGCACTATCTCAATACAAATAAAAACAGCTGGTACACACCCAAAGTAAAGACAGAATGTAAACAATCATAATACAAAAAGCTTAAGTTACACAGTTCCATTATTCTATATATTTTGGTAATTTCCCAGATGAGACTGGGGAGTGCTGGTCCTGGAGCCTTCAGAACTTTTGACACAGTGCTATATATTCTGTCTCCTTATCATTTATTTGCTTTAGCTCTTTGAAGTGTAGGGTGTAACGGGTCCATGAGCTCAGTTCACTGTGTTTCCACACAAGTCTGAGTAGGTTACTGAGTATTTGTGTTAGGGAGTCAGGAAACCTTGTTCACGGAAGAAGCCAACAGAATGCATGTCCCAGTAGGGGAGGAGTGAGAATGTTAGGGCCGTAACTTGAGGGTCCCCTCAGGTCTGACATGCAGAGGCTCTGAAAGAGAGGCTTCCCTGGGGACTCAGCAGAAGGGCAAGAGTGTGGAGTTGATATACAGACTGTACACACCGGTAACCACACATTTCTTAAATACTGAAATATTTACATGTCAGCGAGTATATATAATAGCACCTGTGAGTAGTGGTAAAGTAATGATATAAATTGTCACATAAATCATTACATGTCATGCTGACCCCTGTGAAATGGACATGCTCTTACTGTGGCATCTGAGAAACGTCCACCGTGCTTATTGAGTACAGGTTTGACCTGTCTCATGGTGGCAAGTCTAGCTTGGTTTTCCATTCTTTATGAAGTACTCAGTGCTTGAGAACAAGCCTCTGCTTCATTATCCTGAAATGACATAATTGGTGCTCCTAATTTTCTTTTTATGTTGATTTTTTCATTTCAGTTATTGTTCGTTCTTGTTGAAGGTGCCAATGGGTACAATCTTGGTATGTAAAATTTTAAGATTTTTAAATTACAAAAGCAAACACATGCAGAATCAAGAGACCACCAATTTTGATAATTATTTAAGCTTTTATGTTAAATGTAAGAGCCATGAATCTTCTGAATATTAAGAGAGGTATAATAGTACAAATGAACTGCTGCCTGGCTCATCTCACAGCATTGTGAAAAAATACGGTAGTCTGTATCATCTTCTCAACAGTGAAAGACTCTGCAAAAAATCAGAGAGCGACTATATATGACATGAAAATCCACCCAATTATTTAATTTTCGGAATCAGTGGATTATTTTATGTACCACGTTTTGAAATTGGGCTTTTAAGTAGATAATGTGCACAGGCAGGAAATTCAAAATGGACACAATTGTATATAGTGAAATGTTTTCCTCCCTCTCCTGACCCCATTTACCATCTTCTCCCTGCCAGAGATAGCCAGTTTTATTAAGTTCCATGTGTATCCTTCCAGGGTTATTCTCCTGAAAAACAAAGCTAAATGGATACTGCCTAGTTCATTTTGAACACAAATGGCAGCAATAACAAACACTGTGCTTCAAAGTGTTTTTTAAACAAACAGCATGTCCTAGAAAGCATTCCACATCAGAACATAAAGAATTACAAAATTGCAGTTGGGGAGGATGTACAAGTCTGGGCATCTAATGTAGCTGATAACCATACTCAAGAACACAGTATGGAAATGTGCTGGAGAGAGCAGATTTCAGGTGCTCTCGTCACACACACACACACACACACACACACACACACACACAATGTAACTGAGGAGATATGCTCATTAGTTTGACTTAGTACTCATTTCCATATGTATGTGCAAATCAACCCATCATGTTGTACATCTTAAATATATGGAATATGTATGTAACAAACCATGCTTTTAAAAGTGCAATATGGTAATTACAGTTTTTTGTACAAGAATTTAAAGAGTTGCTTTATATTTGAATGGATGCATAAGATTTCGACCTTGATGATTTGAACCAGTTCCATTAAGGTAGATAATGGTTGGTTTCTTTCTACTTTTCGTCACTGCAACCAAAGCTGCAAAGAATATACTTGTACAACGTCATTTCACACATCTGCCTGTCTGTCAGTGGATCAAATACAAGCTGTCCCCTCCGTGTTGAATGAGTGCCAGGCTGGGGACTCACACTCAGGACTACAGATGCTTAAGTTGCACACTCAGGTCACATCACACAAAGTGATGTAACAATGCCTGATCCATCACTGAGAACCCCAAATCACGCCTGTCAGCATCAATAGTCAGGGGATGAAACAGCTCAGCAACTAGGGAAGGCTGTAATCGATGCTGTATCGATTTGACACCAAAAGCACTGTTGCTTTCAGCCCCTATCTTGGGAGCTGCCATAAGAATTCCGTATTCCTCTGTCCCCTCCCCCCACAACCTTCTGCCTCCATATGTGAAAGCCAGGGCTTTTCATGTCCCACAAGGAGGCTCGTTCCCTAGGACACAGGGCCTTTGGTCCTAAAATCGGGATAGTCCTGAGCCAATTGGTCGGTTGGTCCTCCTTCAACTGTTTCAAGCAAAAAGCTTTGTAAAATTTTACTGGAGATGTGAAAGGTGGAAGGCACACCACCGGAAATAACTTACCGAACATTATTGTCTTTGCTTGAGAGAATGGAGTCAATGGGAAAATCCTCAGATGAATATGTACTGGATCTGAAAAGATGTTACCAGTGTAACGGTAGGGAGAGAGTCTGCAATGTTAGCCCACCTGTCAGGGAGTTTCGCAAATGTTTTAGTTTGGTGGTATGTGTTCAATTATTTCTGGTTGACACACAAACAGCAGCAAAGTAAATATTCAAAAGTCGCTTCCCAGTAAACTTTGTGTCTACCACTGACTTTGAATAACCGGCAGAGAGACTTAACCTTCTAAAAAGCTAGACATTGAAATCATGAAAACAGGATGAATCCTTGGACCTCAACAGCCTCCCTGTAGGGGCAGAGCTGCCAAAGAGCTTGGAAATCATATCAAGCAATGTCTGTACACTTTAACAGAGATTGGTTGTTAAGCTATAGTTTCTTCAGGAGACAAAAAGGAATCTATTTGAATTTTTCCCTTAAATGCTGATGCAGCGTTGATGTAAAAACCCACACCATTTGCAAAGTATTTTGAAGATCATCTTTGCATGACCATGACGGCCTCGTGTGTGGTCTCGTGTTTCGTTCCCATGCGGGCCGTCGTTCAGAGGCAGAAGGAGTCCTGGGAGTCAGGATAGATTCTCTTCAGCTCTCAGTTGGTCCCTTGATTCCTCATTAGGATTTATGCTATTGCAGCTCCATTTTTAAGCATTCTGAGGGCCCGGGAGCAGGGTTTGGCCCGCTCTGTATGAGCTGGATGGTAAAACGGGCAAGAGGCTCCAGTGTTAGGTGGCAGCCCTCAGCCATCTTCTTTTCCTCTCCCCCTGCCAGCCCCACCCCACAGTCTGCCAGTGATGGGGAGACATGAGGCTCCTTCCACCTGCCGTCAGAGTCCCTCAGACCCATAGGGATCGCATGCTCTGGATCTTCAGGGACAGGTCTGATCACATCCAATGTTATCATTTTGAAAACTGCAATTTGCTTAATGTGTGGGCAAATGGGATTCGAAATTTTATGTCTTTGTGAAGGCTCATATGCCTACATTCACAAATCAAAATAAAGTAAAAAAAAATCAGGGCATAATGTCCTATTTATGGTATGATCTTAGCCATCTAAAACATGCGTGTTCACAAAACAGAAGAGGGACGCAAACATATTGCAATACCAACAGTGGGAATTTATGGTGATAATATCCCACTGTCTTTCCTTATTGTTTGTTTCCGCAAATTGTTATCATGTGCCTATATTACATTTTCTCTTTTTTTCACAAGTAGAAGATATTTTATTACCCATGCACTTATGCATGGGTTTTGGGGTTTAAAATCTGGCAATTAAAACCTTGTAAGATTGTATCATCGAAAAGCGTTCATGAAGACTGGTTAGTTACTCATTGCTAATTAATCTGATCGTTCATTTATAGGACAAACATCCACCAAAGAATCACAGAGCACTCTACAAATATGGCTTCACTAAGCCACAAACCACCTGGGCAAAGAAGGAACACAGCACCCCTGAGGGTTTAAACGAACCCTCCTTGGGGGCTTGGGGGAGTAGAGAGCAGCCTGAATTCCAGCCCCCTTGGCCCCGTCCCACACTCAGGTTGAGCTTCTGGCCCACAGGGGCAGCTCTTTGAAGCACGATATCCCTTTGGAAGCATTTCAAATCAGCCTGCCTGGAGACCCCATCCCAGATAGTCCCCAGGAACCTGTCTGTGTGATTTGGAGGAAACCATTTTTCCCTCACTTGAGAGGCTGAGGAGGACTGGCCTCCCCCTTTTCTCTTTTCCAGTGCTGCACTCTGGGCAGTTAAGCTACTGTTGAAGGAGGAGCTCCAAACAGACTGGCCCAGCTATGGAACTCAAGCATGGAATTAATCAAACAAAATTGCTTATCTCCCATCTCACAATTCAACGTCCTCCCTCCGCCCATCGCATCCCCTGCTGAGGGTCTTCTTCACTTTTCTCCCATCAGAGAACCCAGTAAGCCCTTCTGTCATTGTGTCCTGGTGCCCTGGGTGGAGCAGGACTTTGGTATCTGGCCACGTGGGTGTGAATCGCAGCCCCATGGATCTCGCTTTCCTGAGCTGTGAATTGGGATTTTACCACCGAGGTCACCTGGAGGTTGTGAGGACGGTCAGAAATGATGTGCGGAAAGCACCTAGCTCCGTAGGCCCCCAAGTAAGTGGCATTTCTCTGTTAGTGGTGGCGGCAGTCGTGATGTTGCTCACAGATACAGCACCAGTGGCTGAATCTCAGGCCAGATCGTGACT
This sequence comes from Miniopterus natalensis, assembly GCF_054644295.1. Lineage (NCBI taxonomy): Eukaryota > Metazoa > Chordata > Mammalia > Chiroptera > Miniopteridae > Miniopterus > Miniopterus natalensis. Next base: position 70,726,494 of record NC_142103.1, on the reverse strand, counting down.
TTTAAGCACCCTGGGCGATAAAAAGGATATAGTGCTCTGTTGACCTCTACACACATACACACATAGGCACACCTGCCACACATACACACACACCTACATGCGTGCTTACACACATGCCCATACACACCCACATACACAAGGGGCGATATGCATACTCACCCGCATTCTCCTACCACCCACGGCCACAGACACCTACGTGCCCAAGTGCACACACATACATCATAGCAAACAAATTTATAGTCCCCAAACCTATATTAGGCTAAATACCAATTTCTGATGTCAAATTCCTGAATAAGTACATAAAGACTAGCCGTTTCTCGGTGTGCTTGTCTCCTTTTGGAGGGAGGGGGACAGGAGAGTGATCCCACCTTTGCTGGTGCCTTGAGCAGAGCTTTGTCTATGTTATATATTCAATGAAAGATTAGTACATATCGCACCTTTTCTTGCATGACTTTTCTCCATCTTTGTCTTTAAAATATAGTTTCTGTAGACTGGGACATCTTCTCACCTCCTCTTTCCAGGATAATGGGTCCCCTGAGACAAAGGGTCCCTTAAGCAGAAAAGTTCCTAAAGAGTGAAAGATTCCTTGTTCCTATTGCCTTGAAGATGGTGATGACCTTAAGGCATGCGCCCTTGCTTCTGATCCCTGGAAATGTCTCTGCACCTCAGTTATTTTCTCTACTAAGCTTACATATGAGAAAGACAGTAATTCCTGTCGCCTGGTTCCTTTTAGGTAAAAGGATTTCAAGCACACCACCCTTGACGTTCTTACCAGAGGGGCATAAATTGTATACATAGTTTGCTCATACATCCTTCAACAAGCAGAAAAACAGGTGGTTTTTAAGAAATAACACATGTTTAAGTGATTGGGAAGACATCCCCTTCTTTCCAAGTTCTTTCTCTGGGTAAACAAACTTTGTTTTAAGTTGCAGAATCATTTCCAGCACCCTTTGTTTAAGGATGGCTTATATCTGCCGGAATCTGCAATTGCCATGGCATCTACAAATAAGTGACCGATAGTTCACAGCCATTTTCATATTTCACTTGCTATTTTGTTCCCACGAATGTGACTGCTTTTTTCTGTTCCTCCTCTCTTGCCCCCACGTTACCCTTAGTAAGTCAAGCATTTCATTTTTTTATTATTATGGAAAATTTCAAACACATGAAAGCAGAAGGAATAGTAAAATGCCCTCTGTGTACCCATTAAGTTCAAGAGTCATCAACTTCAACAATCATTAACTTTCTTCAATTTGTGCTTCATGTACATCCCATTATACAATTTTGTTTTTCTGGAGTACTGTGAAGCAAAGTGTAGGCATCAAGTCATTTCACCCAGAAATACACGTTAATAGGTAAACACCCATTTTTTCATAACCACGGCACAATATCATACCCAAGGAAATGACCAAGACAGACTTAACATTATCTACTTGCTACCCAATAATGTTTCCATTTCCCCAATTGTCTCCTAAATGTATTTATACAATTCATTTGATCAAATCAGGATCTTAAGAGTTCCACCAACTCATGTGGTTGATTAAGTTGCTTCGACTCTCTGAATATACTGCCTTTCCCCCCTGGTCTTCTCCGGGCCATTGCTTTAAGTAAACATAATCTGCTCACCTCTTGCCAGGACTGGAGAAACAAAGGGGTCCTAATTTAGAAACCCGGCTGTGGCATAATGAGAAATGCTACTGGGCTCTCCAGGAAGTAATAGTAGAAATTAGAGACTAGTGTCTACCAGCTATCATCTTCACCTCCAGGGTTCCCTGCCATCTTCTCTTGCCTTATATTCAAGAACGGAGCAGTCCCTCCTTGGCACTTTCAAGCTAAGAGATGGTCTCTCCATCTGCTTCTTTCGGGATTGTGTAATTTCTGGAAGCAATGCTGTACAATGGGGGTAGTAGATCGCAATAACATGTGTAAGTATTTGTCATTAAATTTTCAAGAAATATTTTGCCTTCCAACAGCCAGAATGGCCCTGAGGTGAGGGAAAGTGTGCGTGTGGCTTTGGGAAGAAGGGTGACATGGTACAGGAGACTTAGGTCACTGGCTCTTAGAAAGAAGAAGTAAGATAAAGGGTTTTGTTTCTCTCAGAAGAAATGTGGGAAGGGGAGGAGAGAGGTGGAGAGAGAAGAGGAAATTCGTTATCATAGGTGTGTCCTGACATCACGTTCTGACAATTCCTGTAAGTGGTCACATTTGGATGGATGGGAAAGCTGGACCTAGAGTCGGCACGTGCCAACCACAATGGGCCATTATGACTGTTGGAAGACCAAAGCTTTCTTGCAGTCCGTGAGGACACTTTACCCAGAGTAGATATGGGGAGATCAGACCCCGGAATCTTGAACCTTCCCACAGCTGCCATTGGCTTTAGAAGAGATCAAGAACATGTCACCAGCCTCACAGAAGTGTCAGAAGGCAGCTGAACGTTTGTTGTTGAACACACCAGAGTCCCTGTAACTGGGACGAAGGGATCTTGGAGCACGTTGGCCTACAAAGCGGGGTGTGCGCACATACGAGGTGGGTAAGAAGAGCTACTGAGGTGTAGGAAGACAATATTAGAAATTCTAAGCATTTTTATTTCTTATCACACCCTTTTCCACTTCTAATTTTAGTGTATGCTTTTTGAAGAGCACTGCATACTAGTATGGTGCCACCATTATATAAATTGTAAGGTAATAAATATGTACATACACTGGATGTGTGTGCTCAAAATCTTTGATTACCGGTGCATGTATTAGATTCTCAGAGCTGCTGTAACACGTTACCACAAGCGGGGTGGTTGAGTACAACAGAAACACATTCTCTCACAGTTCTGGAGGCTTGAAGTCTGAAGCAAGGTGTTGCCAAGGCCACACTCCCTCTGAAGGCCCTAGGGGAGGATCCTTCCTTGCCCTTCCTAGCCTCTGGTGTTTGCCACAATCCTTGGTGTTCCTTGGCTTGTACGTGCATCACTCTAATTCCTGCCTTCGTCTTTGTATGGCGTGCTCCTCCCCGTGAGTCTGTGTCTCTGTGTGTTCTTTATTTTATATGAAGACCACAGTTGTATTGGATTTAGGTTCCGCCCTAATCCAGCATGGCCTCCTTCGAACTAATCACATCAGCATGGGCTCTATTTCCAAATAAAGTCATACTCTGAAGTTCCGGATAGATGTGAGTCTTGGGGTCACACCACTCAGCCAGGTACAAGGTGTAAGGAAAAATGACCAGAGGCCCTTGTGGTACTGAATGTTACACTGGACAGCCACACTGGAATCTACTCTGAGTTGCAACGTAATCTCAGGGAGTCCCATAAGTCTATCAGGAGAGCAGTGTTGTAAGGAAGCAGTAAATTGCATAGCCACATAAGCGGCTTCCAAAGAACGGCACTCAGGCTCAAGGCCTCTTTGTACTGCCACCATTATATCAGTCTACCTCAAGCCACACCCTTCCCTCCAATCCCCAGGCATCATTTTATAGAGGAGAAGGAGAAGTAAGTAGAACTTTGAATTGACTCCTTAATTACCTAAAACAAAACAGCCGGACTGGAAGATCCTGAAGAATCTTTAACCATGAAATGTAAGTGGTCATCCTCTGTCCACCTCTGGTACCCATGGAAGTGTGTCCTGGCCAAGTAGGATTAACTTTGGAAACCAAGAAGTTGTCTTGTCTTTGCACAACAACGCGCACTGTATCCAAGCGTGAGATTCGGTTAGTAGTCTGCGTCAAGGTGTCTCCCTATCAGTCGATTGTGTCTTAATCCCTCTAGTGGTTTCTCACTTCACCTGAAACCTGGCGTGTCCCACATTAGCACTTTTAACCAGCTCAGAGAGATTGAAGGGTGGGTGGTGCCTTTTCAGATTTAAGAGCAAAGTACATGCTTTGGATTTGAAGAGACCCGGTGTTACATCTTCATTCTGTCACTCAATAGCAACCTTGCATGGCCCTATATAAGCTATCTAACCTGTCTGAATTCCAGGTTTGTCATCTGGAAAATGGGGGATTATATACCCTATCCCACAGGGTTGTGGTGAGGGTGGCATTTGAAAACATAAATAAATGGTATAAATACACACCCAGAACGTCGTAGTTGCTCAACTAATACAAGCTGTAGCTATGAATTGCAGTCCTTGCTCATGCAAGAATCTGCCCCAGGATTAAGGGGAGAACCTTGTAACAGCTTCAGAGCATCCTAGCAACTTCCCTGGTTTGGCTATCGCACAATTGACCCTTAGCTTGATGATTCATTGCACGTGCCCCCTCGGCTCCAGTGGTTTTTGTATTTTAAAATAATTCTGTGTCCTTCATTTAAAGATGAGTGAGGTAATATTCTGCTGTCACTGATTTCTTTGTGGGGATCCTCAATAATTTGAAAGGGTCATCACTATCATTGACATCTTTCCCACTAGATACTCAAAAGGATATATTGACTCACACACCTAGTATTTTCTGACTTGAATATTCCCGAGGAACCGTTCTAGGCACCTGGGTTATATCAGCAGATAAAGCAAATAAACCCACAAAGGCCTGATGCCACGGAGCTTGCATTCTAGTACAATGATGGTGAGGGGACTGGCCCCTGGCCCTACCCACTGGCCACAGACTCTGCTATGATTTCCAGAGGAATCTGACAGGGCACACAGTCTTTCTTCCCACCTTGGTGGGAATGTGGACCAGCGTCATAGTACTCTTTCCTATCTATCGTTATATTTAGCAATAATAACACTCAGTAGCTGCTTAGCCCCCTTGCACTTTCAAAAGCAGTTGCATGCACTGTGCCTCATTTAATCTTCCCAGCCATCTCATTGAGTAGGTGTTATCATTGTTACCTGCACTTTACAGTTGAGGATGCTGAGACTCAAAAATGAAAGGCTTGGTCCACTGTCACACAGCCCAGTGAAAGGGGCTTGGTCACACCTTCCAATGCCAAATCCCAATCTTTCCCAAAGGGTGTAAGCAGCACCCACAGCCCCAACCCATGAGAACTGAGAAAGTTGATAACCGTAGACCGGGGTGTTGAGGGCAGGGTGTGTGTGTGTGTGTGTGGGGGGGGGGGGGGGTGGTCACGGAAAGAGATATTGTTTACCAAAGAATGAAAGGCGATTGCCTCGGTGCAATTATTTGATGTTTCCTCAGCTCTGGGAGCTCCCACCCATGGTCAAGAAGTCAGTACCGTACCTAATGGCCTGCTGGTTGCGTCCACCAGTCTGAGGATAAATGGTCCAAGTCCTCCATTCCCAAGCACTACAATGCCTCACCCACCCACGGGTTACTCTTGCTGTGCAGAGATCTCATTGGCAGTAAGGTTGACATTCGTGAATCCAAGGGACAGGGAAAGGTAGTTGTTTCCTAGCCATATCCTTGGTAAGAGATGAGCACCTTCTGTAGTCTGCCAGAGCTGGGGTGGGACTGGGGGATAGATATGGACAAGGAACTCTCAGCAGCCAGCCCAACCTTCACTTCTCTGCCTCAGGAGACAGATGCGACAGCCCCTAAGTTTGCTGCCACCATTGGCGGCCAAAAGCCATGAACATGACTTTGGCTGGTGACCCCTCCCTCCAACAAAGCAGTACATAGTAGGGTGCAGTGGCAGGGGAAGTCTACCCAGCCCGTGGTTTCTTGGAGTGATAAATATGGTGCATCCCACTAGTTCCCCCGTTGCTTTCTCATCTCCTCTTTGGCGCCAGCTGCACTCATGGAGCTGTTTTCAGCATGCATGTGGGGACACGGATGTGCATAGACTGTGAAGGTTACTTTGAGGAAAGCGCTAGCAGAGCCACCTAACTGGGTCCCTGCTCTAGGTACTGCTTCCTCCACGTTCCTGGCATGCCCAGTTCTGACAATTTTCTTAAAACCGATCATTCAGAGGCTTTTTTCCAACATCTACTGCCTGGTCTTATCCTCACATAATCTCATCCCTGACCCACATAATTCTTGCCGGGACTGGAGAGGCACACAGGTTCTGACCAGAAGCCTGGCTGGCAAGATTGGGCGTCACGGTTTTCCCGGTCCTTGGGCCTCAGGTTCTCCCCTGGGCAGCCCCCACAGCCCGCCGCTAGAGTTCTGTACCCTGTCCTGTGGGAGTCTCCCTCGAAAGGGCAGAGGGCTTTGGGGGCATCAGACCCATGGTGAGGAGAAGGGGGGGCCATTCTTCCTCTGCAAGCAGCTTGAGCTGATAACTAGGGCCCTCTGCTCTTGACCGTCCTTAGGAGTCTTCAGCCCATGCGCTTGTTAGCTACAGGTCCCAAGCCTCATATCAAAGGCCCGCACGCCATGGACTGAGGCTTTCTCAGGGAATCAGTCTGATTATACACAGATGGAGGAAGGAAGGGGTGCCAGGACACCCCTTGGGAGTTTTAGGGAAGTCTTTGCTGTGTTGTCGCTCCAGGTCACAGGGCAGGGATCCATGGTCTTCCCTCGTCTCTCCTCTCTTGCCTCCCAGACACCTGTCTGCTGCTGTGCATGCTGAGCTCCTATCTCCCGTCCTGGCCTGTAGATTGTTTGTACTCCTGCATCAGCCCTGCACACGTACACTCAGTCTTCTTCTTTCCGTCCGAGGCAGGAGTCCTGAGGCTAATGTTTGACGAGAACAGCAGGTATATCTGCTTTCTCTTCATAGCCACATTCCAAGAAGGTCATGCGGGGGGAGGGAGGCTTAACAGCAGGAAGAGGAAGCAGGGAACAGTGAACAGAAGAAGCTGAGAAGCAGGCTGCCTTGCCTCTGGCTCTTGTAGTCATCTAGGCTGGGTGCCAGGAATTGGGATCTTCTGTGCCCCAGGGCTCCGGGTATTATGCTGCAGGTGCCACCTACTCACAATTACTGCTGCTCAGGACCTGGAACCATCTTGCAGACCCTCCACTTTCTGACCCTGCCACGTCCGTGGAAGATGTGTGTGTGTGTGTGTGTGTGTGTGTGTGTGTGTGTGTGTGTGTGCTGTATACTGCCCAGATCAGGGTTTCAGGGCTTTCAACTGCCTGGCAGTGCATTGTGTTGGAGATTTGGCAGCTGTTTGCAGACAACCTTTTGGGGGAGGAGGGGCAGGATGGCTTTGGTGGAGCTGCTTCAGCATCCCCATTTGCAAAGAGGGCTGGGGCCAGGACCATGCCACTCATCTCCAGCAAAATGCAGCTCGGCAACGGCATCTGGGCCCTGGCAGCTGTATCAAGTGCTTGCGGTCAATGTCCACATCAGCAGTGTCAACACCTTAACTTGGAGGCTACACTAAAGCTCTCTCAGGGACTTTAAGATTGTTTGTTGGAGACTGCTGTGAACAGATAGGTCTTGACAGCAATTCGTGTCATCCCTTTGGGACTCCCAGACACAACAACTGTGCGAATCTTTGCCAAGAGGGCTGATGAGGTCAACAGTGACAGCAGTGGGGGCTCTGAATCAGGGTACAGATTTGTATCAATATACAGAAAAGTGGTGTAAACGTTTGGAAACATGTATGTATAGCAGTCAGGATATATATACATACACCTACATCTGTTATTACAATTTTGACTGTATTCATTATTACTATCTTCCTGCCTACCCATTGAAAGTACACACACAAACGTTAGCACAGGTAACCTCTGGATGTTGGGATTAAGGCTGAATATTTCTCAAACACCTTATGCTCTCAGGGCTTGCAAAAATGTGTGTGGTGAGCATGAAGCTCCCCTACAAGCCTGAAATACAAAAAGCTACAATGTCTTTCATCCTTCCTTGACAGCCAAGGCTCAGCCGAAGACTTGACCACTGCGGTGTCTTCTTTTTGAACTCCCGAACTAATGCCTGTGCACACAACTCTCCACACTCCGTCAGCAATGGAGTCATTGATGTTTCTTCTTTCTACTGGCCATTTCTTGTTATTTCATCTTGTTCATGAGAAGAACCATACTTTGGAGTCATTCCCTTGCTATAGCAACCACCGACTGAATGTCTCTGGTGGGCCAGGCAGTGTGCCAGAGCAGAAGGGCGGAACCGCGGTCTGTCTGTGGACTCTCGCTGCTCTACCTGCGGGAAGTGCGGAGTTGGAGAGTACATGTTCAGAGAATTCCATAGCATGAGGCAGAATCTCTATGATCAAAACATCAGACTTGTGCTTTGTCATTTTCCTTCTTTCTGTTAATTCATGTCCCGTACGTTGTCCAAATGTGTTGATCTGAGAGTGACTGACTTGGTAAACAATAAATACTGTCCTTCAGCACAGGGAGCTGGAGAAGAAGAAAGCAAAGGGCTCTGTGAAGACCAGTCGGCTGATTTTCCACAGTGTGCCTGTAAAGCGGGAGGCATTATTCATGTTTCTGGCAGTGTTCACGGAAGCTGACACAAGTCAGACAACTTTGACTAGGTCCCTAACCCATTGTGTAGGCACCTTGGGGTTGGGACCAGCACGTTTCCACTCAACCTGCATAGTTTTCCTCCACTGCTGCTCCACTGGAGCCCAGAACTAGTTTGTCTTGTCAGGACTTCAGAAGTGCCTACGACACAGTCCCGGTGGCTGCTCTTCACCTTAGGACACCATATGGGGCAGTGACGCCCCAGGATCAGTTCCACCATAGCCTAAATTGCAGTCGCTGCTGCAAGGTTGGGAGCATCTCAGAGAAGCTCCCCTCTGAAAAGAGGGACACAGTTTCAAGCAGTTAACTGAAGCGCCCTTTGAGTGGAAACCACAGTAAGATGACACTAACTGTCCATTTGCAGAGGAGTGGGCACCTTAAGGCCTTGATAGACATTTCTGGGGCAGGGCTATTGGAGCGGGTAGAAGGTGAGTGTGTACCTGGCAGGACTTTATCTATAAAACAAGCCGCCCTCCAAGTCTGGCTCTCCCATGGCCCCCATGCGATCTCTTCTCCTGTTCCTTTCCTGTCACGGAGTCTGAACTCATTCTCACGGGCTCAGATCAGTCACAAGATTATTCTCCCCCCGGGATAGGCCTGGACCCTGTGACCTGAGACACAGTCTTGTGAAAGCCTTATCTGGCCTCAGGCTTTCCCTGCAGATGAGCCTCTCCCTCCTCATGAAGCTGCTGCTTGGGGTGATATCAGATGGGATCTTTTGCCAGACAGGTTTGGTAGGGAGTGGGAGACATCAGAATGAAGCCAATGGGAGAAAGCCCCCAACGGGAACAAAGAGAAGGAGTGTGTGGCTGTGTGTGTGTGTGTGTGTGTGTGTGTGTGTGTGTGTGCGTGTGTGTCCCCAGCAGTGTAAAGGATAGTGTCCCAAATGACACAGTGGCTATTAGTTTGATCAGAGTTGTTAATGTGCCCAGAGAATTCTTGTCCTGGCTTGGTCAGCCCACGGGCCTTGCTGTGATAAGGATGTTCTAACAGTCAAGGAGAGGACAGTTTGTTGTTCTGGGATGTCAGTTCCCCTTGGAGCTCAGCCAGCCTTTGGAGGAGAGGCCTGTTCTAAGCAAGTCGAGATTACAGGGGCTCTCCCACACTCAGTCTCAGACTCAGGACAGAGCTCTAGCACAGCACTAGATTGTCATACAGACCCTGAGGCAGGCACTCAGACAAACAGACTGGCTATCCACGGTCATTCGAAGCAGCTATGGTTCAGTGGGGAGCCTTGTTACCAGTGGTGGGGGGCAGCAAGCATAATGGCACTCTGAGTTGCCAGCAGGTCTGAGTCTATGGTACAAGTCTGCCTTGAGAATGAGCCCGTTTGGGCTCAAAGCTATAGTCCTCCAGTCATTGGCTAAGCGCCCTTGCCAGTCCATCTGACCACCTTGTGCGGCACATCTCTAGCTTGTGAAACGGGGATCATGTATAACCCACACTGAGTTGTTTGGAGTAGTAAATGTCATTAAGGTGCTCTGAAGTGCGCCCGGCACGTAATAGATGCTCAACAGACAAGGAGGCGAGTCAAATGGGCAGGCGCCTGACCTCAGTAGAGGAGTTCAGGGGGCCAGAGAGCCTAGCTCACCTCCTCGTGATCCAGCACCTACGTGATTTGTAACTCCTTTTTTTGTGTGCGTGCTGTAGTCCTCCTCTCTGTGCAAGGCCCATTGCCCTCAGGCCTACTCACGGTGACTGCTGCAACAATTCTCTCTGCCTGCCCCATGCTATTGAGTTCACTCCTCTCTGCCAAGCACCTCCCTTCAGCACAGGGCCATTTCTTCCATCTGATGTAAATTTTCTCCTGACTGATTCTTCCTGCACCAGATGCTGCCCGATTTTTTTCCTCCCCTTTGCAGCAAAACTCCTTTTCAGACTTTTCTATACTCACCGACTCCTCTCTCCCCTGTCTCCCTTAAACTGCAAAGCAGGCTTTATCACCCAACCCTCCCATGAAGCCACTCTCATCAAGGTCACCCGGGACCTCTGCATCACTACATCCAACGGGCACTTCTCGCTCTCACTCTTATGTCGCCCAGCATCAGCACCCTGTGCCTAGTTGACCACTGGCTCTCCCTTGACCCCCTTTGCTTCACATGGTTCCCAAAGCACTATATTCTCCATCTACAGCACTGGGGACACCTCTCACTCTGCTAGGCTGGTGCCTCATCTTCTCCCTGATCCCTTTATGCTGCGGGCAACTGTCCATGATCTTCTCTCCTCTGCTCTTCTCTATATAACACTCACCCCCCTACCTGACTGCCTATGGTCGTCTAGCTTCAGGTTTAGCTTTAGGCACAACCGTTCAGCCAAATTCCTGACTTCCACACAACTCAACAGTATACAACTGCCTATTCAACGCACATGCGTGTCAGGGATATTTACTCAATTCGACATATCCAGACTGAATTCTTGATCCCCTGTCCCAGCTACAAAACCTACTCCATCCTCAGCCTTCCTCCATATCAGTGGACCGTCTTTCCATTCTACTAGCTTCTTGGGAGAAGAAAAAAAAAAACACAGTCATAGTTGACTCCTCCCTGACACTCCACATCCAACCCATCGGGAATTCTCTTAGGTCAACCTCAAAATATACCCAGAAACAGAGCAGTTCTCACCATATCTACTGTTACCAGGATGATCAAAATCACCACCCTCTCTAGCTGGACTTACAGCTATAACTTCCTACCTGGTCTCCCTGCCCCCACTATTGCCTGCTTTCACTCTGTTCTCAATAGAGTAAGTATTCAAAGGGATCCTGTCAAAAGGTGAGTCACATGGTGCTACTTCTCTGCTCAATCCCTCCCTGCCTCCCTCCTCCTGCCCCACTCCCCCCACATTTCACTGCCATCAAGGGGCCAAGTTCCTTGAAACGGCCTACTGGGCCCTCCAGAATGTGGGGTTCTGTTAATCTCTTTGACCATATCTTGTCCTGTTTGCTCATAACATGCCAGTCACAGTGGCCTCCCCACCATTCCTCAAACATGCTAGATGCTCCTGGGCCTTGGAGACTTTGAACTCAATGGTTTTATCGCGTGATCAATATTTCCTTTATATATCAGCAAAGTGAACCCCCTCACCTTCCTCCTTTCTTAGCTGAAATGCCAACCCCCCAATGAGGACAACCCTCACCACCCTTTAGCTTTGAATGTGATACTCCCCTTCTTTCTGGGCCTTTCCAGTGCACTTTTCTCTGTTCTCTGTGGGTTTACGACGCCCCCTCCCCCCCCCAACCAACGAACCAGAGTCCTTATCACCTTCTAAGGCACTGTATAATTTGTTATTGAAAAGGTTTACCTTTTATTTTCTGTTTCCGTGCCTGAGAGCTTGTGTTTTGTTCATATATGTTTCCCAGGCAACGGGAACTGTGACTAGCACAAATAGACCTTTGAAAACATGTGTTGAATGAGTGAATGGATGAATTGTTAGAGAATCTCACCATCCAAAATAACGTGGGCCCACTTATTTTTGAGACTTTGGAGCCCGAGCATGAATCAAGAGCCTCCTGGGTCAGAGTTACAGGAGGGATTTCAGGCACTTCTCATGTATTGCTTATTTTGAGATAACATTTGCAAGGGTGTCATTAGTGACAAGCTGCAGCAAAAATGGACCAGTCCAGAACTGGGCCTGATTTTCAGCAGCTATGTATGGACTCTACCTTCTGTTTCAACCTACCCCTGAGAGTTCTGTGCCTGTTGGGTGATGAGCGGTACAAGCCTAGCGTCCACTTTTCCCCCAAAGCCTCTTCTCCAAGCCCTGCATGGCTGCAGAGTCCTTCTTCCTTAATGCTCTGTGATATTTAACTGTTTCCCTCATTGGGAGCCCTGCAGTAACCTGTTTACAGATCTCAGTACATCTTCATGCCAATCACTGTTCTGCAACAGCACCACTACTTCAAAATCACTTCCTTCACAAAGCTGGGATTCTGTGCTTCTGCCCAAGGGTTGGAGGCAGAGGGATCCTGGCCGCCACCCACCTCACAGCGGTGCCTGTGAGCCCAGGCAGAATCCATATCTGCCTTTCACCATGGCTATGGTCTCCTCTGCCCCCCCCCCCCCCCCCCCGGACTGCTGAGGCCAAGGCCACAGCTCTGGGCCCAAGGAGGACACCCCTCAGCTTGTCTTTTTTTGGAGGGGGGAGACGATGCCATCAAAGTGTCTGGCACAATGGAGACACGCGGGAAATGGCAGCTGCCAGTCTTGCTATGCATTGGGGACTTGGGGGCTGTCTCCACCTGAGCTTCCTAAACAACTGGAGGGCTCTAGGACCCAGAAACTCAATTCACTTTAGAGGCATGCTGGCAACTAAAACTGCCACTTTTTAACTCACTTTGTGGAAACTCTGCTGGGTGGTGGGGGCAGCTTAGGTTGTTGATTTACACAGCAAGAGGCTCCCAGCCTGGTTCCCATCTGGATGCGGCACAAAGCTCAGGAACAATGTGAGAATTTATGGAAAAGAAACAATGAATATTCTGTTTATCTCACCACCTTCCAGAAGCCCCCTTTCCTGCCTCTCCCTCAGCCCTGTCATCCACTCCACAGCCACTGGAAATCCAGCCCTTGTTTAGTGTTGAGCTCATCAAATGAAGATTAACTGTTTGCAGTACCACTGCAGCGTGTGCGGGGTGGGGGAAGGGTGGGAGACACACTAAACCTCCACCAAGGGGTGGGAGGGAAGGAGCCTGGGCCAATGATAGCTTTCTGGCTGGGTGAGGCCAGGTCACCCAATCCTTTGTGCTTCCCTGTGGAGCCTTCTGCCTGGGGCCCTCAGGAGTCCAGCAGTCCTCATTTTACAGTGCAGTCTGTGGTGTGCTCCCACCTTTCTCCCTCTGTACTGGCTCTCTGACTGGATTAAGCTTCTTGACCCACACTTCCAAATCATCATTTTAGACCATTGGGTGATTATTCCCCACCGGAGCCAAAGAAAACATGGATTCAGACAGGCTCTAGAAGGACATTATTTCCTCCCCTGATCTAGCTGGTGCTTCCTATGAAATGGGGGGTGGGGGTGTGGGGTGATTTTACTGACTTGGCAGAGATCATATGCAGCAAGCCCCTGGGACAGAGGAGATGCTCAGTACACCTTTGTTCTGCAGGCTCTCCCACTTCCTAACTGGCTGACCTGGAGCTGGCTGACTTTTTAAAAAAAATTTATTAATTGATTTGAGTGGAGGTGAGAGAGCCTGAGAGACAGAGAGAGAGAGAGAGACAGAGAGAGAGTGGTGGGGAGAGAGGGAGAGGGAGATATCAATTTGTTGTTGTGCTTATTTATACATAAATTGGTTGCTTCTTGTATGTGCCTTGACCAGGATGGAACCTGCCAACTTGGCCTATCAGGAACATGCTCTAAGCAACTGAGCTACCCTACCTGGGCCTGTCTGACTTCTATGAGCCCCTTTGTATAAAAGGGGGAAGAGTTTAAAGTCCGCCTTGTCCCCAAGAGAATTTGAAGCTGCATTTAGGGTTACTGAGACCTGTTCCACTGACTTCACCAGTTTCTTTTGAAGACAGAGACTTTGTGAGTGCGTTGGCAGGCAGAGAGGGACAGCAGGGTGTCCTGCAGGAAAGCACTCTGGATTTATAGGGAAAGGAAATGGGGTCTTGCCTAAGATAGGTCATTTGCCACCCTTGTGGCTCTAGACAGGGAAGTCACTTAGTAATCTGAACCTGAGATTCATACCTGTCTACCTCTGCAGGTGGTATTGACAAATATGTCCCCTCCAGGGCCAGTTACCTGCCTTTTGATTTTTTGCAGCCCAGTTTCTGTTACTCTGCCTGAATCAAAGAAGGCTTTCTCTGTTTTCTTATTTGCTGAATGGATTTGAAGCTGCTGAGGGCTCCTAGTTCCTACTTTCATTTGAAGCCTCCGTAGCCTGCAGGCTTATGTCTATGTGTCCCTGAGCCTTTGTCACAAAGTCATTTGCTAGCCAACCCTGTCCCCAGGAACTTTGCCTTGCACACCTGGAAGCAGAGTAGGACTGACTAAAGGCAAAGACAGAAGAAGATGCCCTGGCGCCTCTTTTGTGTGTGATGGCTGTTCCCTCTGAGCCCCACAAAGCTAGGTGAGGCATCCTTCCTTGGTGTTCCCCATTAGTGGACTTAGTTCATAAAGTGTTGAGTTCTAGGGGGTAAATGTGGTCACTTTGGGGGTGGCCAGATCTCCTTATGCGTGCTCTTTGACTGTAGCTGATAAGTGTAAGGGATGACTCCCACATCTCTGCATTTGCTGCAGGGTGAGGTAGAGGCTTCCCAAGGCCCTGGTGATAGGATGGATGGGAAGTGCATGGAACTCCTTAGTACAATGAGGTAAGTATGAGAGCTGGAGGAGGGTAGAAAGCTGATAGCACGTGACTTAATATATACCATGGGCCACCACCATGCCAGATAGCCCTCTGGATTTACCACGCTGGCTGAGGGAGACAGTCTGAGTGCTAATTCTGCCCCACCCCTTGGACAGAAGCACACTGTACTTTTAAAACAATTCGTACACCCTAACAAACTGTAGTTTCTGAAAGCTCAGGTTCCTTTCAACAATGCCCCAGGTAAAACTCTCTCTGCCTCATCCAAGATTCTATGCTTTTCTGGGGTGTTCCCCCACCATTATTCCAGGATTATCATTATTAATCATTTGTGTTCTCATTATAACCAGCCATAACTCCCACCCTTTGATGTTCTAGACCCTTCTCACCTTTCCCAACTCATTTCTTTTTCTCCACTTCCCCTTGACATACCCTTGACTGTTCAGTGAAGAGCGTGTTTGCCTTAATGTTTAGTCTGTTTTGTGCCTCCATATTAATCTTTTCCCCAACTCCAATATTACTTTCAGACTTGAGGTTGTCATATCACTAAGAATTTTCTGACAGTCACATCTTTTTAATCTATAGTGCCTTACAATGTCCTTTTTCCCTACAAACACCCCTGTCTCCTCTTCCCTCCTGTCAAGCTGATTTAAGTGTATTTTCTATATCTACTGCACTCTGATGCTCCCTTCCCTTTGCCAATGCTGCCTCCTCCAAGCTGAGTTA
This sequence comes from Miniopterus natalensis, assembly GCF_054644295.1. NCBI lineage: Eukaryota > Metazoa > Chordata > Mammalia > Chiroptera > Miniopteridae > Miniopterus > Miniopterus natalensis. The sequence goes on along the minus strand of NC_142103.1, from coordinate 70,711,160 downwards.
AGTATCCAAAAAGTACCCGATGCACACTATTTCCATAGTATGCTCTGATGCCCCTTTCAAGTCCCCCCAAGCTAACTGTTGGATTTTCATAGCTCCCTATGATGTCCTCTTTCCTGTTCCAACCCAACACAGGTCACTTTAGCTTTTCTGCATTTTTATGGGACCCCAAGTTCATCCCTATTACAGCACTTACCACACTGCCAGTTTACATATTTGTCTTTCCCATGTAATCTATAACATTCTTTAGAAATGAAGGCTGTGTGCTAAGAAGTATTTTCAGAATGTATATTGGTGATTCACACATAATTGGTGGTCAATAAATGAGCAAGGTGTCTTTGTCATTATGCATTTATTTTTTCCCTATATTATGCAATAACTAAGCAAAATCACGGTAGTTTTAAGTCTTCTTTACACAACAGCAGACACAAAGATTTACAGAAAGGCCAGACATAAACGAATCCCTCAGTCCTTTCACATTTTACTGGTTATTTCAAAGTTTCAAAGAACAGCCTATTCAATGCTATAAAATAGGTACCAGATTATGGAATATGATGGAAAGATTTCATTGTATAACGTTAGCAAAACTGTTATACTAAGTCTCAATGACAAAAAAAAAGAAAAATTTTTTCTTCAATCATATTTTAAACATATTGTGACCTTAATCAACATTGTATTAAAATGAATAAAATTTTACAATATCCAAAGCAAATGCTCTTTTTGCACTTCAAACTATTAGCACTTATCACAAATACCAAACACAGTGTGCCCTCTTCCCCATAATATTCAACTGAGAACCCGGGTGATACACTCCTTGGGGTACCTGTGAAGCTCTTTACACCCCCCACCTAAGGGTCTGTGCCAGATTTCCCTAAGGGGCGGAGTAACCTCCAGCACCTGAATTGAGGATAGCCTCAACTTCTGCATCATCATCCGAATCCCAATCATAATTACATGGCCAGTCCTTGGAGCATCGGTTACGCACCCTTGCAACAAAATGCATGACTTTCAGCTTGCTCGATTCCACGTGTGCTCGAGGTCCCCAGAAGAACTCGTACTCAACAGGACTGCTACGGGGCACTGGCTTATAAATCAGGTACCCTCTGCGCACAAACTCTTCTGTGACAACCTTCTTTGGATCGCCAAAGATGCTGTGCTGCCGGCCAGGTTGCATCCCCAACTTCCCCAGCACTTTCCAGACCAGAGCCTCCTTGGCGCTGTTGCCCATGATGAAGATGAGGGCTAATATGGACATCAGGAGACTTTTCTTGGTGCCTTGGAAATTGCTCCGGGCTACTGAGGGCTTTTGAGCTTGAGCAGTACTGGAGGCTTCCTGAGGGGTGGTGGAGGCCTCCTCTGGAGTGCTTGGGTCTTCCTCCGGGCCGCTAAGGTCGTCCTCGGGGGTGCTCGGGACCACAGAAGCGGCCATCGGGGTTTCTGAGGCTTCTGAGGCCTGTATCTTACGGTTGTTGCGGTTCTCTTCTGCGGCCCTTGCGTTACGGCGGCGCCTACTCTTTCGTCCCCTCGGCATGTCTCTTGCTAGGGGCGCTGAGCCTACAGCAATCCTAGGGAAGGATGCCTATAAATTCTGCAAAAAGCAACTATCTCTACCTTAAGAACCGGCCACCGCTGAAGCCACCAACGGCAATAGAGTCTTTGTAGCAAGAAGCTAGAGATTCTCAGCTACAGTGCTCACTCCCACGCAAGCCGACTTGCGTGAACAACCGCCACCTGCACTCGCCCCAGCGGCCAACGCGCGATAACGCTCGGCAGGATTGGCTCCGCCTCTCTTGCCACGCACTCCCCTCAACTCTCAAAAGGAAGTGGGTGGTTCCTCCACCCAGACTTCCGCTGTCAGCTAGGAAAGGGGGCTGGCCACTGCAGGGGTGGGACTAGGGCCCAAATAACGGCTAGGGATCGGCGAGGTCAGGGGTGTGCAGAGGAGAAGTGCACAAGGACCCTGTATTTATCAGTGTAGTACAAGATTGGCTCGCGGTTCTCGGGAAGGAATGTGTGTCTTCCTTTCCAGGGAAGGCAGGCTGGGTGTGTTTGTGTGGTGGTGGTGGAGGGGGCAGGTATTCTTGGAAGGAATCAGCTATTCCCACCTCTCCTTTCCCGTCTTGACTTACGCGGCGCATTCATTCGCTCGCCCTGTTTTCAGAAGAATTCATGTGTAGACTAATTCATTCGTGGGCCCATCTAAGATCCAGATAAGAGGAGACAGAACTGAAAAAGCAAACTGTGCAAGAGGCGCAGAGCCTTTAAAATGTTATATATTCACGGGATTATTAAGCGGGGCACTAACTGGATCGGACTTGCGTCTGTACAGCCTTACAGAGGAGCAGACTATTGTCTGGCAGGTCATTTAGGAAGCAATTAGAATAAGAAGCAGGAGGGAATGAAAATGAGCCTTAAGGTGGTTGCCATGGGGATGGAGAGGCAGAAAGGCATTTTAAGGGTGATGACTGACAGGCTTTAGTGATTGGGTGAAAGTGGGAAATGGGGAGAGGGTAGCGGAGTGTAGGTTGGCTCTGAGGTTTCTAGGCTTCAGTCTACCTGAATGCTTGACTTCTTTTGCTTCTTTCTCTCGTTCGGTAATCTGAATGTAATTGGGAGCATATTCTGAACTTTATCCACTCCAGGTCTTTGCTCACTGTTTACTCTGCCCAAATTGCCTTTCCTCTCATCTCCAAGTATCTAAATTCCATCTGCCTGCTCACAGACCTTTCTGTCCCCAAGCTTGCCTTGGTCTGCCCCAAAGGGCAACAAGTCAGTATTTGCCCCCTCTGAGAAAGGAGTGTTTAGGGCAAGCACTGCCTATCTTTCTTTTTAAAACTTTTTTATTGAATTTATTTGTGTGACATTGATTAATAAGTTTATATCGGTTTCAGGTGTACAATTCTATAATACTACATCGTCTGTATGTTGCATTGTGTGTTCACCGCCCTAAGTCAAAGTCTCCTTCCATCACTATTATCCCACCTTTACCCTCTTCTACCTCCACCACCTGCCCCCTTCCCCTCTGGTAATCACCAGACTGTTGTCTGTCTATATGAGTTTCTCTCTTTCCTTTTATTTTTTTTCCTTAATCCCTTTACCTTTTTCACCCAGCCCCCAACTCCCCTTCCTTCTGAGAGCTGTCAGTCTGTTTTCTGAATCTATGACTCTTTCTATTTTGTTTACTTGTGAGCCTCCCTTTCCTCATCTTTAAAGTGGGGTTAATTGCCCCGGCCGGTGTGGCTCAGTTGGTTGAGCATTGTCCCATGCACCAAGAGGTCATTGGTTTGATTCCTGGTCAGGGTACTTACCGGGGTTTCAGGCTCCATCTCCAGTGGGGGGCCCTGTAGGTGGCAGGGGATGTATGTTTCTCTCCCTCTCCCCTCCTCTCTCTCTAAAGTCAATAAAAACATATTTTAAAAATTAAGAGGGATTAATTAAAGTACTGGTCTCATAGGATTGTGAGAATTAAATGAGATAATAAGTGAAAAGCGCTTATCACACAGGAAGCACAGCCTTTGCCACTCAAGGTGTTTAGGCAATGTGTGAGAGTGGCGTTTAATAAATGCACATTGAAGGAATACATGATGGAAACGACTTTGCACATGTTTTTACCTGAACTGTTAAAAAGCAAGTGAATGCTTTTTACTAGTTTGGCTGAAAAAGATTAAATGATTGCTTGTCAGGACTTCAGACTAATCCTAGTGAGGGAAGGAGCTCTGTGTAGCCCCTTGATGTCTCCCAGCCCTTGGTAGAGTTTGTGGAATAAGTTCTATGCCTGGTGAACAAGTTCTGGGGTAGGGCACTGTGACCTGTTCGGAAAGCTGAATTGCCAGCTGAATTGCCAACTGAATTGCTCCCAAAGAGGCGAAGCGCTCTCTGTACATGTGTAGAAGGGGAATGCCTGGTATAGAAGGATGAGCACTGAACTCAGACCTGGGAACATGAGTGCTGGTCCAGCCTGTGTCATTTACAAGCTCCTTGACCTTGATGGTTTTCCTAGTATCTGTGCTCTGTGATTTGTCCTCTGGAAAAAAAGAAAAGAAAAGGCTAATTTCTCCAGTCTTGCCTGCCAGGCTTTTTGTGAGGCACTCTCGGAATTCAAGAGCACATACCAAGGACCCTGGGTTGGAGCAGGTTCCTTTGAGTTCAGCTGGGATTTTTTTGCTTGTTTGTTTGCTGTTTGTTTTATATTTGCTGTTTGTGAATCTGTGTGCTGAGAGGACTGCAAAATTAACCAATATTCTTTCAAATAGCTTCTCCATTCTGATGGGATTTTATGGGAATGTAATGTAGCAAACTAATTTTCTCCCCAACAACTTTCTAATTGAAATGTTCTGTATATCCAGAGCCTACCATGACCTCCTGTTTGGGAAGCCTAGCCATAATCCAATCGGGAACAGTGCATGCTCTTTTCTGCATTGCCTTTTGCCCACCAACCAGTTGACTCAGGATAAGGTGCCATTTCTGTGTCCATACACAACATACAAGATTTTTTTTAGTGGATTTATTTTTATACTCATGTTATAAATTAGTTTATTTTCCAATTACAGATGGTATACAATATTATATTGGTTTCATGTACAACATGGTGATTAAACATTTATATACCTCATGAAGTGTTCATCTGGTAAGTGTGACATCATATATACTTATTACAATATTATTGACTTTATTCCCTATACTGTACTGTACATCCCTGTGACTAGTTTTATAACTGGTGATTTGTAGTTCTTAATCCCTTTCATCTTTTTCACCTGATGTTTAACCAAGTTGGTAAATGTAGCTCTAGCTCATTTAAATTTTGTTATGATTTATTTTAGTATTTGCAATGTACCTTTCTCCTGATGGTCTGGACTTTTGCTGTTTCCATTTTTACAGAACAAATACTTTTCCTATTAGTATTTTTCTACCTGTCCCCTGAAAACATGTGCATGGATATCTAGGATCAACATCTATGGGTAGAGTTACTGGATATATCTTCATAGATGTGCTTTGCTTCATTTATAAAAATTGGATCATTCTATACACAATTTCCACTTAGTTCTTTTTCCTAATTAACAATAAAATTTCCTCAAACCATAACTCTAATGTTTTCTTTGTAAAGGCTGAATGATGTGTTCCGTGCAGTGGTTTACAATAATCTCTTCAGGTATCCATTTTTTGGCTGGGTACAGTGTATGTCCAAATCATTTCTTCCTCTACAAACAATGCTGCAGTAAAAGTTCAATTGCTAATTTACCTGGATTTTTAAAAATGAGCAACATATTCAACTGAGTATGAGAGCCAAGTTTATGTTCAGGATGAATGATTTAAAATTCTTCCTTCTTCAACTGAAATCAATGTAATTTATGACATTTTCCTGATTCTTAAATAGGAAACAAAAGCTTGCCTGATTAAATAATTTTATGATATATAAAGTTCGTTGAACATTATGCCAAAGCCACTTAATTGGACATTACTGAATGGCTTTCAACAAGGGACAGGTCTGATTAGTGGTTTGGCTGCAGTATAGAGAATGGACTGTGGGAAATGGGAGAGTGTGGGATGGGAGATTTGATTAGAGGCTGTTGCCCTCATCTAGGCTAGTGGGAGTGGTGGCCTGAGATAGAGTGATGGCAGTGAAGATCAGGAGAAGGGGATGAATATCAGAGCTGATTAGAAGACAGAATCAACAAGCCTTTTGGGACTGCTTGCATTTGGGCAGTGAGGGGAAGAAACAAGTTAAGTGGGCCTCTCAGGGTTCTGGCTGTGGCAAGTGATAAGATTAGGAATGCAGGAGGAGATGCAGGTTGACTGCTGTGCTCTTCTGGGTGCCTTGGCCTTCTGGAGGGGCCCTTCGTTTGGTCCACTCTCTGCAGAATCATTGGATTTGAAATGTCTGCAGAAGCCTTGCTATTATCAGCCTCCCCCAACACACTGGCCACAGAGTAAATAAGGGTGCAGCCAGCCCTCAGAACTGTGGGAGGACTGGATATTGTCCATGGAATTTGAATCTTGGAAGAGATTCAAGGGTAATCCCATACTGAGTTTCCCAAAGACTCTTTCTTAGAATCATAAGCCCCCTCAAAACCCCAAAGTGAGCCAATTAGCCAACTCTGCATTATCATAGTAGTAATGGTGCTTCCTAAAATTCACCCTGAGGTTCTCTGGGGTCTTCAGGGTACTGACTCATCACGAGTGACATCAGGGACAATATGAACAAAAGGTGCCAAATATTATTCCCATGAAATCAGCCCATGTGCTCTTGTGAACCCTAGCTGCACACCACTTGTAGGCTTTAGAGTTCCTCCTTGGTTACTCCTGGACATGCCCAAACCCTTTCCATTGGGAATCCTAGTCCTTCATACTTTCTGTTTAAGGGTTGGAATGACTCTGAGAGGTAGGTGGAATATCTGCCTCCTGAAAATAAAATAATTAAGCAATTACATTAAAGTTCCCCCAGCTGTTAACTGAAACAACACTTATTCTTAACCAATTAACAATTATTGTGTTTCTTTCCTCACCATATATCTTAGATTTAGCCTATTATTATTCATAATGCCAATAATAAGTAACTCCCTTCTGCCATTTTTAATGTGCATATCTCTAGGTGGTCATTCTCATTAGAATGCCCAATGTAAATGTGAGCCATTCTCATGCTGTGACAGGCACAATAACTGGCCTGATATCAAATCCCTGACAGGTGATAGTATTTTTGGCTCACTTCCCCTGATACCACAAGCATTGTTCTTTTCTTCTCTGGGTCATTAATGTCACGGTTCCCTTATCACCACTCTGACTTACGGGGTTTCCTATCTAGATTTATGCAGCAGGCTTCTCTCTGGCTTTACCCCACCTCCAGTCCCTCCTCATCCAACAGGCACCTTGCATGTGGACATTAAGTTCCTCTTGAGCAGGCCCCCACTCATTGTTCACCACCAGACTATTACATGCTCTTTAGGTGCTGTGCGAGGATCCTTGCTAGCTCAGTAGGGCATGGTGGCCTATAGAAAGTCCTCGAAAAATGAGACCTGATGGAATGAATGAATGAATGAATGAATGTAGAAATGAGACAACCTATGTTTCTTCTACACCATCTCTCAGCTGGAGCCTTGGTGTGCTTGCCATTTAGAGCCAGGTTCACCTAGGTCCTGAGCTTTTCCTGACCAGGTAGGGGGACATGCTGTGGACACAGCCCCTCCATGTGTGTGCATGCCTATGTGCAATAATGCATGTGGAAGTCCACCATTCACATGTGCACCAGTGTTTACTTGCTCATGACTGCTTGCTTTTCTGTTTTGCGTGGAGGTTCTGACATTGATCCCTCTGGGTCAAATCATCTATTCAGAGCCTTTCTCGTCAGGACTTGGCGTACATTATCTCACTTAATCCTCACAACTTTCCTAAAGAGTGAGTACTCTAATTTGCATCTTGTAGATGTGGAAGCCTGACCTATAGGTACCTTACATAGGTAAGAAGCCTGGACACAAGAGAAATGGCAGTAGGATATATATATATATATATATATATATATATATATACACATATATAATAATAACCATTTCTTGAGCAGCTTCTCTGTTCCAGGATTCCACTTGCATACATTATTCTACTTAATCCCCACAATAATCCCACAAGGTAGTTACTATTATGCACATAATTCTGCAGATGAGGAATGCTAGACATAACAGGAGTATACAATTGCTCAACATCAGAGTTGAATTTGGGGGCCCAAATTCAAACCCAGATTTGTTTGATATTATAACCCAAGCCCTTATGACAATACTGAGACTGAGGCTCGGGGGGCAGACTGAAGCATCAAGGACTGCTTGTGTGACGGATTGGAAGTAACAAGGCAACTGAAGGAATCCCAGTTGAGCGTAATCCCATTCCTCACCCCAGAGCACTCAGAATCCTAGACGGTTCTTAGGCTGGGTCTTATCTATAGGTAATCTTCACTTTTTCCACAGTTGCCAGGTGTTAATGCTTCATGACTCATAGAAACCTTAATAACCTGGGAACTACAAAAGGGGATCAACTTCCTCATCACAACATACCTTCTGTTTGTCAGTCACCCAGGACTAAATGAACCAGTATCCTTCTTAAAAGGGGTTGTGTGGCTCAGGAAACTTTCAGTATTAATAGTTGCAATTCTGCCTGCTTGTAGTAAGCCCTTGAGGTAGTAAGAGCCCCTGATTGTTTCTTTACACTAGCACCAAAATGTTTGTATCTACTGACCACAATAAGAAATTCATTTTCAACTGTAAATATACCATTCAATATCCCCTTATACTTGTGTTACAATGGTGACAGTAGAGATGGAGAGCAGTGGACAGTGTTAGAGATAAACATGCGGTAAAATAGACTAGATTTAGTGTCTTACTGGCTATAGAAAGCAAGAGAAAGGGAAGAGTCCAGGATAAGCCAAATGGGTGTTTGTTTAGTTTTTGCTTTACGTAATTAATAAAGTGCTGGTACCATTTCCTTAGATAGACAGAAAAAAGGAGGAACAGGTTAACGAGGGGAAAAGACAATGAGTTCAGCTTTGGACATAATGAGTTTGAGGTACCCTGGACACTTTAATGGAGATGCTCATTAGATAGGCAATTGGATAAAGGAATCTGGAATTTCTAAACACTCCCAGGCTATAGCTAGAGATTTAGGAATCACCAGTGCATAGATGATAAATCAAAGAAGGAGGGTGAGGTCACTTAGAGGAAATGATTAAGTAAAATAATATAGGAACAAGCAAGCCTATTATTTAGGGTTTAGGCAGAAAATGAGAGCTCACAATGTTCAGAAAGCATTGTAAGATATTAAAGAACAATTAAAGAGTAAAATAGATTTAAAAGTCATCTCACATTTAATAGAGAGTCAATTTTGTTTTATCACTCAAGTGTTCAAGTAAGTAAAGTTCTTTAGTTGTTTCATAGTAGAAAAGTCATTGTTTCAGGCCCACAAATATGAGATATTTCTAAATCATCATTCCTCTTCTCTGACACACCTCACAACACCCATTGCCTTAGTCTTCAGGGGATGCCATAACAAAATACCATAGACTAAGAGACTTAAACAACAGGAATTTATTTCAACATAGTTCTGGAGACTAGAAGTCTGAGATCAAGGTTCAGTGGGGTCATGTTCTGGTTAAGGCTCTCTTCCTGGCTTGCAGATATGAGCCTTCTCTCTGGGTGTGCTCACAGGACTTCTTTATGCACTCACAGAGAGAGTGAGCAGGCTTGCTGGTATCTCTTCTTAAAAGTACATTAATTATATTGGACCAGGGTCCCACCCTTAAAACCTCATTTAACCTTAATTACTTCCTTAGAGGCCCATCTACCAATGTAGTCACATTGGGGCTTAGGGCTTGAACATATGGATTTTGGGGGAAACACAAATAATGCCCATACTGAACCCCTTCAGATATCCTATCTCCAAGAAACAAACACAAAATCATACCAGTAGGAAAAAAGCTAACAGGAAAAGTATCAGGAAATAAGAAAAGCAGAGGTTGCATTAGGTTCTAAACTGTCCTATGCCTCTCCTACTCCCAACCAGTTTACAGTTACAAACTAACCACTTTCCATTACATTTAATATTTCCTCCCAGATGATTCTGTTTATAAATTACAGTTTCCATCCAAGACAGAACTATTTGTGATCACATGACTATACAATCATATGCCAAAGGTGTGTTATGACATTCAAATTTTTCTCTTAATTTTATTTTTCAATTAAAGGTTACAGGTAATATAATGTATTAATTTCAGATATGCAGTGTAGTGGTTAGACAGTCATATACTTTACAAAGTGTTCCCCCTGATATTTCCAGTACCCGCCTGACACCATACAGAGTTATTACAATGTTATTGACTATATTCCCTATGCTGTACTTTACATCCCAGTGACTATTTTGTAACTTCCAATTTGTACTTCTTAGTCACTTCACCTATGTTACCCAGTGCACCAAGCCCCTACACTCTGGAAACCATCAGTCTGTTCTCTGTATCTGTAAGTCTGTTTCTGTTTTGTTTGTTCCTTTATTTTGTTCTTTAGATTCCACACATAATTGAAATAATAGAGTAGTGGTCTTTCTCTGACTGATGTATTTCACTTGCATAATACCCTCTGGGTCCATCCATACTGTTGCAAGTGGTAATATTTCATTTTTAATGGATGAATAATATATCACAACTTCTTTATCCACTTGTCTTTTGTTGGGCACTTCGGTTGCTTCTTGCTTATTGTAAACAATGCTGCAATGAACATAGGGGTGCATATATTCTTTCCAATTAGTGTTTTGGGTTTCTTCAGATATATCCCCAAAATTGCTGGGTCATAAGGCAGTTCCATTTTTAATTTTTTGAGGAACTTCTGTACTGTTTTCCATAGTGGCTGCACCAATCTGCATGCCCACCAACTGCACAGAAGTTGCCTTTTCTCCACATTCTCAATAACACTTCTATTTTGTAACTTCCAATTTGTGGATTTATTGATGATTGCCTGATATCTCATTGCAGTTTTAATTATCATTTCTCTGATGATTTGTGACAGTGAGCATCTATTCATGTCTATTCACCATCGGTATATCCTCTTTGGAAAAGTGTCTATTTAGATCCTTTGCCCATTTTTTTAAACTGGATTGTCTGTCTTCCCGGTGTTGAGATATATAAGTTCTTTATAAATTTTTGATATTAACCCCTTATTGGATGTATCATTAGCTAATATCTTCTTCCATTCAGTATGTTGTCTTTTCATTTTGTTGGTTTTATTTGCTGTGCCAAAACTTTTTAGTTTGATGTAGTCCCATTTGTTTATTTTTTTCTTTTGTTTTCCTTGCCTGAGGAAATATATCAGAAAAAATATTGCTGAGAGAAATGTCCAAGATTTTACTGCCTATATTTTCTTCTAGGATTTTTATGGTTTTGAGTCTCACATTTAAGTCTTTAATCCATTTTGAGTGTATTCTTGTACATGGTGATAGAAAGTGGTCTAGTTTCATTTTTTGCGTATATCTGCCCAATTTTCCCAGCACCATTTACTGAATAAACTGTCTTTACCCCATTGTATGTTCTTGCCTTCTTTGTCAAATATAGGTGTCCCAAAAAATGTATACACATACTATGAATAATTATAAAGGCAGTGCTTATTAAAATACATTTTCAAAATTGAGCACTATCACCTGTTAAAATGTGTATACATTTTTTGGGACACCCTGTATTAATTGGCCATATAGGCATGGGTTTATTTATGGGCTTGCTAGTCTGTTCCATTGATCTATGTGTCTATTTTTATGCCAGTACCATATTGTTTTGATTACTACAGCCTTGTAGTATAGTTTGATATCAGGTAGCATTATATCTTCAACTCTGTTCTTCTTTCCCAAGATTGCTATGGCAATTCTGGGTATTTGTAGTTTCATATAAATTTTTGGATTATTTGTTCTACTTCTGTGAAAAACACCATTGGTATTTTGATAAGAATTGCATTGAATCTATTGATTGCTTTGGGTAGTATAAACATTTTTAATGATGTTAATTCTTCCTACCCATGAGCATGGCATATGCTTCCACTTATTTCTATCTTCTTAAATTTCTTCGGTGTCTTATAATTTTATGAGTAACGATCTTTTACCATGTTGGTTAAATTTATTCCTAGGTATTTTATTTATTTGAGGTAATTATAAATGGTATTATTTTCTTAGTTTCCCTGTCTGATAGTTCATTATTGGTGTATAAAAATGCAACTGATTTCTGAATATTTATGTTGTATCCTGCTACTTTACTGAATTCATTTATCAGTTTTAGTAGTTTTTGGTGGAATCTTTAGGTTTCCGTATATGCAATAATTATATCATCTGCAAATAATTACAGTTTTACCTCTTTCTTTCCAGTTTGGATGCCTTTTCTTTCTTCTTGTCTGATTTCTGTGGCCAAGACTTCCAGTACTATGTTGAATAAGAGTGTGAAAGTGAACATCTTTGTCTTGCTCCTGATCTAAATATTTTTAGTTTTTCCCTGTTCAGTATGATGTCAGCTGTGGGTTCGTCATATATGGCCTTTATTATTTTAAGGTATGTCCCCTTTATTCCTACATTGCTGAGAGTTTTTAAATCATAAATGGGTGCTGGATTTTGTCAAATACTTTTCTGCATTTATTGATATAATCATGTGACTTTTATCCTTCATTTTGCTTATGTGGTGTATCATGTTAATTGTTTCATGGATATTGTACCAACCTTGCAGAAATAAATCCCACTTGATATTGATGTATGTTTTTAATGTATTGCTGCATTCCATGCTAATATTTGTTGAGGATTCTTGCATCTATGTTCATTAGAAACATTGGCATGTAATTTTCTTTTTTTGTAGTGTCTTTATCTGGATTTGGAATCAAACTAAGGCTGGTCTTCTAAAATGAGCTTGAGAGTCTTCCCTCCTCTTGAATTTTTTGGAATAATTTGTGAAGGATAGGTGTTAGTCTTTTTTGAGAGCTTGGTAAAATTTGCCTGTGCATCCATCCAGTCCAGGACTTTTGTTTGTTGTTTTTTAATACTGCTTCAAATATGTTGGTTGTAATCGGTCTGTTCAGATTTTATGTTTCTTCTTGATTCAGTTTGGAAGATTGTATGTTTCTAGAAATTTATCCATTTCTTCCAGATTGTCCAATTTTTTAGCATATAGTTGTTTGTAATATTTTTGTATAATTCTTTGTATTTCTGTGGTGTCAGTTGTTACCTCTTCTTTAGTTTCTCATTTCATTTATTTGGGTTCTCCCTCTTTTTTTCTTCATGAGTCCAGTTACAGGTTTATCAATCTTGTTTATCTGTTCAAAACACCAGCTCTTGTTTTCACTGAACTTTTGTACTTTTTTTTTACTCTATTTTGTTTTATCTGCTCTAATCTTTATTATTTCCTTCTTTCTGATCACTTTATTTTATTATTATTATTATTAAATTTATTGGGGTGACATTGGTTAATAGGATCATATAGGTTTCAAGTGTACATTTCTATGATACACGATCTGCATATTATATTGTGTGTCCACCACCCAAAGTCAAATCATCTTCTATCACCAAATATTTGGCTCCCTTTATCCCCCACCCCCCCACCCCCTTCCCTTTGGTAACCACCATACTGTTGTCTGGGTCTGTGAGTTTCAGTTTTATATCCCACATATGAGTGAAATCATATGGTTCTCAGCTTTTGTCTGGCTGTCTTATTTTGCTTAGCATTGTATTCTCAACACTTTGGACTTACTTTTTTGTTGTTTGTTTAGTTCCTGTAGGTTTGAAAATAGATTGTTTATTTGAGATTTTTAAAATTCTTGATGTGAGCCTGTAATGCTATGATTTTCCAGCTTTGGGCTGCCTTCACTGTGTCCAATGGATTTTGGGTTGTTGTGTTTTCATTTTCATGTGTCTCAAGGTAACTTGATTTCTTCCTTGATCTCATTGTTGTCCCATTCATTGTTTAGTAACATGCTATTTAACTTCCATGTGTTGGTGTGTTCTTCAGTTTTTTCCTTGTAATTGAATTCTAGTTTCATACCATTATGGTTGGAGAAGATGATTGATGTGATTTCAATCTTGTAAAATTTATTGAGACTTGCTTTGTGTCTTAATATGTGGTCTGTCTTGGAAAATGTTCCATGTGCACTTGAAAAGAATGTATATTTTGCTGCTTTAGGATGAAATGCTCTGACAATATCAGTTCAATCCATCTGATCCAGTGTGTTGTTTAAGGTTGTTGTTTCCTTGTTTGTTTTCTCTCTGGAAGATCTATCCATTGATATCAATAGAGTGTTAAAATCCTCTACTATGCCTGTATTACTGCCAGTCTCTCCTTTTATGTCCATCAATATTTGCTTTATATATATCAAGGTGCTCCTATGTTGGGTGCATAAATGTTTACGAGGGTTATATCCTCTTGTTGGATTGATCTCTTTAGTACTATGTAGAGCCTTTCTTTGTCTCTTATTATAGCCTGTGTTTTAAAGTCTGTTTCATCTAATATAAGTATTGCTACCCCAACTTTTATTTGTTTGCATTTGTATAAAATATATTTTTCCAATCTTTTACTTTTTGTCTGCCTGTGTTTTCCTTTCTGAGGTAGATCTCTTATAGCCAGCATATATATGAATCTTGTTCTCTTAGCCATTCATCTGCCCTATGTCTTTTGATTGGAGCACTTAATCCATTTACACATAAAGCGATTCTTGATAGGTAAGTATTTATTGCCATTTTATTTTTTAATACCATTTTATTTTATTTTTAAAAATTTTGTTCCTTTTTTCCTTCTTCTTAGAGTCCCTTTAACATTTCTTGTAATACTGGTTTAATGGTAATGAATTCCTTTAGCTTTTTCTTGTCCAGACAGCTCTTTATTTCTCCTTCAATTTTGAATGATAACCTCGCTGGGTAAAGTAGTCTTGTTTATAGTTCCTTGCTTTTTATCACTTTGAGTTTTTTGTGCCAATCCCTTCTTTCTGGCCTAAAATGTTTTTTAATTTATTTTTTTTAAAAAATATATCTTTATTGATTTCAGAGAGAGGAAAGGAGAGGGAGAGAAAGATAGAAACATCAATGATGAGAGAGTCATTGATTGGCTGCAGCCCGCAACCCAGGCATGTGCCCTGACTGGGAATCAAACCCTGATCGCCTGAATCTTAGGTCGATGCTTAACCACTGAGCCACGCCCGTTGAAATGTTTTTGTTGAGAAATCAGCTGACCGTCTTATGGGAACGCCCCTGTAGGTAACTAACTATTTTTCCCTTGCTACTTTTAAGATTCTTTCTTTGTCTTTAACCTTTGCCGTTTTCATTATGATGTGTCTTGGTATGGGTCTCTTTGGGTTCACTTTGTTTGTGTCTGTCTATGCTTCCTGGACTTATATGTCTTTCCTTCAGCAGGCTAGGGAAATTTTCAGTCATATTCTTGATCCCTCACTCTATCTCTCCCTCTTCCTTCTGGCACCCTTATGATGTGGATGCTGTTATGGTAGATGTCCCTTAGACTTTCCTCACTTAAAACTTTTTTTCTTTTTGCTGCTTTGATTGGGTGTTTTTTGCTACCAAATCTCTGATTTCTTGTCTTCCAAATCTCTGATTCAGTCCTGTGCTTCACCTAATCTGTTATTGATTCCTTCTAGTGTATTCTTTATTTCCAACTGGTTCTTTTTTATGGTATTTATGGGTTTTTTAATGTTTATTATCTCTCTCTCTTTTTTTAATCCTCAGCCAAGGATATTTTTTCCATTGTTTTTCAGAGAGAGTGGAAGAGAGGGAGAGAGAGAGAGGGAGAAAGAGAGACATCACTGTGAGAGAGACACATCGATTGGTTGCTTCCTGCATGTGCCCCGACCCCCAGGGCTGGGGATGGAGCCTGGAACAGAGGTATGTACCGTTGTCTGGAACTGAACCCAGGACCCTTCAGCCCATGGGCCAATGCTCTAACCACTGAGCAGAACTGGCAAAGACTATTATCTCTTTTTCTAAAGTTCTCCATTTTTGAGCTCATCCATTTTTTCCCTAAGTCCCTTGAACCTCCTAATAACCATTGTTTTGAACTCTGTATCTGGTAGATTGTTGCCTCCATTTCTTTTAGGTCTTTTCTGGGGAGTTGTCCATTTCTTTAATTTGGGTCATGTTTCTTTGTTTTCCCATTTTGGCTTCCTCTCTGTATTTGTTTCTGTGTATTACGTAGATCTGCTGTGTCTTGGTATGGTGGCCATATATAGTAGGTGCCCTATGGGGCTCAGTGGCACAACCTCCCTGATCACCTGAGCTAGGTGCTGCAGGAATGTATCTTGTGTGCGTTATGTGAACCCTCTTCTTTTAGTTTAGTCTTAATTGCTGTTGACCTGTCCATGGTTGGGGTTAACCATCAGGCAGGCTGACTCTGAAGATTGACCCCAACCATAGTGTATGCGCCGTTATGCAGGATATTACCCCATGAAGCAGACAGAATTCACCCTAGCAGATTCTCGTGCCTGCTGATATCTCCCTTTGGGTGTGCTGCTTGTAGAGCTAAGTGGGTCATGTTCTGTTGTACCCTGAAGTCCACTATCCGGTGCATTGTTTCTGAGGTCTCTTGGGAGAGACTCTGGTATGGGTCATTTCATACACTGCTTGTGAATGGTCCTGGGCTACCTGTTTGGAGCCACAAAGTGATCCACAGTTTGTGGCTGCCTCTGCTGGGCCTTGGTGCACACGGGAGGGGCCAAGCTGCATATCAAGGCCATCTTCCACCAGCACTGAGCCCAGGGGTAGGTCAGCAAAAAGCCCAAGTCACCTAGAGTTTCACCTTTGCCTGCCGGCTGTCTATTAAGCTTAGTCACTGAAGGAGCCTCTGGCAGTATGTGAGTTGCGTGTGGTATGCTCTCAGTGAGTCACAAGGTAGGAGCAAGTGATGTTCCCCAGGTTGGTACAGATTCATACTTGGTGCCAGTGCTGGGTCTGAGGCCACTCAGCAAAAGTGTCAGTCTGCACCAAGGCCAGCCACCACCCACTGGAGCCCACAGACCTCTCTGATGGGTTGGGGTCTTAGGCAGTCATCAGGGTGAGGCCAGCAGAGTTCACTAGGCTAAAACAGACCAAGATTTGGCCGTGTGAAAGGAGGGCTATGCACAGGAATGGTGGAGTCTTTCAGGCGTGGGAGGAAAAAATGGCCCTTGCCCTAGAGTTACACAACTCAGTCTCTTCTTGTGTGTCTCTGCCACCTCTCTGCCAAGTTTGCTTAGATCTCCTTGAGATCACCCCCCATGAAAGTCTACACCTTGGTCCAGGCTGGCTGTAGCCAGCTGACTACTCTGCAGGGCTTGAGTTTGTCAGGGTGGGGCCACAGGGAGTTGGAAGGGTGGGGCTAGTGCATTCCTGGAGGCTGATCCCATACTGAGTGGAGTGCTCAATCCAGGAAAGGAAAGATGGCGTCTGCGGTTGGTGCGGGAGAGGGACCCAGCACAGGGACCTTGGTATCGGGCCCTTCAACCCTCTCCCTGAAACGACATAAGCCAATGTCTCCCTGTATGACTCCAGTCCGCTCCAAGCCGCCTTCTGTTCGCCAGAGCTCAGGGTGAGTGTCTCAAAGGATATTTTGTCAGCTGGCCATTTAAGAGGGTGCCTGTTTCTCTAGCAGACTCCTGTCTCTCCCTGGCAGACAGGATCCTCACTGAATTTCACACCAGATATTATGTGGGCTCCCCTTCCTGGCTCTGATGCTTCAGACCCGGGACCTTGGCATTGGATTGAGAACCTTCGCTCCTCAGGGGGAATCTTTGTAGCTGAGATATCCCTTCAGACTCTCAGCTGCCATACATGGGTGCAAGGACAGCCCTTTTTGTGTTTCCACCCTTCCTACCTGTCTCAATGTGGCTTCTTCTGTAAATCCTTGGTTATAAGAGTTCTGTTCAGGTAGTTTTTAGTTGGTTATTCAGGCTGATTATTCTATAATTTAGTTGTAATTTCGGTTTCGTCCTGGGAGGAGGTGATTGTAGCTTCCTGTACTCTGTCACCATTGTGGGTCCCATAACATTCACAGTTTTCAAGGGTCAACTTTTTTGTCATGAACTTGAGTATCTGTGCTCCCTAAACAAATGGACTCCACATGGTTTCACCAGCCTGCCCAGAGATAATTACTGTTAATAATTTTCTTTAGTTTTTCCTCATAGTTTTCTGTACATTTACACACAAAGGTGTATGCGCACTCACAGAGGCTCACTCTCTTTAGATTATGTAATCTCAATGTCACACAACAGATCTTCAACTCATGCACCTCTGATTAACTGAGGGAAGTGCTGCTAAGTAGATGAGGATTCTATAGCCAGGATGTGAGATATCAAACACACACACACACACACACACACACACACACACACACACACACACACACTGTAGCTGGTAACTCTAGTGAGAAGGAAGATTTGGAAGGGAGTCTGAACTTGGAGCCAAAAGTTAGGTCCTGAGACTGTCCCTTTCTTCCACAGGTTTTGTGACAATTTTGGAGTATTATATAGTCCTTTTTTTCTTCAGTTTTATAGAATGTACTATGTGATCACTATCAGCAATGCTGACAAGTAAAAGAGAAAAACAAAGTCAATCAAATTTTCAAAGGTCATTTCAATCTTTCAGTTTTTTCAGACATTCCCATGTTTAAAAAAAATCCATGTATATAATTATTTTACTGGCTACATAGAATTTTATTTCAAATTTTGATAGGACATCCTGTTCTGTGAGAAAAATTTTATGTCCATTCCACATGAAATGCAT
Source organism: Miniopterus natalensis (assembly GCF_054644295.1). Lineage (NCBI taxonomy): Eukaryota > Metazoa > Chordata > Mammalia > Chiroptera > Miniopteridae > Miniopterus > Miniopterus natalensis. The sequence goes on along the minus strand of NC_142103.1, from coordinate 70,692,920 downwards.
GCTTTCTGTACAACTATCTTTCTTGTTAGGTTAATGGTGAATAATTGCCCACATGGTGTCCTGCAGAAAGAGAAACACTAGGGGAACCAGGCAACATGAGGAGAACACTGGAGTGTTAGGCAGGATATCTGCACCCTTTACTCACTACGTCATCTTCCATAGGTCTCTTTTTCTCCCTGCCTCATCTATAAAACTGTGCAATACAACCCATCTCTCCTTAGTCATAAAAAAAAAAGATTTCCATAGTGTCTCTTATTCTCTAAGGGAAGGCAGTAGTACACAGTGGTTTAAAGGCATGGGCTCTGAAGGGAGACTACCTAGGATCAATTCTAAATTCAACCATACACAAGACTGCAAACCTTGGAAAGATACTGAATATTTCTGTGCCTCAGTGTCCTTATCTGTGAAATCATGTTGAGGATTAAATGAGTTAATACATGTAAAGCACTTAGAATAATGTTTGGTTTGTGGTACATTTACAAATAATAATAGCTGCCTCTGGGCTGCTGAGTAGGAGTTCCCTTAAAGTGTCTCCAGTTATATCTAAAAACTCAGCACCATGCTCAGGATTCACCCTCAATATCTAAATTTTCCTGCTGTTCAGCAACTTGCAATATTCTCATTGACTTCCTACCTCTTCTCCTTCCATAATGTCTAGTTCAGAATAAAATACTAGTAGCAATACAAAGGTTACCATTTATTGAATACCTACTACTTGCCAGGCACTTTATTCATTTAGGAATTATATGTACTGAACATTTATTATACTCCAGGCATTAGCCTACCATTAGGGTTTTAAGGGTGAAGTCACAGTTTATTAGTGGAGACAGAAAATTGAAAAAGCTAAGCGTCACAGGTGCTGTCTTTGATTAGGAGAATTCTGGATGAGGCATATGGGCATGAAGGAGGAGAAATCAGCCTAATTAAGTGTGGTCCAGGAAGGTATCTTTGAGTAAATGAGTCACCTTTAGACTGAGAACTGAAAGTTCAGTAAAAGTTAAGCAGGGGAAGATTCAGAAAGTGTTCCATACAAATGGAACAGTATTTTTGATGACCTGGAAGCTAAAATGAACACAGGAACTTAGGATTTTGGTTATTGTAAACCATTATCTCTAGGGGCCAATTTTGTTTTAAAGAACATTTCATTGATTTTCTAGAGACAGGAAGGGAGAGGGAGAGGGAGAGGGAGAGGGAGAGGGAGAGGGAGAGAGAGAGAGAGAGAGAGAGAGAGAGAGAGAGAGAGAGAGAGAGAGAGAGAGAGAGAGAGAAATATTGATGTGAGAGTGAAACATCACCCTGCTGCCTCCTACACACCCCCTACTAGGGATCGAGCTTGCAACAGGGGCCTGTACCCCAACCGGGAATCAAACCAGCAACGTTTTGGTGAACTGGGCAGTGCCACACTGGCCAGGGCAAGAGGCCAAATTTTATTGCCTTCATGTGCATGAACTGAGGATCTCAAGGCACACATAGAATTTTTAGTTCGTAATATTACACTATATAACTGTATCATAATTTATTTCACCACAACCTTGCTGCAGAATATGTAGAGTATTTGTTCATATTTAGAATCAATGTTGTTGCTGTCATCCTATCTATACACATTTGGACATATGTCCACCTACTTAGTTAGAATATATTTCCAGTCATGGAATTTCTGACTCAGATGGTTTCATACATTTAAACTTTGATGCATATATCTAGATATATGTAGCCTGACTTCCTTAGATGGTTGTGTCATTTCATAGTAAGTATCACCAGTAGTGTGTGGAGAGTAAATGCTTTACCACATCTAACACCACCCTAAGCATTGCCAAGTATGCTACAAATAAGCAATCTGATAGGTAAGATACAATATTTCCTTGTTGCTTTTACTGAAGTTTTTTAGATGTAATTGGCATGTAATTTAATAAGTTTTGACATATGTATATAATTCCATTTTCTCCAAATCCTTGCCAACACTTGTTATTATGTGTGTGTTTTTCTTTTTTTTCTTTTTTTTTGGTTGTTATTCATAGCCATGCTAGTGAGTGAAAAGTGGTTTCGATTTGCATTACCTGATTTGTGTTTGACTTTTTGCAGTGACATCATTAGCATCCAAAGCCCACAGTTTACTTTAAGATTCACTCATGGTGGTGTACATTCTATGAGTTTGGAAAAATGTATCATGATATATTTCCATCAGTGTAGTATTATACAGAATAGTTTCAGTGGCCTAAAAATTTTTTGTGCTCTTTTTATTCATTCCTTCTTCACTCCAGCCCCAGGCAACCACTGCTCTTTTTAATTTCTCAATAGTTTTGACTTTTAAAAAATATGTTTTTATTGATTTTGTAGAGAGGGGAAGGGATAGGGATAGAGAGATAGAAACATCGATGAGAGAGAAACATCAATTGGCTGCCTCCTGCACACCCACCACTGGGGACTGAGCCCAGATTAGGAATCGAACCAGTGACCTCTTGGTTCATTGTTTGACGTTCAACCACTGAACCACCCTGGCCAGGCAATAGTTTTGACTTTTTTCAGAACGTCGTATAGTTGGAATCATAAAATATGTAGCCTTTTCAGATTGACTTCTTTCATTTAGTAATATGTATTTAAGATTCCTCTATGTCTTTCCATGCCTTCATCGCTTTCTTCAGTGCTGAATAATATTCCATTCTCTAGGTGGACCACAATTTACTTATGCATTCACCTACTGAAGGACATCTTGGTAGCTTCCAAGTTCTGTCAATTATGAAACAGCTGCTATAAAAGTCTGTGTGCAGTCTTTTGTGGGGAGATAAGCTTTCAACCCCTTTGGATAAATACAAAAGCACAATTGCTGGATCCTATGGTAACCTAAAGAGTATGTTTAGTTTTGTCATAAATCACTAAACTGTCTTCCAATATGGCTATAACATTTTGCATTTCAATTAGCAATGAATGAGAGTTCCAGTCATTCCATATTCTTGCCAGCATTTAGTGTTGCATATATCCTGTATATTGGCCTTTCTAACAGGCGTATTGTAGTATTTCAGTGTTGTTTTAACTTGCATTTCCTTAATGACATGATGTGGAGCATATTTTCATATGCTTATTTATCATCTTTATATTGTCTTTGGTAAAGTGTTTGTAAAGGTTTCTGGCCCATTTTCAATCAAGTTTTTTTTCCTTATTATTGAGTTTTAAGAATATTTTGGATAACAGTCCTTCACCAGATACGTCTTTTGCAAATATTTTCTCCCAGTCTGTGGCTTGTATTTTAATTCTCTTGACATCATCTTTTGCAGAGCAGAAGTTTTTTTAAAAAAGTAGTGATGTCCAGCTTATCAATTATTTCTTTAATGAATTATGTCTTTGTTGTTGTATCTAAAAAGGCATCACCATACCCCAGATAATCTAGGTTTTCTCCAATGTTATCTTCTAGGAGTTTTATAGTTTTGCATTTTAAATTTAGGTTCCTTGTCCATTTTGAGTTAATTTTCGTGAAGGGTGTATGGTTTGTATTTAGATATATTTTTTTGCTTGTGGGTGTCTGGTTGTTCTAGCACTATTTGTTTAAAATATTATCTTTCTCCACAGTAGAGCCTTTGCTCCTTTGTCAAAGATCAGTTGACTATATTTATATGGGCTTATTTCTGGGCTCTTGGTTCTGCTGCATTGGTCTATTTGCCCATTCTTTTGTGAGCACCACACTCTTTTGATTTTTGTGGCCTTATAATCAATCTTAACGTTGGGTAGTGTCAATGTTCCAGCTTTGTTCTTTGCAAAATTGTATTTGCTATTCTGGATCTTTTATCTCTCCATATTAACTTTAGATTCAGTTTGTCAACATCCACAAAATAACTTGTTGGATGATCTCAAGTATGGTGATGTTCTTTTAGATACAACAACAAATACATAATTCATGAAAGAAACAATCGATTGATAAGCTAGACATCATTACATTTTTTTAAAAACTTGCGCTCTGCAAAAGACAATGTCAAGAGAATTAAAATACACGCCACAGACTGGGAGAAAATATTTGCAAAAGACACATCTGATGAAGGACTGTTATCCGTAATATACAAAGGACCCTTAAAACTCAATAATAATAAGAAAAAAGTTGGGATTGCATTGAATCTATAGATCAAGTTGGGAATAACTGACATCTTGACAATATTGAGTTTTTCTATTCATAATCATGGAATATCTGTACATTTATTTAGTTCTTTAATGTCTTTAATCAGAGTTTGAAGTTTTCCTTACATAGATATTATGCATATATTTTTTAACATTTTTATCTAAGTGTATACTTTTTTGTGGTAATGTAAATTGCATTATGTTTTTAATTAAAAAGTGTATACAGATTTGGAAAGAATAAATAAAACTCTCTTTGTTTGCAGTTAACTTGATCATCTAGGTAGAAAATCTGAAAGGATCAATATAAAAACAACTGGAACTAATGAGCAATTATAGCCAAGTCTCAAGATACAAGGTTAATATTCAAAAGTCAATAAATTCCCAATGTACCATTGTTGCTTCAAATATTTCTTCTGTTCCTTTCTCTATTTCTTCTTTTGGTTTTATCATTATGCATATGTTACCCCTTTTGCAGTTATCCCACAATCCTTGAATATTCTTTTCTGATTTTTTTTGGTCTTTTTCTCTTTGCTTTTCAGTTTTGGAAGTTTCTTTTTACATATCATCAAGGTCAAAGATTCTTTCCTCAATCATGTCCAGTCTACTAATGAGTCCAACCAAGGCATTCTTCACTTGTGATATAGTGTTTTCTGATCTCAAGCATCTTTTTGATTCTTTCTCAGAATTTCCATCTCTCTGCTTCCATCACCTATCTGTTATTACATGTTATATACTTTTTCATTAGAGCCCTTAGCATATTAATCAGTTATTTTAAATTCACAATTGGGTAGTTCCAACGTTTCTGCCATATGTGACTGGTATTGATCCTTGTTCAGTCTCTTCAAACTGTGTTGTTGTTTTTTAAATATATCTTTATTGATTTCAGAGAGAGGAAAGGAGAGGGAGAGAGATAGAAACATCAGTGATGAGAGAGTCATTGATCGGCTGCCTCCTGCACTCCCCCAACCAGGGATCGAGCCCGCAGCCCGGGCATGTGCCCTGACCGGGAATTGAACCCTGATCGCCTGGATCCTCAACCACTGAGCCATGTCCGGATGGGCCAAACTGTGTTTTTTGCCTTTTTGTATGCTTTGTAATTTTTTTTGAAAAGTGGACATGATGTACTGGGTGCAAGGACCTTTGATAAATAGGCCTTTAGGAACATGGCGATAATGTGTGGAGGAAGGGTGGTATGAATCTATAGTCCTATAATTCTCAGTCCTTGTCCTTAGACTGTGAACTTCACCGGTGCTTCTCAGGTTTTTTTCCCCTTTAGGTGGGACAGGATATTTAGAGTAGGGTAGAGTTGGGTATTTCCCTTTCCTCAGGTAAGCTAGGGGCTGATAAAATCCCAGCAGGTTAGGCTCTGGTAAAATAGTTTCTTTAGAGAGCAAGCCTTGTTAAGAAGAAAAGAAAATCCGGTTTATTTCAAAATGATTACTTTTTCCCTCCCATTGCCAGTGGCAGGAGGGTATTTCCCTCTGATATTCACTGTGAGGGTCTAGTAGAATTCCTGGAGGTAAAACTCAAAAAAGAGTGGAGGGCCCCTATGACTGGGCTGCCCTGGAGTTTTTAACTCTCAGACTTGTCTAGAAAATTATCAAGTGCAATTCAGGTTTTCCTATCCCAGTAGTGGTTCCCGTAGAGGTTTATGTGTGTAGGCTTCTGCTCTGGAGAGTTATCATTCTCTATATCTGCCTGCCTGTCTGTCTAATTTTAGGGGCATCAGTTTTCCTTGTGACTTATTTCTGTGATGAATCTAAGAAGACATAGATTATTCAATTTGGTCAGCCTTTTACATGTTGTTAGTATGGAGTGGCAATTTCTAAGCTCCTTGCATGCTGGGCAGGAAACCAAAAAGTCCTCCATTAGAAATTATTCATCAAATCCTTAAGTCTAGTTAACTGGAAGACCATTTCAAGCAAAGAGGTGAGAATGGGGAGGAAAGAGCTGCCAGCAGGATATAAGCATAAACTCATAGGGTTTTTGGAAGTAACAATGATAGCTATGGGATCAGAGGAAGAAGGGAAGGGTGGAGGAGAAAGAAGGGCAGGGAAATTATGAGGGACAGTTTTGGAATTGGAGACTCATGGGTGTGGTTGAGGATAGACAAAATTAATTAAAGTAGTAAAAGTAAACATATTTTATTGGATCTTAGGGGTCTACACTACTTTTTTTTTTCTGAGATGGATGGTTGAAAAAATATGGGGTGGGATCTAGACAGATGGGATGCTGATGTATTGGATTGTGTGTGTTTATGTGTATATGAGTATAGTGGATGTTAGACAGAAGCACTGATAGGAACTGGGATCTGAAATAGAAGGACGTTTACATTTCTAGCATCTAACATATTTCCTGGCTGCTCAATAAATATTTGTGGAATGAATGCATGAATAATGGCAGAGCTTTCTGAAAAGAACCTATAATAAAATGTTTAAGAAGTAATTTGATAAAAATAAAAAGCAAACTTTATCTCTTATCTATGTAAGATTCTTTAATGAAGATGTAAAAATAAACAACCAGTATATCTGGGTAGAGACCAGAATCTTAACCTCTAGAACACATAGGAATGCATTGTACCAACAACCCTATTCATCATTCTTTGTAATTAACTCTTAATTTGGCTTAGTACCTTAATCATTTTTCAGCCCCCTTTCTTCCACAGCCATCCTCCTACCCCTATCCCTTTTTTTCCTCTTTGCTCTTCTCCTCTCTACCTTCTCTCTTCCCAACTCCCCACTTCTCCCCCTTTTCATCTTCATCCCTACCCCTCCTTTTCTTCCTCTGTTCCTCATGGACCTTGATAGAAATAGTGAGAATCGGTAGAAAAAAGTGATGTTTTCAGGAAGGGGTAAAGGAAGACCAGCAACAGGGAGACAGTGAATTCTTATAAAAGAGCAGTTTAAGGGAACAATATGGCTGGCAAAGTCTGGTGAAGGGGTGTTTATGTTTGAAAGCTACCTTTTACATAACAAGCACATATTAATTACATTGAGTGCCTTTTTGGGGTCAGATGACTGATCAAGATTATTCCACCCACTCCCAACTCCTTTGGTACTGCCATTGTAGCAAAATCACTTAGGAGGGTATTGCAATTACCCAGCCAGAAAGTATAACAGCTGGAACAAAAACAGCATCAGTAAGAACAAGAAGGAGCAGACAAATTGTAGAAAAGGACTAATGAGAAATTCAGAACTCTCAGCACATAACTCCATCCAAAGCCCTGAAATAAGAGGCTTGACATAGCCCTAGGATGACCCCCAGCTCCACATTGATCCCATTCTTTCATTAAAATGCTTGTCTGTGTTCTGGCCAGTGTGGCTCAGTGGTTAGAGCGTCGGCCCGTGCACTGAAGGGTTCTTGAGTTTGATTCCTGGTCAAGGGCATGTACCTGGGTTGCAGGTTCGATCCCCTGCCCTGGGTCTGGGCGCCTGTGGGAGGCAACCAACTGATATGTCTCTCTCACATCGATGTCTCTCTCTCTTCTTCCCTCCCTCCCTTCCACTCTCTCTAAAAAATCAGTGGAAAAAATATCCTCAGCTGAGGATTAACAACAACGACAAAAAAAGCTTCTGTGAGAAAGCTCAACCCTGCGAGAATTACTGTTTGTTCTAGTCTGATGGTAGGTCCCTGACCTACTTTTCTCAGAGCATTTGATAAAAAGGGATTACAGTTGTGAATATGTATCTCTTGCAACTCAGAAGTGTCTTTCTCAAGATCCTGAGAGTCATTCCCTTGAATAATCATCAGGAAGGTTAGGGCTTCTGTCTTCCAGTATCTGTGGGAAGATAGACTCCTAACTTTGATAACTGCCAGCTAGCAGATACAGCTGGCTTAATCGCATTTACACTAACCAGTCTTTTGTAATTTTTCACTTCTCTGACTCTACTTATCCCTAGCCCCCCCTGCCACCCCTCATAGTCCCTGTAAAATGCCCAATTACCTCTGCACAAATTGGAATGGAGCTCAGCTTTTCTCCCTACTGTCAATAATTATTGAATAAAATGTGTTTTCACTGCTTTAACTCAGGCTGTGTTTATCTTTGACACTAATCATCACTTAATCCGACTGTCTTGTGTGAAGGGTAATGAATCTAAAGTGACTTCCTGGTTTGGGACTTAGGGTCTTTCACCCCTCAGGGAAAACAACAGGAGCTGGTTTGAGCAGCTGGTGGGGAGAAGGAAGGTGACTAGTGAGTGATAGGGCTAAGGAATCCCGTGATCAGAATAGAATAATTTTTTCTTGAGACATGGCAGTTGTGGTGAGAAGGGATCATACAGGATAGCAACTAGGAAAGTCTGGGAGCAGAAATCACCATGTTTCTATTTAGTTTCCCTTCTCTTCCCTCCCTTCCTTCCTCTGCTCCTTCTTTCCTTAATTTTATTTCTTAACGAGTAACATATAAATGTGGTTTAAATATATATGTATAATTTCACTATATATACAATATATACATTTATATAAATGCAAGGAGTCCCAAAAAGTGTACACACACACTTTGCATAATTATAAGGGCATGTTTATTAAAATACATTTCATTTTCATTTAATAGCTATCAGCTGTTAAAGTGTATATACATTTTTTGGGGGACACCCTATATATATTTATATACACTAAATATACAAAAGGGCTTAAGATGAAAAGCAAGAGTCCCCTAACTTCCTATCCTCTGCCTCTCTCCAGAAGCAACTCCTTTGAACTCTTTTGGCCATTTTTTTCTGGTGGTCTCATTATCTAAACATAGTAAGGAAATATCTGTCAGTAGTCCTTTATTATCAATTTTAGACTTTATCTATTGAGTTTTTACTATGGTATATGAGAATTTATTTCCCTTACTTCTAATTTTAAACAAGTGGGGAGATAAGTGTGTGTGTCCTAAAATCCCCGATGACCCCCTGGTCCCAACAATAGCTTTTATTGAGCGCTACGTGGTTAGACGTAGTTGTAATTAGTTCAGATGATATTAACTCATTTAATGACAAGCACGGTTACAGGGACAAATAATAAAAAAAGGAAGGTAGAAACTTAAAAAAACAGATTTTCTTTACAATGCCGGGCCTTCCGCACCAAAAATGTTAAGGGTGAAATAGCAGTGTTGTTTTTTTTTTTGTTTTTTTTTAAATAGCTAGCTTTGAGGCACTGAAATCACAACCGTCTCCTTTAATTTTTCGCGTTGGGCGGGTGGCACCCGGCGGCCCCCAGGGAAGCGCCAGCTGGCGGGCCAGGCCCCACCAAGCCACAGCATAGGGAGAGCCAGGACCAAGGGACGGCGACAGGCGGCACTCTGTCTTTCCCCGTGCAGTCTCTGTGGTACTCTTCCCAGCTCCAGCCCCTTTGGTAGCGGCAGTCACGTGACGGGCTCTGGGTTTACGGCAAGTGCCCACGTGATCCTGGCCTGCAGTCGGGTGGCTGCGGTGAGGTACCTGGGCTCCTGAAGGGCGGGCGGTTAGGTCGTAAACGTCGCCTCAGGCGGACTCTCCGGGTTGGGCGGGCTCGGGAACGACGTGCCGGCTGAGGCGTCCATCGCTTAGTGCCTACCCGGGTCTGCTCTTTCTGCCACCTCTGCCTTCGTCGTCCCCACCTCCTTGCGGGTGAAGTCACCTTTGGGTTTCGAGACCTTGGGGCGTGAGGCCCACACTCGAGACCACCCCCACCCCACCCCTCTTTCCCTCTCACCCTCCGTTTCTTCCTAGCACCACCGAATCACTTAGCCTGTGAGCTGGCCGGCTCGGCTGTGCCTTGAGGCCAAGTTTGAGGTGGTAAAGGTAACCGTGGGGAAAGCATCCCCCCAGTGGACAAAGGCGAAGGCAAGAATAGAGCAGGCCCAAGGGCCGCAGGCGTTGAGAATAGGCGGCTGAGGGGGTGAACAAGGGAAAAAGAGAAGAAAAAGAGTACTGCGGCTTTAGAAGGGACTGGAAAGGACTTGTTGCACGATGGAAGAATCTGACTCTGAGAAAAAGATGGAGAAAGAGAATCTGGGGCCGAGAATGGATCCTCCCATTGGGGAACCGGAAGGATCGCTTGGGTGGGTGAAGGGTATTATGCCAAACCTGGAATCGGGAGCTGTGGGGGTGGGGGGCTTCTAACTGAAGGGGGTATTGTGAATTAGAACCTTCCACCGAACCATAACTTGCTTCTGTTTACCAGTAAGGTTGATTGGTATCATGCTTTTGGCAACAGGGTAAACTGTAAAGAGGACTGGTTGGTAACTGAGCCGAAATAACCCTTGGGAGAGAAAGGGACAAGCCTAATACCAGCCCTGGGAGGTGTGTTCTAAATGAGGTGACAGTTATGAATTGCTTTGAATTATCAATAAAGGAGATTTGGCATCATCTTATTAAGGATAAGAAGACTAAAAAGAGGGTTGGTATTTCCTGGGCAGAGATCAGTGGCTTTAGAGTGCTTTCTGTGCCAATTTGTATCTGAAATGGAATCTTGTATTTTATATGCTTTGTGCCTATAATGAGTAAAATATGACTTGGAAGGACTGCTGAAGGGCTAAAGATGCTCCCAGATCTTTAAAATAGGAGCTGGCTTAAAAAAAATAGAGGACATTTAAATACGACAATATTGTTTGATTTATTAAAGCACTTGTATATGTTGCTTTGATAAAAAAATTTTTAAGATTATGGAAAATTGAATCTTGAATTTTAATGGCTCATTTATATTCCTCAATAAATCTAGGCGCTATCTCCTGTGCATGTAATTAGGGGATAAGGAGCATAAATCCAGTTTTATAACTTAGGAAAATGAGGGCCTCTACTCAACGGAGGTCCCACACACAGCTGTACTCAGCTATTGTGTTAAACATGCTCTTTTGCATCTCTACGTTTATTTGTATTTTTAAATTCCAATTTCTAAGGCAATTATATCATGGAACTCTGTCTTTTGGTTTATATCTGCAGGTGGGCACTGCCAAATACAGCCATGAAGAAAAAGGTAAGATGTGTTAGGTACATCAAAAACATGAAGGTAAAGGTAAGAAGTTACTATTCAGAAAATATATTTGTAGTATACATATACCATCTTTCCTGGCCTGTTGCAGGAACCTTCTAAGTGTTCTCCCTGACTCTTGTCTCTTTCTTTGCTACTTGATTTAATTTTTCTAATACATAAATCTAACTGGGTCATTTACATACTTAACTTTTTGTAACTTCCCAAAGTCCATAGAATAAAATCTGAATGACATCATGGCATAGAATGCCCTTTAAAATTTGATTCCTGACTAAACCATCTGCCACATCTATGCGCCTTATCATAGCCATACAGAATTTGTTTTTCTCCAAATTTCCAAATTAACTTGCATCTTGTGCGAGCCATACACACACAGTACACAGGCCTCTGCCTGCACATTTATGCTGAACCCAATTCAAATGTTACCACTATAGGGTCTTACATGAGTTCTCCAGGTGGAATTGAACACTCTTTCTCTTGTGCTCTATGGTACCCCCTTGGGGTTTAGGCAGAATCTATAAGAGCACAGCTCTGGAGCAAATTTGTGAACCACTTGGGCTTTTTTGTTCTTCATTTGTAAAATGGTGATAATATTACCTATCTCATAGGGTTGTTAGGAAGTTTAAATGAGAAAATACATGTAGAGCACTTAGATCAGTACCTAACACAGTTAGCCTTGGTAAGTCTTTCATAAACGATTGAGGTAAGATTTCTTAAATTTAAAAAAAACAACGAAAGAAATATATCATATTTAGGCTTAACTTCATCTCATAATTCAGTAAAAAACTCCAGTCTGCTAAGAGAATGTTCTTGATGAGCCTATCTAAAGTTGCTATCAACAAGGATGTCTGCAAATACCAGAAATTTATGCATGAATAAGAATAAAAACAAAATGTTTTTTGTAACAACTTTAGACTGGATCATCAGTAACATTTCTTTATTGCAGTAAAGTTATATAACTAACTAGCTAGATTAAATTGAGCTTGAGTGCAATACACTTTCATTAGTACTCCCTTTATTTGTAATTAGAAATTTTTATAAATTACTTTAGGATTGAAGATAGGACAGGCACCCCCCTTCACTTGCAAAGCAAGGTAATTTGAACTATGTTTCATAAATTTGAAAAGATGTGTAAAATTCGCCTTATCCAATTCCCTCCCAGTGCAAGAATCTATAGCATCTTTTTAAAAAAAAATACATCTTCATTGATTTCAGAGAGAGGAAGGGAGAGGGAGAGGTAGAAACATCAGTGATGAGAGAGTCATTATCGATCGGCTGCCTCCCGCACACCCCCAACTGGAGACCAAGCCCACAACCTGTGCATGTTCTCTGACTAGGAATCGAACCGTGATCTCCTGGATCCTAGGTTGACGCTCAGCCGCTGAGCCACGCCTGGCCAGGGTACAGCATCTTTGACAGGTGTCTTTATTAAATGCTGACATTGACAGGAAGGCTGTTCACCTTCATAAGGCCAGCCTTTCCATTAGACAATTCTCATTGTTAATAACTTGCTTGTCTTATACCTTTGTTTTGATAGCTTGTTCATTCATTTGATGAACATATTTTGAGCACCTGTTATATGTTAGACACTGGAGCTACAAAGGGGATTCTTTCTGCCATTCAGGAGCTTAAACCAAAAAAAATGGATAACTGCAATACATTACGGTCTTTGCAGTGGTATAAGAGTGTCATGGAAGGACAGAAGTGAGACATACCTAAGCCAACCTAGGGCGTTGAGGTCAGAGAAGCTTTGTTTTGTTAATCCTCACCCGAGGATATTTTTTCTATTGATTTTCAGAGAGACAGGAAGAGAGAGAAAGAGAGATGTGAGAGAGAGAGATGTGAGAGAGACACGTCGATTGGTTACCTCCCACACGTGCACTGAGGGGTGCCAGTGATCGAACCTGCAACCCAGGTGAGTGCCCTTGAGCAGGAATTGAACCCAAGACCCCCTCGGTGTATGGGCGGACGCTCTAACCACTGGGATACACACTGCCCAGGGCTAGAGAAGATTTTTGAGGAGGTGATTACTGAACCAAGTTTTGAAGGATAAGTGGAGCTTAGCTGAAGAAAGAAAAGGGAATAGAAAGTTACTGGGAGAGAGTACAACGTGAAACAAAGACATAGAGCAGAGGTCCCTGGAGATCTGGGATCAATCAAAGGACCTACAAGCAGTTTGGTTCAGTATGGCTGGACAATTCAAGTTCCAGGCCAGGAGGGTCATAAGATGAGGATAGAGGCGTAAATAAGCCTGATCAAGGAGGGTGTTATATATAGTTTAAGGATTTGATCCTGTAGGCCATGGGACACTTTTGAAAAGAAAACAAGAGTAATTAATGGAACAAAATCATGGAGGTAAGTGGAAAGGATGAGATCAGTAGCAGAGATGAAAAGGTTGACCTTGAGCAGGAAGAAAAACTTTCAGTTGTACTAAAATCTCCTGCCCTGTAGTTCAGTGCATAAAAAATTAGATTATGTGAGATCAGATTTCAGTTTCCTCTCAAGTTGGTATGTCTCTAACATAGTTTTGAATATATGATAGTGTATACTAATAGCATAATAAATTCATTGCAATTCTATTGCCAAGAAGATGTGTGACTCATGATAGCTAAACAACTGGCCCCTGGAATTCTAAGTATCTCTGCCTTTACTGTTGGTTGAGGAATTAGTTACCAGTATCCGCACCAGGTTGTTCATATTGTCACTTCAGTAAAACATCAAGTACAGGAGAGAAATAGATCCCTGTAGACATGATTTGCTTTAAATTGCTAACTTCTTTTCATTATTTTCCCCCACTTTGTCCTTAGGTGCTATTGATGGGTAAAAGTGGATCTGGTAAGACCAGCATGAGATCTATTATCTTTGCAAATTATATTGCCAGAGACACACGTCGACTTGGTGCAACAAGTAAGATGTTTTATCTTATTGTAAAGTCAGGTGATCTTAACTATTAATGGTCTGCATAACACACTTGGTTGCAGTAACTTGGCAATGCAGAGGTTGAAAGATTTGTTTGCAGCATGTTTTCTCTTTTTTCATTTCTTCTCAGCGGCGTGTGGCCTAATTCTGGTTACTACTGCTTGCTCTCTTGGGGTGGTTCTTTCTTTTCTAGGTTGCTTACCAAGTGGGATGCCCTTGTGCAACTTCTTTTTCCCCTGCTCTTTCTTAAACAAGCATAGGGACCCTTTTGTTTGTTCATTTTTGGGGGGTGTTTGTTTTTGACTTTTTATATAAAAGGAAATTAATTGGTAGATATTAACAAGCGTAACAGTAAAACCGCCTAAGATTTTTTTAAAGCAGTGGTTAGTCTTAGTCTTCATTAAAAGGTAAATTGCTGGGGGTAGAGGGTTGTGAGAGGGAAGTTAATCTAATCTTTACCCTGCTGCTTCTTTTCTTGGATACACATCGATGTTCTCATTGTAATTCCAGGTTTGACTTGAGAAATGTTTCATTGCCTTTATGGTTTGAATGTTAAATCTGGCTTCTTAGTATAGGCTAACTGGGCTGCCGGTGGATCCATGCTTCTGAGACTCCTTATGTCTCTAGGCTATATTGCCATTTCATTTTGCAGCACCCAAGCATTTCTGGATTCTGCCTTGGTCCTTGCCTCTAAGTGATGAAACCATTGCCCTTATCTGGCTTTTAAAGATTTCTTGATCTGGGTTTCTAGCATACTGAACACTTTTAGGGACAAGCCTCCCACTACTTTATAAGGTATCTCACTCTGATTTCAAGAACATCAAACATTAAAAACACCTTATGTTCCAGAGGCTGGGATACAAAGGAGAAGGAAACCTCATTTCTGTTCTTAAAGTGCTAGAGGAGTATAGTATAGACTCTCAATTGGAGCAGCTGTAATGGTTAGAAGGCTATATCTTAGTTACAGTCCTGAGTCTGTTTCCCTTTATTTCTGTTATCTGGTCCCCTTTCTGCTCTCTTGAGCCTCTGCAAATATTTGAGTATGATAAATGTCTCAATCAATCCTCGCTATCTCTTAAACTCCCAAGTCTTATCTTTCTTAAGTTATACATCTCCAGTTCTTCCATCTGTTCCTCATTTGACATCATTTTGAAGAAATTTTAAGGACTTGTTTGAACATGTCTACATTTTTCCTAAAATACTGAGACTTGAATGTCCACATGGCCTGATCAGAACAGAGTAGGACTGTTACATCTCTTGCTCTGGAGAGCACAGTCTAGCTCTCTTTTTGTGGAGTGACTTTCATTATACTGAGTCATACTAAAAACACCCAATTTCTTTTCACATATATTATTATTTATTTATTATTTTCTTTTTCAATTTTATTTTTGTTTAAAATATTAAAGATGTCCCTTTTTCTCCCCAATGACCCATTCCACCCCATCCCCTCCCCCTCCCCAGTCCCTCTCCCCACCATTGTCCGTGTCCTTGGGTTGTGCATATATGAATATGCATATAAATTCTTTGGTTACTCTCTCCCCCTCCACCCACCCACCCTCCTCCGTCCCTCTGACATTCATCAGTCTGATCTATGCTTCCATGTCACTGAATCTATTCTGTTCATCTGTTTATTAAGTTCTTTAGATTCCACATATAAGCGAGATCATGTGATGTTTTTCTTTCTCTGCCTGGCTTATTTCACTTAGTATAATTTTCTCCAGGTCCATCCATACTGTCCCAAAGGGTACGAAATACTTCTTTACAGCTGCATAGTATTCCATGGTGTAAATGTCCCACAGCTTTTTTATCCACTCATCTACTCATGGGCACTTGGGCTGTTTCCAGATCTTAGCTATTGTAAACTGTGCTGCTATGACCATAGGGGTACATATATTCTTTCTGATTAGTGTTTCAGGATTCTTAGGATACATTCCTAGGAGTGGAATCACTGGGTCAAAAGGCAGCTCCATTTTTAATTTTTTGAAGACCCTCCATACTGTTTTCCATAGTGGCTGCACCAGTCTGCATTCCCACCAGCAGTGTACCAGGGTTCCCCTTTCTCCACATCCTTGTCAGCACATGTTGTTTGTTGATTTGTTGATGGTAGCCATTCTTACAGGTGTGAAGTGATACCTCATTGTGGTTTTAATTTGCATCTCTCTGATGATTAGCAACATTGAGCATTTTCTCATATGTCTCTTGGCCATCTTTATGTCCTCTTTGGAGAACTGTCTATTCAGGTCCTTTGCCCATTTCTTAATTGGGTTGTTTGTCTTCCTCTTGCTGAATAGTATGAGTTCTTTGTACACTTTGGAAATTAGCCCCTTATCAGATGCATCCTTGGCAAATGTGTTTTCCCAGACCGTGGGGTTCCTTTGATTTTGAGGCTGTTTTCTTTTGCTGTGCAGAAGCTTTTTAGTTAGATGTAGTCCCATATGTTTATTTTTTCTTTTGTTTCTCTTGCCCTAGGAGATGTATCAGTGAAAAGTCCAGTACGTGGGATGGCTGTGACTTTACTGCCTATGTTTTCTTCCAGGATTTTTATGGTTTCGTGATTTACATTTAAGTCTTT
This sequence comes from Miniopterus natalensis, assembly GCF_054644295.1. Classification (NCBI taxonomy): domain Eukaryota; kingdom Metazoa; phylum Chordata; class Mammalia; order Chiroptera; family Miniopteridae; genus Miniopterus; species Miniopterus natalensis. The sequence continues at coordinate 70,676,371 of NC_142103.1, read as the reverse complement.
TATCCATTTTGAATTTATTTTTGTGTATGGTGAAAGTTGGTGGTCTAGTTTCATTTTCTTGCATGTATCTGTCCAATTTTTCCAGCACCACTTACTGAAGAGAGTGTCTTTACTCCATTGGATGCTCTTGCCTCCTTTATAAAATATTAACCGACCATAATGGCATGGGTCTATTTCTGGGTTCTCTGTTCTGTTCCATTGATCTATATGCCTGTTGTACAAATACCAGGCTGCTTTGATTACAGTGGTTTTGTAGTACAGTTTGAAATCCAGTAATGTGATCCATCCCACTCTGTTCTTTTTACTCAAGATGGCTGCAGCTATTCAGGGTCTTTTTTGGTTCCATATAAATTTTTGAAATGTTTGTTCTAGATCTGTGAAATATGCTGTTGGTGTTTTAATAGGAATTGCATTGAATGTATAAATTGCTTTGGGTAGTATGACATTTTAATGATATTAATTCTTCCAATCCATGAGCATGGTATATTCTTCCACTTGTTTAAATCTCCCTCTGTTTTTTTTTTTCAGTGTCACATAGTTTTCCAAGTACAGGTCTTTTACATCCTTGGTTAAGTTTATTCCTAGGTATCTTATTTTTTTAGTTGCAATGGTAAATGGTATTGTTTTTCTTTTTAGTTTCTCTTTCTGAGAATTCATTGTTGGTGTATAAGAATGCATTGAGCCCTGCTGGGCGTGGCTCAGCGGTTGAACATCGACCTAGGATCCAGGCAATCGGGGTTCAATTCCTGGTCAGGGCACATCCCCGGGTTGTGGGCTTGATCAATGACTTTCTCATCATTGATGTTTCTATCTCTCTCTCTCCCTCTCTCCTTTCCTCTCTCTGAAATCAGTAAAGATATATTTAAAAAAAAAAAGAATGCCATTCGTTTCCGGATGTTGATTTTGTATCCAGCTACCTTGCCAAATTCATTTATCAAATCTAGTAGTACTTTGATGGAGTCTTTAGGGTTTTCTATGTACAATATCATGTCATCTGCAAATAATGACAGTTTTCCTTCCTCTTTTCCAATTTGGACACCTTTTATGTTTTCTTCTTGTCTGATGGCTGTGGCTAGGACTTCTAGTACTATGTTGAATAAGAGTGGTGAAAGTGGACATCCCTGTCTTGTTCCTGTTTTTAAGGGAAATGGTTTTAGTTTTTGCCCATTGAGTATGGTGTTGGCTGTAGGTCTGTCATATATGGCCTTTATTATGTTGACGTATGATCCCTCTATTCCCACTTTGCTGAGAGTTTTTATCAGAAATGGGTGCTGGATTTTGTCGAATGATTTTTCTGCATCTATTGATAAGATCATATGATTTTTGTCCTTCATTTTGTTTATGTGATGTATCACATTTATTGATTTGTGGATGTTGTACCAGCCTTGCATCCCCGGAATAAATCCCACTTGGTCGTGGTGTATGATCTGTTTAATGTATTCTTGGATCCAGTTTGCTAGTATTTTAGTTAGGATTTTAGCATCTATGTTCATCAGGGATATTGGCCTGTAATTTTCTTTCTTTGTAGTGTCTTTATCTGGTTTTGAGATTAGGATGATTCTGGCCGTGTAAAAGGAATTTGGGAGTTTTCCCTCCTCTTGAATTTTCTGGAATAGTTTGAATAGAATAGGTGTTAACTCTTCTTTGAATGTTTGGTAAAACTCGCCTGTACATCCATCTGGTCCAGGACTTTTGTTTGCTGGGAGTTTTTTGATTACTGTTTCAATTTCGTTAGTTGTTATCTGCCTCTTCAGGTTTTCTGTCTCTTCTTGATTCATCTTTGGAAGGTTGTATGCTTCTAGGAGTTTGTCCTTTTCCCCCATGTTGTCCAATTTGTTGGCATATAGTTGCTCATAGTATTTTCCTACAATCCTTTGTATTTCTGTTGGGTCAGTTGTTATATTGCCTCTTTCATTTCTGGTTTTATTTATTTGGGTCCTCTCTCTTTGTTTCTTAGTGAGTCTGGCTAAAGGTGCATCAATCTTTTTTATCTTTTCAAAGAACCAGCTCCTGGTTTCATTGATTTTTTTGGTATTTTTTTTTAGTGTCTATGTCATTAATTTCTGCTCTGATTTTTATTATTTCCTTTCTTCTACTTCCTCGACACTTTTCTTGCTGTTCTCGTTCTAGTTCCTTTAGTTGTTGTGTTAGCTGGTTCATTAGATCTTTTTCTTGTTTCTTGAAATAGGCCTGTAATGCTATGAATTTTCCTCTCAGGACTGCTTTAGCAGTGTTCCATAGATTTTTTTTGGGTTGTTGTCTGTTCATTTTCATTACATTCCATGAAGTGTTTGATTTCTTCCCTGATCTCACGGGTAACCCATTCATTGTTTAATAACATGCTATTTAGCCTCCATGTGTTTGAATATTTTTGAGTTTTTTAATATTGGTTGATTTCTAGTTTCATGGCATAGTGATCCGAGAAGATGCTTGATATGATTTCAATCTTCTTATATTTGCAGAGACTTGCCTTGTGCCCTAACATGTGGTCTGTTTTTGAGAATTTTCCATGTGCACTTGAGAAGAATGTGCATTATTCTGCTTTGGAGTGGAATGTTCTGTAAATGTCGATTAAATCCATTAGGTCTAGTGAGTCATTTAAGATCTATGTTTTCCTGTTGATTTTTTGTCTTGATGATCTGTCCAATGCTGACAGTGGGGTGTTAAAGTCCCCCACTATGATTGTGTTGCTGTCAATCTCCCCCTTAAAGTGCCCCAAGAAAGTTTTTATATATTTAGGTGCTCCTATATTGGGTGAATAAGTGTTTATAAGGGTTATTTCCTCTTGTTGGATTGATCCCTTTAGTATTACATAGTATCCCTGTAGTATTACCGTCTTTGTCTCTTTTTATGGTCTTTATTTTGAAGTCTGTTTTGTCAGAAATAACTCCAGCTTTCCTTTCCTTTCCATTTGCATGGAATATTTTACTCCATCCCTTCACTTTTAGCCTGTGTGAGTCTTTTGCTCTTAGGCGGGTCTCTTGTAGACAGCATATATTTGGGTCCTGTTTTCTTATCCATTCAGCTACCCTATGTCTTTTGATTGGACCATTTATTCCGTTTACATTTAAGGTTACTATTGATATTAACTTATTTAATGCCATTTTTCCCCTTTATGCTGCTGTACCTTTCTCTCACTATTCCTTCTTTTTCTTAAAGCAGTCCTTTTAGCATTTCTTGTAATGCTGGTTTGGTGGTACTGAACTCCTTTCGCCTTTTTTTGTCTGGGAAGCCCTTTATTTCATCTTCAATTTTAAATGATAGCCTTGCTGGACAAAGCAATCTTGGTTGCATGTTCTTGCTTCTCATTACTTTGAGAACTTCATGCCACTCCCTTCTGGCCTGAAGAGTTTCTGTCGAGAAACCTGCTGTCAGCCTTATGGGGGTTCCCTTGTAGGTCACTGCTTGTCTCTCTCTTGCAGCCCTTAATATTTTCTCTTTGTCCTTGACATTTGCCATTTTAATTATGATGTGTCTTGGAGTGGGTCTCTTTGGGTCCCTCTTGTTTGGAACCCTCTGTGCTTTCTGAACTTTTGTGGCTTTCTTCTTTGCCAGCCTAGGGGAGTTTTCTATCATTATTTCCTCCACCAAGTTCTCTATCCCTTGCTCTCTTTCCTTCCCCTCTGGCTTTCCTATAATGTGAATGTTGTTTCGCTTCATGTTGTCCCAAAGCTCCCTTAGACTCTCCTCATGCTTTTTAAGTGTTTTTTCTTTTTGCTGCTTTGATTGTTTTTTTTTGTACCTTGTCTTCTAAGTCACTTATTCTATCCTCTGCTTCATTGAACCTGCTTTTAATTCCTTCCAGTGTATTCTTGATATCAGATACATCATTCTTTATTTCTGTCTGATTTTTGTTTATGTTATGTATCTCTTTTTTCATGTTTTCCCTAAAGTCCTCAATCTTATCCTCTATTGCCGTGTTTTTCTCTTTAAGTTCCTTGAACATCTTTATCAATACTCTGAACTCTGTTTCTGGTAACTTGCTTAACTCCATCTCATCAAAGACTTCTGGTGATGTTTCCTTTTCTTTAATTTGGGGGTTGTTTCTTTGTCTCTCCATTTTGGGAGGTCTTAGTGTTTATATTTGTATATTAGATATATTTGCTGTCTCCCAGTCTTATGGGATGGGATTTTGTCTTGTGGGTTCAGTGGAGCCCAGAGTTGTGTTTTCCTTATACTTTTGAGCTCTTTGCTCAAGGCGTGTCCCCCTTGTGGGTGTCCCTTTTGCAGTTTCTTTATGTTCTCCTGTTGTGGTTGGGTCTAGATTGTCGTTGATCAGTCCTTGCGAGGACTCTCTTCTCAGGTTGGCTAACTGTGTCTCAGCCCCAACCTCGTTGTGTAAGCTGTTGTACAGTCACAATGAAAACAACCCACGTGAAAATAGAACTGGGAGAGTGACGGGAGAACGCACACACACACACAAAAAAGCTTTAAAAAAAAGAGAGAGAAAAGTAACACCTAGAGAGATGTATATTGTTGTTAACAGTGATGAAAATTCCAAAAATATAATAAACTACAATGTAAAAAATAGAGAAGATACTGGGAGATAACAGAGGCAGAGAAAAGATTCTGAAAGAAGGACCAGCAAAAAATTAAGGGAGAGAATAGGAATAGGATAATAGTTGAAAATGACAAAATAAAAATACCCTAAAGAGAATATGAGAAACTAACAATCAAACAAAAAGACAGGAAGACAGAAGGGCGGATAAAAGAATGAAAGAAAAGAAGAAAAAGAAAAAAGAAAAAGAAAAAAAAGTTACACCAATAGATCGAGAGGAGAGAGAGAGACATATCCCAGGCAGGGAGGGAGTCCAGTAAGAGATTTGGTGGAAACTATAGAGGAAAGCAGTAAACTTGGTTATAATGATAAAGTCCCAGTTGTTAAGCAGGGATATCAGGAAAGTCTTGATATTAGAAGCAAGGATAAAACAAAACAAAGCAAATAAAACAAAAATAAAAACAAGCTAAGCAAGATAAAATTCATTTATAAAAAAAGAAAAAAATTTAGTTAAAAATGGTTTTTTTAAAAAATTTTAAACACATTATTATAAAATTTAAAAAAGAAGGGAAAACAAATAAATTTCCCCCCCCTTTCTCTTCTTCCTAAGGAAAAAAGAGAAAAAAACAAAAAAACCAAAACCAAACAAAACAGAAGAAAAAAAGATAGTCAATCAGGTGAGTTTCTTCTAGGCAGCTTATGTTGTGTGAGGCTCACTGTTTTGTATGCTGATTTCAGTTTTCCTGGGAGTTACTTGTGTGTCACCCAATGTGAGGAACCGTCTAGGTTGGGCTCTGGTGTCCTTAGGTAGATGGTTGATCTGAGGCTCTCCATGGACCACCTCCTTTTTGTCAGCTATTTTGCAACCTTGTAGTTGCCTGGTCTTACTCCAGAGTCTTCTGTAGAGTCTTTAGGGTGCAGGGTGGCTAATGTAGCCCAGGGTATCACTCCCCTTAGAGGTGTCGCTGTCAGGCACTCACTGTGAGGGAGTTAGTCTCTGCTCCACAGCCAGCTCCTCATTCCCTACCCTGTCCTTTGATTCTAGGTCCCCATGCTCTGCCCTGTGGCAGCTTCAGATTGATTTCAATCTGTTGCCTTTTCTGTAAGGGTCATTTCAGCAGCCTGGGCTCAGTGGGTTTGATTAAAGAGCATTCCGGTGAGCCCTATGGCTGCCCAGCCCCCAGCAGGGGTTTTCAGCATTTCCTCCAGTTCCCAAACAATAGTCCCTGGGTCTTATTCTTATACAGTCCTCTTGTGAGCTGTTCTCTCTTCCCCTCAGGACTGTGCCCTGCGGGTGTGTCTGGGGCCTCAGTGAGCTGGACCGGCCCCTTTCTTTTTGGGGGCACTGCTCCTGGCTGCAGGCGAGGCAGGCAGGCTAGGCGTGCTTCCCCCGTCCCTTCCCAGCTCTGGTAGGCTGTTTGCACCAGGCCCGCCCCTTAGATAGTGTACTGTGCCTAGGCCAGTCCCAGCTTCCACTGGTCAGCCTGCCCAGTGCACACTGGGAAAGTGGGAGCCATTTCTGCCATCAGACTCAGAAAGGCGCAAAGCAACACACAGGCAGAGAGTCTGCCCTGCAGGGTCCTGCTGCCCACGTGCCAAGGCCCCCAGTGGGGGGCAACCCAAAGTCAGATCCATGCAGCTCCCCGCACCGCTGTTCTCAGCAAAGCTGTGGCAGCTTCACGCGCCACCATGGCGCCCCTCAGGGCTGGTCACAGATCCCAGACTCTCTGCACCACGAGCTCAGGGCTGGAGGGCTCCTCCCCTTCCCCGCCCACGCAGATTCAGTGCTTTCCGGGGCTCAACACAATCCCCCACAAGGAGGCAGAGGGTCCCCGTGTGCAGCTGCTCAGCACAGTTCTCTGGTCCCTTACTACTCGGGTCCTACACACTTTGGGACAGCCGTTCCTATGGTGGGCACCCTGAGCATTAGATGCTGGTCATGGCCACCACTAGAAGCTTTGTTTTGCTATGAAGGCGCCGTTTGCCGTTAGAAGCTTTGTCTCCTAGGAAAGGCGCCGTCCCCTCCTCGTGGACTCACTGCTTCCCTGGGTCCCTCTGCCCTGTGAGCGGGGCACTCCTTCCCCTTTCCCCCGCTCCGTGTGTGACATCCCCGCTTTTGTCACTAGAAGTCCAATGCGCTATCCATTGTGCAACAGAGCCCCCTGAGATCCCCGCTTTTGGAGGCCTGTCTGTACTCCTGAGGGTAGGGAGCTTTGCAGCCTCCAAGTCTCCAGGCTCGGAGCCCAGCACTGGCATCAGGGGTGATTCCCCCTTTCTATGCCCCCCTCTTAGTGGACTCTATGATGTTTCTTCAGTGCTCCCCGCTTGCACTCCGTCCACTCAGGTATGTTTCTCTGTTTTTTCCAAGCTGGCTACGTAGGATTTTAGGAGTAAATTGAGTTCGTGGCGGGGGCGGGGGCGGGGGGGGGGGGCTTTGCTGCTTCTCACAGGGCCACCATCTTCCCCTCCTTTTCACATATATTATTATTAAAACACATATTATCCTTCTAATTCTTGTGCAGTTAATAGTTTGAACCTAAGAATAAATGATTATCTCGTGTTAAATTATTTAGTTTTTTGTTTGCTTTAGCTGATGACATGTTCCTGAACCAGTGTTTGTTAACTGTGAAGTCCAGAACAAGTCACTCTCACTGGGACTCAGTTTCCTGATCAGTAGGAAAGAGGTTTACTTTTATTTTAGCTATTTATTCTCTCATCTGATGTGTTAGATGTTCTTCCTAGCCTTCGTACAGTTTGTACATTGGATAAGCGTCTCCTCTAGTTTTCATCTAAGTAGTTCATCAAAAATTTTGCTCAGGACAAGGTCCTTTGGACTGTCATGCCTCAAGAGACTTCCTTCTAGAAAGTACCTGTCCAGTTTTCTCCCTGTCTTGATTTGCTAAATTTTATTTTTTTCCTATTCTTCCCAGTTAAATATCTAGACCTAATAATCATATGGTTTTATAGGTTAGAGGAACCTAATGTTTACTGTATGCCATTTTATTTACTTTAGTTCTTTTATATATATATATCTTTATTGATTTCAGAGAGAGGAAGAGAGAGGGAGAGAGAGAGATAGAAACATCAATGATGAGAGAGTCATTGATCGGCTGCAGCCCGCAACCCGGGCATGTGCCCTGACTGGGAATCGAACCCCGATCTCCTGGATCCTAGGTCGACACTCAACCGCTGAGCCACGCCCGGCTGGGCTACTTTAGTTCTTATATTAACTTCATTTTAATAGATGAAGAAAGTGTGACCTAGAAGTTCAGCACACTCAACTCGTAAACACTAGAGCTGGAATGTCAGTCTATGCTCCTGCTCTATTCAATATGCTACAGCCACAATTCCTGGAAGACTTCTTTCTTTTTGTGTTTTAAATTCTGCACATTTTATTGAAGCACCCTTTTCAAATTCAATTAATGTTTTTGTTTTAGGGTAAGCAGAGTTTACATACTACCCTAAGTCTAGTGAATAGTCTTGCAATCCAAATTTCAGAACTAATCAAGCTACTTGAAATAGTTTTGAAATAATCTAGCAGCATCATTGAAAAGTTATGAACAGTATGTTGCAAATTATATGACTCCATATATATTAAAGCAGGTCATTTATTCAACAAGTGCTTTTCTGGAGCTTCCTGTGTGCCAGGTGCTGTGAATGGGATGGAGCTCTTGCCCTTAAAGATATCTCAAGTGGGACCTTTATTGATAATACTTCGTTAGCACTTACTGTATTTCCTTAAAGGTAGTAAAAGTATACTTTAAAATATTATGTTGGCCTTAATGCTTTAGTGTATCATTAGCTAGTTTGTCATTGTTGAAGAAAGGTCTGGGTTCTGCTGCTTAACTTATAGACTAAAAATACATTGTTTTTTTTACTTGCTATTCCTTTTTATGCAGTTTTAAATTTTTTCTTTAAAAGTAGTAAAAGAGTACTTCAAAAGTATTACATCACCTTTAATGTTTAGTGTTTTTCTAGATTGTCATTGATAAAAAAGTCCAGTTTTATTTTGTTAAACTTAGAGCCTACTTTATTTTGAAATTTGAAGTAAGGATACAGAATGGTGATATAATTACTTTATTAGGGGGCTGTTAAAATGTGTTTATTGGAAGAATAAATTTGTCAATAAAAGTATGATAATGAAGTATTTTATTCTAAAACACTGTTGACGGCTCTGAGATTTCCTGCCTTCTCAAAATTCTATTCCCTTGGCTTTTATTTAATGCTTTATTATCCTGGTTTTCTTCCTTAATCTTTAACCATCCCTCCCTCTGTTTTAAAGAATATTTTCTTCTTTCTGCCCCATAAGTGTATGTGATTTCCCAAAGCTCTGTTCTTGGTTCTTTCCAGTTGCTCTTATAACAGCAGGACAGGAAGACTAGGAGAGCAAGAGGGCCATATAGGAGACATGAGACTAAAGAGGGAGGCAAAAAGTGGGAGTTAGATCTTAAAGTGCCTTATAAGTCATGTCAGGTAGTTTAAACTAAGAGTAGAGGGCAGCCCCTAGAGAACTTTAAACAGAAAAGTAACACAGTCATATTTTATTCTTTTTAATTTTCAACTTTAATGACAAGAGTATAATACTTGTGAAAAATCCAAGTATCACAGAAGTGTAGAAAGTCTATTCCTTTCCTAATTATCAGGCCTTTTTTTCTTGGGTGAATACAATCATACATAAATCATACATAAACAGAGATATACACATTCAGAGATATGGTTTTTTTTAAAGAAAACTGGAATAAAAATCTGCATTTTGGAGAGACCACTATATCTGTAATATGGAGGATAGACTGGGGCGGTGGGTGGGGGAGGCAAGGGTAGAAACAGTTTAACAAATTAGGAAACTATTTTGGTAGACCAGGTAAAAGATGATGGAGGCTTAACTTGGGTTAGGGTGGTGGTCATAGATATGGTGAGAAGCAGATGGATTTGGGATATATTTAACAGGTAGAGTAAATGGGACTTGCTGATAGGTTTGGGGGGAATGGTAGAGGAAAGAGTGGACTCAAGGATGAAACTAAGATTTTGGCTTAGGCAACCGGTTAAATTTACTGAGATGGAGCAGAATGAAAGAAGAATAGATTTTGTGGGAAGAATGGGGAGATGATGAGTTATATTTGCATACATTGAGTTTGGGATACTTGTGGTTTATTCAAGTGAAGATATCTAATATATGATTCAGAAAAGAAGGAGAGAAATCTGTATGAGAGATACATATTTATGAATTACCAGTATCCAAATGGTAAATAAAATACTATGAATAGATTAGCTTGCCTAAGAGAAGAATACATAGAGAGGAGCAGGTGGCCAAAGATGGCATCCTGAAGAACTCTCACATTTAAGGGACAGAAAGAAGAACAGGAGCCTGTGAAGGAGGGTCTGCCAGAGAGGTTGTAGGTGTGATATCAGAGGCCGAGAGAAGAGAATTTTTTGAGAAGAGAGTAGTCAACAGTGTCATACTGTAGAAAGTAAGACAAGGACTAAAAAGTCCACTGGATTTGGCAGTGGGGCCATTGGTCACTTAATGAAAACAATATCTGTGATAAGGGAATAGAAACCAGATTTCTATCCCATGTGCTCCATGTCTAAACAGTCACTGAATCCTGTCACTTTTGTTATTGTCTTTCCCTTTCTCAGTAGCACTTCTTTCCATTTTTTTTTAGTACTAGACCGTTTACATAGTCTTCAAATTAATAGCAGTTTGAGCACCTACTCTCTCGTAGACTCTGTTGGAAATACAAGGACATGTAAGATATGATTCCTTTTCCAAGGAGGGGGAAGTAAAGGGGAGAAGGGAAGTAGTTTGAGCACCTACTACGTGCCAGGCACTTCTTGTATGATAGGTCCTTTAATCCTCACAGTAATCTAGTGAGGTCAGTAGTATGCCTCCCAGCTTTTTTACTAGAAGAAACTTATACTTAGGGGTTAAGTGACTTGCCCAAGGTCACACAGAGAGGTAGAACTAAGAACTGTTTTATTCCAATGCCCATTTAAAAAAATAATGCTTTGCCGCTTATGATCCAGTTTATGAGAATGTAAAATTGCACAAAAGTTAGCAGTCAGTTTAAGCAACAGCTTCGAGATAGTCATAGAAGAAACACCACTGTGTGATTGACTGACTGTCACATAAATTGTAAAGGTGATAGTTGGTAGACTTTGAGAAATTTCAAGGATAAGAATTTTTATTTTTCCTCCTTGTGACTTTTAGTGCCTGGCAGAGAGTAGGTGCTTAGTAAATGTTTGAATGAATTCAGAGGGAGTGACGACGGTAAGTGGGGATGGCCAGGTAGGGCTTTTAGAGGAGGGGGGATTTTAGTTGGGTCTTAAAAGATGAATCTAACTCTGAAATAAAGGTGGGGAGGACTTTCTAGGCAGATGGACAGAGTAGGCAAAGTATAGAGGGAGTGGGAGGGAAGTTTAAGGCAGAGGTCGCAAACAGGCAGCCTGCATGCTGGATAAGGCCTGTAGATGTGTTTTGTTTGGCCTGTACAGTGTTTTTTTAAAAATTGGAATTAGTTATTAACATGTAAATGTTCCCATAAAAATCTGGATTTCCCACTACAATTGAACAATTTAAAGACCTGTTAATCTTAAACCCATGTTCCTGCATGGCAAATGAGCTAGAGCTGAGCAACTGCCACTCACTCCATTGTCCCCTTGGGTAAATGTTTACTCTTTATAAATAATCAACTTTGCTCTTGTACGTTTACTGGCCTGGCCCCTATTAGCAAGTTTGCGACCCCTGATGTAAGGTATGTTGGGGGTTGGGGAGGTAGTGGGGTTTGGGAGGACTATGAATAAACCAAATTGGACTGGAGCAAAAGGCATTATTATTGTGCCACATTAGGGAATATAGAGGGAGATTGGAAGCTACATTCTGAAGGACCTTGACTGCCCCCCTATAGACATAGAGCTATTGTAAGTTTTTTGAATGGGGAGTGACATGTTCAAAGTAGTGTTAAGAAGATGAACCTGGCAGTAGCCTATAGGATGAAGTAAAGTGGGTAAGGCTTCCTGGTGGAAGGTAATTATGGAGCTATTGTAGTTGTGTAGGCTTGAGAAGGGAAGGGCCTTCCTTAATGTTAGTGGCAGGTTGTAAAATAAGGAGTGGGAATTGAGAGAGATCATGGGAATAGCAATGAATTGAATGTGGACAGAGGAGTCAAAAATGACCCCCCACCCCATGTGAAATTGGTTGGGTCAGTAACCAAAATAAGGAAATCATTAGAGGAAGTGGATATGTTTATGTAGTATGTTTTTTGTATTTTTTTTTGTTTTAATTTTTTGTGTGTGTGGAGAGCATTGGTAGGGGCAAATGGGTCAAGGAAGTGCTCTTAAATGGTATACGTCTCTGTCTTACATGTTGAAATTTTAACATTAGTATTATAATTGGATGTTCTTTCTGCTCTAAGCACTAAACTACTAAAAAGTAAAATGACTTACATGAGAGCCAGTTCTGTAGCTCAGGGTAGTTTGGGTGCCCACCTTGCCACTAAACCACACTACTAAGCTGAAATCACCTTCTTGTGGCTTTGAGCATTTCACTCCACTTTGGTCCTTCTAAATTCCGGGGCTTAGTGCTTTGCTTATTTTGAATTTCACCTCGCATGCTCCAATTACTAGATTTGTCATATGTATCTTCCAGTTGATGTAGAACATTCCCATGTTCGATTTCTGGGAAACCTGGTGTTGAACCTGTGGGACTGTGGTGGGTAAGTACCATCTGATTACTTGTTTGTGAAGCCAGTGGCAGTAATCATGGCATCTAGTATACTCAGCATGGAGAATGCACTAGAGTAACTATCATTCATAATAGATACATTGGATAAAAGTATCTTTAGAATTGGCATTTGCTTAACTAAAGATCCCTGACTTTTATGTATTAATGATCCCCAGGCTATCTAAGCACTATACATAAGACCTGAGCACACATCCTTCCACTGTTGAAGGAGGAGGAGACAGTCTTTTCTGTCACGGCCAAGGCAGTTCTGGAATATCCCATTGCAAATGGACATTCACTGTGTTTGTATGCTGGTATTGCTCCCTACCCTGTGGCCATTTGCATCTCTGTGCTGAAGCAGCCTTGTGTAGTGTAGTGGTTAGGAACCTAGGCTCTGGAGTTACATAGAGTTTGTATCTCAGCCCTGTTAGCTGTGTTATTTTGGATTGATCATTTAAACTCTCTGGGCCACAGCTTCTTCATCCATACAATAGGGATAATGATGGTGCCAACTCATAGGGTTAAGTAAGATAATATATTTTAAAAAAATGCATAGCCAAATGCTTCACAAAATAAGTAGATATTGTTAGCTCAGTGTTTCCCAGCTCCTAGCTTAGAACCAGCCATGGAATAGGTGCTCAATGAGTATTTGTTGAAAAAAATAACAAAATAGCCAAATATTCCATGAGAAAATGACTCCGTTATTGCTAGCAGATGTATCACTTAATACCCTAGCAGGTTTCTCCGTACAAATCCTTCCTCATTATCATTGCTTCCAGTTTTATGTTCTCTGTCAAGATTGGTCCAAGTCTCTTACTTTTAGGCAATAAGATACTGTCATTTTTACACATAAAGCAGCTGAGGACCAGTGAGATTATGTATCTCCTAAGGTCACACAGCCATTTAATAATAGCAAAGTGTAGGACTAGAAGCTAGGTTCATGATTTTTTTTCTATAACAAAATTCTGTTTTTAGCTAGGCGTCTGATAATTGAGAACTTCTTAGGAAGCAGCACACAGCCTAAGGAGCAAAGAGCAACGTTCTGCTAAAATGTTATCTTGGAATCATTTTCATATAAATCATTTTCATATAAATGATTTCATATAAATGATTTCGAGTATTTGACTAGTTATTCATCAGTAAATATTCACTGGGCACCTATTCTATGGCAGGCTCTGTGCTACAAGCTGGGAAACAATGGCAAACAGTAACAGACATGTTTCTTGCCTTCATGGAACTTTCTGTTTAGGGAAATAAATGCCATTAATTAAAAACTCATGCAAAAATGTAATATTACACTTGTAAATGTTAAAAAGAAGAACAGTGAATTGGAAAGAGGGTTTATGATGACTGGATTTGCCCATCAGGGAGGTCAGGGATGGTTTTTGTGAGGAAGTATGGATTGAACTGAAATCTAAAGGCACAAGTAGAGTTAACGAGATGTAGAGGTAGCGCCATGTGAAACACAATGAACACCATGTGTCAAGGCCCGTTGGTGAATAAACCATGGGCCACGAGAACCGAGGGCAGGTCAGAGTGTTTGGAACCAAGGAGAGGAGCATAGGGTGGTGCAAGGCTTAAGAAGTAAGAAGTGGAGGCCAGACGGATTTGTTATTATTTGCCCTTTAATTTGAAGCCTTAAGATCATCTTTCACACAAGATACATCATAAGTAGAAGTGACTAAACTGAGGACTTGCTTGTTTTTTTCCTACTAGACAGGATACCTTCATGGAAAATTATTTCACTAGCCAACGAGACAACATCTTCCGAAATGTGGAGGTTCTGATTTATGTCTTTGATGTGGAGAGCCGCGAGCTGGAAAAGGATATGCACTATTACCAATCATGCCTGGAGGCCATTCTGCAGAACTCTCCAGATGCCAAAATCTTTTGCTTGGTGCACAAAATGGATCTGGTACAGGAGGATCAACGTGACCTGGTAAGAAACAGAAAGGCGCTGCAGCAAATGATGGACATGCTTTGTAAACTTCTCTAGTAGAGGTATAGGTACATTTGTGCCATTCTTTTTTCAGGGGAAAAAAATCTCCACTTAAGCTCTTAAGATCTGTCATTTTTTTAAAAATTTATCTTTATTGTTGAAAGTATTACAGATATCCCCCTTTCCCCCCCCAATTGATTTCCCCCAACCCCAGGCCTTCACCACACTATTGCCTTGTCCGTGGGTTATGCATATATGCATAAAAGTTCTTTGATTAATCTCCCCCCTCTTGCCTTCTCTCTGAGATTCATCAGTCTATTCCATGCTTCTGTGTCTCTGGATCTGTTTTGTTCCTCAGTCTATTTTGTTTGTTAGATTTCACATAGGAGTGAGATCATGTAAAACTGAATCAGGAAGAATCAGAAAACCTGAATAGGCTAATAATAACTGATGAAATTGAAGCAGCAATAAAAAAAACCCCAGCAAACAAAAGCCCTGGTCCAGACAGCTTCACAGGGGAGCTTTCTAATTCTTTAAGTTGTAGGGCTAAATAGTTTATTAAAAATTTTTCTTGCTTTTTGAGGTAGGCCTGTAGTGCTATGAACTTCCTTCTTAGGACTGCTTTCGCTGTGTCCCATAGATTTTGGGTTGTTGTGTGTTCATTTTCATTTATTTCCAAGAAGTTTTTTTATTTATTTCTTAATCTTACTGGTAACCCATTTATTGTTTAATACATGCTATTTAGCCTCCATGTGTTTGAATGTTTTTGAGTATTTTTACTATAGTTGATTTCTAATTTCATGCTATTGTGGTCTGAGATGCTTGATATGATTTCAGTCTTGAACTTGCAGAGACGTGTTTTGTGTCGTAACATGTGGTCTATCTTTGAGCCTGACCCATGTGCACTTGAGAGGAATATATATTCTGCAGCTTTGTGGTGAAATGTTCTGTAAATATCAGTTAAATCCATCTGATCTAGTGTGGCATTTAGAGTCACTGTTTCTGTGTTGACTTTTTGTCTGGAAGATCTATCCAGTGAAGTCAGTGTGGTGTTAAAGTCCATGACTATGACTGTATTGCTGTTGATCTCTCCATTAAAGACCTAAGGTTATTATTGATAGGTCCTTATTTATTGCCATTTTAATTCTTCATGCTTATGTTTCTCTATTTCTTCTTCTTATTACAGCAGACCCTTTAACATTTCCTAAAATGCTGGTTTGGTGGTGATAAACTCCTTTAGCCCTTTTTTGGTCTGGGAAGCTATTTCACCATCTATTTTGAGTGATAGCCTTGCTGGATAGAGTAGTCTTGGTTTCAGATCCTTGTTTTGCATTACCTTGAATACTTCATGTCATTCCCTTCTGGCCTGTAGAGGTTCTGATGAGAAGTCAGCTGACAACCTTATGGGAACTCCTTTGTAGGTAACAGATTGCCTTTCTCTTGGTGCCTTTAAGATTCTCTCTTTGTCTTGAATTTTTGGAATTTTAATTATGATTTGTCTGGGTGTGAGCCTCTTTGGATTCTTGTTTGGGACTCTCTGTGTCTCCTGAACTTGTGAGACTTTTTCCTTCACCAGGTTAGGGAAGTTTTCTGCCATTATTTCTTCAAACAGGTTCTCTAACCCTTTCTTACTTTCAACCTCTTCTGGTATTCCTGTGATATGACTATTGTTACATTTCATGTTGTCCTACAGCTCCCTTAGACTGTCCTGCTGTTTTTTAATTGTTTTTTCTTTTTGGATCTCTGATTGAGTGATTTTTTTTCTACCTTGTCTTCTAATTCACTGATCCAGTCCTCAGCTTCCCCTAATCGGCTGTTTATTCCTTCCAATATATTCTTTATTTCTGCTATGTCATTCTTCATTTCTGGCTGGTCGTTTTTCAGTTTCCATACAATTTTTCATGCTGTTGAGCATCCTTACAATCAATATTCTGAACTCTGTATCTGATAGATTGCTTATCTCCATTTCATTTAGCTCTTTTTCTGGAGACTTCTCTTGTTCTTTCATTTGTGGTTTGTTTTTTTTGTCTCCCCATTTTGGCTGCATATTTGAGTTTGTTTCTATGTATTAGGTAGGCCTGCTAGGACTCTCAGTCTTTTTGGAAGGTCTCTGGTTCAGGGCAATGTCAGACACTGTTTGTGACTGGCCTTGAGTACCCTGTTTGGAGCTATCAACAACCCATGGCTTGAGTTCCCCTCTGCTGGAGCTGGGTGCATTTGGACAGGACCAAAATGCACACCAAAGTCTGCTTTTCCAAGGCCCAGGTCCAGAAGCATATCAGACAAAGACTTAAAGCACTCTGAGGTCTGTCTCTGTCTGCAGGCTGATTAATCTGATTCTCTTAATGAGCCTCAGGCTGTAGAAACTCCTCTGGGTAGGGCTAGAGGTTTTCCAGCAGGGTGGGACAATTGCTTCCCGCCCCCAGGCAAAAGCAGCAAACTGTCTGCCTGAGAGAGATGTCCTCTGCAGTATGGGGGAATGACTTGGCATAGGAATCCAGAGGGGTGCCCTCTGAGCTCTATCCCCAGAGCCCAGAACCCTAGATTCTCCTCACACAGCTCCAGCCCACTCTACCCTCCCTCTGCTGGAGTCCAAGGTGAGTGGCTGCCCACATAACTTTGTGCATTGACTCTTTAAGAAGGTCCCTGCATCTCTACCCATCTCTCTCTGGCAGACAGAAACCCTGCTGCTTTTCACAGTCAGATGTTATGTGGGCACCTTTCTCAGTTCTGGTGTTCTTGGCTGGGAAGCCCCAGAGTCCTCAGTGGGAACCCCCCACAGCTGAGATATCCCTCCGAACCATCAGCTGCTGCCTTTGGGAGCCCAGCCAGCCCTCTCGTGCCTCCACACTTCCTACCAGTCTCTTTGCGGTCTCCACTTTTCCTCCTTGGTTATGAGGGTGCTTCTCCAGCTCGTCTTCAGTTCCAGTTGATTATTCAGGATGCTTTTTCTATATTTTAGTTGTAATTTCAGTTTGGTCCTGGGAGAGTGTCAATGTAGCTTTCACTCAGTCCTCCATCATCTTTAATGTCCTCTCATTTGTTTTTTTTAAACACTCATAAATAATTTTTCCTTGGTAAGGGAATGATAATATTCATTTAATAAATAATTTTCAGATTTAGATAAGGAACCTGACCATGTAATGTCACTAAACTGCCTTTATATACTTTTAAAATATGCAGGCCCTGCTTTACTCTCCTCAGAGCAGGGAGTTACTGTCAAGCCTAGAAGACCAACCAGGGGTGAAATGAGGAAAGGTCACAGCTGTCATTAGGTTGACTTAGGAAGCTGGTATGCACTAGTTCAATGCCAATCACACTGTGTTAGGCACAATGCCAAGTCCCTTATCATTGCACTGATATGGTATATTTATCTTTTCTAGCATGGGAGTTATTAGTACATGTAAATTTAAACCAGAAGAGACACAGTGGGAAGGGAAAACTCCCAGCTAGCTATGAGACTCCCAAGACTGGCCAGTTGCAAATATAGTCTAGCTTTAGTTTTCCCAATATAAAATAAAAGGATTGAGTTTTAAAGTTTAAGCTGAAATAGAATATCCTCTATTTCCAAGGATGAACATGAGGAAAGCAGTTTTAGAATATGCTAGAAATGTGGAAGAATACAGTCTCTCTTTGGGTTGGAACCTAGGGGTCTAAGGATACCCTTTATTTAACTAAAGGCTTTTTTGGTAATAGCTGTGGTCGGGAATACTTTTTCCCCATAACTAGTTATAGGATTGCCTCCAGTGTTCTAATTTTTGGGTATGTTTTGGTGTTTCTAGGTTAGCTTATAGGCTTTCAGAAGCCACTGTACAGAGTTCTGTATTTGATTCTGAAAACTACTGAGTATCTAATCTTTTTATTAGCTTCTCCCTCTCATCACTAAGTTTTAATTCTGTTTCAGTTCAGCAGAAAATCCTATATGTAGCTTGGGGCTTGAGATTGTGAGGGTTTTATTATTGTCAGTCGTGCTGTTGTTTGTTTTGTTTTGTTTCCTCTAAAAAAAATCACTTCATTCCCTGGCTCAGTTTGTAATAGAAAAGCCTAGAGCATTCCAACAAATGATCTCCTTATGGATTTTTTAATTCTAATTTTTAGTGATCAACTTATTGTTTTCTAAATGCTTATATAAATATCTCCAAAGATACATTAATGTTCTTTGTGGGATTTTAAACTTAATTAAGAAAGATATATTCTGTTTCATTAAAGATTCAGTCAGACTTGGAAGTTTATTTATTTATTTTTTAATCCTCACCTGAGGATATTTTTCCGTAGCTTTTCAAAGAGAGTGGAAGGGGTGGGGGGAGAGAGAAAACATCCATGTGAGAAAGACACATCTGCTGGTTGCCTCTCATACGCTCCCGATGCCAGGGATCGAGCCTGCAACCGAGGTAGGTGCCCTTGGCTGGGATCGAACCCGGGACCCTTCATTCTGATGGCCAATGCTCTAACCACTGAGTCAAACTGGCCAGGGCCAGACTTGGAAGTTTTGAAGTAAAAATGTGTGTGTGTGTGTGTGTAGATAGCTAGCTAGACAGATAGATAGAGGGAAGGGGGGTGGAGAGGTTGGTTTGTAGATTTTATGGAATTGATTCATATAATTGTGGAAACTGGCAAGTTTGCAATTTTGAGGGCAGGCCTGTAGGCTAAAGATGCAGGGAAGAGTAGATGTTGCAGCTTGAGTCAGAAGGCAGTCTGGAGGCAGAATTCCCTCTTAAGGCCTTCAACTGACTGCATAAAGCCCACCTACATGATGGAGAGGAATCTGCTTTAAGTCTACTGATTTAAATATTAATCTCATCTAAAAATACCTTCACAGCAACATCTAAACTGGTGTTTGACCAAATGTCTGGGTACCATGGCCTAGCCAAGTTGATATATAAAATTAACCATCATGGGGAGAGGCGGGTGGGGGACTGGGGAGGGGAGGTGGAGGGATTGAGCAAAAAAGAAAAAGAGGGGGAAAAAATGTAACCACCACAGTGTATACACATACTCACTACATACCCACCCATTCATGGAAAATGTGTGTGTGTATTTGTATAAATATATTTTTTTCATATGTGGGCACATACATATACACATATGATGAATAGATACTTGTGTGCGGGGTGTTATATCTATATAGCCAAATAAATACAGTCCATACAGAAATAATATACATGAGTGTATGCATATATGGATGCAGAGAGAAAGATGTCTATAAAAGTTAAAGTATTTTATTTACAAAGCTTGATATGGGATACTGATCTTGAAATGACCCAGATTGGGTGATTTAGAATGTTAGATGTTCCCAGCCAGTGTGGCTCAGCGGTTGAGCATCAACCTATGATTCAGGAGATCACGGTTCAATCCTTCCTGGGTTGCGGGCTCGATCCCCAGTAGGGGATGTGCAGGAGGCTGCCGATCAATGACGACTCTCTCATCATTGATGTTTCTATCTCTCTCTCCCTTCCTCTCTGAAATCAGTAAACACATATATATATATATTTTTAGAAAGAATGTTAAATGTATTTTTTTTAAGTTTCCTCTATACGGTAAATTTTATTTTTTAACATAGTACTCTCAGTGAGTACTCAGCATAACCAGCATAGGCCTGAAGAATTCCAGTAGCTATTGCACTTTTAGACCTGACCTGAAAACATTTCTGCCATCCTAGTTTCTGAAGTAATGTACACATTGGAAAATTCCTCTGAGGAAAGAGGAAATGCTTTCTGTTTAAAACATGCTGAAATAATTACGTCTCAGATTTTGCAAAGAGGAGAGTTGTATATCCTGATCAGCATGTTGGACTTTTTAATTCAGATTTTTAAAGAGCGGGAAGAAGATCTGAGGCGTTTGTCTCGCCCATTGGAATGTTCTTGTTTCCGGACATCTATCTGGGATGAAACTCTCTATAAGGTGTGTATGTTTCTCTGAGTTCCCTTATATTAGAGCATGAAAAAACACAAGAAGGTTATCAAAACTAAAAGATTTTAAACTCTTCCATAGCCATCTAAATATATTGAACTAAAAAAATTCTATAATAAATTGTTTGAAAAGTATCAAAATGAACTTTAAGAGATTTTGGTTTTGATCTTAAGTTGGGTCGACATACCTGGCAACCACACAGAATTGGCCCGTTTGGTCATGATTAATTTCATACTGATCTTCATGACAGCTGAGGTTTCACTGGCTGTCATCCATTTTGACCTGTTGTAGTCTCAATGCTGATTGGAACTGTGTCTAATATTCAAGTACTTCTACAGGATATATGCTAGTCTGCCTAAGTTTGGATGGCAATAGAAAAATAATATTTAAGGGAGAGACTGGAAAAAGGAGTCTTAGAATGAGACGTTATGCCTAGAATTGGGTAGCTTCCACTTTCATGCCGCCAAATGGAGACTAGCATTCTTTCAACCAGAAAGATTGTTTGCTGAAATGGATACCACACTGCTTGCAGTAATTGTAGAGGTTACAACAATAGCTGTGTTATGGATAAAGCTGAAATTACCTTATTGGCACATAGGTTCCTTATCCTGCTTCCTCCCTTTCTCCTACTGATCCAGCGATTTGAAAGACTGGCTCCTTGACGTCCTCCTGTGGTCAGACCTTTCCTTCAGACTGCTTCTGATATCTATTGACAAGTCTGACTCTGGGTAGGAAAACATCCTTCTCTGTCACTGGTAGCTACAGCCTCAGTATCAACTGCATCCGACAAGTGTCTACAACCAGAAGCACAGAAACTTGATATACCAAGGAGAAAAAACCATTGGACTTTAAGAATAGCCATTGTTTTATTTTTTTAGCTAATTCATTTTTACCCTCAATATTATGTTGACCCAGCCTCACTCTAATAACAGATCATTTTTGAGATACCTGTCTAGGAAATACTGTTCTAGATTAATTTGGGACGAATTTTTCTCAAAGCCTTATTCCCATAGAACAGGTAACCGTGACTAAGGATGGACATGACGCACTGATAAGAACCAACTGCGGTGTGAAGGATGGCAATACATAACACCACCAAAGACAATTGGCTAATCACAACACTGCTGTGAGTGACAATGTCTCTGCTGTGGTTAGCTTTGGTGTCTTCTCCAAGGTAAATTCAGCAGTGACATTAACACCGACCTGGGATCTTGGAACCTGAAACCCCATGCCTAAGTAGTAAAACTAATTGGAACAGAGACATGCCACTACTGTCGCTTACATAAATGTTGCATAGAGCTAACTTAAATTTTTATATTAAGTTTTATTCTACAAGCACTCATCACATATCTGCTTGATGCTATAGGACACACAAATGACTAAGACCAGGTTCCTGCCCTCTAGTAGGGGAGAGAAGGACATTACACACCTTACCAGACAAATTAGAGTGAGATTGAAGGACGTATTATGATGCAAATTCAAATAAAAGAGCCTTAAGAAAATAGAGGAAGGGTCATTAATTTCAACTCCTTTCATTAGTCATACTTCTCTAAATGAAGTCGGGTTTTAGGCAAACACGCAGTGTACCATTTTAAATTCAGTAATTTATACAGCTGAAAATAAACCTTTTGGAATGATAATGCCACTAATTTCTCTTGTATGTTATCCCATTGAGGGGAGGGGCCATTTGTTTGTGGCTCTGATATTTTCACAAAACTGATTCTTAGATGTATGTTAAATGCAGCATTATTAGGTTCTGATTTTTAGCACAATCTACACTGTTGGATTTAAATATTTGTTGAATGACAGGACTAGAAGCTTTTTAGCCCAATAGTAGATCAGAGTTTTCAACTTTTCCTAAGATAACATGATGGAATTAAGTTATTTTTAATTTTTAATTATCAATGGGAAAGTTTCTCTAGCATTTTATAAAAGTGTTTGAAATTAAAAAAAAACTACAACTGAAGGATAAATATCAAATATGAGCTTTGCTTTCTCATTTTATTCGTTTTATATCATATTGGTTATCAGCATTTGGGACTCAATTATCACCATATTTTTTTGTCCGTATGTCGTAGTGTGCTTACTCATTTGCAAAGGTCTGGGACTGGCTACCTGTTAGTAATATTATGCCGTGCTTCTGTTCTGTTAGGCTTGGTCCAGCATTGTTTATCAGCTGATTCCCAATGTTCAGCAGCTAGAAATGAACCTAAGGAATTTTGCTGAAATTATTGAGGCTGATGAAGTGCTTCTATTTGAGAGAGCTACTTTTCTGGTGAGAACTTTCTGCTCTGCAAATATACTTCACTTACCTTCTTTTATTCAACAACATGTTGCTACTCTCAGGAAGAACCTTTGCCCCTCTTGTCATTATGTTAGCATGCATAGCCTTACTTATAAAGTAGTATTGTCAGTAAATGACCTGAAAGAAATCTTTTGGTTTGCAGCTCTTTAGTAGTTAGTAAAACTTAGATTTTTGTAGGTATGCCTTATTACTGAGTTTAGATTATTTCTGCAAATCATTGCTCATTTGTGTTGAAGTATCCCTGTTACCTATTGAATTTTATTATGAAATGAGGGTTATTTCCCTTTTGAGGGAGCTCACATCCCACCACTTTCTCCAAAAAACTGAGTTGAAAACTTTTAACATGGAAGAGATATAATTGTCAGCTCAGTAACATAGCTAAGAGTTCAGATGGAGAGGTAGAAGGAAAAAGAGGAATGTTGATATTTTAATTTTTGTTATAAATTCAATTTAACAGCTATGTTAGAGCCTACTGCATGTATGGCCCTTAGAGGGGATACAAAAACCAATATTATATTTATAAGTAAAAATTTTAAATAATAATAATAGAAACTAATTTGAGATGTCACAAAGTACTGCAAAAGTAATTGCTGATCAGCTTAGTAAATTTAACTCTGAAGAGTAGCTTATAGTAAATAATTTGTTTCTGAGCTCTACCAATGCTTAGTGATTTTAGACACATTTCTTAACCTCTCTGAGCTTGGTTCCCTCTCTCTAAAATGGAGATAATAATATCTATATCATAGGTTCTGGCAAGCGACTCAGTTTTTGCTTCCTACTGGAAAACTACATCTGTATATTCAACCTATAGGAAATGCTTGTCTGGTTTTATTAAAATCTGAAAGTGTGAGGGAAAGTGTTTTCAGCTGGCATGGGTGTCCATCCTAGATAGGTTCACTTATAAATAGTCAATTCTTAGAGGTTAGAATCATTTAGTTAAGATTTTTAAATATACCAAAAGCCACTTGGTTATAGGCTTTATTAAAATTAAATACATTAAGTGCACCTCAGGAACAGCTAAGAATTTGTTGTTGTTAATCCTCACCAGAGGATATTTTTTCCATTGCTTTTCAGAGAGAATGGAAGGGAGGGAGGGGGAGAGAGAGAAACATCGATGTGACAGGCACATCAATTGATTGCCTCCCACACTCCCTCCTGACTGGGCCGGGAGCAAACCTGCAACCCAGGTACCTGCCCTTAACCTGGTATCAAACTTGTGGCCCTTCTGCGTGTGGGCCAAAGCTCTAACCACTGAGCACACCGGCCAGGGCAAGAACAGCTAAGAATTTTTATTTATTTTTCCTTTTTGATTTGTACTATTTTTCTTTTTATCAGAGAGCATCCTGTGAAATATTGAAATAAGATGAATGTTTAATGATTAAAGTAAGTGATAAAGAACAGCAACAAACCAAAATAGATAATACTTAAGTGATCTAATAAAATTATAACCAAACGGTACTGGTTGGGTCATCCATAAGGCTGTTGAAATTATGCATAATTTTGGCAGCATATAAGACAGAGGAAAAGAGACAATAAGCCAGGTACCAAGTCTGCCCTGAGAATCAGGTGACCAAGAGACTGACAGATGCCTGCCTGGAGGAGTAGCAGTGGGTGGGGTGATGTGACTCCACTGCAGGGATTTAAAGGACTTTGTTCTTTTTCATAGGTGATTTCTCACTATCAGTGTAAAGAGCAGCGTGATGCCCACAGATTTGAGAAAATCAGCAACATCATTAAGCAGTTTAAGCTGAGCTGCAGGTAAGCGATCTTATCAGATCTATTTATCTCTGGGAAAAATTAGTTATTTTTGAGAGGTTCAAATAACTATTGTGGAATACATTTCTATGTCCAGAATAGTTCCTTCAATTGAAAAGAAATCTAAACTCTAAGGGAGTCTACAGCTGACAGAGGTGAATAAAACCCATTTGTCCTTTAACATCAACTCGAGTGATACGTTTCAGAAGAAACGTATGAGAAATATCTAAGCAGGGTGCTCTTTTGGGATGTTTGATCATGTGCAGGAAGAAACAAAAAAATGTCCAGGAGAGTTTTTCTTTTAAATTATATCTTTATTGATTTCAGAGAGAGGAAGGGAGAGGGAGACAGAGATAGAAACATCAATGATGAGAGAGTCGTCATTGATCAGCTGCCTCCTGCATGCCCCCCACCAGGGATCAAGCCCACAACCTGGGCATGTGCCCTGACCAGGAATCGAACCTCAGTCTCTTAGATCCTCGGTCGACGCTCAACCGCTGAGCCACGCCCGGCTGGGCTCCAAGAGAGTTTTGAAAAAGAAGAAAGAAATGTAATTTACCCTACCAAATACCAGGAATTTTTATAAAACTACAGTAATTAAAATAGGAAGGTACTGATTCAGGAATGGTACAAAATAGTCTAGAAATATCTGATCATGTTGTCTCAGCTTTGATTAAATACAATTGGAGTCTTAGCATTGTGAATATAGGAAGATGAGATGGCTGAACATCATAATTTAGTAAATATTTAAGAATCAAAATTCTTATCCTGGTAAAATTTTGATACCAAGACAATAGAATAGGTATAAGTTTACTCCTTTTATACATTAGCATAAAAGGCACTTTGAGACTTATTGGCGTGTTTAATGCTAATGTTTTTTGTTTGTTTTTTAAATGTATCTCTATTGATTTCAGAGAGAGGAAAGGAGGGGGAAAGAGAGAGACAGAAACATCAATGATGAGAGAGTCATTGATCGGCTGCCTAGCCCACAACCCGGGCGTGTGCCCTGATCGGGAATTGAACCCGGATCTCCTGGATCCTAGGTCGACACTCAACCGCTGAGCCACGCCCAGCCAGGCATAATGCTAATGTTTTGAAGGAATATTGAATAGAGGAATTTCAACTTGAAAAAGCTTCTTAAATATTAGTGAAATCTTTTATAACATGATTTTTAACATGGATCTAAGTATAAACCCTCTTTCATTATACAGTCAATATCAAGTCCTCTCTAAGTCACTTTCTGAAACATGTTAAATTCAGCATTAGAGTTTCCTTGGAAAACAAAGTGAAGTGTTTAACTGACTTAATGCAGTGGTGAATTGAGGTATAATGCTATGAAAATGTTTAACCTAAAACATAAGAATTCTTTTATTGCTATTATTTTATGTTCTTTACTCTCTTCTCTTTTCTCTTATAGCAAGCTGGCTGCTTCTTTCCAGAGCATGGAAGTCAGGAACTCTAACTTTGCTGCTTTCATTGATATCTTTACATCCAACACTTATGTGATGGTCGTGATGTCTGATCCATCCATTCGTAAGTTTAAACTTAGCTGACATAGGTTCAAAGCCATATGTTCTTTAAACTTATTGCCCTAGAGGTAGTACTTTATTAGATACTGAAAAATTATTTTATAGTGAGGATGGTTATACAACACTGTGATTATACTTAAAGCCACTGATCTGTACATTTAAAAATGGTTAAAATGGTAAATTTCTCTTTTTTAAAAAGATTTTAAATTGATTTTCAGAGAGAAGGGAAGGGAGAGGGAGAGAAAAACATCCATGTGAGAGAAACATTGATCTGCTGCCACTTACATGCCCCCTGCTGGGGGCCAAGCCCACAACCTGGGCATGTGCTCTGATTAGGAATCGAACTGGCAACATTTTGGTGCATGGGATGATGCCCAACCAACTGAGCCACACTGGCCACAGCTAAATTTCCTGTTATGTATGTTTTACCACAAAAGAACTATCTTAGTATTAGTAATAAATATTTTTTCTATTTAATAAATGTATATGTTGAAGCGTAAAAGTAATTTAGGCTCTAGGGTATTATATTTTCTTCTTGGGAACTTCAGAAGTCAAGTTACTAAATCTAGGGATTTTCAAGAAAAGAGAACCCAAATGTATGATTAACATTCTGTATGGTATAGATTTTTAAAAGACTAGTCAATCCAAGCTCTGAGCTATTAAATATTGAACTATTTTATATGTCATTGTATATTTCTAAGTACCATATTCCCATAGTTGTGCTATGGGCATAAAGGGAAGTATTTGGTGCTTCCATGACACAATAGCTAGGGTCATCTCAACCATTGAAGTAAAGGTTCTAGCAGTATTTCCAGATGTTCCCAGAAGTTTAAATTATCTCTGATCCACTGGCTTTTTCTATCTTAGGTTAATATTAAAATATAAGATAATGGGTTTTATACTATTTGCCCCCAAATAAAAGATTTTGAAAATTTATGTTGGAAATTTTGTGTTTAGAATATAAACACATCTACTTTTTCAGAAAAACTAGACCCTGGTTAACTTGGGGCCTCCTATTCCTGTATGTTGTCTGTGACATACTACATTGAGGGATTTGGCTCTCTTTTGTTTGCTTGTTTTTACTAGTCAGACATTCTTTTGACTACCCGTACTTATTTTGTTGGATATCTACCCCATCCTATCCTCAGCTTCTGCAGCTACTCTGATCAACATCCGAAATGCCAGGAAACACTTTGAAAAGCTGGAAAGAGTGGACGGACCAAAGCAGTGTCTTCTCATGCGCTAAACATTGCCAAATGTTGTTTCAGAAAAAAATTGAAATACTGTTTCTTAATCTTAATGTTGTATTCATATATGTAGGCTCAGAAATGTTGTGATGCTTACCACTTCTGTATTTCTTCCCTACTCCCCAGTCTTAATGTTTAACCTTGAATGCTATTTACTCAAATAGCCAATGAGAAATTAGAAGATGAGCTGTCCATGAAGTTGGTCTGACATAAAAGTAGGTAATATGTAATTGTTCTGATAATAAGGTTCTAATAGTGTGTTCTGATAATCTTGTTCCAATAGTTGTGTGTGCCAAAGCCTCTTCCAACATTGTCTTGTATTCCTTATCAGATAGTAACCTAGAAGTCTGAAATTTTACTGTTTCTCAGCATGCATTAAAAATATTCCTTAACTCCAATTGTAAATAAACTTTTGCTGTTAGGGATTTCAGTGTCTTTTTCTTTCTTGTTTATTTAAGTTTTCGCTAAGGAAGAGCACATTAATTTCACAGTTATCCTCGGGGAAGAGGACCTGCTCGTTGAGAAATAATACAAAATAAAGTTGGATTTGAAGGATGGAGCCTGCTTTTAGCCTTAAATCTAGGCAGAAGAGTTTAGATGTAATGTGTTTGGAAATAGGAAACCATTGTAGGCTTTTGAGGAGGGGAATTACATGAAAGGAATTTTAAAGAAAATTGACCTAAACTTTATAGGCTGACTAATGGCAGCTGGGGAAGCTCTGGTGGTAATCCAGGCCTGGGGTATGTTGAAAGCCTGTTCCAGGATGTAACTGGAGAAGGAATGAAAAAGTTGAGAGGATTACTCTCTTCTTGCCCCCCACCCATGGACATAGACAATAGTGTGGTAGGCCTGGGGAGACAGGGTAGAGGGGGTCAATAGGAGAAAAAAGGGGGGACATCTGTAATACTTTCAGCAATAAAGATAAATTTAAAAAAAGAAAAAAGAAAAGCATCATAGAGTAAAATTGAAAAAAAAGTTGAGGGGAAATAATAGGATTTGTGAGGTATAACTCTTCTTTCTTTGAGGTCTGGAAATGGTTAATTTTATATATTCGGTAACACCTAATGGGCTATGCCTTCATTATGCTAGTCAAGTATTATTATATGTGACTTCATCCCTTAAGGAAAACATGAAGCATTGTGAACTGGGAAAAATGGAGCTTGACAATACTAACTAGAGTTACTCGAAGCCCTAACTTTTTTAGTTTCCATAGATAGGATAACAACACAAAATCATTTAGGGAATCTGTAGCACAGTAGACTCATCTCACTTCTCTTGTCTCTATGTTTTAAAGAAACTTCTTCCAGACCACCAGAGCTTCACCTTTTCCCATCTTATTATCCCCAGTTGAGAGAGTTTTCACTGAACAGCAAGAAACATGTTTTTCTGGTACTCTACATTATGTAGATTAACAATTACGTAGATTAACAAGTCTTAAAAGAACTGCATTGGGACTAATGAAAGTTTGTTAAGTAGATGGTCCAGATTTTTTATCCTGTTAACATCTAAGGTGTGATGTTATCCTAGGAAATGAGCAAATGAACCAGGGACCTATTCTGTGACTAACAGGAGTCATGATTTGGCATGTTCTTGTGATCCTCAATACCTGTGGTGGGAATTGAAGGAGCTACCTGAAAGTGTTTTGGGGTTTTTTTTGTTTTAGAAATTGGATGGATAGATATACAGACATTAAATTGGATGAGCAGGGAAAACCCCATAAACTTTTATGCTTATCCTATTTGATCTTGGGTCAACTTTTGCTCAGATTCTAGTTATAATTTAGATGTAGAGGATGTATAAAAGGATGAAGGGTTAACAAAATAAGGTTATGATTCAACATAATCCTTATGGTAATGACCAACCAGTCTTCTTTGTCACTGAAGACAAAAAAAAAAATATTTTAAGATTTGAGCCACTTAGAAATGGAATTAAACACAAGTGTACAGTAATGGCATGTACAGAGAAATGGAGAGAAGTAATCGAAAGCAGAGATGGAGTTCAGTTTGTTCATTAGATTCCACATATAAGTGAGATCATATGGTACTTGTCTTTCTCTGACTGGCTTATTTCACTGAGCATAATGTTCTCCAGATCCATCCATGCTGTCGGAGAGGGTAAAATATTTTTCCTTTTTAAGGCAGAGTAGTAGTCCATTGTATCAATGTATCACAACTTTTTTATTCACTCATCTACTAATGGACATTTGAGTTGCTTCCAAATCTGGGCTATTGTAAATAACGCTGCAGTGAACATAGGTGTGCCTGTGTTCTTTCTTTTTATTGTTTATCTTTATTGTTGAAAGTATTACAAATGTCCCCTTTTTTCCCTATTGATCCCCTCCACCCTGTACCTCTACCCCCAGGCCTTCACCCCACTATTGTCTGTGTCCATGGGTTATGCATGTATGCATATAAATTCTTATATTAATCTCTCCCCACCCACCCACCCTGCCTTCCCTCTGAGGTTTGTCAGTCTGTTCCATACTTCTATGTCTCTGGACCTATTTTGTTCATCAGTTTATTTTGTTCATTAGATTCCACATATGAGTAAGATCATGTGACACTTGACTGCCTCTTGCTGACTTATTTCGCTTAGCATAATATTCTCCAGGTCCCACCATGCTGTCTCAAAGGGTAAAGGATCCTTTGTTTTTACAGCTTAATAGTATTCCATTGTGTAAATGCCCGAGAAGATCTTGATATGATTTTAATCTTGAACTTATAAAGACTTGTTTTATATCCTAACATGTGGTCTATCTTTGAGAATGTCCTATGTGCACTTGAGGAGAATGCCTATTCTGCAGCTTTGGAGTAGAATATTCTGTAAATGTCAGTTAAATCTATCTGATATAGTGTGTCATATAGAGTCACTGTTTCCTTGTTGATTTTTTTGTCTGGAAAATCTATCCAGTAAAGTCAGTGGGGTGTTCAAATCCCCTACTATGACTATTGCTGTTTATCTCTCCTTTAAAGAAGAGAAGTGTATGTTTTTTTTCAGCCTGTGTGATTCTTGTTCTGAGGTAGGTCTCTTGTAGACAGCATATATTTGGGTCTTGTTTTCTTATCCATTCAGCTACCCTATGTCTTTTGTTTGAGACATTTAAACCATTTCTATTTAAGGTTATTATTGACAGATATTTATATATTGCCATTTTATTTCTCTATACCTATGTTTCTCATTCTATTTCAACTTATTACAGCAGTCCCTTTAACATTTCTTGCAATGCTGGCTTGGTGATAAACTCCTTTAGCCTTTTTTTTTTTTTTTTTTTTGGTCTGGGAAGCTCTTTATTTCACCATCTGTTTTGAATGATAGCCTTGCTGGATAGAGTAGTCTTGGTTTCAGATCCTTGTTTTTCATTACCTTAAATACTTCATGCCTTTCCCTTTGGCCTGTAGAGTTTCTGATGAGAAATCAACTGACAGCCTATGGGAGCTCCTTTGTAGGTAACAGATTGCTTTTCTCTTGCTGCCTTTAAGATTCTCAATTTGTCTTGAATTTTTGGCATTTTAATTATGATGTGTTTGGGTGTGGGCCTATTTGGGCTCTTCTTGCTTGGGATTCTCTGTGCCTCCTGAACTTGTGAGACTTTTTCCTTCACCAGGTTAGGGAAGTTTTCTGCCATTATTTCATCAACCCTTGCTTACTTTCTATATCTTCTGGCACTCCTGTGATGTGAATATTATTATGTTTCATGCTGCCCCACAGCTCCCTTAAACTGTCCTGTTTTTTAATTGTTTTTTCCTTTTGGTTCTCTGATTGAGCGATTTTTTTCTACCCTGTCTTCTAATTTACTGATCTGATCCTCAACTTTCCCTAATCTGCTGTTCATTTCTTCCAATTTTTTTTTTAAATTTCTACTATGCCATTCTTAATTTTCTTCATAGTTTCTATATCTTTTTTATGCTGTTGAGCATCCTTATGATCAATATTCTGAACTCTATATCTGATGATTACTTATCTCCACTTCATTTAGCTCTTCTTCTGGAGAATTCTTTTGTTCTTTCATTTGGGGCTTTTTTTAAAAAAAAACAAACATCTTTATTGATTTCAGAGAGAGGAAGGGAGAGGGAGAGGGAGAGAGAGAAACATCAGTGATGAGAGAGTCATTGATTGGCTGCATCTCGCATGCCTCCCACTGGGGATTGAGCTTGCAACCCAGGCATGTGCCCTGACCAGAAATTGAACCGTGATACACTGGATCATAGGTCAATGCTCAACTGCTGAGCCATGCCCAGCTGGGCGAATTTTTAAACATTTTGATGGGATACCTAATTTTACTTAATCTTCAGCTGTTCTGTCCCATTTTACAAATGAGGAAAACTGAGGTTCAAAGAAATTAAATAACTTCTCCACAGTTTATCAGCTAGAAAATTATAAAACTAAGTTTAAATCTAAGTTTTCAGACCCCAAATCATGTTGTTTCACTGTTGCTGTTTAAATTAGGATTCATTAGAAAACCCAAGGTTCTGCAAAGGCCTC
Source organism: Miniopterus natalensis (assembly GCF_054644295.1). Lineage (NCBI taxonomy): Eukaryota > Metazoa > Chordata > Mammalia > Chiroptera > Miniopteridae > Miniopterus > Miniopterus natalensis. The sequence goes on along the minus strand of NC_142103.1, from coordinate 70,644,986 downwards.
TCACAATTTCTTTCCATAGTTAATTTATGTGAAATGCACCATTCAGTCTCATCACCAAATGTCTTGAAATTACCTTTTTCATCCTTGTTGATCCCCTGTTGATTCTTCTGAATGGAAACACAGCTACAATACTCAGATTGGTTATACTTTTAATGAAAGAAACCATATTGTACTCCCAAGAATCTTAATGGTAACTGAAGCTAAAATAGAACATTAATTGTCACACTATGTCATGACCAGGTCACTCCAGTCTTGGTGCTGGAACATTAGCCCTTACGATTTTCTCCTTAGCAGATGCTTTAGCTGGTTTCCATGAAGCCTTTGCACAATTGCTGATGATAATAGGCTCCATATATTCTTTTGAATTAGTGTTTCAGGTTTCCTCAGATAAATTCCTAGAAGTGGAATTTCCGGGAGACAGACTCATGGATAGAGAGCAGACAGACAGCCATGGTAGGCATGGAGTGTTGGGGGTGAGTGGAGGGCTTGAGCAAAAAGGAAAAAACTTATGGATGTGGACAACAGTGTGATTGCGGGGAGGAGGGGGGTGGGTAGAGGTGCAAGAGGGCGTAGAGGGTATAAGTGGTAATGGAAAATATAAATAAATTTAAAAAAATAATAATAATAAAATAAATAAAATGCACACCAGAGATGTGAAAATTATGGACTGGTGATGAGATGTTTTTTATAGGCCATGTTAGCTATGTCAGTAGGCTGGGGCATTGGTTATCTAACTTGAGTGTCCATCAGAATCACTAAGAGGGGCATTATTAAAACACACTGCTGTCCCACCTCCACCACTGAGAGTAGGTCTGAGGTGGGGCCCGTGAATCTGCATTTTTAACAAGTTTCCAGGTGATACTGATGCTGGCCCAGGGACTACATTTTGAGAACCACTACTTTAGGGAAAAGAAGAGGAAATGTAGATGTGGAAGCAGGAGTGGGAAAACATATTCACCAGGTTTGCGAGCTGAATGTAAGGCATTATACCAAGTAAGATATATATAGTTTAAGCCACTGATTCTCAAAGTAATATACCATTTTGTGAAGCACTGTTTTAGACAGAGGCAATTGACTAGGAAGCTTCTCTTTCTAACTAATATGTTGCAAATGGAAACCATTGCTAGCATAAAAAATATGGTTAGCAGTTTGTGTAAGGACCTAGTTTTTTCCAGTATTGACCATATTTATTTGCTAACCCAAGAGAATATCAGGAAAACTTAGGTGGGTTTGGCAAATGAAAACAGTGCTACCTGTAGTTGAGTATTTACTAAGTATAAGGTTGTAAATGCTTTATAAGGATTATCTCCATTTAATCTTCACAAGAACACCATGAGGTAGGTACTGTCCCTATCCTGTTTTTTTTAAACAAGCAAAGTGGTCCCAGAGACGATAAGAAACTTGCCTACAGTTATGCAGTAGTGGTGAAGCTGGGATTTGAACTCCGGTAGTAAACTGCAGAGCTTGTGCACTCAACCTTAACCTTGAAGTTCTATAGCCTTCCTGAATTTAAGTCTACTCATGGTGGAGTGTTTGAGGTGTACCCAGGTCCAGTACCCTAGCTTTGAGACTACCTCTGTGTTGGCTACTATGGAAATAATAAAACCAAATGTGGTTAACCTATCTCACCTCTGTTTTCACTGGGGCTTTGCCATATGGAATAAGAAGCTGTACCACAGTAGGCAGTGAAAAGCAAAGTCAACAGGAGAAAAATACCTCCAGCTTGAAGGATTTAGGTTAAACCTAAGCAGTTTTACAGTATTTAGTTCCCCCCCCCCAAAGAACTGGGCTACTGTGAGCAGTTATAGCCTCTACTTCTCTTGGGACCTTTAAAATAAGAGGGGAAAACTTTGTAGCATGTTCAGGCCTCCCACAGCAATGTTTTTGTATGAAGGCAGGCAGGGTCTTCTGCAGCCTTCATTAACAAGCCTCACTGTGTATAAATTTCCTGTGTGTGGAGCACAATCAGCATTTTCCCCCAGCTCTACTGAGGCTTGATTGACAAAAACTATATATTTAGGTTGTACAATATGTTTGATTTTTAAGGTGCACAATGAGATAATTTAATATATGTATACATTATGAAACAACTACCACAATCAAGTTTATTAACCCTTTGCAGTTGTTTGTCTACTCTCAGCCACCAAAGCTTTTTTACCATTCCGGTCGTATGTCTGCTCTCAGCCATCACAGCAAGGAACCGTACGAATCTTAACTCTATTCATTCACGTATCAGTTCATAATTTCTCTGAAAGCTCTTAATTCCAACCAGTATGACACCCATGTCCAAATTTAATACGACCGCAAAGGGTTAACATATCCATTACTTCATATAGTTAGCATTTTTAGGCAAGAACACTTAAAATCTATTCTCTTAGCAAATTTCAAGTATATAATACAGTATTGTTAATTATAGTCACCATTCTGTAATTAGATCCCCAGAATTTATTTTATAACTGGAAGTTTGTACCATTTGACCAACGTCTCATTTACTCCATCCCCAGACCCTGGCAACCACTATTCTCTGCTTTTATGAGTTCAACGTTTTTAGATTCCATATATAAGTGAAGTCATACAGTATATGTCTTTCTGTGTCTGGCTTATTTCACTTAGCATAATGCCCTCCAGGTTCACCCGTGTTTTCACAAATGGTTACATTGGAGTGGAGGATGCAGAAGCTGCACTCTCTGGGTATGAAGAAAATGTGGATGGTGAAGCAAAGAAGTGACAAGTCCTTCAAGAAGTATAGCTATGCAGGGAGGGAATGGGTGGCAGCAATGTCTAGGGAAGTAGTTTTTCATAACTTCTTTAGAACTTTTCCTTGGGCTGGTCTCATCCCCAAAGAAATTTCTCAGAAAGGCTGACCAGCACCTTCTGAGTGAAAGATTGCTTCATATATAATCTATTTTGAACAGCACATATATGCTCCTCTTGAACACTACTTGAGACTGGGAAGGCTAAACTCAGTATAGAAGAAAAAAGAGCCAAATTCCTACCCCCATAGAAGCAAGAAACAATTTCTTTAGAGTAACTCAATTGGAAACAACTTTTGGTACCTCCATTCATTCTAGCTCCAGAACAACAATTATGATTTCCAATATTTATTGTTTACCACCTATACTTGTCTAAGTGTGTAGATACATTTAATCCTCAAAAATCCCATTAATTGGGCACTATTATATATGATAAAACGGAAGCACAGAGAGCTTAGGTTATTTGCACACAGCTCACATGATTAGTGAGTAATAGCTGGGACTTGAATCCAGGCAATCTAGTGTGTGCCACTAACCTCTCCTGCTGTACTGCTGAAGTAGCAGAAAAGATAGAGAAGGAGGTGCCTGCACCCTGTGTAGCTCAGGAACTTCAGAGTAAGGTGGACCGAACTGGAAAGACAACTCTAAACTAGGCTGAAGATAAATTAGCCTCATAAGTCAATTTAAATCCCCCTTGATTTGTTAGCAAGCATTGACTAAGCAGCCCTGAGAGTTTAGCTCTGTTTTAGGCCTTGTGGTTGGGGACACAAAAAGTTTGCTTGCGAAAAAGGCCTTCCCCAAGTACTGGAAACTACTTGAGGGCATAAATATGTCTATTTTCCCTCCCCACTGACTACACAACATAGTTCAATGACTGATATATCATAGGCATTCAATAAATAGTTGATGAATGAATGAATAAAGTTTCTTCTCTAGATGGTTTCTATTCTAGGAAGGGAGCAAACAATCCTCGCTGGATTGAACTCAAGAATACATCTAGGGGAGTGGGTCCAAGATGGTGGCACAGGAGGACACTGAGATTGGCCCCTACCAAGAATACATTGAATGTATACCTATATTTAGAACAATTCCTCCTCAGAGACAAGTGAGGGCCAATTGAATAGCTTCTGCACAAAAAATGAGAGAGATTGCATAGAGAAGGTTGGAGAAATGTGAGCGCTCTCTAAGAGCTGAGGGAAGTCTAGTACCAGAGGAACCAGTGAGCACTATTGTTTACATTTCCCCTGCGCTTGGATAGTGGGTGGGAGCTCTATCTAGGTTTTTGGCCAACCTCCAGGGCTGCTGTAGTGCATCCCCAGCCACTCCTCCCAGAGTTAGCTCCAGCAAGAACAGGAGGGTGCCGTAGCATGTGTGCATAGGGCCCCTCCACCCAGAAATTGACCCAGTGGGTACAACAGTGCACTGCTGTGCCCACCCACTGGGTTGTATGTATATGAGGGCCTCTTCCATCTGGAGAGAGTGCAGAACTAGCAGGCACTGTGGTGCCCACACAGAGGGCTGCCCTGTCCAGAGAGTGAGAAACTAATAGGGCATGGCTATGCTCACAGGGCAGCTCTAACCAGACCCGGCTTGGGCAACAGGCAAAGCAACATTTTGGGCCACACATACCAGGCAGCCCTGCCTGGATCAGAAGGGTAAGAAAGTGTACTCATCAGGCAGCTCTGCCCCAACTCCATTCTGGCCATGGACAACAGGAACGACAGAGAGCTGGTGCACAAAACTGCCCCATTTGGAACCTGCTCCTTCTGGCCAGGCGGCACCTCAGGCACTACACATGCTTGCCCTGACTCCAACTGGCATGCCAAAACCATTTGGCACACATTCTACACAAAGGTCACTCCTACACAGAAAGACAAAGAAGTTTGGTTTAATAGTCACAATTCAATTAATGTGATACACCATACAAACAAATCAGCATTATTCAAATTAGCCACAATATGGAAATAACCTAAGTGTTCATCAGTGGATGAATAAATTAAGAAAATGTGACTATTTATTTATTTAAATATTTATTCAGCCATAAGAAAGAATGAAATCTTGCCCTTTGAGACAAAATGGATGGACCTGGAAGGGAAGTGTTCTAAGTCAAATAAGTCAGACATAGACAGAAAAATGCCATATGATTTCGCTTATATATGGAGTCTAAGAAAGAAAACAAAAACAGCGAGTTCATAGATGCCAAGAAAGATTGGTGGTTGGCAGAGGTGTGGGTGGATAAAATGGGTGAAGGGCATCAAAAGGTACAATCTTCCAGTTCTAAAATATGTAAGTCCTAGTGATGTAATGTGCAGCATGGTGACTATAGTTAATAGTGCTCTATTACATATTTGAAAATTCCTAAGAGAATTTTTTGTCGTTGTTAATCCTCACTGGAGGGTATTTTTTCCATTGATTTTTAGAGTAGAAGAGAGGAAGGCGGGGGAGAGAGAGAGAGAGGATAGAGAGAGACATCAATTGGTTGCCTCTGGAGCTCACCCCAACCCAGGCCCGAACTGAACCTGCAACCCAGATACATGCCCTTGACTAGGAATTAAACTTGTGACCCTTTGGTGCACAGACCAACTCTCTAATTATTGAGTTCACTGGCCAGGGCCTAAGAGAATTTTAAATATTAAAAGTTCATATCACAAGGAAAAATTTCTTAAATATGTAGATGATGTATGTTAACTAGACTTATTGTGCTGGTAAATATATATATTAATCATAATGTTGTAAATGGGAAACTAATACAATATTGTATGTCAATTATACTTCACTTAAAATATTTAAAAAGCACTTTAAATAATTGCCCAACCATGCATGGGCAACACTTGGCTAAGACATGGTGTTGCTTCTCACCTCGGGTCATGGGGGACTCTTGTCTAACTTCCCCCAGAAGCCTCATATGGTTTGTCATTATTTTTTATTTTTATGAGAACTTTTTTCTGTTTATGCTCTTGCAGAACAAACTCAGTTTATATTGCTGATGTCTCACCCCTTTGAAAAATCTGTCAGGTTCCATTTATTCATTCAATAAATGTTTTTACCAGTTAAAAAAAAAAAAAAAAAGTGTTGTTTTTCCATCTGCATCAGTGGGGGTTCTCTGTGTTTCCTTAACCTATACTGATGATGTGTAGACCTTTTCTGAAACTTTCAGTTGAACACAACCATTATTTTTTGGGAAAATACTGAGTCAATAATTTGGTTGGTTCCCAGATTAAAGCAAAATTATGCAGATTTTTCCATTAAAAACAGAGTAGAGGGCATCTGTTGATTAATACGCCTTCTTCTGACAAGACACTTCCCATCATAGAGAGAGTTTTCTGTGTTGAGAGAATTTTGAATATTAATTCAACCTCTTTACTCATTATTGGCCTGTTCAAATTTTTTCTTCCTGACTTAGTCTTGTTAGGCTGTGGGCTTCTAGAAATTTATCCATTTCTTCTAGGTTATCTAATTTGTTGGCATATAATTGTTCCTAGTATTATCTTATGATCCTATGTATTTCTGTGGTATCAGTTGAAATGTCTCCTCTTTCATTTGTAATTTAATTTATTTGAGTCTGCTCTCTTTTTTTCCTTAGTCTAGGTAAAAGTTTGTCAGTTTTGCCCTGGCTGGTGCGGCTCAGTTGGTTGGAGCATTGTCCCAGGCACCGAAGGCTCTCAGGTTCAACTCCTGGTTAGGGCACATGCTTAGGCTGCGGGTTTGATCACCGGTTGGGGTGTGTTGCATAGGCAACTGATCCACATTTCTCTCTCTCTCTCCCTCTCAAATCAGTAAAAACATATCCTTGGGTGAGGATTAAAAAAAAAAAGGGTTGTCAATTTTGTTTATCTTCTTGGAACACTAGCTCTTAGTTCTTTTGATTCTTTATATTGTTTTTCTGGTCTCTATTTATTTTCCACTGTGATCTTTGTTATTTCCTTCCTTTTGCTAACTTTGGGCTTAAATTGTTCTTTTCTACTTCCTGGGGTGTAGAGTTAGGTTATTTGAGATCTTTCTAATTTCTTAATATATGCATTTATTGCCATTAACTTTCCTCTCAGAACTCCTTTTGCAGCCTACCACAGGTTTGGTACATTGTGTTTCTGTTTTCCTTTGTTTTGAGATAATTGCTATTTCCCTTTGATTTTGTGTTTGACCCATTGGTTGTTCAGAAGCATATTGTTTAGTTTCCACCTATTTGTAGATTTTACAGCTTTCCTCTTGTTGATTTCTAGTTTCATACCATTGTGGTTAGAAAATATAATTGGTATGATTTCAGTCTCTTAAATTTACTAAGACTTGTTTTGTGTCTTATCATATAATCTATCCTGGAAAATATTCCATGTGCACTTCAGAAGAATGTATGTTATTGCTGCTGTTGAATGGTATATGTCTTATAAGTCCTTTCGGTCTAAGGTATGGTTCAATTCCAACATTCGTTTGTTGATATTGTGTCTGGAGAACCTCTCCATTGTTGACAGTAGGGTATTGAAGCCCCCCCGTAGTATTGTATAGCTGTGTATTTCTCCCTTCAGATTTGTTACTATCTGCTTAATATATTTAGTTGCTCCAGTGTTGGATGCATATATATTGATTTCTGTATCTTCTTGGTGTATCATTATATAATGACCTACTTTATCTCTTGTTACCATTTTTGACTTAAAGTCTATTTTGGCTGGTACAAGTATGGCTAGCCTGGCTTTCTTTTGGTTTCTACTTTAATGGGATATCTTACCTTGTCCCTTCACTTTGAGCCTATGTGTGTCGTTAGAGCTGAAATGAGTCTCCTATAGGCAGCACATAGTTGGGTCTTGTTTGTATATTCACCCAGCTACTCTGGTCTTTTGTTTGGTGAATTCAATCCATTCACATTTATAGTGGTTATTGATATTTACGGACTTACCATTGCTGTCTTGTTTGCCTTCTGGTTGTTCTGTATTTTCATTGTTTCTTTGTCCACCTCTTTCTGCCTACCTTCATAAATTGTTGGGTTTCCGTGTGGTATGCTCTGTTTCCCCCCTTTCTTATCTTTCATGCATCTACTACAGATTTTTGCTTTTTGGTTTCCATGTGCATACCTGAAGTGTATTCTACCTAGTTGTAGAATATTCTTTTTATATATTGTTGGAGTCAATTTTTTTTTTATGTTTAACTTCACAAAAGATATTGGTCTGCAATTTTATTTTTTTATAAATATCTTTGGTTTTGGTATCACAGTAAGACTGGCCTCATAAATGAGTTGCGAAATGTTCCCTCCTCTCCTATTTTCTGGAAGAGATTGTGTGAAATTATTTATTCTTCTTTAAGCAAGTGGTAAACTTCGCCAGTGAAATCATCTGAGTCTGGAGATTATTTTTATTTTTTAAAGAAGTTTAAGTTCATATTTAATGTCTTTAATGATTATGAGACTAGATATATTTTCTAATTTGTCTTGGTTGAGTATTATCTCCCATTTTATTCCTAACTGGGAATTTATGTCTTCCCTCTTTTAACTTTTATTAATCTTTCTACAGGCTTATCAGTTTTATTTTGTTTTCAATGAAGCAGCTTTTAAAGGTTTCATTGATTTTGTATATTATCCTATAACAATTTCATTGATTTTTGCCCTGATTGCCATTATTTCCTTCTCTCTGCTTGCCTTGGGTTCATTTTGTTCTTTTATAGTGCCTGAGGAAGTTAGATTTTTTTAAAATTTGAGACATTTCTTCATTTTTAATATAAGCATTTAGTGCTATAAAATTTTCTCAGGCCTGACATATTTCAATATGCTATATTTTTATTTCATTCAGCTCTTTGCATTTAAAAAAAATATATCTTTATTGATTTCAGAGAGAGGAAAGGAGAGGGAGAGAGAGAGATAGAAACATCCATGATGAGAGAGTCATTGATTGAGCCCACAACCCGGACATGTGCCCTGACCGGGAATCGAACCCCGATCGCCTGGATCCTAGGTTGATGCTCAACTGCTGAGCCACACCCGGCCGGGCTCTGTGCATTTTTTATTTCCTTAGAAACCACCTATTTGATTCATTGATTATAAACTTGTTTTATTTAATTTCCATATGTCTATAGATTTTTCTGTTATCTTTCAGCTATTAATTTCTAGTTTGATTTTATTTTGTTCAGAGACCACATTTGGTATGACTTAATTCTTTTAAATTTGTTGAGGTTGGTTTTATGGCCCAGAATATGGTCCCTTTTGGTAAATATTCCATGGATAATTGAAGAAAATATTTATTTTGCTGTTGTTTTGTGGCATGTTCTATGTATGTCAACTAAGTATAATTATGCTGGTTGATCATGATGTTTAGTTCTTATATATCCTTCCTGATTTTCTGCCTACAAGTTCTATCCGTTTCTGAGAGGGGATATTGAAGTTCCTCAATACAGCTGTGGATTTGTCTATTTCTTCCTTCAATTCTATTAGTTTTGTTTCATATATATAGATATATATAGAGAGATAATTTTAAACTGGTTTATAACATAAGTTTCAGGTGTGCAGCATTTTAATTCAAAATATGTATACCATACATCATGCTCACCACCAAAAGTCTAGTTTCCATCTGTCAACATACAAATGAAATCCTTTACAAGTTCATCCTCCCTGCACCCACATTCCCTTGTAATAACCACCAATCTGTTGTCTGCCTCTATGAGGTTTTTTATGGTTTATTCATTTGTTTAGTTTTTGTTTCTATTTTGTTTTTTAGTTTAATGATTTTTTGCATTGCACATAGAAGAGAAATCATACAGTATTTGCTTTTTTCCATCTGACTTATTTCACTTAGCATAATATACTCACAGTCCATTTATATTGTCACAAATGGCAGGGTTTCACATTTTTATGGCTGAGTAGTATTCCATTGTATCTGTATGAAAGCGAGAGAAACACACACACATCAATTGGTTGCCTCCCATAGGCACCCTGACTGGGAATAGAACCCACAACCTAGATATGTGCCCTCATTGGGAATCGAACCTGCAAACTTTTGGTGTATGGGATGATGCTCCAACCACTTGAGCCACCCAGCCAGGGCTGCCATATCTTCTTTATCCATTCATCTGTCAATGGACATTTAGGTGCAATTAACAGATGTTCATATATATTTTTGAATACAGATGGCCAACGGGCACATGAAAGGATGTTCAACATCACTAATTATTAGGGAAATGCAAATCACAAGCACAATGAGATATTACCTCACACCTGTCATAATGGCTATCATAAAAAAGATAAGACATAACAAGTGTTGAAGAGGATAAGGAGAAAAGGGAACACTTGTCCTCGGTGGGAATGTAAATTAGTACAGCTACTATGAAAAACAGTATGGAGGTTCCTCAAAAAATTAATAATAGAACTACCATATGATACAGCTATTCCACTTCTGGGTATTTATCTGAAGAACACAAAAGCACTAATTTGAAAAGATGTTTCATATATTTTGAGGCTCCTGTTTAGTGCACATATATGTAGGATCATTATGTCTTTACGGTAGATTGATCACTTTACCATTATCTAATGTCCTCCTTTGTCCCTACTAATTTTCTTTGCCCTGAAGTCTACTTTGTCAGATATTAACATAGCTCTGCCTGGTTTTTTGTTTTTTAAAATTGTTTGCATGGTATATATTTTACTATATGTGCTAGTTTCCTATGCCTTCCATAACCAAGTAACACAAATTGGGTGGCCCAAAACCACAGAAATTTCATCTCTTATAGATCGAGGTTAGAAGTCTGAAATTAAGGTCTTGTCAGGGCCATGCTCTCTCTGGAGGCTCTATGGGAGCAATTCTTACTTGCCTCTTCTATGTTATGGTGTTTGCTGGCAATCCTTGGTGTTCTTTGGCTTTTAGATATACCAGTCACTCCAGTCTCTGCCTCCATATTAACATGGCCTTCTCCCCTATGTGTCTGTATCCAGATTTATTTCTTCTTAGAAGGACACCAGTCATTGGATTAGGGCCCACCCTTATCCCATATGACCGCATCTTAACTTGATTACATGGGCAAAGACACTATTTCAAAATAAGGTTACATTCACATGTTCTCGGATCTCAGTTCAAGCCATAACGTTATCCTTTTACTTTTAACCTATCTATGCCATCGAATATAAGCAAGTTTCTTAACAGCATATAGATGGGTCATGTTTCTTTCAATGTACTCTATCTCTATGTTTTGGTGTATTTAGACCATTTTCATTTAAGGCAATTATTGATGTTAGCACCTGTCATTTTATTACTTGTTTTTCGTTTACTCTGGTTCTCATTTACCTTTTCTCACCTTCCCATGGATTAACTGAATTTTTTAGGATTCCACCTTCAGTTATTTATAGTGTTTTGGGGTGGATCTCTTTGCATAGTTTTCATAGTGATTGATTTGGGTATTAAAATGTACATAAATGACTTATCACAGCCTCTTCTGGTATCAACATTTTACCACCCTGAGTGAAGTGTGGAAACCTCATATCCATTTAGGTCCCTTTACTTTCCCCACCTTTAAATATTATTGTCTTATCAGATTGTGTTATACATTTTATTTCATTACTGAATGAGTTCTAAAACTCAAGAGGGAAGGCATAGTCTGTTGTATGTAACCATATTTCTGCTCTTCTTGTTCCTTCTCTCCTGATGCTCTAAGATTCTTTCTTTTATCATTTATTTTTGTTTAAGATACTACCTTTAAGGGTAGGTCAGCTAGCAACAATTTTTTTTCAGTTTCCCTTTGTCTGAGAATGTCTTTATTTCCCCTAAATCTTATGTGATAGTTTAGCCAGATAAAGAAATCATGATTGACAGCTCTCTTCTTTCAGTACTTGAAAAATATTGAAGTGTTACTTTCTTCTAGACTCCATGATTTTGGATGTGAAATTCACTGTCATTTGAATTGATATTCCTCTATAGGCAATGTGTTCTTTCTCTCTGGCTCCTATCAAGGTTTTTCTTTGTCTTTAGTTTTCAGAAATTTTATCACAGTAATGACTTGGCATGGAGTTCTTTGGGCTTTTCCTGTTTCAATTTCACTTACCTTTTGGATCTGTTGATTTGTATCTTTTGTCAAATATGGGAAATGTTCAACTCTTATTTCTTCAAAGACTCTTTCTGCTCCAATGCTTCTTCACTCTTTCTGGCATGCTACTGATATAAATGTTAGATTTTTGTTACTGTACCTCAGGTCCCTTAGGCTCTGTTCATGTTTTTTCCTCCTTCTATTTTCTATTTTCTCCCTGCTGTTCAGATTGGGTAAAGTCTATTGATCTGTGCTCAAGTCCACTGATTCTATTCTTTGCTACCTTCAGTCTACTACTGAGCCCATACAGCTTAGTATTTTTAAATATTTTCTGTTATTGAATTTGTCAGTACTATAATTTCCATTTTTAATAACATTTCTTTGCTGAGATTTTCTACTTTTTTATTTGTCTTAAGATAATATATAATTGATTATTGAAGCACTTTTTAAAACCTGATTTTAGAGAGGGAGGAAGGGAATGAGAGAGAGAGAGAGAGAGAGGGAGGGAGAGAGAGAGAGAGATCGATGTGAGAGAAATACATTGATTGCCTCCTGTATGTGCCCTGACCTGGGACCTTTTGGAGTACTGGATGATGTTCCAACTAACTGAGCCACACCAGCCAGGACCAAGGCACCTTTTAATGGCTACTTTAAAATCTTTGCCATATAATTCCGACAATTCAAAATCTCAGCGATGGTATAAGTTAATTACCTTTTCTTATTGAAGTTTGGATTTTATTGGCTTTTTTCATGACAAGTAATTTTCTATTGTATCCTGAAATTTTGTCTATTGTGTTAATAGACTCTGGGTCCTATTTAAATCTTTTAAGAGACAGTTACTCTGTTTAGGTTTAGCATCAGGTCTTGGCTTACTTTGGCTGGCTAAGGCTTTAATGACTGTTTAATTTCATAGCCATTCTGGTGTTATTTTGATTGATTTGGTGTCATTAAGTCTCCCTGACACCAAAGCCAGAGAAGAACAAAACAAGAAAACTACAGGCCAGTATCTCTGATAAACATAGATGCAAAAGTCTTCCATAAAATACTAGCAAACTGAATTCACCAGCACATTCAAAGGATCATATACCATGCCTAAGTGAAATTTATGGCCTGGTATGCAAAGATGGTTCAACATATAAAAATCGATAACTGTGATATACCACATTAACATAATTAAGAATAAAAATCATATGATCATCTCAATAGATGCAGAAAAAGCATTTGACAAAATTCAACATCTCTCAACATGATACAGGTCATAATGAGAAGTTCACAGCTAACATTAAAATCAATGCTCAAAAGCTGCAAGACAAGAATGCCAATTCTTTTCACTTTTATTCAACACGTTACTGGATGTCCTAGATAGAGTAATTAGGCAAGAACAATAAACAAAGACAAACCAATCAGAAAGAAAGAAGCTAAATTCTTTGCAGATGACATCTTTAGATAGAAAACCCTAAGCACTCCACCAAATATATATATATATATATATATATATAGGAACTATTAAACAAATTCAGTAAAGTTGAAGTATACAAAATCAACATAAAAAAAATCAGTTGTGTTTTGATACACTAACAAAAAAATATCTGAAAGTGAAATTAAGAAAACAGTCCTGGCCCAGCCGGGCGTGGCTCAGTGGTTGAGCATCGATCTAGGATCCAGGAGATCGAGGTTTGATTCCTAGTCAGGGGACCTGCCCGGGTTGTGAGCTCAATTAGTCAGGGGCATGCAGGAGGCAGCCGATCAATGACTCTCTCATCACTGATGTTTCTCTCTCTCTCTCCCTCTCCCTTCCTCTCTCTGAAATCAATAAAGATACATTAAAAAGAAAAGAAAGTAATCCTGTAACTATAGCATAAAAAATAATAAAATATTTAGGAATAATTTTAACCAAAAGGTGAAAGACCTGCACACTAAAAACTATAAGACACTGATGAAAATAACTGATGAAGACACAAATAAGTGGAAATATATTTTATGTTTTTGTGTTGTAAGAATTAATATTGGTAAAATGTTTATACCACCCAAAGCAATTTATAGATTCAATGCAATCCTATAAAAATTCTGATGGCATTTTTCACAGAAATAGAAATAAACAATCCAAAAATTTGTATGGAACCCCAAAGACCTTGAATTCTCAAAGTAATATTGAGCAAGAAAAACAAAGCTGAAGGTATCACATTTTTTATTTCGTTACATTACAAAGGTATAGTAATTGAAACAGTAAGGTACTGGCATAAAAAATAAACATATAGACCAGGTTAACAGAATAGAGTCTGCAGAAATAAATCCACACATATAAGGTCAACTAATCTTTGACATGGAAGTAAAGAACACACAATGAGGAAAGAATAGTCTCTTCAATAAATATTGTTGGGAACTGGATATTCACATGCAGAAGAATGAAATGGGACCTCTATCTTAAACCATTCACAAAAATTAACTGAAAATGGATTGAAGTCTTAAATGTAAGACCCCAAACCATAAAACTCCTTGAAGAAAACACTGAGTAAAGCTCCTTGACATTGGAATTGTCAATGATTTCATGGATTTGACCCCAAAGCACAAGGAACAAAAGCAAAAATAAACAAGTGGTACTATAACAAACTAAATAGCTTCTGAGCAGCAAAAGAAACAAGCAGCAAAATGAAAAGGCAACCTATGGAATGGGAGAAAATATTATAAACCACATTTCTGATATAGAGTTAATATCCAAAATATATAAATAACCACACAATTCAATAGCTAATAATAATAATAATAATAATAATAATACCTGATTTTAAAATGAGCGAAGGACCAGAATTTTCCCAAAGAATACATATAAGTGGCTTTCAGATATATGAAATAATGCTCAGTGTCACTAATCAACAGGGAAATGCAAATCAAAACTGCAATGAGTTCACCTCACACCTGTTGAGATGGCTACTGTCAAAAAGACAAGAGAAAACAGACATTGGTGAGGATGTGGAGAAAAGAGAATCCTTGTACACTGTTGGTGGAATGTTAATTGGTATAGCCATTATAGAAAACAGTATGGATATTTATAAAAAAATATAGAACTGCCATATCGTCTAGGAATCTCACAACTAAGTATATATCCAAAGGAAACAAAATCAATATCTTGAAGATATATCTGCACTCCCATGTTCATTAGCCAAGATATTGAAAGAACCTAAGTGTCTCTGTGGATAGATGAATGCATAAAGAAAATGTTATATACCCCATATATATATAAATATATATATAAAGTTCATTTTAAAATGAACTTTTAGCCTCAAAAAGAAGAAAATCCTGTCATTTGCAACAACATGGGTGAATTTGGAGGGTATTATGCTAAGTCAGTAAGTCAGGCAGGGAAAGACAAACGCTGTACAGTATTTCCTATATATGAATCTGAAAAAATAAGTCAAACTTACAAAGAAAGAGAGTGGAATGGTGGTTTCCAGGGGGCTAGGGGTGGGGGAAATGGAGAACTGTTGGTCAAAGTGTACAAACTTTCAGTTATACGATGAGTAAGTTCTGAGAATATAATGTACAATGTGGTAGCTTTAGTTAATAATACTATATTTTATACTTAAAATTTGTCAAGAAAGTAGATTTTAAGCATTCTCATTACTAAGAAAAAGGTAACTATATGAGGTTATGTATGAATTAATTAACTTGATTGTGGCAATCATTTCACAATGTATACATACATCAGATCATGACGTTGTACACTTTAGACATATGCAATTTTACTTGTCAATTATACCTCAATAAAGCTGAAAAAAATAAAATTTGCTTTAAGATGACTTGCTTTCTCCATGTTAATAGTTATTTTAAAAAATATTTATTAGAGCACTTCATATGTTAAGGACATTAACCCTTTGTTGCATGTGTTACAACTACTTTCACCCAATTTGCCCTTTGCCTTTTAACTTGACCTATGGTATGTGATACAAGATTTAAATTTTATCTGTTAACAAATCTATTGACCTTTAACTTTGTGGTTCTTACAAGGTTGTTATGTTTTACAATAGCTTTCCTATTACAATTTTTTTTTCCAATTACAGTTGACATATAATATGATATTAGTTTCAGGTGTACAGCATAGTGATTAGACACTTACATACCTTACAAAGTGATCACCATGGTAAGTCTAGTACCCAGTTGGCACCATAAATAGTACAATATTATTGACTATATTACCTATGCTCTACCTTACATGCCCATGACTATTTTAATAACTGGCAATTTGTATATCTTAATCTCTGCCCCTTTTTCACCCATCCCCTCAACCCCTTCCCATCTGGCAACAATTAAATTGTTCTCTGTATCTATGAGCTTGTTTCTGTTTTGTTTGTTCATTTATTTTGCTTTTTAGATTCCACATGTAAGTGAAATCATATGGTACTTGTCTTTCTCTGTCTGACTTCGCTTATTTGCCTTTTGTCCTTTACAATGTTTTAAAAACATTGTTAACTGTCTTCAGTTATGTAGAATTGATAATGAAAATACTTGGTTCTTGACACAATATCATTATTGGTCCTTTTAAGTCTTTTGTCTAATGATGTAAAAAATATCTGTGAACCCACCTCTCAACCCAAAAGCTATTAACTCATATCTACTACCTATGGGTATCTCTTCTATTCTAGTCTCCTTCCCCCCTCAGAAATAACCTCACTATTATATCTATATTTCCCTTGCCTTAAAAATAGTTTTATCTCATATATGTGAATAGATAATATATTGCTTAGTTTTTAACTTTATAAATTGATATTAAACCATGTGCTATCTTCTGGGACTTGCTTTATTCATTCAACATTATATTATTAAGATTTGTCCATTGTGTTTTATGAAGGTACAGTTAATTTTCATTTGAATATAATAGAGGCAAGCCAGGTAAAGGGTAATTAGAAGAGTACTTCAGGTAGAAAAGTAGCATGTGTTAAGGCCCTGAGATATGAAACAGCATGTCAGTTTTGAGGAACTATCCAGAAAGGAACTCCAGTGACTCTGGAGTACTGAGGTCTGGGGAAGGAGTAACTGAAGAAGAGTTAGGAGCAGCAGCCAAGGGCCAGACTACACAGTGCCTGGGCTTTTTATCCTAAGTGCAATGGAAGTCATTAGGCAGAGGAATGACATAGTCTGGTTGCTGTTTTAAAAGATTAATCTGGCTACTCATAAAGAGTAGATTGAGGAGATGTAGCAAGAATCCAATCCCGAGGCAGGTGCTATTATTCTCCCCATTTTTCAGATGAGAAGACTAAGGCCCAGAGGGAATCGATATAGGGTCCCATAGTTTAGAGAGGTTTGGTTTTGAGACAGATTTAAGTGTTCATCGGCTTATAGTCAGAGTCACAGATTGAATAAGATCACCTAGGGAGAGAACATAGGTAGAAAAGGAAAAAAAAAAAGGTTAAGAAGCCTGAGGCACTCTAATACTTAGACTTAGTTAGAGGAAGGGAAAAAGAGATGAAAATGGAGCAGTCAATGAAAGTAAAACCATAGAATTATTTTTACATAGAAGCCAAAAAGAAAATAAACTGCTTCAAGAAAGCAGCAGTGGTCGACTATGCCAAATGTTGCTGAAAAGTAAGTGAATTAAGGACTGAAAGTGGCCATTTGATTTAGCAACATGGAGGTGGTCAGTCTCTACTCCTTAGCTATCTTAAGCATGCACAGAGGAACTCAAAAAGTATTATTATTGTCTCCTGTGTTTCTAAAGCTCAGAGGGGTTAGGTAACTCGCCTCAAGTAAAACAGCTAGGGAATGACAAACTTGGAACTGGAAGTCTTACTCAAAATCCAGTCTTCTTTCCACTACATCACAGCTCTTCATAGCCGGGAGGTTTGTTTCATTTGCTACATGAGTGACAGGTCCCATGTGTACTGCAGAGCTGAATTCATTTCAACATGCCTGGAGTGTATATTATGTGCAAAGCTCCATTGTAGTCACTGCAAAAGATTTGAAGATAAAAAAGACACAGATCATAATCCCAAGGAGTTTTTAGAGTCTGGTAAAATAACATCTATATAACTATGTTCTAAGACAACGTGGAAGTAATGGAGGCATAGAAAAGTGAGGATTTGGGTTAGGTCTGAACCAGTGACTTGGTGGGGAAAATCTTGTTCAATCTTCTTTACTGCTGTACACTCACTATGTGCCTGGCAAAAAGTTGGGCTCAGTAAACACCTGTTATAACAAGTATTGAATACCAATTTTTTGACAGGCACATGGAAATTATATAGCAGTAAACAGGAAGTAGATTTGGCTAGCACAAGTGATAAAAGTAAAAAAAGTTAGGGGAATGGAGAATTTATTTAAAAGATAGTGCAGAAGGCCTGGGGCGGGGTGGGAACCGGGTGGAGGGGACAAAGGGGGAGAAAAGGGGAGCATCTGTAATACTCTCAACAATAGAGATAAAAAAAGATATTGGGATATCTCAGAGTTAAGGGAAGTATTGACTCAGAAAGGGTAGGAATAGGATCACCTCTGGGTTCAAGAGCAATTTATGGATCTTCTCTCCAGCTTTAATGTGACTCCCCCCCCCCGCCCCCATCTCCCGTAACCACAAACTATTTCCATTTAAAATGCCATGCGCTTGGGAGAGAGAAATTGATTGTCCCAAATGGGTCAGAGATCCTTCCCTGGAATTAGTTATTATGGCCAATAGGGAAGGTTCACATATCACAGACATCAGATATGGCCATTACAGAACAACCCATGGTTTCAAATCACTTCCAAAGAAGGTAAATCCTTGTTAGCTGGAAATCTACTGTATTCTGTGTGTTATCTACTTAAATATAATCAAGAGGAATGAAATTAAGGGAATGCATTCACTTTTCCCAGAAGATTGATATTCCAAGCCTTTTCCTGTCATAAGAATTTTCTGACAACAGCAAGCTAACCAACAGAGAACTTATGAGATAGAAGGAGCTTTTGGCAACCATTAATTCAACCTCACTGTATGATGAGAAAATATGAAGCCCTTGCATGCTTACATACAGTACACAGAAAATAAATGGTAGTACTGGGTTACAGGAAATTTCTGACCTTTAATTCTGTGGGACCTTTCTCTGCCTATGTTCCATACTGCTTAGCATTGTGCTGAGAAAATAACCATGGTATCTTTCAAACTTCCTCATGATATCATGCTCAGGTATAAGTAGCAACCTAGCAAGAGTTATCTGTCATCCATGGCCAGAAGTCCAGAGAATTTGGCCAGGCTGAGTAGGTTTTATGATCAGGCAGATAGCTGAGTTAGGATATACAATGGATAAACAATCAAGGACATGTCAACAACAGCTTAAGATAGGCCTAAAAACAAGATTATTATCCTCCTGAGTTTTCTCTTCTTGAGGTTAAACAACCCTAGATCCTTCCATTGGAAAAGGGAAGTGACTGCCTCATATAACTTGTATCAAGGCCATTGCTTACAGAATTGCTCAAACCACACTTCTAGCTTTACAGAATAAATGTCGCTAATTACACCTGCTTCCCTTCATCTTTACCAATTAACATCCAGCAAATCAGGGTGTTTGCTCTTTCAATATCACGACTGACCAGAAGTTTACTTTAGGAAATACAATGTAGTGGGAAAGTGTATATATCTCGAGCTATACTACCTGGGTTCAAATTCCAGCTTTACCATTTCCTAAAGATGCAATTTTTGGTAAGTCACTCTGTCTCCTTGGGCTTTTGTTTTCTCACCTGTAAAATGAGGATAGTACTAATATCTACTTCACAGGGAGGTTGTGAGAATCAAATTAGTTAATATATCCTTGGGGGCATGAGACAGCATATATAGATATTTTGACTCCAAAGTAAGAATTACATCTAGAGACAAAGATGCCGTTAGTTTAGATGACCAGGTCCTCAAGAACTATGTTCCCTAGCACTGACTTGACAAAACCAAAGACACTTAAGTCAACCACCAGCAATCAACTGCAAACCCTAAAAGTCAATATAGAAGTGCATTGCCACTGGGTCATTGCTCCAAATACCATTGCTAACTCAGCTCACAAGCAAGGTATCCAGACTGATGTTCTAAGGGAGAATAGATGGGGCAAGTGATTCATAACAGGTGTGTCTCTCTTTGCTGCCTTCTTTTTTGGTTTGATTGTTGTTTAAAAAGTGATAACACCCATATACATCCCAGAAGATATCACCTTCCATCATTCTTTCAGCAAATATTAACTGAGCCCCTACTATATGGCAGCCACTGTTCAGTATGCTGTGTTTAGGGCATAGAACAAACAGATGAAGTCTCTGCTATTACTGAGCTTATACTCTAGGGGGAGAGGTACTTTACCACAGAAGCAAACACATATTTGAGATTATTTTAGTTTGTGATCAGTGCTGTGATAACAAAATGGATATAAGGTCACAGAGAGTGCCTGGGCCACCGGAGTTACTTTAATTTGGGTGGTCAGGGAAAGCTTCCCTGAGATCAAAATGATATTGGAGCCCACCATAGGTAGAACCAGATAGAAATAAAAGGAAATGCAAAGTCCCTGAGGTCAGACAGATCAGCATACTGGAACAAAAAGATCAGTGTGGCTAGTGGAGAGTGAACAAGGTTTTTATAAATCAAGTCAAAGAAGTAGGCAGGGCTGGATATAAAGATCGTGGCTGGTGCCAGGGTGGTAGTAGTGGAAATGGTAAGAAATGGTCAGATCCTGGACATATTTTTAAGATAGAGCCAACAGGATTTCTTGAAGAGTTGGATGTCAAGGATGGTTCAATGATTTTTGCCCTGAGCAACCAGGTGTTGCCATTAACTGGAATGGAGAATGGTATTACATATGGTTTCTGATGGATCATTCTGGAGTTCCACTAATTGTGAATGGCACCTCAAGGCCCTCTCTGCCTACTTGTGGAGTGGGATGGTGGTGTGGGACTGTTTGGGGTAAGTTAGAGGCATGAAGCACATTTGTGGGAATCCCTACCTTCTCTCCTCCTCTTCTGGTCCAAAATATGGAGACTTACACAGATGAGATTTAGAGAAGACTGAGTATACCGAGTCAGGCCAAACCAAGAGGCCCCAGAGACAGGGGATCTGCTGTAGCCACTTCAGTCCAGAAACTGTAAGGAAGTGGGCGGCGCCAGAGAGGGCGCTGCAGAAACTTTCTTGGCTATCTGGCAGCCTAAGGAAGCACTTTTTACCAGAAACAAAGTAAAGAAAATAGATGGGATTGAGTATGGCGTGGCCGGACAGGCCCGGAAGGACTTTGGGTGGACCGGACTGTGAAAGCTTTGGGGCAGAGGGGGAGGAGAAGCCTCCACTAGCAACTAACCTCAGCTTCCTAAACTCAGCAGAAAGGTCAGAGGAATTGTTGGGAAGGCCAGGAGCCCCGGGATTCTGTCTGCCCGCCAAAGACGGTGGAAAACCGAAGTTGTGCGATGCAGCTTTAAAGGGGCTGGTGATTGACAGAATGTGTAGCAGTGGATGGGGTGGAGCCGCTGGGTGGGGTCTGGGACCGGCAGCTGGGAGAAACCAAAAGGAAGAAAAAAGAAAACCATTGCCCCTGATATCGCTAATGCCGGGCGGGGAAAGCCAGTCAGAAAGGGAGGAAAAGGAGGGTTTTAGAGCTCACCTCCACTCCCACCCACGGTCAACTCTCTCAAACCCTTCTGTCTCCTTTGGAGATAATTAAAATAGAGTATACACCGGCCCTCGCCGGTGCCCATTACCTCTAACTCTCTACTGAACTAGGTTTGCAGTACGAGGGAGTGAGGACCCCGAGTCCATCAGCTCAACCCCAGCCCCGCCCCGTCCGTTGGCCCTGGCCCCAGGCTGGGAGGAGAGGATGCCTTCGGAGGCGCAGAATCCGAAAGTAAGTCCCTTTCATTTTGCCTACCCACCCCCTTCCCTCCCTTTTGCCCCCCTCACTGGGGTCTCCGCTGGGCTGCGAAGGAGCCACCTTATAGAAGGAGACTCTTTCAAGGAGGATCCGGAGGGTGGAGCAGGGTGGGGTAAGAAAGGGAGGGAAGGGGAGGAGGGGTGGCGCTAGGGGAGCTGCCACCCACGGAATAGGCGCGCTCAGAGTTCGATGTTTGTACTGTTGGAGACTCGATTTCCCCTCAGATCATTAGAGCCTCGACTTACCCCCTCCAGGAGATCTTTCTTTTTGTCACACTCCAGCATCCTTATCAGGTTGCTTAAAGCCTCGGGCTGTGAGTTGGGAGGGCTCCATCTTGCCTGGCTTCTTAAAGGGACAGTGCACTAGTTCAACTGAGGGAAATCTGTACTGGAAATTCAATTTAGAGAAGGACAGCAGTGAGTCGCCTTACTATGACACTATGGATGTTGGGGATATTTGTATGGAAAGGATAGCTTTTTCTCCCTCATACCAACCTCCAAACTTGGTTCTAATATCCAGTTGATTCTCAGGATGTGCACCTTTAAGTTGCACATTAGTTAATTGCAGTCAATTAGCAGTTTTAGCTGAATGGAAAAATTTCTGTTTCCTAAGAGGTGTCGTGGCAGGGCAGATGGCCCCCAAAAATTAATTCATTCTACAAATATTTCTCTTTTTTTAGGGAATATTTTTTATTTTTATTTATTTATTTTTATTATTTTAAAAAATGTCTTTTTTAAAAAATATATCTTTATTGGTTTCAGAGAGAGGAAGGGAGAGGGAGAAAGAGAGAGATAGAAACATCAGTGATGAGAGAGTCATTGATTATCTGCCTCCTGCACGCACCAGACTAGGGATTGAACCCACAACCCAGACATGTGCCCTGACCCGTAATTGAACCTTGATCTCCTGGATCACAGGTCTATGCTCGACCACTGAGCCACGCCAGCTAGGCATCTACATTTATTTTTTGAATGCTAAATTCATTGCCTGTGGCTGATCCCACTGCTGAGTGTGTCTATTAATATGTCAAGACCATGTAGAGTGGTGTCACTAACTCCTTTCTTAACAGATTGATGGCCAAAGCATCTTCTTAGGATATAGAGATATCTGTTGAATTTGATTCCAACATTTACCAAGCATCCATCACATGGAAGTTCCAGTGGTTTCCGTTTATCGTCTTTCCTTTAGTACCAGACATCCGTATGCCCAAGCCCAGGTGGCTGGGAGATCCAGCTTGAAGAGATAAGAACTCAAGTCAAAATGGCATACAAAAGGAGAAAAGTAGTATTCTTCAATAGGGAAGCTAAGGCCACCTTGGATGATCTGCCATTTCCATGACCGTGTCCAGCCAGGAAGATTGTTTTGGGGAGAAGGGCTTCACTAGCTCCCTTCTGATGATGAATAAAAGAACTGGTGTAGTGGAGACTTTGTTAGAAGGCTTCAGATGGACCAGTGACATCTTTCATGTTTGTCTCTCTCATCTTTCTTCTGCTTAGGGAGGGTGGCAGGACTGGGTGGAGCCTAATGATATCCCATAGGTTAGAGATGAAAATGTGTTGTTTGAGGTTTTAGGGCTAGTATTTCACTCTGAAAGTTTCTATTCTGTCCATGGAATGCCGGAGCTCCCAGTGCTCTGCAATTTACCAGTTCAGCTGTCTCTGGTATTAAATGCAAGTCACAGAGTCCCTCCCTTCTTTAATGTGTTAAGTTTCATTGCATCCCCAGTGCCAACTCCCATCAAGGGCATGTGTTAGTTCTAGGTTCCTAGGCAACATTTAACTAAAGCACCTTCCTCTATCCCCTCTCTCCTCAATTGATTTTCCAAACCGCAAAGTCACCTTATTCTGAATAGTCATATCACTGAGTCCACTGGATTCAGATAAAAAAGAAAGCCTTACTTAAGGTTATTTCTCCCTAAACTCACTGGCCTATGGGCTCCTAAGAACAAAGGAAACATGAATTCAACTGGAACTCTTCTGGTTACTTTCGTCAGTGGGAGTATAGTCTTGTCGCAGAGCCAAGAACCACTTGTACATGTCACACCCACTGAAGTCTGCTATCCACACCCTTGCATGGAGGGTGGAGAAGGAACTAGTGCTGGTACCATAGCCAGCCTCCTGCAGTTGGTATGCATGGAATATGGTAGAAACAGCTATGCTTCCATTTTAACATTTGATTGTCCCTTTGTGTTCACATTGGTTTGTTTTTCTGTGGGAGAATTTCTAGTTGTAGGATATGGGAACTAGGCAGTTCTTAGCTGCCATAAAATACCATTGCTGAAATATGGTTATTTTCTTCCTAGGACAGTGAAAGGTTTGTGAACCCACTAACAAGTACCACAGGCAAGCAATAGAAATCCTTTTCCAAGGTCTTCAAGTGTCTTCCCCAGAGCAATTTAATTTGTTTGCTGTCATTCATTCTGCTTCCTGGGATTGTGGAGAATTTCTATCTACTAGGAGGCAAAAGGGTTTCATGAGGGATAATTGTAAAAAGGACACTTTGTGCTCTCCCTCAGTAGAGAGAAGTAGAAGTAGTTTCGACCCCCAAGTTCCCTTCTCAAATTCCTGTATCTGATACACCAGGCTGTTCTTGCCTAAACTAGAACAGCTTGCCCGTATATTTACTTTGGTATGTGTTCCTTCCTCGTTGTTCCTCAGCCTTCAAGGATAAGGAACTGTGATAAACAAAGGTATCAACACAGAAGTGCATTGTGTTATGATATTCTTTAATTAATCCATTCCACAAATGCTTAGTAAGAATCTACTCTGTGCCATCACTGCATAGACTGGGGAATTTTAGCAATGAACAAAACAAAGCCCCTGCTCTTTTGGAGATTATATTCTAATGAGGGTGTGTTGGTGGAGGGGAAAGCCAATAAATAATAAAGGTATTTGTTGGGTGGGGATAAGGTGGGAGAAAAAATATAAGGCACTTGGGATTGGGGAGATATATTTAATATAGAGCAGTTAAAGAAAATTTCTCTTATATGGTGATATTTAAAAATATATCTGAATGAAACAAGAGAGTCAGCCATGAGAATACCTGACGGAATCGTGTTCTAGAGAAAGGAAGTAGAATGTGCAAAGGCTTGGTGTGTTCAAGGAATAGCAGGAAGGCCAGTATCACTGGAGTGGAGAGGAAGAGAGTGGTAGGGCATGTGGTCAGAGAGCAGAGAGGGCCTGATCATAAAGATTTTGGCTTTTATTCTGAGTAAGGTAGGAAGCCATTTTTAAAGAAAATAATCAAAAATTATTTTACTTAAAATTCTACTCTAGTAAGGAGGATGAATCTTCAGTTGTTCATTTTAACACAATCAATATGGTCTATGTTTTAATGCTTTGGATATAATGTTCCTTTAAAGAAAAAACTCAGTAAGCTTGTTGCTGAATTCATGTCAACTAATACAATTTAATTTCATGCTAACTATTGTTTTATAATTGCTTGAAAAAAGGTTTTATACACATTTGAAACTACTTAAATATAAAAACATCTTTTTGATACACTTTAATAAAAATTCGCAATAAATTTATTAGCACTAGAAGAATGTTTACGCTTTTAAAGAAAATATCACAAGATTTTGTAGCACTGTTTTACTCTATCATGAAATTATGAAAATTATTCACTTGGAACTTTTAAAAAAACTTTCAGTCTTTTTGGTACACATGATTTCTTCTAAGCTATTTACTAACTTCCCCAAGTCCTTCCCAGTGGGGAAGTATGTTTCATGTATCATTTTATTTAACCCTCAAAATAATGTTCTGAGGTAGGCACTATTATCATCTCCATTTTATAGCAAGGAAATTGAGGCACAGAAAAGTAAAGTACCTTACCCAAAGTCACGCAGCTAGTAAGTGGAAGAGGATCCATTCTCTCCTATACCTTCTAAGAAGTTGTTCCATCAGCTTTCCTCTCTCCTGTCTTCAATTTCTTTTCCTTCTTTGTTTCTCTCACCTACCCAACCATTCCCACCTAATATATAGTATATAATTGACATTTATTGAAGACCTACTCTGTGTCCAGCCCTCTATTGAACACTTTACATGTATGAATTCATATAATACAATAACCCTCTCCAGTAAATATTATTATTTCCCCTATTTTTCAATTAGGGAAATTGGGGCACAGAAAAATCAAGCTATTGTAAGTAACACTGCAATGAACATAGGGTGCATATATTCTTTTGAATTAGTATTTCGGGTCTCTTTGGATAAATTTTGAAAAGTGGAACCACTGAGTCATCAGGCAGTTACATTTTTAATCTTTTGAGGTAACTTCATACTGCATTCCACAGTGGCTGCAGTTGTAGAATTGTGCACCTGAAACTGTGTAATTTTGTTAACCAATGCTACCCCAATAAATTCAATAAAAAGGGAAAACATTTCAGGAATATACAATTCATAACTTAAAAAGAACTGAGCAACTTGCCCAAGTCTGCACATCTAGTAAATAGCGGAGCTGGGTGTTGAGCCCAAGTCTACACCTTAACTTATTATGCTATATTGACTAATCTTCAGCTTGCAAACATCAATGATGAGAGTGTCATTGATTGGCTGCCTCTTGCACACCCCCTACTGGGGATGGAGCCCGCAACCCGGGCATGTGCCCCGACCAGGAATTGAACTGCAGTCTTCTGGATCCTAGGCCAATGCTCAATCGCTGAGCCACACAGGCTGGGTCATTCCTTCTTCTTTAAAACCTTCCCCTGTCTTTGTGACAATATCTTGGATTACTACTTACCTCTCGGGCTGCTCTTTCATTCTCTTCTCTTGCCACTCTAATCCTTATTTGGGCTATTTCATCCACTTAAGAGTTTCAACTGCCGGTTAAATGCCTGTATGACAGCCCGGCTGGGCGTGGCTCAGCAGTTGAGCGTTGACCTAGGATCCAGGTGATAGGGGTTCGATTCCCGGGTCAGGGCACATGCCCAGGTTGCGGGCTCGATCAATGACTCTCTCATCATTGATGTTTCTATCTCTCCCTCCGTCTTTCCTCTCTCTGAAATCAATAGATATATTTTTTTAAAACAATGCCTGTATGACAAATCTGCATCTCCAAGCTGAATTTTTTTTCTGAGCCTGGACTCACCCATTCATCTGTTAACTGAACATCTTAACTTAATATGTCACACTTAATATGTCTGAAACTGAATTCATCATCAAACCCTGTGCTCCCATTTTTATCCTTGACCAATAATCACGTAACCAACCAAACTATAAAGCCTAGAGTCATCTTTGACTCTTCCTTCTCCTTCCCTTCCAGATTTTGCTTCTTGAATGTTTGTATCTTCTCCATCCCTATCTATAGTATTTTTGCTTAATTTTTCATCATATCTGATTTGTCCTGTTAAAATAGATCCTTTTACTGTTGTTTTACCTGCCTCCAATCTCTATGACCTTTGTTATAGGTTGAATTATGTCCTTCAAAATGTATTGGAGTCCTAATTCCTGGTTCCACAGAATGTGATTGTATGTGGAGACAGAGTATTTATGAAGATAATCAAGTTTAAATGAGGTTATTAGGACAGGCCCAAACCCAACATGATTGGTATCCTTATAAAAAGGGGAAATGTGGACACAAAGACAGACTCAAATGGAGGGAAGATGATATGAAGAGACCTGGGGAAAAGATAGCCATCTGCAAACCAAGGAAGGAGGCCTAGAACAGATCCTTCCTGCATAGCCTTCAGAAGGAACTAACACTACTGACACCTTGATTTTAGACGTCTAGTCTCCAAATCTGTGAGACAATAAATTTATGTTTTTTAAGCCATCCAGTTTTTAGTACTTGTGGCACACTGAGCCGACAATATTGAGTCCATATTTTTTTATCTTGCCAGTCCTATGTTCAGAATCCTTCAAAGACTCCCTATCACTTATAGGATTAAATCTCTGCCTTTTAGTAAGAAAGATACTTCATAGTTTGTCCTCAACCAGGCTTTCGTGTTTATTGCCTGTGACTTTTCTTCATCACAGTAACCACATTAAGCTAACTGCTACTAATTGAATATGCCATGGTCTTTCACAAATACCAAGTCTTTGTTCATGCTATCAGAACTTCCAGAAACGTCTTCCCCTTTTTACAACATGTACTACCCCACCTCCACCTATCCTCTTTTTGGTAAGCTCCTATGCATATCATGATATCCAATTCAAGTGTCATTTTCTCTGTGAAGCCTAGCGGCACCTTGAAGTATAGGTAGGACTTGGATGACCAGAGTGGAGCAGAAAGGACATTCTAAGCAAGAAGAATCATATCACCAAAGACAGGTAATGAGCATCAACATAATGTGGGCCTAGAGGGGAATGGAATAGGGTTAGTGAAGGGATGAGGTTAGATAACTCTTTGCTTTTGGTGATCATATAGGTGGGGCAAAATTAGCTGCTGGAGAAGCAGCAAGGTCAATATTCTTCCTCTCTAGTATCTTAGGGAAACAGTTTGGTCTCAAAGAATGTTATTATCTAGCTATTGTTACCTGATGCTGAGATGGCCTACATTTTGTTCCTTGGAAAGTTGTCTTTCTAATAGTTCTGTGAGCTGGGGGCACTTTTGCTAGTGATGTCATGGTAGTAGAACAGAAAATATTCAGAGGAGTTTAGAGTGCTTTTCTGCTGTAGCAGAATGTGATCTGCAGCTTTGGCTTATTTAAACCTGACTATATATTAACCATTCCCACATATATAAGGCAGATTGTTTGAAAGGGGGAAGCAACATTCATTCGTTCATCTTATTTGCTTATTGAACATACATGCCCTGAGAACCCTGTATGTGGTCAGCTCTGTGCTACAGGCTGGGAATACAAAAATATAAGACCTCAACCTTATCCCAGAACTCAGCTGGGAGACAAAGTTCTACCAAACATCTAGTATTTGTTCACATACTATATGCAAGGGACCATGTTAAGCCCTTTGCATGTTTCTCATTTAAATTCATAATAGGATTATACTCATTTTGTTGATAAGGACACTGAAGGTTACAGGGAGGCTGAATATACTCAAGGAGGGAGGAATTTGGAAATTGACAAATAAGCAAATCATTAACATGAGCAGGAAAGATGTGGGTGACATTGGGGTGGAGTCACAGAAGACTGCTAGAAGAGATGATGTTTGAGTCTTAAAAGATAAATAAGAGTTTTCAAGGCAAATATAGAAAGTAAGGACATTGTAGATGGAAGGAGCATCATGTGTAAATGATTGGAGGTTCCAGAGAGACGGTGTATTTAGGAAATGAGTGTTTCATTATGGCTGGAGCATAAGGATCTTCTGGGTCAGTGACAGGAAAAAAAGACTGGAAAAGTAGACAGAATCAGGCACAACTATAAATAAAGGAGTCTGTTTTTTATAGGTACAATATTAGGAGCACTTTTCCCAAAAGTCATTCTTTACTTTTAAAAACCTTAGGGACTGTATAAACAGCTGCTTCTAGTGCTAAATAGAGAAACTAGAGACATCTTTAGCACTGTGTCATTCAACAGAGACCAGTTGAATTTGGGGGGGCCAGAAGATAGACACAAACCTGAGTGCTCATTGAACCCCAAGAGTCATTGCAGATCAGGGAAAAAAGGGTGAGATCAGTACTTTCTGGAGGCCAGAATAATAGATATGGCTGCTAGTCAGATATTCAAACAACTAACATCAATAAAAATATTATAACAACAACAATAATAAATGTGATAAGTACTACTCTAAGCACTGAATTTATTATTTTCATTTGATAAATGGAGAAACTACAGCACTTCAAATCTGTGACCATACCTGTAAGGAAACTGGGAAAATTCTGCTAATAGTTGGCAGAACTTGAATTTGACCAGATAGTTTGGCTTTTACAATCCACATTTTTAATCATTATGATATGTTTAACTAGCTAGTCAGCAAGACCAAAAAGGAAATAGATCAAGGTGGGTCATTAACTCTGGGCCCAAATATCAGTGTAATTCAGTGCACAAATGGGCACATATAAAAATATAGTAATAACCTTGGCTAGTATGGCTGGCTCAGTGGTTAAAGCGTCAGCGCACGCACTGAAAGATCATGAGTTCAATTCCCAGTCAAGGGCACGTACCTGGGTTGCAGGTTCGATCCCAGCCTGGTTGGGGCTTGTTTGGAAGGCAACCAATCGATGCATTTCTTTCACTTTGATGTTTCTCTTTCTTTCTCTCTCTCTTACCCTCTCTCCCTTCTACTCTCTCTGAAAATCAATGGAAAAAATATCCTTGGGTGAGGATTAACAAAAAAAAATAATAAAAAAATATAGTAATAGATGAAAGATTTAAGAAGTAAGGAAGCAGCAGGTGGGACAGAAAGCTTGCTGGCTGAGGTCACAATTCAAGGGCTCACAAACCACATCCAGGCCACAGATATACTTTATATTGTACAACATTTTCTAAAATTTGACTTCATTACCAGTGTATACAAGGTGGAATATTTCATGTAAAATATACGTTTTCAGCTTTCTTGAAAAACTTTAAATATTTCGCATCACTGGGCCTATACTGCTGTATAGTGACAATCACCAGGAACTGAGAAGCAGCTGCTCCATTAGACATCTTATTTATTCATTTCTACCCTGTAGTTGCAAAAGGCAAAACCAGCTGGAGCTAGTTTAAGCACAAGAGGATTGTGACTGATTCTTGGAAATGAACTGGGTTTTGGAAATGGGAAGTTGTTGGGAACCTGGGCTGTTTTTTTCCTGTGTCTCATATCTGCTTCCCAGCTCATATCTGCATATCAGCTTATTTTTTCTCTCTTAGCAGATTATAACATGGAGTGGGCAAGAGATAGCTCCTTTATCTCCTGAGATGTGTTACATGCAGTTCAGTCACATAGAAAGGTACTGGCTGGCTCTCTCAGTACCAATTACCAAGTCACAGGGAATGGGCACTGATCTACCTGGCTTGAGTCCGTTGCCTACTCCTGAACTTTGGTAAGGAGGGTAAGGTTATATAGTATAAACTAGGAGCACACATTTGTAAACCAGATAGGAGTTATAAGGGGATCATTATGTATAGAGCAGACATTTCCAAATATATCCTCTGTACCAAGCATTATTTTGGTTCTACTCACTTTGTGGTAGCTTCTTGTGTTCTCTTGGAGGTCTTTCAACCTACTGCAAGCCTGGACTATATGATCTGCTTGCCAGGTTTAGGCCTATTATTTTGGGTTCAATACACCAACATTGTTCCTATTATAAAGCAATTTGAGGCCAAAATTGCCAGAATACCCTACCCTGGCTTTCTTTCAGCACTTTGAATCCCAGAGGGCTTCCTTCCTCCAGTAACTTAAAATCACCTTATAGATCATTATTCTGACCTATAAGCCACTTAATAAGGCCTGGTGAGTTCATTCTTCAAGAGTTAATAGCCTTGAATAAAAGGGGGAGGGAAGTATAAAGCAGAGCAGCTAATAGTGATATGCTCAGGACTGAAGAATTAGCAAAAGTTTCATTCATAAGTGTAATGCCTGAGTTTTAGAATTAGACAGGATGGCAGGGATTTACTGTGTGTTTTCCTCTTGGATCCCCTTGACTCAGGAGCTTTCCAAGTTTTGTGGTTCCCAGCTGAGGCTTTGGACACTTCTTGCTTCAATTATTTTTTTCAGTGACTTCAAAGTTCCCTTCCTAATACTTCTTACAAAAGTAGCAGTTGATATTGAAGGATTCCACTGTCAGCCCAGAGCTTTGGGGCGCAGGGATTGCTAGTCCTAGAGGGTGTTGAGAGGGAGCTTCCCCCACTCCTCAAAGTACTAAAGTAAGCTGCCTTGTCTGAAACTATTCTCTCTCAAGATCATGGGATGAATTCCTTCCAAAGGAATTCAATCTCTGCCCCAGTCCTACAGCCTCTTCTGGCATTCACTTTGCCTTTTATAAATAGAATAGAATTATCCTGACTTCCTCAAGCTAAGAGTTGCTTATTGCCAGGGTAATAGTCTACACTCTTCAGTGTGAAGAGGGGAGAACCCAGAGCCAAAGCCAGGAAACTTCCTAGAAAGAGAAATTGCACTTAGAACATTTGAAATCTGAGCAGACATTGGTTTGCTTTCACTTTCCTCTGTTGAATTTAGTTGCAATAAAGTGAGTATGGTTCTGTTACTTTGGATCCTCTCTCTCCTTCTAGCTCCTTTAGTTGGCAGGTTAAGACACTATTTATTGCAAATGACAATAAAAGCATTTATTGAGCAATTACTATATGCAAGACACTGCTTTAAATTCTTGACAGTACCTATCTAGTAATTGTTATGATGATTATACAACACATAATAGCGTTATATAGCATATAATGCTCAGTCAGTAGATGGTAGTATTCATTTATTCACTATCTTCTCTCTTACCCCTTCTCCCTTAAAAAATACTTGGATTGGGCTCACTATAAGCACATGCTTTCCAATATCAGAGGGAAAATCCTGGCTACTTCACTTTCCTTTCATCCAACTCCATGTAAAAGTTCCAAGATTTTTTTATATTTTTCAGTCGCCCATTTATATCTACCCCCAACTTTGGCCTTCTTAATTTACTGATGAAATTATACAAATGCCCTCATTTTCCTTCCACGTTACTTGAGTCAGTACTGCTCAGATGTCAATATATACAAATAAACTGCAGATCTGCTTAGAATGCAGATTTTGAGTCAGAAGGTCTTGGTTGGGACTTGAGGAAATTCTATAATTCTAACAAATTTCTGGGTGATACAGATACTGTTGGGTGGCTTACATTTTGTGTAGCATGGATCTAAAGAAGATCAAAGTTTCATCAGTCCTTTTTTTTTACAAATGAAGTGATTGAGACTCTAACTCAAAAAAGATAAATGCACCCTAATGTTCATTGTAGCATTATTTAGTTCTTTACAATAGCCAAGACATGGAAACAACCTAAGTGTTCACTGATGGATGAATAGATAAAGAATATATATATTCATATATATATTTCAGCCATAAGAAGAAGGAAATAACATAAGTGGATGTTGAGGGCATTATGATACATGAAATAAGTCAAAGAAAGACAAATACCATATGATCTCACTTATATGTACATTCTAAAAAACCCCTCATAGATATAGAGAACAGATTGGTGGTTACCAGAGCAGGGCGTGGGGGATGGCAAAATGGGTTAAGGTGGTCAAAAGGTATAAATTTCCAGTTGTCAAATAAATCACGTGGATGTAATGTACTGCATAGTAACTGTAGTTAGTAATACTGTAATGCATACTTGAAAGTTGCTTCAGGTGTTATGTTTGGCTCTTTTATCCATTTTGAGCCAATTTTTGTATATGGGGACAAGCAGCAGTTGAGTTTTATTCTTAGCATGTGTCTTTAAAAGTTAATAACCATATGAATTCACTCATATGTGGGATATAAAACTGAAAGCAACAAATGAACAAACAAAAACTCATAGACAGACAACAGCATGATGGTTACCAGACAGGAAGGTGGGTAAGAGTGTAGTGAAGGGTAGAGGGGGTCGAGTATATGATGACAGAAGATTTGACTTTGAATGGTGAGTACACAATGCAATATTACAGATGGTGTATCATAGAACGGTACACTTGAAGCCTATATAATTTTATCAACCAATGTCACCGTACATTTCTGCAATTGTTTCTTGAAGCAATTCCTTGATGTTGACTTGTTTCTCTCTCTTAGTTTTTTAAGATTGATTTTAGAGAGAGAGGAATGGAGGAAAGAGAGAGAGAGAGAGAGAGAGAGAGAGAGAGAGAGAGAGAGAGAGAGAGAAGCATGAATTGGTTGCCTCCTGCATGCGCCCCAACCCAGGATCGAACCCGCAACAACCTGGGTATGTGCCCTCACTGGGAATCGAACCTACCACCTTCTGGTGTAGGGGAGGACACTACAACCAACTAGCAAAACTGGTCAGGGCAATATTGACCTGTCTTTTCTACTTCACCTCAGCCTATGGGCAACTCCTGGGAGTTTTATTTTTTTAAGTTTTAAATTAATTAATTAATTAATTAATTTATTTATTATTTTTAAAAAATATATCTTTATTGATTTTAGAGAGAGGAAAGGAGAGGGAGAGAGAGATAGAAACATCAATGATGAGAGAGTCATTGATTGGCTTCCTCTTGCACGCCCCCAATTGGGGATCAAGCCCACAACCCGGGCATGTGCCCTGGCCAGGAATTGAAGCCCAATCGCCTGGATCCTAGGTTGACGCTCAACTGCTGATCCACACCCAGCTGGGCTATTTATTTATTTTAAATATATCTTTATTGATTTCAGAGAGAGGATGGGAGAGGGGGAGAGAGAGAGAGATAGAAACATCAACGATGAGAGAGTCATCATTGATCTGCTGCCTCCTGCACGCACCTGACTGGGAATTGAGCCCACAACCCGGGCATGTGCCCTGACCAGGAATCAAACTTTGATCTCCTGGATCCTAGGTCGATGCTGAACCGCTGAGCCACACCCAGCCGGGCTCCTAGGAGTTTTAC
Source organism: Miniopterus natalensis (assembly GCF_054644295.1). NCBI lineage: Eukaryota > Metazoa > Chordata > Mammalia > Chiroptera > Miniopteridae > Miniopterus > Miniopterus natalensis. The sequence continues at coordinate 70,610,952 of NC_142103.1, read as the reverse complement.
TTCTAATCTACATACAGCTTTGCTTTGCCGAATTAATACCATAGTTATTTTAAAATTTTTTTGCCAAGTTTTAAGTTATTTTGGCTGGAAATGTCTCATAACTAGTGCATGCAAGCTTTGAAGAGCTCTGAGGCAATAAATTCCAGTGTTCATAGTTTTTATTAGTCCAAAGGGAGGAGTGAGGCTTACTCAGATATTTGGGGGTAATGTTTAGAGATTTTGGGGAATGAGGAATGATGAATGTTAAGCTGTCTTCCTACTTTTGGGCCTGTAGCACACCAGCTATGTCTGAAGAGGGTTGAGGTCCTCCTCCTCCAATGAGGGGGAGGGGATAATGTCAACTTACTGAAAAGATGAAGTAGGCAATTCAAGGCTTTACACAGAGAAATTGTTCAAACCATGTCTTGCCAGACCATAGAACTCAGTGTGCCGACAGGTTGATGAGATTACTTGATATAATTTGATAGCCAGAGACTATGATAGTCGAAAACTTGCAGAAGTAGACTCTTAAGCATCATTGGAATCTACCAGTTGAGGTCTTCTTCACAGCTGTGCAATAAGCGGTTAAGAGATAGTAATGCCTAATTGTACCTTAAACTTTCTTCAAAACTTCCTCTAGCTATATTGTCTTTAAAGGTATATTTGGGATGCTGTGTTAAATTTGTCCTGTTTTGATTCAAAATAAAGTCAGGAAATGTCATCCTCATAAATTGGGTAGGCTTGAACACAGAGTAACCGTAGGAATCTCAAATTTGTATTTCAAATCCTATGACTTAGGCACCCTTTTGCCAGTCAGAAACAGTATACTCTTATTGTGAAAAAAGTACTCAAGTAAAACAGCCACTTCTTACATATTCACGGGGCAGAAGGGAGCTTTTGAGTGCCTTGCACTGTGTTAGCCCAGTATAAATATTATTTTTCTGAATCTTCTTAATAATGCTCTATGAAATATTTTCTCCTCCCTCTTTTTTCATACATAAGAAGAAATTTAGAATCAGAGAAGTTAACTAAATAACTTAGTCACACAGCTGGCATTTGGCATCTGGAATTGAACTCAGATCTGCAACTTGAGCCCTTACCCTTAAAAACTATATCAGGCTGCTTTCAAGTACTTAAATTAGGAAGGTGACAGACTCAAATGTCACAATTCTCTCTCTTTTAAAAAAATTATCTTTATATTGAAAGTATTACAAATGTCCCCCTTTTCCCCCTATTGATCATCTCCACCCTGTACCCCTCCCCGATTCACCACACTATTGTCTGTATCCATGGGTTATGCATATATGCATGTAAGTTCTTAAGTTACTATCTCCCCACCCACCCCTTCCTTCCCTCTGAGATTCGTCAGTCTGTTCCATGCTTCTATGTCTCTGGATCTATTTTGTTCATCGGTTTATTTTGTTCATTAGATTCCACATGAGTAAGATCATGTGATACTTGTCTTTCTCTGACTGGTTTATTTCACTTAGCATAATACTCTCCAGGTCCCACCATGCTGTCTCATAGGGTAAAGGATCCTTCTTTTTTATAGCTGCATAGTATTCCATGGTGTAAATGTATTAGAAGATGCTTGATATGACTTCAGTCTTCTTGAACTTGTAGAGACTTGTTTTGTATCCTAACATGTGGTCTATTTTTGAGAATGTCCCATGTGTATTTGAGGAGAATTCCTATTCTGCAGCTTTAGGGTGAAATGTTCTGTAAATGCCAATTAAATCCATCTGATCTAGTGTGTCATTTAGAATCACTGTTACCCGTGTTGATTTTTTGTCTGGAATATCTATCCAGTAAAGTCATTGATGTGTTAAAGTCTCCTATTATGACTGTACTGCTGTTGATCTTTCCTTTAAAGTCCTCCAGAAGATTTTTTGTTTTTGTTTTTGTTTTGCAGCCTGTGTGAGTCTTTTGTTCTGAGGTGGGTCTCTTGTAGACAGCATATATTTGGATCTTGTTTTCTTATCCATTCAGCTACCCTATGTCCTTTGATTGGAGCATTTAATCCATTTATATTTAAGGTTATTATTGATAGATATTTACCTATTGCCGTTTTATTTCTTTATGACTATGTTTCTTGTTCTCTCTATTGCAGCTTCTTATTACAGAAGTCCCTTTAACATTTCCTACAATGCTGGTTTGGTGGTGATAAACTCCTTTAGCCTTTTTTGGTCTGGAAAGATCTTTATTTCACCATCTATTTTGAGTGACAGGTTTGCTGGATAGAGTAGTCTTGGTTTCATATCCTTGTTTTGCATTACCTTGAATACTTCATGCCATTCCCTTCTGGCCTGTAGAGTTTCTGATGAGAAATCAACTGACAGCCTTCTGGGAGCTCCTTTGTAAGTAACAGATTGCTTTTCTCTAGCTTCCTTTAACATTCTCTCTTTGTCTTGAAGTTTTGGCTATTTAATTATGATGAGTCTGGGTGTGGGCCTATTTGGGCTCTTCTTGCTTGGGACTCTCGTTGCCTCCTGAACTTGTGAGACTTTTTCCTTCACCAGGTTAGGGAAGTTTTCTGCCATTATTTCTGCAAACAGGTTCTCTAACCCTTTCTTACTTTCTACATCTTCTGGCACTCCTACGATGCAAATATTGTTACGCTTCATGTTGTACCACAGCTCCCTTAAACTGTCCTCCTCTTTTTTTAATTGTTTTTTCTTTTTGGATCTCTGATTGAGTGATTTTTTTCTACCCTGTCTTCTAATTTACTGATTCAATCCTCAGTTTCCCCTATTCTGGTGTTCATAACTTCCAATGATTTTTTAGTTTTATTTCTACTATGTCATTATTAATTTCCTCATAGTTTCCATATCTTTTCTCATGCTGTTGAGCATCCTTATGATTAGTATTCTGAACTCTATATCTTCAGATTGCTTATCTCCATTTCATTTAGCTATTTTTCTGGAGAATACTTTTGTTCTTTCATTTGGGGCTTGTTTTTTGTCTCCTCATTTTGGCTGCCTGTTTGGATTTGTTTCTGTGTATTAGGTAGATCTGCTAGGACTCTCAGTCTTTTGAATGGTCTCTGGTGCAGGCCAATATCAGACACTGTTTGTGACTGGCCTTGAGGACCCTGTTTGAAGTTTTCCACACTTCACAGCTTATTGTTCCCTCTGCTGGGGCTGGGTGTCACAACTGTCTTTTATAAATATTTTTTGTTATTAACTGTTCCACCTTCTCATTGTCTTACTTTGAAAGGGAATAAAATCATAGAAATAACAGAAGCCTTGGAATGAAAGTAGATAATGGAGGTTGTTTCTACCTAAGGGCTTTCATAGCACTAAACCCAACATTCTGACGATGTCTTAGCCATGTCTTCTGCTAGTACCTAGCACATAGAAGGAGACCAGAAAATATTTGTTGAATTAATGAGTGAATAAATGAGATCAGAATGGAATTATCTACCTATTTTGAGACTTCCTGACAGATTACACATATTCCTGGTCAACTATATGTAGATTATGTACTGTGTCATAAAAAATATATATACACACTGTAACAGCTCAATTTTGAAAATGAAATGTAGTTTAATAAACACCGCCTTTATAATTACTCAAAGTGTTTATATGTTTTTTGGGAAACCCTGTATATAAGTACCCAAACACAGATGCACATACTCATTTAGAAATTGCCTACAAATAACAAGTGTTGGCAAGGATGTGGAGAAATGGGAACTCTCATGCACTGTTAGTGGGATTGTAAATTGGTGCAGTCACTGTGGAAGACAGTATGGAGGATCCTCAAAAAAGTAAAAATAAAATTACCATATGATTCCGTAATTCCACTTCTGGGTATTTATCCAAACAAAGTGCTTTAAAAAGATATATGCACCCCCATGTTTATTGCAGCATAATTTGCAATAGCCAAGACATGGAAGCAATCTAGGTGTTCGTCGATAGATGAATGGATGAAGAATGTGTGATATGTATATATAATAGAATATTACTTAGCAATGAAAATGAAATCTTTCCATTTGTGACAACATAGATGGACCTAGACAGTATTATACTAAGTGAAATGAGCCACACAGAGAAAGAAAAATACTGTAAGATTTCACTTATATGTGAAATCTAAAGAATCCCCAAGAAACAAACAAGAAAAACAAAACAGAAACAGACTCATAGACACAGAGAACAAACTGATGGTTCCCAGAAGGGAAGGGTATGTAGGGGATGGGTGAAAAAAGTGAAGGTGAACAAGAAGTACAAACTTTGAGTTATAAAATAAATAAGCCATAGCCCTGGCTGGGTAGCTCAGTTGGTTAGAGTGTCATCCCCATATGCCAAGGCTGCTGGTTCCATCCCTGGTCAGGCCACATACAAGAATCAAACAATGAACGCATGGATGGGTGGAACAACAGATGGATGTGCCTGCCTGTCTGTCTGTCTTCTCTCTCTCTCTCTCTCTCTCTCTCTTCTCTCTCTCTCTCCCTTCTTCTCTCTCTAATATCAGTCAATCAGTCAATCAAATAAGCCATGAGGATGTAGTGTATAGCACAGGGAATACAGGCAATAATATCATAACTTTGCATGGTGACAGATGGTAAAGAGAGTTATTGTGTTGATCACAACATAATGTATATAAATATCAAATCAATATGTTGTACACCTGAAACTAATGTGATATTGCATGCCAACTATACTTGAATAAAAAATTTAAAAAAGGAAATGCCATCCTGATATACACAGACTCATGGAGATACACCCCCATATATATGAATACTCAGTGTATTAGTTCTTGATGTAACAAAGTACCATTAACTGGGTGGCATAAAACAACAGATAATTATTCTCTCACAGTTTTGAAAATTACAAGTATGAAATCAAAGTGTTGGCAGGTCCCTGCTCCCTCAAAAACTTTTAGGGGAAGATCCTTCCCAGTCTCACTTAGCAATTAGGCTTGAGCAAACATGGTTTACTGAGTCAAATTAACCAATCATACCCTATATATTTTATCAATGAAACAACCTAGGCTGCTTTCCCAGGTAGCAAGAACAGTTGTTAAAAATGCAGATCTCTCCAGGACTTTTACTATTTTTGACCTTGGTAAGCCTTTGTTTTTTTACCCTGAGTTGGTGGGCAGTGTTCAAATGGAGGGGTGGGGTGGAGAGACACTTTTAAAATAATTATTTTGGTTATTCGAACTGAGTGGAAGGTGCTCTGTTGATAATAATTGGGAAGGGGTAGGTTTCAGGTGCATTTATTTGGTTTGTACCGCAGACTAGAAAATAAGTAGTTTAGCTTTTGATGTTTTGTGTAGTACTCTCCCACACAAATGCAGCAGGATCCATGTGTTTAAGATGGATATGGCAAACTTAACTTTCTTATCAGGAAGTAAGTAACTAATGTTTGAATAGCATAATACTATGCCAGTTATTACTGTAAAATGACTATCTCTGAACCCTGGGACATTAAAGCATTGCTTACATACTTACTTATTTATTTTAACAAAGAAACAAAATAGAAAGACTCATAGATACAGAGAACAGACTGAGGACTGTCAGAGGGGTGGAGGGGTTTGGGGGCTGGGTGAAGTAGGAGAGGAGATTAAGCAAAAAAAAACAACAACTCATAGACACAGAAAACAGTATGGTGATTACCAGAGGGAAAGGGGGTGGGGGTGGGGGTAAGGTGGGAGAAGGTAAAGGGAGATAAATGTGATGGAAGGAGACTTGACTTGGGGTGGTGAACACACAATACAAAATACAGATGATGTATTATAGAGTTGTACAACTGAAATTGATATAATTTTATTAACCAGTGTCACCCCAATCAATTAAATTAAAAAAATTTAAAAAGTAAAAAAAGCATTTTATTTATTTATTTTTATCTTTGTTCAGATGTCCCTTTTTCTTGCCATTGACTCATTCAACTCCTCCCCACCATCCTCCCCAGTCCTTCACCACACCTTTGTCTGTGTCTTGGGTTATGCATATATGCATGTAAATTCTTCAGTTAATCTCTCCCCGTCCATCCTTCTCAAATTCTTCAGTCTGATCCATGCTTCCAAGTCATTGAATCATTTCTGTCCATCAGTTTATTAAGTTCTTTAGATCCCACATAATAAGTGAGATCATGTGATGTTTGTCTTTCTCAGCCTGGCTTATTTCGCTTAGCATAATATTCTCCAGTTTCATCCATACTGCCCAAAGGGTACGAGATCCTTCTTGTTACAGCTACATAGTATTCCATGGTGTAAATGTCCCACAGCTTTTTTATCCACTCATCTACTGATGGGAACTTGGGCTGTTTCCAGATCTTAGCTATTGTAAATTGCGCTGACATGAACATTGGGGTGCATATATTTTTTCTGATTAGTGTTTCAGGATTCTTAAGATTTATTCCTAGAAGTGGTATCACACGGTCAAAAGGCAGGTCTATTTTTAATTTTTTGAGGAACCTTCATACTGTTTTCCATAGTGGCTGCCCCAGTCTGCATCCCCACCAGCAGTGTACCAGGGTTCCCCTTTCTCCACATCCTCGCCAGCACATGTCATTTGTTGATTTGTTGATGGCAGCCATTCTGACAGGTGTGAAGTGATACCTCATTGTGGTTTTAATTTGCATCTCTCTGATGATTAGCAACATTGAGCATTTTCTCATGTGTCTCTTGGCCATCTGTATGTCCTCTTTGGAGAAGTGCCTATTAAGGTCCTTTGCCCATTTTTTAAATTGGACTGTTTGTTTTCCTCTTGTTGAGTTGTATGAGTTCCTTGTACACTTTGGAAATTAGCCCCTTATCAGATACATCCTTGGCAAATATGTTCTCCCAAAGCATGCGGTTCTTTTGTATTTTGAGGCTGATTTCTTTTGCAGTGCAGAAACCTTTTAGTTTGATGTAGTCCCATATATTTATTTTTTCTTTTGTTTTTTGTGCCCTAAGACTTGTATCAGTGAAAATTCCACTACATGAGAAGTCTGTGACTTTACTGCCTATGTTTTCTTCCAGGATTTTTATGGTTTTGTGACTTACATTTAAATCTTTTATCCATTTTGAATTTATTTTTGTGTATGGTGAAAGTGGATGGTCTAGTTTTTTTTTTTTTTTTGCATGTAGCTGTCCAATTTTCCCAGCACCATTTATTGAAGAGACTGTCTTTACTCCATTGTATTCTCTTGCCTACCTTGTCAAATATAAACTGACCATAATGGCGTGGGTCTATTTCTGGGGTCTCTGTTCTGTTCTATTGATCTGTATGTCTGGTGTTGTACCAATACCAGGCTGTTTTGATTACAATGGCTTTGTAGTACAGTTTGATATCTGGTAAAGTGCTCCCTCCAACTCTGTTCTTTCTCCAGATGGCTGCAGCCATTCGGGGTCTTTTTTGGTTCCATATAGATTTTTGGAATATTTTTTCTAGGTCTGTGAAATATGCTGTTGGTATTTTAACAGGACTTGCATTGAATCTATAGATTTCTTTGTGTAAGGTGGACATTTTAATGATATTAATTATTCCAATCCATGAGCATGGTATATTATTCCACATGTTTATATATTCCTCTATTTCCTTTTTCAGTGACATGTAGTTTTCCGAGTATAGGTCTTTCACATCCTTGGTTAAGTGTATTCTTATGTATCTTATTTTTTTAGTTGCAGTGGTAAATGGGATTGTCTTTTTAGTTTCTCTTTCTGAGAGTTCATTGTTAGTGTCTAAAAATGCCATCGATTTCTGGATGTTAATTTTGTATCCAGCTACCTTTCCGAATTCATTTATCAAATCTAGTAGTACTTTGATGGAGTCTTTAGTCTATTCTGTGTACAATATCATGTCATCTGCAAATAATGACAGTTTTACTTCCTCCTTTCCAATTTGGACACCTTTTTATGTTTTCTTCCTGTCTGATGGCTGTGGCAAAGACTTCCAGTACTATGTTGAATAAAAGTGGTGAAAGTGGTCATCCCTGTCTTGTTCCTGTTCTTAGGGGAAATGGTTTTAGTTTTTGCTCATTGAGGAGGATGTTGTCTGTAAGATTTTCATATATGGCCTTTATTATGTTGAAGTATGATCCCTCTAGTCCCACTTTGCTGAGAGTTTTTATCAGAAATGGGTGCTAGATTTTGTCGAATGCTTTTTCTGCATCTATTGAAATGATCATATGATTTTTGTCCTTCATTTTGTTTATGTGATGTATCACACTTATTGATTTGTGGATGTTATACCAGCCTTGCATCCCCGGAATTAATTCCACTTGGTCATGGTTTAGGAGCTTTTTAATGTATTGATGGATCCAGTTTGCTGGTGTTTTGTTGAGGATTTTAGCATCTATGTACATCAGGGATATTGGGCTGTAATTTTCTTTCTTTGTAGTGTCTTTACTTGGTTTTGGGATTAGGATGATGCTGGCCTCATAAAAAGAGTTTGGGAGTTTTCCCTCCTCTTGAATTTTCTGGAATAGTTTTAGGAGAATAGGTGTTAATTCTTCTTTGAATGTTTGATAAAACTCGCCTGTAAATCCATCAGGTCCAGGACTTTTGGTTGCTGCCGGTTTTTTGATTACTGCTTCAATTTTATTAGTTGTTATTGGCTTATTCAGGTTTTCTGCCTCTTCTTGATTCAGCTTTGGTAGATTGTATGCTTATAGGAATTTGTCCATTTCACCCATGTTATCCACTTTGTTGGCATACAGTTGGTCATAGTATTTTCTTACAATTCTTTGTATTTCTGTTGGGTCGGTTGTTATATCGGCTCTTTCATTTCTGATTTTATTTATTTGGATCCTCTCTCTTTGTTTCTTAGTGAGTCTGGCTATCAGTGCATCAGCCTTATTTATCTTTTCAAAGAACCATCTCTTGGTTTCATTGACCTTTTGTATTGTTTATTTAGTCTCTGTGTCATCAATTTCTGCTCTGCTCTTTATTTAATTTCCTTTCTTCTACTTCCTCTGGGCTTTTCTTGCTGTTCTTGTTGTAGTTCCTTTAGTTGTTGTGTTAAATGGTTTAGTAGAGCTTTTTCTTGTTTCTTGAGGTATGTCTGTACTGTTGTGAACTTCCTCTCACAACTGCTTTCCCTGTGTCCCATAGATTTTGGGTCATTGTCTGTTCATTTTTGTTTTTTTCCAAGAAGTGTTTGATTTCTTCTGTAACCCATTCATTGTTTAATAGCATGCTATTTAGCCTTCATGTGTTTGAATATTTTTGAGTTTTTTTATAGTGGTTGATTTCTGGTTTCATGGCATTGTGATCCAAGAAGATGCTTGATATGATTTCAATCTTCTTAAATTTGTAGAGACTTGCCTTGTGCTCTAACATGTGGTCTATTTTTGAGAATGTTCCATGTGCACTTGAGAAGAATGTGTATTTTGCTGCTTTGGGATTAAATGTTCTGTAAATGTCAATTAAATCCATTAGAGCTAATGTGTCATTTAACGTCTGTGTTTCCCTCTTGATTTTTTGTCTTGATGATCTGCCCATTGCTGACAGTGGGGTGTTAAAGTCCTCCACTATGATTGTGTTGCTGTCGATCACCTTAAAGTCCACCAAGAAATTTTTTACATATTTAGGTGCTCCTATATTGGGTGCATGTATATTTATAAGGGTTATATCCTACTGTTGGATTGGTCCCTTTAGTATTATGTAGTGACAATCTTTATCTCTTTTTATGGTCTTTATTTTGAAGTCTATTTTGTCATGAATAAGTATTGCTACTCCAGATTTTTTTGTTGTTGTTTCCATTTGCATGCTATATTTTATTCCATCCCTTCACTTTAGCCTATGTGAATCTTTTGGTCTCAGGTGGGTCTCTTGTAGACAGCATATATTTGGGTCCTGTTTTTATAGCCATTCAGCTACCCTATGTCTTTTGATTGGACTATTTATTCTGTTTACATTTAAAGTTATTGTTTATATAAACTTATTTAATGCCAATTTTCCCTTTATACTGATGTACTTTTCACTATTTTTTGTTTTTCTTAGAGATGTTCTTTTAGCATTTCTTGCAATGCTGGTTTCATGGTACCGAACTCCTTTAGCCTTTTTTTTTCTTTTGTCTGGGAAGCTCTTTATTTCACCTTCAATTTTAAATGATAACCTTGCTGGATAAAGCAATCTTGGTTGCAGGTTCTTGCTTTTCATTACTTTGAGGACATCATACCACTCCCTTCTGGCCTGAAGAGTTTCTGTTGAGAAATCAGCTGTCAGCCTTATGGGGGTTCCCTTGTAGGTCACTGCTTCTCTCTCTCTTGCAGCCCTTAATATTCTTTCTTTGTCCTTGACATTTGCCATTTTAATTATGATATATATTGGATTGGGTCTCTTTGGGTCCCTCTTGTTTGGAACCCTTTGTGCTTCCTGAACTTGTATGGCTTTCTCTCTCGCCAGCATAAGGAAGTTTTCTGTCATTATTTCCTCCAGCAGGGTCTCTATCCCTTGCTCTCTTTCCTCCCTGTCTGGCACACCTATGATGCAAATGTTGTTTTGCTTCATGTTGTCCCAAAGCTCTCTTATACTGCTCTCATGCTTTTTAAGTGTTTTTTTTCTTTTTGCTGTTCTGAGTGTTTTTTTTTTCTACTTTATCTTATAAGTCACTTATTCTATCCTCTGCGTCATTGAGCCTGCTTTTAATTCCTTCCAGGATATTCTTGATGTCAGATATAGTATTCTTCATTTCTGCCTGATTCTTATTTATAATATTTAGCTCTTTTTTTATGTTTTCACTAAGTTCCTCGACCTTACCATTAAGTGTCTTGTTCTCATTAATTTCCTTGAGCATCTTTATAACCATTACTCTGAACTCTGTTTCTGATATCTTGCTTAAGTCCATCTCATCAAGGTCCTTTTCTGGCGGTTTTTCCTTTTCTTTACTTTGGGGGTTGTTTCTTTGTCTCCCCATTTTGGTGGCTCTTAGTGTTTGTATCTATATATTAGATATATTTGCTTTCTCCCAGTCTTGTGAGTGGGATTTTGTAGTGTGTGTCCAGTGGATCCCAGAGGTGTGTTTTCCTTATACTTCTGAGCTCTTTGTTCTTGGTGTGTCCGTTTTGTGGGTGGCCCTTTTGTGAGTTCTTTGGGCTCTCCTGTTGTGATTGCATCTAGATTGTTTTTGACCCATTCTTGGGAGGACTCTCCTCTCACGTTGGCTAACTGTGTGTCTTAGCCCCCACCACGTCGTGTGAGTTGTTGTATGGGTGTTGGCAAGGCAAGGCAATGCACAAGTAAACTGCCAGGAAACAAGTGGTATCTTACAAAATACCCTGACAATCACAGTGAAAACAACCCAAGTGAAACTAGAACTGGGAGAGTGAAGTGAGAACACAAATGCTAAAGTAAGAAAAAAAAGGAAAAAAAAAAAAAGAATATTATTTCTAATAGTAACAAAAATTTAGAAAATTATAATAACTAAAATAAGATGTAAAAAATAGAGAAGCTACTGAGAGGTAAAAGGGGCACAGAAAAGATTCTGAAAGAAGGGCAAGCAAAAAATTAAGGGTAGAGCCTAGGAATAGAATAATAGTTGAAAATGAAAAAATAAAAATACAGTAAAGAGACAAACAGAAACTAACAATTAAACAAGATGATTGGGAGATAGAAGGAAGAAAAAGGAAAGAAAGAAAGAAAAATGTACCAATGGAATAAGAAGAGAGAAAGAGAGATAAAGCAAGGGCAGAAAGGGAGTCCAGTAAGAGATATGGGGGAAAGTATAGAGAAAAATAGTAAACTTATTGGTTATAATGATAATGACCCCGCAATTAAGCGGGAATATCAAGAAAACCTTGATAGTAGAAGCAAAGATAAAACAAAACAAAGCAACAACAACAAAAAAATAAACAAAGCAAAACAAAATTCTTTTTTTAAAAAAATTATTAAAAAAATTAAAAATTTTAAAATATGAAAGTTTTTTTTCCCTTTCTCTCTTTTTCCTACGAAAAAAGAAGTCCATCAGGTGAGTTTCATCTGGGCAGCTTATGTTGTCTGAGGCACACTGTTTTGTGTGCTGATTTCAGTTTTCCTGAGTGGTACTTGTGTGTCAGCCAATTCCAGGAACTGTCTAGGTTTGGCTCTGGTGTCCTTAGGTAGTTGGCTATTCTGAGGCTCTCTGTGGACCATCTCCTCTTTTCAGCTACTTTGCCTCCCTCTTGTGGTTGCCTGGTCTTACTCTAGAGTCTTCTGAAGAGTCTTTAGGGTACAGGATGGTTAGTGTAGCTGAGGATATTGCTCCCCTTACTTAGAGGTTTCTCTGTCAGGCACTCACTGTGGGGAAGTTAGTGTCTGCTTCACAGCCAACTCCTCACCCTCTACCCTGTCCTCCAATTCTAGTTCCTCATACAATGGCCTGCTGGAGTTTCAGATTGACTTTTGTCTGTTGCCTTTTCTGTATGGGCAGTTTCAGCAGCCTGGCCTCAGTGGGTTCAATTAAAAAACATTCCAGTGAGCACTTTGCCTGCCCAGCCCCCAGAAGGGGTTTTAAGCTTTTCCTCCAGTTCCCAAACAATAGTCCCTGAGAGTCTTATTCTTATGATGTCCTCCTGTGAGCTGTTCTCCCTTCCCCCTCAGGCCTGTGCCCTGTGGGGTATATCTGTGGCTACAGTGACCTGAACCAGCCCCTTTCCTGTTCAGGGTAGTGCCTAGCCTGCAGGAGAGGTAGGCGTGCTCCGCCTCTCCTTTCCCAGATCAGATTGTCTGGTTGCACCGGGGCCTGCAAATTTCAAACTTTCCACAATGCAGACATAAATCCCAGCTTTTGCTGGTCTCTCCGCCCAGTACAAGTCAGGAAGGTGGAAGCCAATTCAGCAATCAAAAACTCAAAAAGGCACAAAGCAACACACAAGCAGAGAATCTGCCCTGCAAGGTCCTACTGTCCCTGCCCCTAGTCACCGAGCAGGTGGGGTCACAAAGTCAGCCCCATGGAACTCCCCTGCACCGCTGATCTCAGTAAGGCTGGGATGGCTCCTTGCGCATTATCCTGGCACCCCTCAGGGCAGGTCAAAAATCCCAGAATTGTCCCACAGGGAGCTCAGGTGGCTGGAGGAAAACTCCGCCCCACAGGTAGCTCCAGTCCCTCTCGTTTGGGGGACTGGCTCTCTTCCCCTTCACTGTGCCACACAGATCAAATCCTTTCTGGGGCTCAACACAGTGCCTTACAGGAAGGCAGAGTGTCCCTGTATGTGGCTGCTCAGTGCAGACCTCTGGGCCCTTTCTATTTGGGAACCTCACACTGTGGGACAGCCTTTCTTAAGGTCAGCACCCTGTGTGAAAAACACCAGTTGTGGTGGCCATTAGAAGCTTTGTTTCACTGGGAAGGCGTGGTCCCTTCCTCGAGGGCATACTATTCCCCTGGGTCCCTCTGTCCTCTGTGCAGGGCTCTCCTTCCCTTCCCATCTTCTCCGGGTGTGAGATCCCCGCTTTTGGAGGCAGGTCCGCACTCCCAAGGGGAGGGAGCTTTGCAGCTTCTAAGCCTCGGAGCCCAGCACAGGCTTCAGGGGGGACTCCTCTGTTCTACGCCCCCTGCCCTCTTACCAGACTCTATGATGTTTCTTCAGTGCTCCCTACTCACAATATGTCCACTTAGGTATATTTCTCTGGTTTTTGCAAGCTGGTTATGCAGTATTTTAGCGGTAAATCGTGTCCGTGGATGGGAGCACAGGTGCTCTGCTGCTTTTCACAGGGCCACCATCTTCCCGACCCCCAAAAAGCATAATTTAAAATAATCAGTTTCTCTATCCAGCTAGCGTAGCTTACACACCTACTCCCCTGGACTCTGATTTTGTAATTGTCATTTGGGATCTCCAAGAATAGTCACTATGTCCTTCTGTAGTGTTCCAGGGCAACCATGTTTGCCAAAGGCTGGCCATCTGCATGAGGACCTCCTGAGCTGAGAATTTGGCTAGATGAACATATGGCACACATGATAGAGAGGTATATGGGTCACCAAGAAGAGCTGGTTGTCATGAGTCATTTCTGACAGAGAGGAGGCGATTTCAGAATGAATGATTGCAGTATGTTCAGTTCAGTGTCAGAGCATCAGGCGAAGCAACATAGTGTAGCAATTAAGATCTAAGGCACTGGAGTAAGATAGACAACCCTGGGTTCAGGTCCTACTTCTACTTTCTGTGCAAGACCTTAAGCAAGTTGTTGAGCCTTTCACAATCTCAGGATGATGATACTGTACCTAACTCATGGGGATTTTGTGAGGATTAAGTGTGCTAGTGCATAAAGTTTCTTAGCACAGTAACAATAAGTGATAGTTATTTTTGATCCTCCAACAGTATCCCCCACTTCCAGGTAGCTAAGCCCTCTGGAAAATTTTTACAAATTCTGTAAGGCCCATCTCCAAGCCTTTCCTGATCCTCCTCTCTTATGACATCCTATTTTTTTTGCCTTACAATTATAAATATACTTGCCTCATCCCTCCTTACTAGACTGAAACCATCTTGAGGATAGAGATGATATATAAGTCCTCCCCCAAAGACTAGCAGAGTGCCCTGCTATGATGTGGTAGGCACTCAATATATGTTAAGGTGAGTTAGATTGAACTGATTTATATTTAAAATGTACTTACAAACAAGTGCCAGCACTTTTTGTCATGTTGTAACTCTGATATTGGCCTTTTCCTCCCTTTTCCAGAGATTCAGCATATGTTTCACATTCACTGTTCAAGACTATTTGGCACAGATGTGAGTTGGGAGTTCACAGTTTCCAAGGAAGGACCTTTTCTGTAACACTCACAGAAAGTGATAGATACCAAAATGGCAACAAACGCCTTCAGGTTAATTCCAGAAATATTTATTGAGGGTGTTATATATGAGATTGTGCTAGGTCTATGGGGGTATACAAAGCTCCAGAGGAGAAAAGGAGTGGAGGGATCAAGATACAAAAATTCTGACTATTGTATAGCTGAATGTTTGTTACCTCCCCAAATCCATATGTTAAAATCATAACCCTCAAATGTAATTGCAGTGCCTTTGGGAGGCACTTACGTCATTTAGGTGAAGGCTTCAAGAATGGGATTAGAGATCCTGCCACACAGTAGGTGCTGGGAAAAAAAAAGAAGAATGGGATTAATGCTTTATAAAAGAGGCTCCAAAGAGATCCTTAGCTCTGCCACCATGTGAGGACACAGGGATAAGGTGCCAACTATGAACCTGGAAGAGGGCCCTCATCTAACAATGTGGGCACCTTGATCTTAGACTTCTAAGCCTCTAGGACTATGAGAAACAAATTTCTGTTGTTTATAAGTCACCTAGTTCCTTGATATTTTGTTATAGCAGCTGAACAAACTAAGACAGATTGGAAGAATATATATAATTTATATAATTTTTTGGCTAGCGACTGAGGCTTCAAAAAGTTTCAGGTCCAGGTAGCTAATGAATGGTGTGTGTGATGTGGCTTTAGAGGAGGGAAGACTGCCTAAGGACCTTGATAGATTTGTTTTAAAAAATTTATAACAATGGTTCTCAATCTTGGCTGTATTTTGGAAACATCTGACATGGGGATTTAAAAAATAGTAATGTTTAGGTCCCAACTGGCAGACGTCTGATGCTATTGGTCTGGAGTGCCTTTTGGGTGCTGATATTGTTTTAAGTCTCCCCAAGTGATTCAAATGTGCAGCCAAGGGGGGAAATCATGGCTTCAGAGTTATGTTTCTGAGGGTTCCCAAAGTGGTTTAGTTCAGGTCAGTATTTTTGGCTTAGTAAGATAAAAACTAGTCTATTTATTTCAAGGACATTCCACGGTATTATTTGGAAATCTATTTCCAAATATTCTTTAATATTCTTTAATAACATTAATAGGGAAATAGAGAATAGGGAAAATATTCTTTAATAACAGAATCATTATCGTGACTCTAAGGAAGTCATTCAATCACTTATTAATTTATTCAGGAAACACTGAAAAAGACTGGATTAATATCCTATGGCTTCTTTAACAAATTACCACAAACCTGGCTTAAAACAACACAAATATATTATGTTGTACAGTAGTTCTGGAGGTCAGAAGGTCTAAAATCAGGGTGTTGGCAGGACAGCATTGTTTCTGGAGTCTCTAGTGGATAATTTATTTCATTGCCTTTTTCAGTTTCTAGAGGTTGATCATGTTCCTTGACTCATGACCCTATTTTTCTGACCTCTCCTTCTGTTGTCACATCTTCTCTGACTTTTATCTCTCTCTATTAAGGACTCTTAATTACATAAGATGCACCTGGATAATCCAGGATAATCTCCACATGTCAGGATCTTTAATTTAGTCACATTTGCAAAGTTCCCTTGGCCATATAAAGCAACATATTCACAGGTTCCAGGAATTAGGTTGTGGGCTTCTTTGGAAGATCCTGATTGAGTCTATTACAGGGACTAATGATTACAATGGCACTATGACTGTTAATATCTACTTATGTCCTCTAAGCCACATGACAAACACTTAATGCTTTTTCTTTTTTTCACTGTGGGCTGGGTCCTATGCTAAATGCATTAATGGCTTTATTTCAGTTAATGTTATGAGATGGATACTACTATTATCCCCATATTGCAGATGAGAAAACTGATACTAATAAAGATTAAGTGACTTGCTCAAATCATGTAACAACTAAGTGGTGAAGCCAGATTTCTAACCCAGGTTAGGTTCAGTAACCTAACTGTTATGCAATACAACTTAGTCTAGTACCCATGACTTTAAGGGCTTGGGAATTTACTCAGTAGATATGTTTGAGTGCCTACCAAGTACCAGACACCTTGTTTCAGTGTGAACAAGACATAGTTACTAATGGACATCGTGGAAGTTTCACCCCGCTCAGAGACTGGAAAAGGTGAGATACAAAGAAATGGCTAAGAACAAGGAAGAAAATAAAGGGCTACCAGTATCAACAGTACAGTGGGAGTGACCACAGTTCCTAGTGACCTGCTCTGCAGATGACCCCAGCAGCTTTCCAAACTAACAAAACCAATGGCTAGTATAGCTACCATTGGATGCCCTGCATATTTCACTGGATTTTTGCCCCACAACAGATTGTACTTGTAGATACCAGCCACTGGAGTCCTTCCTAGAACCCTCTTCCACCTGCTAGAGCTGGAACCCACACTAACATCCAGCCTAGGCCTCTGTAGCTGTGCAAGTGTAAGACTACAACCTAGACCCCTGCTACTGTCCCTCACTGACATGCGCACACTTAGGGCCAGCCATTCTAGCTGCGTACCTACATGACCCTGTCCTGACTCCCAACACTGGCCTCCACTGCCTTGTGCCCATGGTGAGACCCAGCAGTCACATTAAACTGAGCCAACAGCCAGTGCCCCCAAAGCTGCGTTTGCACCTACTGTTGGCCCCAGTCCTTGCTGCCTGTCATGGTCCTTACCACTCTCTGTGTGTCTGAAGTTGGATTCTGCTACTACACAGGCACCTGCAGCTGGTACCAAGAGCTGAGTGTGTATACCACCAGCTCTGGTTATCATTGCTCCCTACTGTGGTCCTTAGCCACTGGATGTGGACGTGCTACATACCCCTGAACTTGGCACCCTGCTCCATAGCCCTGAACTTGGCACCCTACTTGACAGAATTCACAGCCTGCTCCAGTTTGTTCCCACCTTCAGGTAAAGATCTTTCCGTACTGAAGTCACTCCATAAAGTCTAGAAGAGGTAACTGCTTCCTCAGATGTGCACATACTTATACAAATATACAGGAATCATGACAAATCAGGGAAACATGACACCACCAAAGAAACACAGTAAACTTCTAATACCTGACAACAAGAATGGATATCTATGAATTTCTTGACAAATAGTTCAAAGTTATTATTGTAAAGATGCTCAGAAAGCTACAAAGAACACAGATAAATGATTTAACAAAATCAGCAAATAGCACAAGAATGAAATGAGAAGTTCAAAAAAGAAATAGAAAAAATACAAAGCTCAAAACAGTAATTTTGGAGCTGACCAGTGCAATGACTGAACCAAAAAATTAAATACAGAACTCCAACAAGACTTGACCAGGCAGAAGAAAGACCAAGTGAGCTTTAAAGACAGATCAATTGAAATTATCTAATGGAGGCGGGGGGAAGAAAAGAAAGAAAGAACAAAAGAAAAGTAATAATGGGTTAACAATGAAATCAGGAAGAAATCAAAAGTTACCTTGAGACAAATGAAAATGAACACACAACAACCCCAAATCTATAGAACACAATGAAAGCAATTCTAAAGAAGGAAATTCATAGCAAAACAGGCCTACTTCAAGAAATAAGAAAAATCTCAATCTAAACTTACACCTGAAGAAACTAGAAAAAGAACCACAAACTCCAAAGTGAGCAGAAGGAAGGAAATTATAAAGATCAGAGTGGAAATAAATAAAATAGAGTCTAAAAACAATACCAAAGAACAATGAAATCAAGAGTCTGTTCTTTAAAAGATAAACAAGATTGATACTGTGCTCATGGATAGGAAGAATTAACATTATTAAAATGTCCATACTACCCAAAGCTATCTATATATTCAGCGCAATTCCTATCAAGATACCAATGGCGCTTTTCACAGACTTGGACAAATTATCCAAAAATTTATATGGAACCACAAAAGATCCCAAATAACCTCAGCAATACTGAGAAGAAAAAGGTTGGAGGTGTCATTGCTACCTGATATCGAACTATACTACAAGACCATAGTAATCAAAACAGCATGGTACTCGCATGAAAACAGACATAGATCAGTGGAACCGAATAGAGAGCTCAGAAATAAACCCATGCCTATATGGTCAATTAATCTATGACAAAGGAGGCAAAAACATACAATGGGGTAAAGACAGTCCATTCAATAAATGGTGCTGGGGAAATTGGACAGATACATGCAAAAAAGTGAAACTAGATCAACCTTCTTACACTATATACAAGAATAAACTCAAAATGGGTCAGAGATTTAAATGTGAGACTCAAAACCATAAAACTCCTAGAAGAAAACACAGGCAGTAAAATCTCTGACATTTTCCTTAGCAATATTTTTTCTGATATATTCCTTGGTCAAGGGAAACAAAAGAAAAAAATAAACAAATGGAACTACATCAAACTAAAAATTTTGCACAGCAAAGGAAATCATCAACAAAATGAAAAGACACCCTACTCAATTTGGAGCAAGTTTTAGTGGTCTGGATAGAAGATCAAACCAGTCACAACATTACCTTAAGTCAAAGCCTAATCAGAGCAAGGCCCTGTCTTCCATTATATAAAGGTTGACAGATGAAATGACTTCAGAAGAAAAGTTTGAAGCTAACAGAAGTTGGATTATGAGGTTTAATAAAAAAGAGCCATCTCCATAGCATAAAAGGGCAGCTGAAGCAGCAAATGCTTGTGTAGAAGCTGCAGCAAGTTATCCAGAAGATCTAGCTAGGATAATTAACGAGGTGGCTACACTAAATAACAGATTTTCATTGTAGATGAAATAGCCTTATATTGGAAGAAGATGGCACCTAGGACTTTCATAGGTACAGAGGAGAAGCCAGTGCCTGGCTTCAAAGCTTCAAAGGACAGGGTAACTCTCTTGTTAGGGACCAGTACAGCTGGTGGTGTTCAGTTGAAGCTAATGCTCATTTGCCATTCTGAAAATCCCAGGGCCCTTAAGAACTGTGCTAAATCTACCCTGCCTGTACCACATAAATGGAACAACAAAGCATGAATGACAGCACATGTGTTTACAGCACAGTGTACTGAATATTTTAAATCCACTGTTGAGATCTACAGCTTATATAAAAAGATTCCTTTCAAATTATTACTGCTCATTGATCCAAGAATTGTGATAGAGGTGTACAACAAGATTAATGTTGTTTCTATGCCTGCTATCATAACATCCATTCTTCAGCCCATGAATCAAGGAGTAATTTGAATTTCAAGTCTTATTATTTAAGAAATCCACATCATAATGCTATAACTACCATAGGTATTGATTCCTCTGATGGATCTGGGCAACATAAATTGAAACCTTCTGGAAAAGAGTCACTATTCTAGATTCCATTAAGAAAATTCATAATTTATGGGAAGACGTCAAACTATCCACATTAACAGGAGTGTGGAAGATGTTGAGTCCAACCCTCATGGATAACTTTGAGGGATTCAAGACCTCAGTGGAGGAAGTAACTGCAGATGTGGTGGATATAGCAAGAGAAGTAGAATTAGGAGTGGAGTCTGAAGATATAACTGAACTACTGCAATCTCTTGATAAAACTTTAACAGGTGAGGAGTTACTTCCTATGGATGAGTAAAGAAAGTGGTTTCTTGAGATGGACTCTACTGTTGGTGAAGATGCTGTAAAGATTGTTAAAATGAAAACAAAGGATTTAGAATATTACATAGACTTACTTGATGAAGCAGCAGCAGGATTTGGGAAGTTTGACTCCAACTTTGAAAGTTCTGCTGTGGATAACATGCTATCAAATAGCATTGCATGCTACAGGGAAATTGTTCCTGAAAGTAAGAGTCAGTTGATATGGCAAACTTCATTGTTGTCTTATTTTAAGAAATTAAAATAAGTATCCCCGGCCTTCAGCAGCCACCACCCTGATCAGTTAGCAGCCATCAACATTGATGATTTCACAAAAGAAAAAAAAAATAAACAAACGAGACTATATCAAACTAAAAAGTTTTTGCACAGCAAAGGAAACTATCAACAAAATGAAAAGATAACCCACTGAATGGGGGATCATATTAGTCAATGATACATCTGGTAAGGGGTTAGTATACAAAATTTATAAAGAACTTATACAATTTAACACCAAAATAACAAACAATGGAATTGGAAAATGGGCAAAGGACCTCAATAGACACTTCTCCAAAGAGGACATACAGATGGCCAACAGACATAAGAAAAGATGCTCCACGTCATTAATCATCAAAGAAATGCAAATTAAAACAACAGTGAGATATCATCTCACACCTGTCAGAATGGCTACCATCAATAAATCAACAAACAACAAGTGTTGGCAATGATGTGGAGAAAAGGGAAACCTAGTACACTGCT
The DNA here is from genome assembly GCF_054644295.1 of Miniopterus natalensis. Classification (NCBI taxonomy): domain Eukaryota; kingdom Metazoa; phylum Chordata; class Mammalia; order Chiroptera; family Miniopteridae; genus Miniopterus; species Miniopterus natalensis. Next base: position 70,590,033 of record NC_142103.1, on the reverse strand, counting down.
GATGGGAATGCAGACTGGTGCAGACACTGTGGAAAACAGTATGGAGGTTCCTCAAAAAATCAAAAATGAAACTGCCTTTTGACCCAGCGATTCCAATTCTGGGAATTTATCCAAAGAAACCCGAAACACCAATCGGAAAGAATATATGCACCCCTATGTTCATAGCAACGTTATTTACAATAGCCAAGATTTGGAAGCAGCCCAAGTGTCCATCGGTAGATGGGTGGATAAAAAAAGCTGTGGCATATTTACACCATGGAATACTACTCAGCCATTAAAAAGAAGGAAATCTTACCTTTTGTGAAGAGCATGGATGAACCTCAAGAGCATTATGCTGAGTGAAATAAGTCAGTCAGAGAAAGATAAATACCATATTATTTCACTTATAGGTGGAAGCTAGTGAACAAAATGAACTAACAAGCAAAATAGAGAAAAACTCATAGATAGACTGAGGGCTGTCAGAGGGAGGGTGTTGGGAGACTGGGTTGGGGGTGGAGGGATTGAGAAAAGAAAAAAAAAGAGAAAAATCTCAAAAAATATGTAAGTAACTAAATAATAAATGAATAAATGTAAAAAAAAAAAAAAAAAGCCACATTGAGATTGGTAGGACTGGTGGAGATTTCGAATGGTCTGGACCCACACCTGAGGTGTGGTGGTTAAGAAACGGGATGAATATGTAGGCTGCCGAGGTTTCCATTGATGAGGGATGGTTCCCAGCCCCACACTAGGCTTCCCACTCCAGGGCTGGGAAGGCAAGTCCCCATAATTTCTGGCTGTGTAACCAGTGGTGAGTGTGGCTGACTGAGACAGAGGGCTGCTGGAGACCTAGGCACTGTAAATCTTCAAGGGACTGAGCATAGATTCATTCACTCACAAACTCACTTGCTGTGAGCTCCAGCACAGGGGCAGCAGCTTGAAAAGTACCAGGGATATATGGGGAGGAAATGAATTGTCTGACTTCAGGGCCAGGGCTGGCAGGTGTCATTGTTCCTTTGTCGAGTCCTCCGCACACAGTCATGGATCTGGATTCAAATGATCATGCTGTGCCGCCACTAAATTCCTGGGTGACCCTGCACAAGAACTTGCTCCTTTCTAAACCTGTGTCACCTATCAAATGAGGAGGGTTTGCAATTGTGTGACCTCTCAGACCTCATGACACTTTGATTCATAGATTTCTATAATCCAGCAGGTGAGACAGTAAACTTTCGGTGTGACTATCTGTCCTAAGAGGAGTAAAAAGTACAATGCCTTCATATTACACATAGACATTTTTATATAACATGCCTGGGCCAAAGCAAATAGCTTCTTTGTACTTCAGTTCCCCTGTCTGCTTTGTGAGAAGAATCAAGGACTCAGAAAACTTTAGTCAGTTATTCTAGAAATGATTTATTTTCTCAAGTTGATTGAAGTGAGAGGGGGGCATATATAAAGTGGCAAGAAGAAGCATTACAATTTTATACAAACAAATCAAAGGCAGTATGATATAAAAGACAACTGAGTTTGGCTTCAGGAACCTTGGCTTCCAGTTTTACTTTTTTACCCACTAGGCTGGTTTATTCAATGTGTGGTCTTTTCTCTGCACTTCAGTTTTTCCCATCTGTAAAATAAAGAGGTTGCACAAGTTCACTGTTTCCAGGTAAACTTGTAAAATTTGGAACAGTTATGGATTTCTTTGAATGTGTACTGATATGTATTCCATTTGTGGTAATATATTTTCATTTAAAAAATATTTCATTTTTATATGAGTCAATTTAAAAAGCCTGTTAAGAGTCAAAGTCATATAGGTGACCAGTAGATAGTTTCTGAGAGGTCTTTATTATTTTTTTTCTTGATAGCTTAGGTGAATTTTATTGTGTTTTTTTTCTGAGCCTCAGAGTCTTGACTTTTCTCATCTAAAGATGGAAACAAGACAAATTCATTAAGGAGCATCTTCAGAGAATTTTTGTGAATGGGTCTAGGTTTGGGAGTCAACAGGAAAAGTTTCTTTAACATGCTGGAAGTCATAATCAAAAGAATCTTTATTCCATATTTATTTTGAAGTGATGCTATAATAATGAGTGATAGAGGTGGACTTTACCATCTACAGGAGCTAGGAGTGGCTTTAACTCTTACAGGCCGTGAGGGCAGGCATTATGATAAAAAATATATTTCAGTGCACCAGATGTAGCTTTGGTGGACTGAAATGGTACCTGGGTAAGCAGAGTCTAAAGCTACCAACCATTTCCATAATTATATCACTTACTGAGTACTTACTTACCTTGTGTCAGGCAAGGTTCACATTGGATATTCTTGTTAACTCTATAAGGTAAATACTATTAATATAACTTTATTCAGATGAGAAAACTGAGGCACAGGCCAGTTAAGTACCATACCCAAGGTCACACAGTTAGTAAGTGGAAGAGTTTGGATTCAAGCATCCATCCTTTCCTGTCTCTTCTGAGAAGCTGTTCTATTAGCTAATCCCCCACAAAAGTTACCAAATACACTTGATTAAATATGAACCTATCTAACTTGTGGTCAGGTTATATCTTGAGCAGCAGTTTTCCCCTGCTTTGTCTTTTTACTCTGTGCTTTTCTAGCTCATTCTTTTGGGATCCAGAGTGCTTTTGCTCTAAAATTAAAGCTGGTACTGTGTGGCATTGGCAGTTTGAGGTGTAGCATCTGGCCAAAGGGATCTGACTGCAAGCTTGAGAGCGCACATGGAGCTGGACATGGCAGCGACAAGTGTGATGAGTTGGAGCCAGCCAGGGACTCTGAGAGGAAGACTGTCTCTTTTGCAATAGAGTACTTATGAGAGAAAAGGTGGCCTGATGGAATCCAATGATAAGAATTGATGAAAGGGCTTATGAAAAATAATTACTCTCATCTCCACTCCCCACCCCTCCCCCCAACATCATGGCCTTGTTTTATGCCAGAAATCTGTGTTATGGACAAAGGGCCAGAAACTTGTAACTTCCTAAAGAAAGCTTGGAAAGCTGGGCGGATTGAGAAAGAGGGTGAGTACCAGCTTGGTGTGGTTATATTTCTTCACTTTAAACAATAACATTTATGGAATACTATGCAGCTGTAAAGAAGAAGAATCTCGTACCCTTTGGGACAGTATGGATGGACCTGGAGAATATTATGCTAAGTGAAATAAGCCAGGCAGAGAAAGACAAATATCACATGATCTCACTTATATGTGGAATCTAAAGAACTTAATAAACTGATGAACAGAATAGACTCAAAAAAAATAAATCAATAAATAAACAATAACATTTAAAAATTTCCAGCTTTATTAAGATAATATTGACATATATCATTGTGTAAGTTTAAGGTATATAACATGATGATTTGATATACATATATTTTGCAAAAGGTTTACCACAATATAAATTTAATTAACACATCCATCACCTCACATAAATACCATTTATTATTCGTGGTGGTAACATTTAATATGTTCTTTTAGCTACTTTCAAGTATATAATACAATATTGTTAACTATAGTCACCAGGCTGTACATTAGGTTCCCATAAGTTATTCATCTTATAATTGGAAGTTTGTACCCTTTGACCAGCATCTTCCCATTTCCCCCACCCCTCCAGCCCCTGGCAACTACCATTCTACTCTTTGCATCTATGAATTTGACTTTTTCATACTACACATATAAGTGAGACCACACAGTATTTGTCTTTCTCTGTCTCACTCATTTTACTTAGTATAATGCCCTCAAAGTCCATCCATGTTGTTGAAAATGGAAGAATTTCCTCTTTTTATGCTTGAATTATATATATATATAATTGTCTTTATTCACTTATCCATCAATGGGCACTTAGGTCATTTCCCTATCTAAGCTATTGTGAATAATACTGCAGTGAACACAAGGGTGCAGAAATTTCTTCAAGACAGTGATTTAATTTCTTATGATATATACCCAGAAGTAGAATTGCTGGATTATATAGTAGTTCTAGTTTCAATTTTTTGAGGAACCTCTATACTCTTTTTAATAGTGGCTATACCCATTTAGATCCCCTCCCAAAGTACACAAGGGTTCCCTTTTCTCCACATCCTCACCAACAAATTTGTTATATCTTGTCATTTTTATAACAGCTATTCTAACAGGTGTGAGGTGATATCTCATTGTGATTTTGATTTAAATTTCCCTAGCGCATAGTGATGTTGAACACCTTTTCATATGCCTGTTGACCATCTGTATGTCTTTGACAAAAATCTCTTATTGAGATCTTCTGCCCATTTTTAATTGGGTTGTTTCCTTTTTTATTGTTGAGTTGTATGAGTTCTTTATATATTTTGTATATTAACCCCTTATCAGAGTTATCATTTGCAAATATCTTCTCCCACTCTATTGGTTACCTTTTTGTTTTTTTGATGGTTTCTTGTGCTATGTAAAGCTTTTAAGTTCAATGTAGTCTCATTTGTTATTTTTGCTTTTGTTTTCCTTGACTTTGGAATCAAATTCACAAGAACACCTTTGAGACCAATGTCTAGAAGCTTAATGCCTATGTTTTCTTTTATGTATTTTATTGTATCATGTCTCATATTCAAGTCTTTAATCCATTTGAGTTAATTTTGGTGTATGGTGTAAGATAGTGGTTTAGTTTCATTCATTTGCATATGGCTGTCCAGTTTTACCAACAGCATTTATTGAAGAGACTTTCCTTTCTTCATCATATATTCTTGGCTCCTTTGTCATAAATTAATTGCCTATATATATGGCTTTATTTCTGGGCTTTCAATTCTGTTCCATTGCTCTGTGTATCCATTTTTCTGCCAATAGCATGCTGTTTTGATTACTATACCTTTGTTGTATAGTTCGAAATCAGAGAGTGTGATGCCTCAAGCTTTTTTCTTTTTTCTCAAGATTGCTATGGCTATCCAGGGTGTTTTGTGATTCCATACAAATTTTAGGATTTTGTGTTCTGTTTCTGTGAAAAATGCCACACCGGCCAGGGCTGTGTATATATATTTTGTTTTAACTGAGCCAAATCTGTGATACTGTGCCAAGAGATTATAATTTAGTGTGTTTTTGATTATGTATATATATATTTTCTGTGTATGTATATCTCAATCATATTCTCTATATATTTAACATACACTCATAGGTTCTTAGACTGGTGGGGGATGTGGAAGTCTGAAATGGGAGGAAATTCCTGGAGAAGAAGTGGATATAGAGTAGGTTGGGTATAACTCTTGCCAGACCCAACCTGGCTTTTATTAAATCTGTGAGGACTTCTATCATCTGAGCCCTAGTGTGGAGAAGTATTTGACATAGTTCCCTCATAGTACTCCTCAGAAGTGAGGAAGCCTGTGTGTGAAAGAAAGAGTTGAGGAAAGTCAGAGACTGGTCTGCTTCTCACAGAGCATTTTCCCCTCCTGCTGGGGTCCTCTTTGACAAAAGAGAGCTTTGATTTTCTTTGCCAAGGGTGAGGAGGGGCAAGATAATGGAGGGAAAGTGAAAATGTTGCCACTGTCTTTGCTGCCCGATCCCCAGGGAGCGTTATGGGAAGGGTGAGGAGGCAGCTCAGGAGAGGCAAGTTGGCTATAAAAAAGCAGTCTCATTACCACACCAAGTTCCATTTATTTCTAATCACTTAAAAGCCATTGGTTTTTTAAAAAAAAATATGTTTCTATTGACTTTTAGAAAGAAAAGAACAGAGAGAGAGAGAGAAACATCAATGTGTGAGAGACATCGATCAGCTGCCTCCTGCACACCGCCTGTCTGGAATCGAACAGGTGACCTTTTAGTGCATGGGTCAGTGCTCAACCACTGAGCCATACCAGGCGGGCAAAAAGCCATTGGTTTTTTTATTTTTGTTTTAGTGTTGTCTATTTTCTGTATGATGATTACTTTTTCAGTTACCAAAGGAGTTGGCTTCTCCAGTGTGCCTGCAGACAAAAGAGTAGGTTGTGGGCATTCAGGTCTGAGGTTGCATGAGCTAGGGGGCCATGTAGGTACTCTTTGGCTACTAGGAAGCCAGAAGCCCGCAGGTGGCCACCTCATAGATGATAGCTACTCCATTTAGACCTTTTTACACTTGTGGAAGGTGTCTTAAAAGATACTTATGGCCCTGGCCAGAGTGGCTCAGTTGGTTGAGCATCATACTGTGGACCAAAAGGTTGTGGATTTGATTCCTGGTCAGGGCACATATCTGGGTTGCAGGTTCGATCCCTGGTTGGGGCACATATAGAAGGCGAACAATTGATGTTTATTGGTGTTTCTCTTGCTCTCTTTGTTTTCCTCCCTCTCTCGCAGCGTGTCCTTGGGTGAGGATTAAAAAAGACACTTATAAAGAGTTTGTGTGTATATATTTGCATATGTGTTATCTGTTGAAATCTATGTGTGTCTGTCGCTGGCTTCAGTTCCCAAGTGGCCCTCAACCACAATTTTTACTTACATCTTGGCTAGTCCCACTCCTATGTTTCTTCCTTTGGTTGGTTGACTACCTGAGAGGCCCTGGCTTCCCCACTTAGCATCCTACTCTAGCTCTATATCCATGCAAAGCAGTGACTCCTCCTTAATTTCCATCCATGCCTCCTAACCATATCAAATTAAAAAAAAAAAAATTACGTGGCTAATTGACAGTTTCTCAATCTTATATTAAGTGTAAATAAAAGCACCCCTGAAATCTTTACTTTTAACTAATCTGTAATATGTAACTGAAGAAAATAGTATTCTTATTTTGTAAATTCAGCTTCAAGACAAGTCCTTTAGTTTCCCTACCTTCTTTACAACCCAACTTACTGCCCCTAAGCTTCTTTAAAGTGGGAATTCTTGATGCTATCACTGTCTTGCCTTGCTTTTCTCCTTCTGTCTCGCGTAGTCTCATTTTTACTCCACACCCTGATGCCAACCATGCCCAGCTTTAGGTAGGATGCCTAGGGACATTCAACTTCCAGCAGTGGCCCTCTGAAGGCTCAGAATATCATTTTTCAGCCTTGGTAATATAGGAAGCTTTTGTTGAATCCTTTCTACTTTTAAACTAATACTGTTGCCCACTGTCCAGCTGACCTTTGTGCAGTGGTTTATCTTAAGGGATATCCTATTCCAGGCAGCTGGCTAGATGTCCCACTAGTTTTCTGTGCTCCTCTCCCTGCACAAAGGACTAGAGAGAGGAAAGAAATGGAACAAAAGCCCTCCAGGTGCTCCATTTATAGTAGCTCTGCAGAAAGGTCCATGGTCCCCTAAGCCTTGGGATGGTAGGTGTTACCAGCCCCAGCAACATGCCTTTGCTTATCCCTTCCTGCCCCCTCCTGCTAGCCTTTCAGGACCTTTCCCCTCCTCTCTTTTGTTTTTATCAGGGTGGGAGATTAAGAGAATATAGGCCACTTATTTCCTTTGAAGCCCAAGGAAAAATAAATGCTGAGTATTGGAGGGCATGTATCCAAGGTGGCTGAGAGTTTGACTTTTCCTATATTTTCTCAAGGAATCTTGCTTCTTTTTGAACATTGTAACTGAAGCATGCCTGGGACCTAAGGAAAGCAATAAATTTAGACCCTATACACATATATCTTCCTGTCCAAGACTGTGCAGTGAGTAATCAAGAAAGAAAAGGATAAAAGGTAAAAGAAGGGGAGAGGATGGAGAGAGTCTGGAAAGAAAGAAGCAGCAGGAAGGGCAGGCTGAAGTCAGAAAAGAGGAGAAAAATAAAGAGGAGAGAAAGGGTAAAGAGAAGGTCTCTGAATGGGCAGGACTTCCTTTTTTTTCTACTTGTGTTATTGTTGCTTTTAGATGTCTGTCCTGAGTCCTTTGGTTTTCATCTGGCTGTAATTCTCTCAGCCTACCCTGAAAGTTTTATTCTGACCTACATAGTCTTTTCGCAAAGACAGAAAAGCAGAATTGTGATATATATTGTCATTTGTCTGTCTTCTTTAGCTTTTTCAAAGGCAGCCCAGTAGGGCGATTCTTAGAGAAGAGCCATGTAGCCCATGTTGGCTGAATAGAGACAGAGATTACTTTGCCCCAATCAGGGCCTCCTGGCTTTCCTCAATGCAGCAGCACCTATGTAAGTTTGTTGTGATTTGTAGCAGTTAATGGTGCTTAGTGAATATGGTCTTAAATGGAAGGATCCCCATTTCAGGGAAATACTTCCATTTAAATACCTTGAAAAATTACTTCCAAATGTGTAGGTAGTAGGAGATATATCTTGATGAGTGTCTTCATTATACAATTCCTTTCACTTAATAGATGCTTAATAAATATTTATGGAATCAGTATCTGTGTCTGCAAAGAATTGGTGGTAGTCTATTTGTCGGCTATATTTTGAGTAAAATTTGATTATTTTTATTACCCTTAAGGTTGGTCAGGCTTGATTATTTTCTGTTCTTTGTTGGTAAAGCCACAAAAGTTTATGGGCCACTCAGCAGAACATTATTAAAGTTAGTTGTGTGCCCTACCTTGTGCTCTGGGCTGTAGGACAGATGAGAAGGAAAACTCAATGATGGCTCATAGTCTATCTGAGGATGTAAGACTCACATACAGAGAAGAACAAAATGTGGACAGGTTATATTTGGAAGTGAGCACGGTAAAGTGTAAAGGTTTGGAATCAGTTCAACCTGGATTCCAAACTTGATCTCATTATTTATCAGCTGAGTGCCTTTGGGCAAATGACTTAACCCCTTTAAGCCTGTGTTTTCTCACCTGTAAAACTGAGGGTACCATAGAAAAGTGAAAAAATGAGATAAAATATGTAAAGCACCCGGTATGCACTTAATACTGATAGTGTCAATAGTACTATCTGGTACAAGCCTGATCTACAGAAAGATGAGGGCATTTGTTAGCTCTAGGACAGTAACATGTTTCTAATGACTCCATATGTTATTATTTTTAATTAAAATATCAATTACTTTTAAATAAATTGGGGAAGGGGAGAAATTGAGTTTCAGTCTTCAGATGTCCATTTGAGCTTCATGCTTTAAACCCTATTCACATGGCAAACGTTTGTGGCCCTGTGTTTCCTTTTTCTCTTCCTTTTCACCTTCTAATGCTACTCCCTGGAGTTCACCTTGGTTTTAAGACCTCTGATTTGCATTGTCTCTCTTAATTCCTTCCCTGATTCACCTTCCTTTCATGGTTCTTATATACTATTCTACAAATATTTTCCCTTTTCTACCCACTCCCCACCCTGAAAGACACATATATACAATAAATGGGTGAAGTTAAGGAGGTCAGGGAAGTCGTATCTGAGCGGTCCTACCTTCTTGGCATCTCTAGTGTCTTAGAGAGCATGGCTTCTGGAATGAGGGCTCTCTTTTATTGCTTTCTTTCAACATTTTTCTCTTCCTGCTTCTTAAGCTCTCTCCCCAAGTGTATTTGACAGAGAGCTAGTGCAATCTTCCTACTTCACAAAGAGTCTTCAGTAATGATTAGCCATGAAATTAAAACTTATGAAAGGCTTGACCCTGGACACAAGTCTAACACAACCTCTGAACTCCTTAAGATTATAATTTCTGTAGCCATTGGATGAAGGCAGGGGACTTGGAAATAAGGCACTAGTAAGACAAGTAAAGGGTTGTTTAAAGGAAAGTATCAATAAATGGAGTCATGGTTAAGTGGAAGAGTGACGAGGTGTCACTCATTGAGGAAGGGAACAGATTTCATAGATAACTTATAAGTGTAGTTTTTGGTTTCTATATTTATTCTCTATGTAATAGGGATCATTTACACAAGTGGCACCCAATCTAGTTGGCCTCTTCTCCTCAGTCATTCCTGAACTCTACCTAACTCTGGAGTGGGATGCTGTTGACTATTTCCACAAAAGAGATGAACTGAAGATTTTTTTTCTAGTGGGCTAATGACATTTTGGTGGGAAACAGTCTTTGGCCAAATGATATCATTGGGCAGTAGTGACAATATTTTAAATTGTAGCGCTCTGCTTTTATAAATCACTTATTATATCCATTTTTCAAATGTGGAGACTGGGGCCAGAGACATGAAGTAACTCCCTTCCGTCTAATCTTCTGATCTCCCCTATCTTGTTAGAACAAGATACTTTTTCTTTTCTCCCTAGCACTTTTCATTCTAAAATGTGTTACATTTATTGTTTATTGTCTCCCTCCCACAGACGAACTAGAATGCAAGCTTTTTAAAGGCAGGGATCTGTACCTGATTTGTTCATTGAAGTATCCAAAATGCCTAAAATAAATAAATAGCCTTAGCCACATAACTTGTTAATAGCAGAGTTCAGATTTGAACTCAGGCAAACTTCAGTGCTTACTCTCTCTACCTACTCTACTATCTCTCTGTCTGAAGCATGTGAATTATTCAATTTCTGATGCCATATAAAATATGATGCTTTCCGCAGCTGCCCTTACAAACCATAGGCCATTGTGGCCAATATAGGGAGGTCTGTGGAATCTTCTGCATCGTTGTCCAGGGATTTTCCTGGGAAAACCCTCAGCCTGCATCAAGCCCCTGTGGGCTCAGTTTAGCCCAGTTTATGTACTCTATGCTCATTTTGGGTAAAGAAGGGTGATGCCACAAGGGCTTATGCATTTTCTTTTGAGTCTTGGCTGTGACCGAACCTAGAGAAAATGATTCTTTTGTTTGATATAGCTGTGACCTTTTGGTGTCGATTTCTTTCCCATTCTCATTCCCCTTTCCTGAGCCACAAGAAAAACTCTCTTAATGAAGATCAAAAGTCAGAGGAAATTCAATTGTGGATTTCATTCAGAAATGGAAATGCACTACGAAATCCTCTCAGAAGTCTTTTTATAGTGAGTTGATTTTAGGCTAGTAGTCCAATAGGAAGGCTTGATTGTGATGGCAGCTGAAAGAGCCCCAGTGTCTGGGTCAGCTCAGCATCTGAAACAGTTTTCCAGTTTATGCCTTCATAGGAACTATGATATGATTAATGATGCTTTCTTCCCCCTGCACTTGTAAGAAGCATAAGAGAATAGGTGTGGTGCTTTTATTTTTATTTATTGAATTTATTTTTATTTTAATTAATTAACTTATTGGAGTGACATTGGTTAATAAGATTATATAGGTTTCAAATGTACATTTCCATGATTCATGATCTGTACATTGCCTTGTGTACCCACCATCTGAAGTCAAATCATCTTCTGTCACCATATACAGGGTGTCCCCCCAAAATGTATACACACTTTGAATAATTATTAATTCCAATGGGTTAAATCTTAAGAGAAAGAACACTGGAATTAATAATTACTCAAAGTGTGTATACATTTTGGGGGGATACCCTATATTTGGCCATCTTTACCCTGTTGTCTGTGTCTATGAGTTTCAGTTTAATATGCCACATATGAGTATAATTATATGGTTCTTAGTTCTTTCTTACTGACTTATTTTGCTTAGCATAATATTCCCAAGGTCCATCCATGTTGTTGCAAATGGCAGTATTTCATCTTTCCTATGGCTGAGTAGTATTTCATTGTACATATGTGCCACACCTTCTTTATCCAATCATCTATAGGAGGACGCTTGGTTGTTCCCATGTCTTGACCAGAGTGAATAATGCTGCAATGAACATAGTGGTGCGTATATATTTGCAAATAAATGTTTACAAATCTTTCAGGATACCCAGGAGAGGGATTGCTGGGTTATGTGTTAACTCTATTCTTAATTTTTTGAGGATCCTCCATACTGTTTTTCCATAGTGGCTGTACCAGTCTACATTCCCACCAGCAGTGAATGAGGGTTCCTTCTTCACAGCCTCTCCAACACTTCTTTTCTTGTTGATAAATGCTACTTTAACAGGTGTGAAGTGGTATCTCATTGTGGTTTTTATTTGCATTTCCCAAGTGGCCAATGAAGTTGAGCATCTTTTCATATATCTGTTGGTCATCTGTATGTCTTCTTGGGAGAGATGTCTGTTCAGGTCCTTGACCCAATTTTTAATTGCTTTAATTTTTTTTTGCTTGGTGTTGAGCTGTATGAGTTCCTTATGGATTTTGGATATAAACTCCTTATCAGATAGGTGGTTTGCAGATATTTTCTACCATTCCATAGGTTGTGTTTTTATTTTGTTTATCATTTCTTTTAGCTTTCAGAAACTTTTTAGTTTAATGTAGTCCTACTTGTTTATTTTATTTTTGTTGCTTATACTTTGGTGTCATATCCTAAATTTCATTGCCAAATGGTACAAACTTCCATTTATAAGATAAATAAGTTCTGGGTAATCTAATGGACAGCATGGTGAATATAGTTAAAAATACTGTATTGTATACTTGTAGGTTTCTAAGAGAGTAGATCTTAAAAACTCTCACCACACAAACACACACACACACACACACACATAAATGGTAACTATGTGAGGTGATGGATGTGTTATCTAACCTTGTTGTGGTTATCATTTTGTAATACATACATATATATTTTAAATGTCATTGCCATGACCAATGTCAAGGAGCTTTTCCCCTGTGTTTTCTTCTAGGAGTTTTATGGTTTCAGGTCTTACATTTAAGTCTGTAATTCATTTTGAGTTAATTTTTGCGAGTGGTATAAGATGTTCAGTTTCATTTTTTTTACATGTGAACATCCAGTTTTCCTAACACTATTTATTAAAGAGATAATATTTTTCCCATTGACTATTTTTGGCTGACTTTTAAAATATTAGTTGACCATATATCCATGGGTTTATTTCTGGGCTCTCGATTCTGTTTCATTGATTTATGTGTCTGTTTTCATGCCAACACTACAGTATTTTGCTTACTATAGCTTTGCAATATAGTTTGAAATCAGGAAGTGAAATCACTTCATTGTTCTTCTTTCTAAGATTTCTTTGACTATTTGAGGTCTTTTTTGTGGTTTCCTGAGAATTTTAGGATTATTTATTTCCATTTCTGTAAAAAACACACAAACCATTGAAAACCTGATAGGGATTGTATTGAATCCATACATGGCTTTGTGTTGTATGGACATTTTAACAATATTAATTCTTCTTCTCAATGAACATGGGATTTCTATCAATTTATTTGCTTCTGCTTCAATTTCTCTCATAAAAGTCTTGTACTTTTCTGTGTACAGAACTTTCACCCTCTTGGTTAAATTTATTCCTAAGTATTTTATTGTTTTTGATATAGTTGTAAATGGGGTTATTTTATTTATTTATTTTTTAGATAGTTCATTGTTAATGTATACAAACACAACTGATTTTTGTATGTTGATTTTTTTTTTTTTATCCTGCAACTTTACTGAATTTGTTTATTAGCCCTAAAAATTGTTTGGTGCAGTATTTAGATTTTTCTTTATATAAGATCATGTCATGTTTTACTTCTTTTTTTCTGATTTGGCTGCCTTTTATTTTATTTTATTGACTTTGTTGGGGTTATATTGGTTCACAAAACTGTACAGGTTTCAAGTGTAAAACTCAGCAAAGCATCACCTGCACACCCATCTTGCACTTCATCCCCATTTATCCCCCCTTTGCCCACCTCCACCTACCCCCCACACCCTTTCCTTCTGGCTATCACCACACTGTTGTCTGTGTCTGTGTTACATATATATGTGTTTTATATATATATTTTTTTTGCTTAATCCCTTCCAGGCCCCCAACCACCCTCCCCTCTGACAGCTGTCAGTCTGTTCCATGTATTCATGACTCTGTTTCTATTTTGTTCATCAGTTTATTTTGTTCATTAGATCCCAAATATGAGTGAGATCATATGGTATTTGTCTTTCTCTGACTGGCTTATTTCACTTAGCATAATACTCCGGTTCCCTCCATGCTGTCCGAAAGGGTGGGAGATCCTTCTTTACAGCTGCATAGTATTCCATGGTGTAAATGTCCCACAGCTTTTTTATCCACTCATCTACTGATGGGCACTTGGGTCGTTTCCAAATCTCGGCTATTGTAAATAATGCTGCAGTGAATATAGGGGAGCATATATTCTTTCAAATTAGTGTTTTGTGTTTCTTTAGATATATTCCCAGAAGTGGGATTGCTGGGTCAGAAGGTATTTTGACTTTTAATTTTTTGAGGAAACTTCATACTGTTTTCCATAGTGGCTGCACCAGTCCGCATTCCCACCATCAGTGCACAAGGGTTCCCTTTTCTCCACATCCTCGCCAGCTCTTGTTGTTTATTGATGGCAGCCATTCTGACAGGTGTGAGATGATACTCACTGTGGTTTTATTTGCATCTCTGTGATGATTAGTGACATTGAGCATTTTCTATTATGTCTCTTGGCCATCTGTATGTCCTCTTTGGAGAAGTGTCTATTGAGGTCCTTTGCCCATTTCTTAATTGGGTTGTTTATCTTCTTGATGTTGACTTGTATAAGTTCCTTATATATTTTGGATATTACCCCTTATCACATGTATCCTTGGCAAATATGTTCTTCCATTCAGTGGGTTCCCTTTTTATTTTGTTGATGGTTTCTTTTGCTGTGCCAAAGCTTTTCCGTTTGATGTAGTCCAATTTGTTTATTTTTAATAAGCACACATAATGCAATTTTATTCACAAAAAATATTCTTATATATAAATATCAAAAAGAGTGTGCTACAGGAGGTGTGGTTCAACCATAGGGTCCACCGTTGAACTTGTATGATGAAATCTTTCAATGCTGTGATTTGGCAATAAAAGCAAAAGTCTAAGTTTGATGTTTTTGGGAATGTGAGAACTTGGTCAAAGATTTTTTTTTTAGCTCTGCCTGTGTTAGGCCATGCAAGGAACCTAAAGCCGTTTGGATGCCTCTCTGAGGAGTGAGTATCATTAAATACGGATGATTAGTGGCATGTATTACAGCTTCTCCAGCAGGATTGGGTCTGCCAAGTGTTCTGTGCAGACATACAGATGATTACAATCGAGTGGCTCTAAATAAAATTGATTGGATCTGGATAAAGGTACCAGAGTCATTTTTTTCCCCCATACTAAAAATAACCTCCATAAAGAAAAAATTATAATCCTTAGCTATCATTAAGGCTAGAGTTCAGAAACATTTAGATGGGGAGCAATGCTGGAGATGCCTGCTGACCTCCAGCTTCTCCTAGGTATCTTCTCCTTTTCCCACTCGCAATACAGACTTCCCCATCCACCCAATTTAAACCAGGTGATAGCTTGAGACTGACTCTGAACACTGGGAGGCAGTAGAGGTTAAGCACTCATACATTCTGGCATGTACTTGGTTATAAGACTGGAATATTAACTCTAAGGGTGATTGCATGGATTAAATAAGGCCAATATTGGGCTTCTCACAGTTCACCATTAATGTTAGCTTATTATTATTATTAATTATTATTATTAATTCTCTCCAGTTGTGTTCTTCAGAGTCATCTTTGTCTTCAGCCACCTTTTTTATCAGTGGTCCTTTAGCCCCTAACCAAGGCAAAATGGGAATCTCAATATTATAGTGAGGAACAAATAAGGTAATGTCTATAAAGTGCTTAGCAGAGGAGTAAGTACTCAGGATATGGTAGCCATTATTATTAGCTGCTTCTATAAAAAGGAACTTTTAAAAAATTAACTATAGAAAGCATTCTTTGTTCTGAAGATCAACAAAAAGTACTCCCCATGGATCAATCAACTATTGGTTTCTAATACCTATAGAACAATAACAGGCTAGGAGTATGTATATTCCCTTTATCCTAATGAGCAAAATCCAGACCTCTAGTCCTCCAATTGTGGTCCCCAGAATAGCAGCATCAACATTGCCTGGGAACTTGCTGGAAATTAAAAATCTTGGGCCCCACCCATGACCTACTAGATCAGAAACCTCGAGGGTGGGGCCCTGTAGTCTGTATTTAACAACACTTACAGGTGATTTGGATGCGCATTCAAGTGTGAGAACCATTATATACTGGAGTTTTAAGTGGTGCCAAAAAATCTTGATTCTATGAGGTACTTTTTGATAAATACTGTGCATTTCTGAAACTCTAAAATGGGAACAATAATACTGCTTGAAATAGCCAGGACTAGTTTTCAAGCAAACTTTAAATGCAAAAATAATTCCACAGCAAATGGTCTTTTGGTGGTCACTATGGAATAGTGTCTCCTGCTTTATTCCTACTGGGGTCATTAGCTGAGACTTCCCTGTTCTCATTCTAACACAATGTAGGCCAAGGACAGATGTGAACATGCAAAAAGGACTGTCATTTGGCAAAACTTGTGCAGGTTTAAAGTCGGTCCTTACCAAGATCTCTAGAACCTATTTCTGAGGATCCTGGGGCATGTCCCATGTTCTTTGGATTAAGGTACAATCAAGATAACTGAAAGGGGTGATGTGCTGTGTGGTTTTGGCAATCATTTAACTTCTCTCTGCTTTAAGTTCCTCCTTTGTAAGATGGGGATTATAGTACTTATTGGGTTGTTGCAGGAATGAAATGTCTTACTACATGTAAATGTCTTACTACATGTAAGTGTCTTACTATATGTAAAGAACAGTGACTGTACCCCATTCATTATTATTATGATGATGATCATTGTTACAAAAATGTAGACTAATTTTAGCCCCAACCTCTTTCCCCAGTTATCATTTATGGGGAAAAATACCTCCACTCTACCCTATTCTCACTACTAGGACCCTTTACCATCTGGGCACATTAAGGAGCTTTGTAGATCAGAGAATTCAAAGATGAACACTTTGCATTAAAAAAAACAAATGAAGATATTATTCAGTTAGCCAGTCAGCAAAGTGAACAAATACTTATTGAGCAACTACTCTCTTCCAAGTACTGGATTACATCTGTGAATAAAATTTACCTGGACTCTGCCTTCACAGAAAGAGGTCTAGGGGGAGAGATAGGTATAGAAAAAATAATCACACAAATGCATAGTACACCTAATTACAAATTGTGATTGTTACTACTGAGGAAAGGTTTTCTACCAAATATGTAAGGGGAGGAGGGCTACTCAGCCAGAATTCCTGTACTTTGGCTTGCAAAGCATTTGACTTGTAAGGCACGTGAGCAGGTGGCAAGTCCTGGTTAAGGAGATGAGGCTACAGAAAAATAGATGAGCCATCTATGAAGGCCTTTCTTGTAGGACACACTAAGAGGTTTAGCTGTTATTTTGTGAGCAATGTGACACCTTTGAGAAATTTCCGATTTTGGAATCATCAGCCCTAGCTGCAGTGCGTAAGAGCAAAAGTGAAGACAGGGAGACCAATTAGGAGGTTATTTTGATAGTTTGGGTAAGAAATTATGTGTGTGGTTTGTATTACTAGCATTACATATACGGGGTGGGCAAAAGTAGGTTTACAGTTGTTTGTATGGAAAATAATACAATAAGTAATAAATAATTACACAAAAATAAACTGCTTCACATATTCACAACTGTAAACCTACTTTTGCCCACCAGTTTATATATCTTTTATTTAAGCTGATGTGATTCAGGCAAGTAAGGGTTATAATACGTTTCTGATTTATAAACAGTTCATCCTATTTGTTTTTTTCTAATTATAGAAGTAATACAAATTTCTTATAGAAAATTTGGAAAACAGAAGAGTATAATAAATAAAATTTCCACAATCCTTCAAAGACCTACAACTTTAATCCTATGTCCAACTCTGATATTTTTCCAATTATAAAAATAATTTATGCTCATTATAGAACAATTTTTAAATAAAATAAAATTTTCATATAATCCCACTGCTATCCTTTTTATAAACATTAAAATGTGTTTGTTTTTGTGGTAAAAACATGTGGTGTGAACACAATTTAAATGATAGTGTCAGTATACTTCTGTGTCCTGTTTTACACTTAACATTTTTACATAAATATTTTCCATGCTCACTGAGAATGTTGAAAAACTAAAATTTTAATGGCTGTCTAATCAAACATATGGATGTACTATAATCTAGCTATCCAATATCTTATTGTAAACATTTTTATTTTTTCCATCTTTTTATTATTATATTTAAATCTGGGATGACCTTTCTTTGTCTCCCAGACAGGATCTCTGCTTTTATGGGAATAAAGATATTTATATTCATTCACCCTTACACTTGGTTACCTGGCAAATACTGTGGGAAAGCACCTTGGTCTCTGTCAGATGGCATCCCTGGCCTGGGAGTCCTTATGATTTTGCTCTAACCAACCAAGAAAACAGGTGGTTGAGGGTAGGGAAGCCATATTACCCAAGGGATGGATTAAATAATCATGGATGTTTATGGGAGAGAAAAGGTGAAACATTTGAGGGAGTATGACATGGAAAAAGGAGTAGCCTTGCTCTATTTTTCTCCAGATGTCAGTCCCAGAAGTAATAGGTAGAAATCTCCAAGAGACATATTTCAGTTCAACATAATAATAGCAAAAATTTATGTAGTGTGTATTCTGTGCCAAGTACTGTTCTCCCTCCTTCCTTCCCTCCCTCCCTCCCTCCCTCCCTCCCTCCCTTCCTCCCCCCCCCTTCTTTCTTTTATTTCCTTATTTCTTAATCCTTACCCAAGGATATTTTTTCCATTGCTTTTCAGAGAGAGTGGAAGGGGGAGAGAGAGAGAGAAACATCGATGTGAGAGAGACACACCAGTTGGTTGCCTCCTGCAGGGGCCCCTAGGGGGATCAAGACTGCAACTGAGGTACATGCCCTTGGCCATAATTGAACCCAGGATCCTTCAGTTTTCGGGCCAGTGCTCTAACCACTGAGCCAAACTGGCCAGGGCCAAGTACTGTTCTAAGCATGTTGCATGTACATGAATTTTTTTATTTTTCATTTTTTGCATGTATATATATTATGTTACATAATCCTCTCAGTATCCTTTGAGGAAGGTATTGTTATAATTCCTATTTTACAAATGAAGACACAGAGGCCCAGATACATTAAATAACTTATCCAAGGTCACACAGCTACTAAGTGGTGAAGCTAGTATTCACACCTAGGCATTGTGGCTCTAAATTATTCCATTCTACAAACTTTTATTGGGCACTTGTCATATGACAAGCACTGTGCTCAGAGCTAAAAGTATAAAAATGATTGAACTACTGACAATTGAACTTCTGACCTCAAGAAACTGACAAATGGCTGAATCTGACATAAAAAGGTAGGTGTACTATAATGCAATGAGCCGTATGAGAGAAATATGTCAGAGTGCTATATGCACTGGAAGAGGGTCCCTTAGCCCAAACTGGAGGTTCAAGGAAAACTTCCTGCAGAAGTGTGTTCAGAAAAAGTATAAGGCTTCATCTAGGCTCCTTGGAACGCTTCCATAATCTATCAGCAATTCTGCCAGGGGCACTAGAGGAGGAGGCAGGCTTGCTATATATTTATTGATTTGGTAGTTAGACCTAAACCAAGGTGTCTAATAAAGGAACTCCTGAATTGGGATGAGAATTGGATTCAATAATTGATTGCTAAAGTTCAATTATTTATATTTCACCTTTATGATTTAGACCATATCTGAGTACCATCTGTACCATTATTTACTTAATATGCTTCCTTAAATAAACATACTTATTTTACTAAAACTATTTTATCAAAAATAGCACTACCATAAATAGAGAACTAGTTTTACTCCCCATAAATAGAATGTGTACTATTAGAAACTATTTATCTATATACCACCTAAGATAATTCCTAATATTGCTATTGGAATGCATACCACATGTTGAAAAACATTGGATAAAAATAATCCCTTCGGGCTCCTCCTACATCAACATTCTGTGCTTGGGTGAATAACTCTTGCATCCAATGTGTGCCTGCAATATTTTATTTTCAAAGTATTTGTGTATATTCTTTCTACCTGTCGTTCAATTAGTTCTGATCATTTCATCCATGTTTACACTATGTAAGCAGGTGTAATTGCCTGTATCTCCATGACATGCTAATTAGATTCTTTTCCCAGATCAAATAATTTATCTCACCTTAGGAAGTGAATTACTACTGCTAATCTGCCTGCCTTACTCTTTTAAATTCACTGCTAGCCTGACTTGAGAAGGTAATGTCCTGACAGTGTGGTTTCATGGTAGGCTGCTGCAGTATTGTAATATTAACCTGAGGGTAAATGACTACTTTAATACAGGACCATTTGGACAAAGAGCAAAGGAAGGAAAGAATAAAGGTGCAGTACATCAATAGGTGTGTTAGTGGGAAGGTTTACCGAAAGCACCAAAGACATATTCCCCTCCTTTCTTCTCTCCATTTTACTTTCTGAGAGACGTGATAAGACTACAGTGGGCAGAGGGTGAAGGCTAATCTGTCATTGGTTTGGGAGATAGTGGGAGATGGACACCCTCTGTCAGGAAGGTGAGAGATACTTGTCAAAGTACAAGGATGATAAGTGTGAGTCTACCTTTGGGGGCCTTATAGGACCCTGGTGTCTCTGAATTAACTCAGTGATTAGTAAGTTTCTGTTCTATTTATATATTCCCTTAGACAATCGTGTATATTTATTTGTTTAATATGAAAGCAAGAATGCAAGTCTTTTTCTTGTACACTCAGTAGGGTCCTTCCCTGATTCAGGAATATACATTTTAGGAACCAGGCTAAGGATGTTATTCTTTCCTGCAGATGAGTCCGAGGCTCCCAGTTTTTCTGCTTTGGTTTGGTTGATGATTATAAAGCCTCTTCTCTCCTCCAGTTTATGGATGTGGTAGCATCTAGGGTCTAAACTGGTGTGAAAATAACCATACATACCTAATCACCTAGCCCCAACACACACACACTCACACACATATGCACATGCAGGTGCACATGCACTCCTAGTCAACCTCTCTGCTGATAAAGTTAGCAGTCTGAGGCACACCTGAACTTGTGGGAGTTGGCAGGCCTGCCAGAGCTTGCCTGGGATGGTGCTCTGCCAGGAGAGTTCTAAACCCTGGTCAGCCTGCTCCTGGTCCATTGGCCATTCCTAAGCTGAATTTAGTCATGCCTCTGAATGCCTCAAGCATTTAGTTATAATTTCTATAAATTGGTTTATTTATATATATATACAAGATGGGAGGTATGGGAAACATGGAGGTATGTTCCCAATATCAGTGGCTAGAAAGAGACTCAGTCTACAGCTAGTAGATTTAAGAGCTGTCATTGCTAAGAATAACAGTTACCCTTTACTGAGTGCTTTCTTTATGCTAAGCCCTGTGTTTTTAGGCTATAGTCTCATAAGGGGGAGATCCAGGATTTTGGGGACTCTCTTTAAGAAAAACACTGTTTCATCCCTCCCAGGGTCTTGGAAAGGGCTTATTCAAATAAGAGTCCCTGAAGCTCAATCTTTATTAATTTTGCTGTAAAGCCAGCTCTGCATCTTATTTAATCTTTTTGACTATTCTGAGAAGTACTAGCAGCATAACTAAGAAAAGTAAGTAAATAAACTGAATTTAAGAGAAGTGAAGGTACTTGCCCAAGGTTGTGCAGCTTGTAAGCTAAGTCATTGTTTTTCTCCCAGTCCCCTTCCAGGCTTTTTCCTCTCAGCTAAGTAGATTTCTTTCTCCAAAACAAACTCATCCTTTGCAGATAATAAACCTTAGTACTGATGTCTGGGATGTGTGAGGAACTTAACACTGGTTCAGCATTAGCAGAGGGGCAAAAGGTCTCCTCCTAGAAGGAGGAACATGCCCTCTGGGAAACTGCAGAGCAAGAAGAAAGTGAGTGAGGAGGGATTTTTTTTTTCCCATTAGAATTGAGCTATGCACTGGTTTCACCTATGCTTTTGCTGTTCCATGAACGGTGACTTAGGAATGTAGGGTTTGTGTTTATATACTGCTTGACCTCCCTGCCATCTCAGATCAGCTCTATCCTGTTGGGCCCCTAGCTCCTCTTGCTCTCCCCACCCTTCCTCACTTCACTCTATTCTTCCCCAACTTCTTTACCTCCAGCTCCCCAAACCTTCTTTTTGTTGTTGTTGTTGTTCTGGGAGCAGGGAAGGTGGTTTTCTTAATGAGGCTTTTCCCTCCTCCTTATGACCTCAGACTGGGCCACACCCTAGCAGTCTGTCATCGGCTTTCATGAAAAGCAGAAGCAGGAGGAGGAAGAGGAGGAAGAGGGAATGGGAAGAACAAGCATCTTGTGGGCCCTGACACATGGGGTGTCTGCATATTTCTTTTTTTAACATTATTTTTATCATTGACACTATCACAGATGCCCCTCATTTCCCCTCCTTTACCCCCCTCCACCTAGATCTTGCCCCTTCCTTCCCTCTGGCCATCACCACACTGTTGTCTGTGTCTCTGGGTTATGCATATACGTTCTTTGGCTAATCCCTTCACCTTCTTTCATCCAGTCCCCCTCTCCCCTCCCCTCTGACAGCTTTCAGTGTGTTCCATGTATCCATTGTCTGCATATTTCTTAGCTGTTCACTAGGTTCCATGCTAAATTTAACTCATACTTCTTATCTGACTCTTTGGGTATATAGAAGAAAGGACAGGCTACTACTTCAACCAAGGAGTCTTCCTAAGGCTTAGGGTGAGATGGAAGCAATTGAAGATATTGCAGGTTGCTATTTGTTTTTTTTTTTCTTAAGCTAACCAATGCAAAGGCAAACCTGTGGTGTGCCCTAGTGTTGACTGACAATAATACTGACTAGGTGTTTCAACAAAAAGGATTTATTTGTGAAAAAGAAAGGGTTGCAACCCAGTACATGCAGACATGGCAAGCCACGTGCATTTTCTACCTTGCATGCCAAGATGGAGGGATATTTATATAAGGGAAAGCAGAAGTTAAGGGAAGGGGAAGTTAGAACCATAGAGATTTATTATAAACATAGTTCTTCATGTAGAGTTCTACTGTGTAGGGTTCTTGAAATTATATAGAGGGCAAGAACTTCCATAAGCCCTAGCTCCTATAGATACTGCTGATTGATTATCTTTGCTTAAAATTCAAGTCAGTCTTTATCACTAGAGAGAGAGGGGAAATGATAACTTCTAGTTCTCCATACCTTCTCTCCACACCCTTTCCTCTCACTTATACAGCCCCAGCCTCATGCTGATTATTGAGGTGTGAAGAGGCAAAGAATATAAAGAAAAAGTCCCGCCTTTGCCATTAACTGTGGTCATGGGGTACATAATTCCATGTGAGCCATCTCTGAGTCCTTATTTGAGACAGAAGTCAGTTCTAAGAAACTAAAGGGAAATGTGGACTAATATGCTAGGTATGGTAAACTAAGAGCTCCTTCACTGGAGCCTCTTGCAGAAGATGGATGTTATCATTTCTCCCCCTAACACTTAGCATGGTTCTTATTTATTTATTTATTTATTTATTTATTTATTTATTTATTCAAAATATTACAGATGTCCCTTTTTCTCCCCAATGACCCATTCCACCCCGCCCCACCCCCCTCCCCAGCCCCTCACCACATCATTGTCTGTGTCCTTGGGTTGTGCACATATTCATGTAAGTTCTTTGGTTACTCTCTCCCCCTCCACCCACCTGTCCCCCTCCATCCCTCTGACATTTGTCAGTCTGATCCATGCTTCCATGTCATTGAATCATTTCTGTCTATCAGTTTATTAAGTTCTTTAGATTCCAGATAGAAGTGAGACCATGTGATGTTTGTCTTTCTCTGCCTGGCTTATTTCACTTAGCATAATATTCTCCAGGTCCATCCATACTGTCCCAAAGGGTACAAGGTCCTTCTTCTTTACAGCTGCATAATATTCCATGGTGTAAATGTCCCACAGCTTTTTTATCCACTCATCTACTGATGGGCACTTGGGCTGTTTCCAGATCTTAGCTATTATAAATTACGTTGCTATTAACATAGGGGTGCATATATTCTTTCTGATTAGTATTTCAAGATTCTTAGGATATAGTCTTAGAAGTGGGATCACTGGGCCAAAAGGCAGCTCCATTTTTAATTTTTAATTTTTTGAGTAACCTCCATACTGTTTTCCATAGTGGCTGCACCAGTCTGCATGCCCACCAGTAGTGTACATCCTCGCCAGCATGTGTCATTTGTTGATTTGTTGATGGTAGCCATTCTGACAGGTGTGAAGTGATACCTCATTGTGGTTTTAATTTGCATCTCTCTGATGATTAACTGCTCAAAACATTTTATTGACTAAATGGATGGAGGAATAGACAGGAAAGAATTTTGAGTTTGTTATCTCAAATTTCAATAATTTTTGTTTTTCAAAAACTGAATTTGCCATTTGAGGTCTTACTTTTCTCCACAAATAAAGTTGAGGCAGTATTACTAAAAAAACCCTAGGGCTCAAAATAAATTAGTAAAGAAAGACTTTTAATAAGGCTATAAATGGTTTAGCTATCTGCAAATGGATAGATCTTCTTGAGAAGCTTTTCCAAATTGAACCAGGAATTCATTATGACCTGAGGCACACCTAACTTAGAGAGGGAATTCTAGCAGATACACTTTTCAATATTGTACTTCAGTTATATGTTCATTTTCAGCTGCACATCACAAAAATGCGTTCATGTTTTATATAAACAGTTTAATGTTCCCTTCCATCATCTGAGGACAGAGCAAGAAGACTGTGGCCTGGAATAGGACCCTCACCTGACCATGTTGGCACCCTGATCTTGGACTAACAGTCTCCAGAACTATGAAGAAACTGAGGCAAAAGAAATTAAGTGACTTGACCAAAATCACACAGTTTGAAAGAAACAAGCACAAGACAAAAGTAAACTCAGAAAGTTTTTTTCAAAAATGACCTGAGGACAACAGAAGCTTCTGAAAGAGGTAGAAATTAATAGCCAGAGGCACAAGAGCAAACATGGAAAGTTGAGTGTTCTAAGGACAAGAAAAAGCTGAAGGAGTTCACCACCACCAAACCAGTATTACAAGAAATGTTGAAAGGACTTCTTTAAGATGAAGAAGGAAAAAAAAAAGAAAACTTTGAATAAGAATGCTACAAAGAAAAAATTCTCACTGAAAAAGCAAACACATAATAAAAGTAGTAGATCAACTAACACTAAAGCTAGTACAAAGGTTAAAAGGCAAAAGTAGGAAGATCATGTGTAATTACAACAGTAAATTAGGGGGTACACATAAACACACACACACAAAGTAAAAAATAATGACAAAAACATATATGTGGGAGAAGTGAGTAAAAATGGTAGTGATTTTAGAATGTTCGAACTTAAGCAACCATCAACTTAAAATAGACTGCTATAAACATAGCTTGGTATATATGAAGCACATGGTAACCACAAACCAAAAATCTACACGAGACATGTAAGAAATAAAGAGAAAGGAATCCAAATAAAACACTACAGAAAGCCATTAAATATACAAGACAACAAGAGAATAAGAAAGGAACAGAGAAGAACTATAAAAACAATCAGAAAACAATAAAATGGCAATAACTACCTACCTATAAATATTTGCTTTAAATGTAAATGGATTAAATGCTCCAATCAAAAGATGAATAGATAAAGATGTGGTGCATATATACAATGTAATATCGCTCAGCCATAAAAAGAATGAAAGCTTACCATTTGCAACAACATGGATAGACCTACAGGGTATTATGGTAAATGAAAGAAATCAGAGAAAAACAAATACCATATGATTTCACTTATATGTTAAAAAACAAAATAAATGAACAAACAAAGTAGAAACAAATTCATAGATACAGAGAACAAACTGATGGTTGCCAGAGGGGAAAAGGGTTGAGAGATTAAGAAGTATAGATTGGCAATTATAAACTTGTCATAGGAATATAAACTACAGCTTAGGAAATATAGTCAATAATATTGTAATAACTATACATGGTGTCAGGTGGGTATAAGATATATCGGGGTATCAGTTTGTAAATTATATAAATGTCTAACCAGTATGCTGTACACCTGAAACTAATATTATATTGTATGTCAACTGTAATTTAAAAATTAAAAAGTTAACCCTGGCTAGTTTGGCTCATTGGCTAGAGTGTTGGCCTGCGGACTGAAGGGTTGTGGGTTCAATTCCCAGTCAAAGTCATGTACCTGGGTTGCAGGTTCTCCCATCGGGCACATGCGGGAGGGAACCAATTGATGTGTCTCTCTCACATTGATGCTTCTTTCTCTGTCTCCCCCTCCCTCCCTTCCACTCTCTGTCTGAAAAGCAATGGGGGGAAGATCCTCAGGGGAGGATTAACAAAAATAAAAAAATCAAAAACAAACAAAAACAGTTCAATATCCTTTCATGCACTGGAATCTAAGAGAAAACTTTCCGCCCAGCCGGGCCTGGCTCAGCAGTTGAGCATCGACCTAGGATCCAGGCGATTGGGGTTCGATTCCTGGTCAGGGCATATGCCCGGGTTGTGGGCTAGGCAGCCGATCAATGACTCCCTCATCATTGATGTTTCTATCTCTCTCTCTCTCTCCCCCTCTCCCTTCCTCTCTCTGAAATCAATAAAAGTATACTTAAAAATATATATATGAGAAAACTTCCCAGTATTGCTGAAAATAATGTTGGTTGGAGTGGCAAGAATGCTATGTTTAGTAGAACTCCCCAAATTTTATACTAAAGCTCCGTGGCATAAAGTGATTCTTTTCAAAGAATGTGTAGAAAATTGTGCACCTGTCTCTGTGGTTCTATGTCAGTATATCTTACATTATAACCTGGGCAGATGGTAGAAAACATGAATTAGTGAGATAGGGAGTTCTTAATAGAACTACTACTACAGGGAAATTCATTCAACATATGCATGTTACTTAATCTCCATCCCTTAGTTTCCTTATCTATAAAATATGGATAGTAATAATACCTACTCAATAAACATGTCAGAAGAATTCAGTGTACAATACACACACACACAGCTGGGAACAGAGCTTGGCACATAGTTAATGCTCAGGAACTATTATTATTGTTAATAATATTACCTGGCACATAGATTACAGAAATGGTAACACCTGGTGCCTAAACTCAGGGACTTTATAGTCTAGTGCAGAGAGCAATTATATCACCAAATGTGTGCCCTGAGGTAGAGAAGGACACAGAGGAATCAATGGTCAGTTTTGCCTGAAGGAATTAAGTATGGAGGGGAGATGATCTTGAGTTAATCCTTTTAAGTAGGATTAACAGAGTTTAAGCCATTTGAAACAGAGAAGGTAAGGTGAGCCAAAGCATAGATATGGAAACAGGCATTCTCAGGGATTATAATATAGGTTAGGTTCCAGAAACCACCAAAATATCGGCTGTTTCAGAGGTAGGCTGAGTCCAGATCACAACAGTGTAGAACAGTGATTTTCAACCTGGGTGCCACAAGAGTTTTTAAAACATGCAGTACCTGACTAGTCAGGGGTACTGACCTCTTTTCCTTTAGATTGTCAAACAAAAAATGACAACAACCAACACAACTATAGCTTGTGGGTGTGAATGCCATCTTGAACCATAATTATATAGGTTATTTATAGTAGAGTTGTGTCTTATTGGTCACATTGCATAGTAAGGCTGTGTCTGATTGGGTAACTCTTGGTACCAGATATCCTTATTATACAGTCAAACCTCATGTTTTGAATGTCTCCCATCTCAAACAATTCAGTTCTCAACCAAGTTATTCACAGAAAAAATGTCTCAGTTGTCAAATCATACTTCAGTTTTTGACCTGACAACCCTTTCATGCTGATACCTCAGCATGACAAAAAGCATCTCTCAGGTAACAAACAAAGGAGAGAATGCTTTTGTTGCTGGCAAAATCTACACTTAGCACAATTTTAAAACATAAAGAGGCCATCAAGAATTCTAATGTTGCTAAGGGTGTGAAAGAAACAATGATCACAGGCAATTGAAGAGGAAGAAAACCTGTTGTTGATTGGGATGAAAGAGCAGTTAAGCAGTGATATGTGAACAAGCAAAGATGCTGCATACTGACCTGAAAGACACCCCTGGAACAAGTCTTGAAAGTGATTCATTTAAGGCTAGTAGGGGGTGGTTCAATAAATTTAAGAAAAGAACTATTTATAGATCAAACAGTATATTAGACGTGCTGTATATAAGAAAGATTAAAACAGAATCATTTGGGGGTCTGGAATGGATTAATTCAATTTAATTATTTCTAGTAGGGGGAAAAATGATTCTGTTTTCAAACAAATTACTTCTCAAACAGCCTTCTGAAATGAATTAAGTTCGAGAACCAAGATTCCACTGTACAAGTATAAGCACTTGATTTTTTAAAAAGTCACTTTAGAGCAAAAAGGGTAGGTAATTACTATTATTATTTCTGTAAAAAAATATTGAAGTTGATGAGAACTACACTAGCATAAAAAAAGAGATAGAAACTATGAATAAGAATCAACTGGAAATGAAGAATGACATAGCTGAAATAAAAAAATACCCTGGAAGTAATCAACAGTAGAGTAGAAGAAGTGGGGGACTGAATCAGTGAATTAGAAGATGAGGTAGAAAAAAACACCCATACAGAGCAGCAATTGGGAAAAAATTTAAAAAGCAGGAGGAGAGGTTAAAGGAGCTTTGGGACAACATGAAACATAACAACATCTGCATCACAGGGCTGCTAGAAGGAGAAGAATCTGAGAAAATAATAGAGAATCTGTTTGAAGAAATAATGAAGGAAAACTTCCCTAACTTGGTGAAGGAGAAGATCACTCAGGTTCAGGAAACAGAGAGAGTCCCCATCAAGATGAACCCAGTCCAGCGGGTGTGGCTCAGCGGTTGAGCACTGACCTATGATCCAGGAGATCTTGGTTTGATTCCCGTTCAGGGTACATGCCTGGGTTTCGTGCTCAATCCCCCGCAGGGGAAATCAATAAAAACATAAAAAAAAAAAAAAGGATGAGCTGCAAAAGACCCACACATAGATACATCATAATTAAAACATCAAACATTAAAGACAAAGAAAGAACCTTAAAGGCTGCAAGAGAGGGACAGAAAGCTACCTACAAGGGAGCTCCCATTAGTCTGTCAGCTGATTTCTCAATACAAACACTTCAGGCCAGAAGGGAGTGGCATGAAGTATGCAAAGTAATGAAAAGTAAGGGACTGAATCCAAGACTACTCTATCCAGCAAAGATATCATTCAAAATTGAAGGTGAAATAAAGAGCCTCACAGACAGGGAGAAAGCTAAAAGAGTTTATACGCAGCACTGTAATAAATGCTAAAGGGACTGTTGTAAGAAGAAATGGAGAGAGAGAGGAACACAGGCATAAAGAACTAAAATGGCAACAAATGAGTACCTATCAATAATAACCTTACATAAAAGGTATTCAAATTGGAAAGGAGGAAGTAAAACTGTCATTATTTGCAGATGACATGATATTGTACATAGAAAACCCTAAAGACTCCATCAAAGTACTTCTAGGTTTGATAAACGAATTTGGCAAGGTAGCTGGATACAAAATCAACATCCGGAAATCAAATGGCATTCTTATACACCAACAATGAACTTTCAGAGAGAGAAACTAAAAAAACAATACCATTTACCATTGCAACTAAAAAAATAGGATACCTAGGAATAAACTTATCCAAGGATGTAAAAGACCTGTACTCGGAAAACTATGGGACACTGAAAAAAGAAATAGAGGAAGATATAAACAAGTGAAAGAATATACCATGCTCATGGATTAGAAGAATTAATATCATTAAAATGTCCATCCTACCCAAAGCAATTTATAAATTCAATGCAATTCCTACTAAAATACCAACAGCATATTTCACAGACCTAGAACAAACATTTCAAAAATCTATATGGAACCAAAAAAGACCCCGAATAGCTGCAACCATCTTGAGAAAAAAGAACAGAGTGGTGGAGATCACTTTACTGGATATCAAACTGTACTACAAAGTCATTGTAATCAAGACAGCCTGGTATTGGTACAACACTAGACATATAGATCAATGGAACAGAACAGAGACCCCAGAAATATACCCAAGCCATTATGGTCAGTTAACATTTGACAAAGGAGGCTAGAGCATACAATGGAGTAAAGACACTCTCTTTAGTAAGTGGTGCTGGGAAAATTGGACAGGTACATACAAAAAAAATGAGACTAGACCACCAACTTTCACCATAAACAAAAATAAACTCAAAATGGATAAAAGACTTAAAGATAAGTCACAAAACTATAAAAATCCTGGAAGAAAACATAGGCAGTAAAGTCACAGACATCCCACGTAGTGGACTTTTCACTGATACAACTCCTAGGGCAAGAGAAATAAAAGAAAATATAAACATATGGGACTACATCTAACTAAAAAGCTATGCACAGCAAAAGAAAACAGCCTCAAAATACCAAGGAACCCCATGTTCTGGGAAAACATATTTGCCAAGGATGTATCTGATAAGGGGCTAATTTCCAAAGTGCACAAAGAACTCATAGTACTCAGCAAGAGGAAGACAAACAATCCAATTAAAAAATGGGCAAAGGACCTGAATAGACTCTTCTCCAAAGAGGACATACGGATGGCCAAGAGACATATGAGAAAGTGCTCAACGTGACTAATCATCAGAAGAGATGCAAATTAAAACCACAATGAGGTATCACTTCATACCTGTCAGAATGGCTACCATCAACAAATCAACAAATGACATGTGCTGGCGAGGGTGTGGAGAAAGGGGAGCCCTGGTGCACTACTACTGGTGGGAATGCAGACTGGTGCAATCACTATGAAAAACAGTAAGGAGGTTCCTCAAAAAATTTAAAATGGAACTGCCTTTTGACTCAGTGATCCCACTTCTAGGACTATATCCTAAGAATCTTGAAACACTAATCAGAAAGAATATATGCACTATGTTGTTCATATCAGTGCAATTTACAATGGCTACGATCTGGAAACAGCCCAAGTGCCCATCAGTAGATGAGTGGATAAAAAAACTGTTGGACATTTACACCATGGGACACTATGCAGCAGTAAAGAAGGATCTTGTACCCTTTGGGACAGTATGGAAGGACTTGGAGAATATTATGCTAGGTGAAATAAGCCAGGCAGAGAAAGACAAATATCACATGATCTCACTTCTATCTGAAATCTAAAGAACTTAATAAACTGATGAACAGAATAGATTCAATGACATGGAAGCATGGATCAAACTGACAAATCTCAGAGGGATGGAGGGGGCGGGTGGGTGGAGGGGGAGAGATTAACCAAAGAATTTATATGCATATATGCACAACCCAAGAACACGGAAAATGGTGTGGAGAGGGACTAGGGAGGGGGGTAGATGAGGTGGAATGGGTCATTGGGCAAAAATAGAGACATCTGTGATATTTTAAACAAACAAAGAAACAAACAAAAAAGAATAATAATAATAACCTTAAGTGTAAATAGATTAAATGCTCCAATCAAAAGAAATAGAGTAGCTGAATGGATAAGAAAACATGACCCAAATACATGCTGTCTACAAGAGAACCATTTCAGAAC
Source organism: Miniopterus natalensis (assembly GCF_054644295.1). NCBI lineage: Eukaryota > Metazoa > Chordata > Mammalia > Chiroptera > Miniopteridae > Miniopterus > Miniopterus natalensis. Next base: position 70,558,880 of record NC_142103.1, on the reverse strand, counting down.
AAAAGACTCACACAAAATAAAAGTGAAGAGATGGAAAAAAATTTCCATGCAAATGGAAACAAAACAAAGCAGCTAGGGTAGCAATACTCATATCTGACAAAATAGACTTCCAAATTACGGCCATAACAAGAGACAATGAAGGCCACTTCCAAATACTAAAGGGATTGATACAACAAGAGGATATAACCCTAGTAAACATATATGCACTGAATACAGGAGCACCTAAATATATTAAAAAACAACAACAACAAAAAAAACTTCTGGAGGATTTTAAGGGAGAGATAGACAGCAATAAGATCATAGTAGGGTACTTTAACACCCCACTGACATCACTGTATATATCTTCTAGACAAAAAAATCAACAAGGAAACCGAGACTCTAAACAGCACACTAAATCAAATGGATTTAATAATTGACATGTACAGAACACGTTACCCCAAAGTGGCAGAATATGCATTCTTCTCAGTGCAATGACACATTCTCAATGATAGACCACATGTTAGGACACAAACTAAATCTCTACAAATTCAAGAACAATGAAATCATATCAAGCATTTTCTCAGTTCACAATGGCATGGAACTAGAAATCAACTACGATAAAAGCACCCCCAAATAATTCAAACAGATGGAGGCTAAATAGCATGTTATTAAACAATGAATGGGTTACCAGTGAGACCAAGGAAGAAATCAAAAACTTCTGGAAACAAATGAAGATAAACACACAACAACCCCAAATCTACGGGACGCAGGGAAAGCAGTCCTAAGAAGGAGGTTCATAGCATTACAGGCATACCTCAAGAAAAGAGAAAAATTTCTAATAAACTGTCTAACCCTACAACTTAAAGACTTAGAGAGGGAACAGCAAGGAAAGCCCAGAGTAAGTAGAAGGAAGGAAATAATAAAAATCAGAGCAGAAATAAGTGATATAGAGACTAAAAAAACAGTACAAAAGATCAATGAAACCAAGAGCTGGTTCTTTGAAAAGATAAACAAGATTGATGCACCTTTAGCCAGACTCACCAAGAAACAAAGGGAGAGGACCCAAGTAAATAGAATCAGAAACGAAAGAGGTGAAGTAAAAACTTGCACCACAGAAATACAAATGATTGTAAGAAAATACTATGAGCAATTCTATGCCAACAAGTTGAACAAACTGGATGAAATGGACAAATTGCTAGAAAAATACAATCTTCCAAAACTGAATCAGGAAATCAGAAAACCTGAATAGGCCAATAACAACTGATGAAACTGAAGCAGAAATAAAAGTACTCCCAGCACAAAAAAGCCCTGGTCTGGACAGCTTCACAGGGGAGTTTTACCAAATATTCAAAGATGAAATGACACCTGTCCTCAAATTATTCCAAAAAATCCAAGAGAAAGGAACACTTTGAAGCTCTTTCCACAAGTCCAGCATTATCCTAAATCCTAAATCAGATTAAGACACTACAAAGAAAGAGAATTACAGGCCAATATCCCTGATGAGCATAGATGCTAAAATCCTCAACAAAATATTAGCAAATCGGATCCAGCAATATATTAAGATCATACACCATGACCAAGTGGGATTTATTCCAGAGATGCAAGGCTGGTACAGTATTCATAAATCAATAAATGTGATACATCACATAAACAAATTTGATGATAAAAATCACATGATCATATCAATAGAGGCAGAAAAAGCATTTGACAAAGTCCAACACCCATTTTTGATAAAAACTCTCAGCAAAGTGAGAATAGAGGGCTCATACCTCAACATAATAAAGGCCATATATGACAAACCTAGAGCCAATGTCATACTCAATGAGCAAAAATAAAAAGCATTTCACCTAAGAATAGGAACAAGATAGAGTTGTCTGTTTTCACCACTTTTATCGAACATAGTACTGGAAGTCCTTGCTGCAGCTATCAGATGAGAAGAAAAAATAAAAGGCATCCTAATTGGAAAGGAGGAAGTAAAACTATCATTATTCACAGATAACATGATATTGTATGTAGAAAACCCTAAAGACTCTACTAAAAAACTACTGACTAGATTTAATAAATGAATTCAGCAGTGTAGCAGGATACAAAATTAACATCCAGAAATTGATGGCATTTTTATATACCAATAATGAACTCTTAGAAAGAGAAACTAAAAAAACAATCCCATTTAGCACTGTAACAAAAAAATTAAGATGCTTAGGAATATACTTAACCAAGGAGATAAAAGACCTATACTCAGAAAACTACAGAACATTGAAAAAAGAGATAGAGGAAGATATAAACAAGTGGAAAAATATACCGTGGGCATGGATTGGAAGAATTAACATCATTAAAATGTCCATATTACCCAAAGCAATCTATAAATTCAGTGCAATCCCTATTAAAATATCAATAGCATATTTCACAAATCTAGAACAAGTACTCCAAAAATTTATATGGAACCAAGAAAGACCCCGAGTAGCCACAGCAATCTTGAGAAAGAAGAACCAAGTTGGTCTGGCCAGGCGTGGCTCAGCGATTGAGCTTCAACCTAAGATCCAGGTGATCGGGGTTCGATTCCCAGTCAGGGCACATGCCCGGGTTGTGGGCCCAATCCCCAGTCGGTGGCATGCAGGAGGCAGCCGATCAATGACTCTCTCATCATTGATGTTTCTCTCTCTCTCTCTCTCCCTCTCCCTTCCTCTCTCTGAAGTCAATAAAGATATAACAATAATAAAAAAAAAAGAACAAAGTTGGAGCGATCACAATACTGGATATCAAGCTATACTACAAAGCCACTGTAATCAAAACAGCCTGGTACTGGCACAAGAACAGCCATATAGGTCAATGGAACACAACAGAGAACCCAGAAATTGACCCAAGCCATTATGCTCAATTCATATTTTACAAAGGAGGCAAGAGTTTACAATGGTGTAAAGACAGTCTCTTCAATAAATTCTGCTGGGAAAATTGGACAGGTACATGAAAAAAAAAAAAAAATGAAACTAGACTACCAATTCACACCATACACAAGAATAAACTCAAAATGGATAAAAAACTTAAATGTAAGTTGTGGAACCATAAAAATCTTAGAAGAAAACGTAGGCAGGAAAATATCAGACATTTCATGTAGCAGAATTTTCACTGATACAATGCCTAGGGCAAGAGAAACAAGGGAAAAATAAGCAAATGGGACTACATCAAACTAAAAAGCTTCTGCACAGCAAAAGAAATCAACATCAAAATGAAAATCGAACCCATGGTCTGGGAGAACATATTTGCCAAGGATATATCTGATAAGGGACTAATTTCCAAAGTGTACAAAGAACTCATAGAACTCAACAAGAGAAAGACAAATAATCCAATTAAAAATGGGCAAAAGACCTGAATAGACTCTTCTCCAAAGAGGACATACAGATGGCCAAAAGACATATGAAAAAATGCTCAGTGTTGCTAATCATCAGAGAGATGCAAATTAAAACCACAGTGAAGTATCGCTTCACACCTGTCAGAATGGCTGCCATCAACATATCAACAAACGACAAGTGCTGGGGAGGGTGTGGAGAAAGGGGAACCCTCGTACACTGCTGGTGGGAATGCAGACTGTTGCAGCCACTTTGGAAAACAGTGTGGAGTTTCCTCAAAAAATTGAAAATGGAACTGCTGTTTGACCTAGTGATCCCACTTCTAGGAATATATCCCTAAGAATTCTGAAACACCAATCAGAAAGAATATATGCACCCCTACGTTCATAGCAGCAGCGCAATTTACAATAGCTAAGATCTGGAAACATCCCAAGTGCCCATCAGTAGGTGAGTGGATAAAAACACTGTGGGACATTTACACCATGGAATACTATGCAGCTGTAATAAAGAAGGATCCCTTACACTTTGGGTCAGCATGGATGGACCTGGAGAATATTATGCTAAGCGAAATATGCCAGTGAGAGAAAGACAAGTATCACATGATCTCACTTATATGTGCAATCTAATGAACAAAATAAACTGACAAACAAAAAAGATCCAGAGACATTGAAGCATGCAACAGACTCTCTTATTTCAGAGGGATGGATGGTGGGTGGGAAGAGATTAACCAGTGAACTTACATGCATATATGCGTAGCCCAAGGACAGACAATAGTGCTAGGAAGGTTTAGAGAGGGGGCAGGAGTGGGGTGGAGTGGTCAATGTGGGGGACAAGGAGACATCTGTAATACTTTCAATAATAAAGATAATTTTTAAAAAGTCACTTTGGAGCAAAAAGGGTAGGTAATTACTATTATTATTTTGTTGTAAATAAATCAAAATTATACCTTTTTGTCAGATTGACAAAAATATATATTTTTTGGTGTGCAGCAGAATTTTAGTATTTAGTTTATGTGCGCCATGAGATGAAAAAGGTTGAAAGCGCTGGGTTAGAGGGTGAATCCCAGGGTTCTGCCTTGGGTGTTGGGGTACATAATGATGATATTCAGATAGTTGGGGAACTATAGGAGGAAGAACAGCGACTTTGGAGGTAGAATAAGAGAAGATGAGATGATTAGAAGATATTCAGGCAGAAAGATCAAGCATGTGGGCATATCTGTGTTAGGAAGTACTGGTGGTGTAGCCGGCAGGAAGGCACCAGGTGTTAGACCGGTGGGGTTAGATAGGACCTGGGTTCAGCAACCTCAGTACTTGAGTTCTGGCTAGGAAAGAATTCAGAGACAAGACCCAAACTATAAGACAACATTTATTTGGAAAATCACAGAGGTAGAAGAAGTAATTTGTAGAAGAAATGGGCTTAGGAGACAAGTTATAGAGGCAAAGGAAGGGCCCTTGGAGCTTGAGAGTGAGGAGGTAACAGTGAGGCACCTGGGAGGATGGGGAGATAGAGAGGGAAGGGAAAGGCAAGGGAGTGCTCTGGGGAGAGGAAGAGCAAGCTGGGTTTTCCCTCCTAAGGGTTTTAAGGATGGAGATCTTCTGGGAGGTCCCAGGGGAAAATCTGAATAGAATATTCATCAGCTTTCCAGGTGTGTCCTTTTAGGGTCTAGGTCTCCACTGATTGATTAGTTGTCGCCAGGGCAGGGCGTCATTATCCAGTGCAGCTGGTTCTGAGGTCAGCCTTGAGGTCACTGGTCTGGTTTTGTTGCTTTTCTGGGCCTGGAGCTAAAATACAACTGAAGCCTAGATGCTATCTTTAGGGAGAAAAGGTCAGGGGTTCCAAACCTCAGGACCAGGGATGTGAAAGGTCAGGGGGTCCAAACCACATGACCATCAATATGCTAGAGGAGGAAAAGCCACCCTGGGGGAAAGGTCCCCCCCTACAGTTGTCCATTGCTAGGCACCCAGGGCTTTCCACTCTGGTGACCTTCTGTACCTGGCCCATCATTATTGCTCTGCTCATGTCTGTCTAACTGCCTACCTCACTGGGCTTTGAACTTCAGTTTTCTTATTTTTCAAAAAGGGGCTTGGAGAGTATAATAGTACTTTCCAGGGTTGTTATCGGGAATAAGAAATGATGAATGAACCTGGCCCAGTGACTTGCCCATATTAGGTGCTGAATACACCGGAGCTATTATTATTTCTCCTGTCTCTCTGCTCCTTCTGTCCCTCTGCTTTGTTTCGTCTCTCTCTGCTCTTTCCTCCCCTGTAAAAGATTGGTGGTAGGGAAGAGGAACTGATAAGGGCCGGTGGTTGCTTGAGACTTCCTGACCTCCTATTAAAATAAGCTAGAGAAGGACTTTCAGGCAAGGGTAAGGAAATCCTGGAAATGTGGCTGTTATCCTATGGATTCAGCTCTACAGAAATCTTAGCAATGCCTGGCCGAGAGGTGGTCTCAGGAGATTGAGAACCCTGTTCTTAGAGGTCTGGTATCTGGGAGACTAAAAGAGACTTCCTACACATTCATAATTCTTTTAACTCCTCCTTCTTCCCCACCCATTCTTTCACCCTTACCTTCTTTCCTTATCTCTTGCTGGAAAATGCCCCCAGCTCCATTCTCCTTTGCTTTTAGTCTCCACCCTGAGAAGACACTGTGACCTCTCTGCCCTTGCTGGTGTTTTACTGTTTCCATGGAGAACTGGGAGGGTGAATGCGATCTCAGTTGCCAGCCTTGCTCTTCCCCTTCCCCATTCCTCTCTTTGTAGATAGCCCCTAACCCCAATTCCTGAATCCCTTTCACCCTCCCCTCCTGAGTTAGGTGACCGAGCAGAGTGCTTGCAAGCCTCTCTATGGGACGCGGGGGGGGGGGGGGGGCGGGGGGGGGAGAACTCAAATTGACTCGAATTATATACCTGCTGGGGCTGGAAACTGAGAGAAGCTGCTCTTGTCTCAGGGGGCAAGGCCCATCCTCTCCGCCCAGTGCCCTGCCCCACCTCCTCCTTTCTCCCACCCTGGTCTCAGCCACACCCTTTTCTACCTCCTCCCACTTTGCACCCTACTCTGCCAGACGTCTGCCCCTTTTAAGAAACTCCACCCTCACGATAGTCACACCTCTCTTCTGGGTGTAACTCGGCTAGAGACGGAGTCACCCCACCCACTCAATTTGCCCAGCTAGCACTTTAGGATCTGTCCCGTATGAGTGCGAGGTCCCCAGTGGGGCAGCTAGGTGCTCCCAAGAAAGCTTTCCCCAGCGGACCGGAAGGAGTTGTTGCCATTTTTCGCTGAAGCCTCTGCCGTGGGCTGGGGGTGCCTCTATATGTTTCCACCAATTGTATGCATTTGCCCCTCCTTTTTCTTTCTTTTTAGGAAGGCGCAGGGGTGTGGGGCGGTCTAGGCTGCAGTAAAGATTCCTGTCTTGAACGAGTCCGTGTCTGCCTCAACTTTTCATTCAAGTATTGCTTTGGGGCCTGTGTTGGTTTTCTTAGGTCTGACCCCGGCCCTTTTTTTCTAGGGTATGTGGAGTTCACAGGATGGGTGGAGAGTGGGCTTGGCCGGAACTGAATTGGTGGAGGTGAAAGGGGAACCGAGGATCCTCAGCTTTGGCCACTTCGACCCAGCGAACCAACTTTATTTTTAGCCGAGGAAAAGAGCTGCCTTGGCAGCAGGGGGAGGATTCTTTTTAGGAAGTCTGCTTTGCTGGCCCCCCAATTTGGGACTGGATGCGTGAGAGCTTTGTTTCCCTTGTGTCGAGGGCGGCTCAGCTGAGTCTGAACTGACTCCCGCTGCCGGGGCCCTCCTCCCCATTTTCCAGTCAGGAGAAAAAAGGGAGGTGGGGGGCCAAGAAAGAGAAGAGAGCGAGTTGCTGTCAGAAAGGGGCGGGTGTGAAGGAAACAGCTGTCTTGCGATCAGCTGAGGAGTATAAGCCTGGGGGAGGATGGCCTGAGTCCGGAAACATCAGGAGTTCCCAGCTAGTGACGTGGGCGGTAAGTGACTCTGGGATTAGAACCCACTCACTCCCATCTCCTCGGTCTAGATTCAGCCCCACCCCACTTATGTTCTTTAGGTTTTAGCGGAGTGGGGAGGGCATAGTTGGGTTGGGGAGGAAGGATACAAAAACTATGTGGAATCAAGTGAAACTCAAGAGAAAATGACTTTGCTAAAGGGCTCAGCCAAGAAGGGATAGGAAGGTTGGGGAACCTCATGGGAGAAATGAAGGGGGGCAAGAATGGATGGCTTTGTCTAACTTAGTCCTTCCTGGCTCACCACTCTCATTTCTCCTTAAGCAGTAAGGTTTGTCTTTGACTTAACCCAACCAAGACGAAGTTGCAGCCAGAGAGTACAGGATTCAGAAGGCCAACACTCCCAGGTAAACCCCCTAAGCACTATCAGGTACCTAGAGATGCTTCTAAAAGGAAGGTAAAGAGGGAGGTGAGTTAAGGTTTGAGCCTAGGCTACTGGGGACAATGATCTGGGTTGTGAGGGCCTGGAGGCAGCCTCAGGGGAGAAGCTGCTTTGGGTGTGCCTTCTCTTTAAGGAGAGGCTGAGCTTGGATTGAGGTGGAAGCCTATGCCATGCCCTAGCTCATTAAGTCGTGGCCAAGGTGGTTGGTTCCTCTGTAGGTGTAAGATTGAACCAAATTGCTGGAGCAAATCGACTTGCAATGGTTATTTGGAAGAACTGTGTGTGTGTGTGCTTGTGTGTGTTTAACCCTAAGAATTTGGGGAAAATTAAATCACAAAATAAATAAAAATTATTCTTTGGAAAAATATATCCAAACAGATGGTCAAAGGAACAATCCTTTATTTCCTTTGGTATTATGTTCATTGTAAAGAAAAGCATTTATTAAACACCTGTCTGATGTCACTCAGGCTGGTAATAACTAGGCAGAGAATAATCTTTAAGTGTGGGTTGAAACTAATGGAAACTTTGGTGGTTTGGAGTAGCAGACATAACAGCTTTAATTTCACCACTTACTAGCTGCATTATCCTTAACAATCTTATCTCAAAAGGAATTTGGGTAGATTAAATACCATAGTGTATGTGACAGAGGCTGCCTGCCACTCCATGAATATCTCAGTTTCACTTCCTTTTCTTACTCAGTTTGAGACTCTTCTCTCTGGAACACCGCTGATAGAATTAGTGCTTTGCTATCTTTAAAGCACCTTCCAGATGGGGAGAAAGAGGACTCAGAAGATTGAATTAGCTTGCCCAAAGGCTGAAGTTAGAACATGGGTTTTATTTACTTTTGATTTAACATTGTGCCCACTGGACTTCAGCACCTCTTCGAGAAAAGACCACTAGTCTGCCTTTCCCCTCATTCTTTGGGCAATGTAAACAGGATGATATAACCAACAGGTCCTTTGGACAACAGATACCAGTGACTCACAAATGACCTCATCCCATTCTTCAGATTTTTTGGGGGGAGGATTCTTATAGATGAGGGTTTTTAATCTTTGGTGACTATTGGAGACACAGAGAATGGGCTGGGAATAGTGTTTTCAGGTTAGCTTGGACGGCAGATAGGCAGGAAACACAGAAAGAACAGAAATATAAACTTAGTAAAAGTGACACATGCATCTAGTCCATCCTGAAAACCAAACTAGATAATGGCTCTACTTTCAGACCTCTGGGGAGCTATAGGTCCCTCTTGTTTAGGCTTTCAGGATACATTGGAAAGAAAATTGGGGAGAAAGCATGAACTAGATGGCTACCACCACTCCTCTACCCCTCACCCCTGTTATTCTAGTATATGTATTTCTGATAGGAAGCCCTTGTTGGTACAGCTAATTGAATTCCAGTAATCAAACCACCAAGCCTAGTCTAGTCATCTTGCATCTCTAGGTTGTGTGTGCCCAGTAGTGAGGAAGAACAACCATTTTTTCTTTCTCATTCTGGCAGGGGTAGTACAGTAAACCCTCGATTTTACTGACCTCGATTTAACAGACTTCACATTTAATGGACAAAATTTCCAGTCCATATGTCATATGTGAAAATTAACACCCTGTTAATTTTAAAATGCTTTTAACCAAGGTTTACTTATAATTAAATTAACAAGTTATTTTTTTGTTATTTAGTTCACTGTTATTTTAAACAAATTTTAACGAATAGGCCATATGTTGGAAAAAAACTAGTAATTTTGCTGACATAAATAAATATTACATATCTACAACTATAATCTACATATTTAAATCCAAGAGTCATCACTGGTAAACAATGTTTGGTGAATGAGCTGGGTAATTGGTTATGTGGTCACCTGGGGTGATTTTCTGCAGCAGTTTTTTTTTTTTTTTTTTTTAATATATCTTTATTGATTTCAGAGAGAGGAAAGGAGAGGGAGAGACAGAGATAGAAACATCAATGATGAGAGAGTCATTGATCGAGCCTGAAACCCGGGCATGTGCCCTCACCAGGAATCGAACCCCGATCACCTGGATCCTAGGTTGACGCTCAGCCGCTGAGCCACGCCCGGCCGGGCTTTCTGCAGCAGTTTTAACCAGTGACTTGTGCTAACCCACGCCCCAGCTATGTGCATTTGTTTACTTGCAGTGACTGGTGAGTGAATGCACACATTTACTAGACTTATTCAGTATAAATTTAAAAATACTATAATAGATATACAAAACTTTTCTGTGAAATTAAACTTTTCATACATAGTTAATTTTTATCTTTTGTTAATCCTCACTCGAGGATATTTTTTCCATTGATTTTTTTTTTAAAGAGAATGGAGGGAGGGAGGGAGGGGGAGAGAGAGAGATGTGAGAGAGACACATGGATTGGCTGCCTCCCATACCACCCAGGGTGGTAACTAACTGCAGCCCAGGTATGTGCCCTTGACCAGAATCCAACCCATGACCCTTTAGTCAACAAACTGACTTTCCAACCACTGAGCAACGCTGGCCAGGGCCATACATACTTACTTAATTTTAATTACACAAACGTGTCTACATAAATAAAAACAGGTAAACTAACTAATTTGACAATTTTTTAACATACGCATCTGGAAAACCTACATTATTATATAATGACATTTGGCTTTAATGGGCACCCCATTGCTGGAATTAGTCTGTTATACAGAGGTTTTACTGTATTGTTATTTGACACATTTATATATTTACTCTTGCCTTGAGTCAATTATAGTTTATTACCTCACTTAAATTGATGAATAGTGAGAAGATTGCCTTTGAATATATAATTTATTTAGCAAATATGTGTTGGCATACTGTGTCAGGCACTGAGAAAATTGTTTAAAACTTTTATTTTATTTCTTCCATCTTAAATATTTTCTTTTTGCCTCCCCATCCAAACCTCAATCTTCCTTCAAGTACTATTTTAGTCCTTGGCCTGTACATCAAACCTTCCTTATCTCCTCAGCTATTCCTTAGAAATTGTACATCACTATCTGGTCTGCTCATTTGATATTTATCATAGATGAACTGCCTTGGAATGTACTTATTTCATGATTTTTCCTTAAAACGGTATTTATAGTATTTCCTCCATTGTTAATCCCAAATTAAATGCCATTTCTATGAAAACTTCCCTGATTCTTGCATATAAAAGTAAACTCTGTTGAGTTTCCATTTCACTTTACCTGTATTATCTGGAACCTACGCTATACTCCTTCCTGTATTACAGTCATTTGTGTACATATTTAAGGCCCTATCCCTTTTTTTAGACAGGTGCTTGAGCACAGGTACTATGATTGTATCTTCAAAGTACTTACCCAATTTTAAACACTGGGAACATATTTTATAGAAGATCTTCTAAGATTTAGCTTCAAAAACTCATGTTTTTGTCATTGAAGGAAAATATGATTGAGATGATTGATGTAGATGATCATCTAGTACAATTGGCATCTCATTACTAAGGAGAGTGTTATTGAATTACATTGTCATATCTGGCTCATTACCAAAGAATGTGAGACCTTGTTTGATTTACTTTTTGATTCTCATATAACGTTTTCAATTTGAGTTTTATATCTGAAGTTGGATTTCTGATGTATTTATTATCCCCAACTCAGCTTTATCATCTTCCCTGTTTTCTCACCTCTAAAATGATATGGTAATTTGTGATTACAAGTAATGTAAGTAAAACACATTGGACCCAGTTCCTGACTTCTAATACATATTTTATAAGTGGAGGGTCTCATCATTTTTGTTACTTTGAGTAATTTATTTAAATATTGCTTGTGTGTTTGGAGAAGAGGAAGGTAGGTTAGTGGGATAGGAAGTTGGATTTAAATGTCTGTAACATGCTAGGTGCTTTGTATAATAAACTTAAAGATATTAACTGTACATTTATACAAAATAGATATAATGTGGGCAAACCAAACTCTGGGATTATTAAACACTTTAAATTAAGGAGCTATAACCTAAGTCTAGAGCCAAATTCATGTATTTGATACCAATCCAGGTATCAAATATCTAGCATTTTGCCATTTTTTTTGTAACCTCAATCTCATCATGTCTAAAATAGAATATGTCATTAGCCCTAGACTCTTCCCCCACCCCTCATTCAAGACTTTTCCTTTTCACTTCCCTGGTTCTGCAACTTACCATCATCACATCCTTGGTGAAGTTATTTAAACTCTACACTTGACTTTTCTCATCCATGAATTGAGAATAATAGTAGAAATTACCTCATAGGGTTGCCGTAAAGGAATAAACGTTAATTTTTAAAGCACTTAGAAGAATACATGGCAGTACAGTAAGTAGTGCAGAAATATGGCTGTTGTGGTTCTCATACTCCATACTCGAAATGCTGGCATTAACTTTGCCCTCTCCCTCAGTTTCCTTATGTACTTAGTAGCCAAAGGCTCTTGTTAAAACTTTGATTTAAAAATGTATTTTAAATTGGTAATGAATTCCACATTGCTCAAAATTCAAAATATACGAAATAGATGTCCCCTAGCCACCTATTTTGCCTCACTTAAGGCAACTAAAGTTACCTGTTTATTAGGAATCCTTCCATGGACATTTTATGCATATCAAGCAAATGAGTCTCTATATGCATATATACTTTCCATTCCCTTTTATACACACATAGTAACACACTCAGCATATTATTTCACACCTCGCTTTGTCTACTTAAAAGTATACTTTGGAGACTTTTCCATATATGTATATAAAGAAATACCTCATGCTTTTGTATGACTGCATAGTTTTTCAGTGTATGGATGAGTCACAATTTATTTAAACAGTCTCCTATTGTGTGACTTTTATTATCCCCAACTCAGTTTTATCATCTAACCTTCACACACACTGGGGCCCTGTCCATTCATCTTTCTAGCTTTTGGGGTGCTCAGTGTAAGAACTGCCCCCTGCCCATCTTGGTCAATGGGAGAGACTCCCTGTACTCCCTGTCTAAGATGGTGAGTGGGGTGCTGCAGAACCCGTCTTCTGGAAGAGTGGAGATGTAGGGGCCCTCAGCTGGCCTCTGATGAACATCCACAAGGGGGAGCCAGTTGGAGTCCCAGGGCACCCCTGGTTCCCTGCGCATGCAGCATCCTCTGCGCAGCACTCGCATGCACGGCTGCCCTTCAGAAGTGGCCAGTCAGGCCTGCGCTCCAGCTAAGGGCAGCATACATTTGTTCTTTTAACAGACCACAGTAAGTACTCAGTGACTGTTAGCAATTATTATTCTTTCATCACCAGTCTATTGTTAACGTCATGCTGTAGAGTAGCCTCGATGCGGAAGGTTTTCCCAGAGGCCCATTTCAAAACTACTCTCTAGAAAATATATGGTTAAACTATCTGAAAATATCTGTGTACTCTAGTTCTTTAATAATCTTTTTCTAAATTAAAAACGTAGGTAATGCTTTTTAAAAACCTGCCTAGAATCTCAAAACCCTAAAACATTGATTTTCATTTTTCAACAGTTCTAGCATTGCTTATAGGTCAGTGGCTGAAAGTGAGTGATACCTGCTCAAGATCTTTCTAAATGATTGGTTTATTGTCTTTACATTTGTTTTTCTTTTAGTAGACAGTTTTTCTTTTATTTTTTATTAGATTTATTGGGGTGACATTGGTTAATAAAATTATATAGGTTTCATGTGTACAATTCTATAATACATCATCTGTATATTGCATTGTGTGTTCACCACTCAAAGTCAAGTCTCCTTCTGTCACCATATATTTGACCTCCTTTACCCTTTACTACCTCCCCCCTCCCCCCTTTCCCTCTGGTAACCACCATACTGTTGTCTGTGTCTATGAGTTTTTGTTTGTTTGTTCATTTGTTGCTTTCAGTTTTATATCCCACATATGAATGAAATCACATGGTTCTTGACTTTTTCCGTCTGACTTATTTCGTTTAGCATGATATTCTCAAGATCCATCCATGTTCTCACTAGTGACAGTATTTCATTTTTTCTATGGCTGAGTAATATTCCGTTGTATATATGTACCACATCTTCTTGATCCAATCATCTATTGAAGGACACTTTGGTTGTTTCCATGAGTAAACAGTTTTTTAGAAAGAAGGTGCTCATTACATTTGGAATATTAGAAAGTAGTAACGGAGCACTATAATTTGAGTCAGAGGATAAGAGTTCCAGTTCTGATTTCATCGCTTCTAAACTATGTGACCTTGAACCTCCAAATTCATTATCTATGAAATGGGAATGGTATATGAGAGCTATTTCCCTACTATAAAACTATGTAGATGCACATGAGAGATTATTATTTGTGTTGTCCACATGCTCTATCTTCTTAAGATAGTAGGTACCTTCTTAGGTCTGTGTCAGGGTTCCCAATACTTTGCTTTCTTTTGAAGTTGTAGGCCCCTGGCTCTATTTTGCTTCCCTCCTTAAAGGTTTAACTTCTTGATTCATCCCTATACATTTTTTTCCTCTCAGGGCTGACCAAAGGGTGAGATGCATTCTTATATAGCCAGCCACCTGCCCCTATCCCTTAGAAGCACTGTTCACTTTCATATAACAAGCAGATCACTGTGGAAAATGGCACTTGTATAACCAAGTAATCTTGGGAACATGACAAAGGTAATATAATCTTATCAATTTTCTGTGGTCATGGTCTCTGGAATAAGATGTGTGAAGTTCTACATATATTAGCCCCCTGTGGATAGGGCTCAATCTTCCTATTTTCTCCTTTATTCCCTCCTCCAGTACCCCCTACATTAGGAGAAGGACCAGAAAGTCTGGCTTCCAGACACAAAGGCTTGAAGAGCCAATCCAGGCAGAATAATGGTTATTATCTCAAGTAGGTAATTTGCATTTCTGAAGCCCTCCTGCCTAGTGATTCACATCTCCATAGCTCAAGACATATACCTTAATCCCCTTTGGGTATTTCCTCACCACTTTCCTCACAGATTCCGTGCAGCTGTCTGGTTCTAGACACTTAAGAGCAGCAACTCCAACTTTAGAGAAAAGTAAAAGGCTTTTAAAATCCTCTTTTTAAAAAAACACCAAAACCTGAGCTTTCCTTACGACTATTCTGTAGGCCCTAATTTCCTTCAGTTTTAAATTTTGGGTGGCTAAATATTAAATAAAAACATATTTAAAAGAGAAGGTTATACACCTTTCTGATAGCTTTCTCTATATTCACTCCTACCAACGTTTAGAGTGTTGTCCATGGTTATCTAATGGCTACTCCAATTGACTGTCCTTTGGGTGAGAGTACAGTTAGCAAAAATGGCTGAGACATTCTTGATTGTCAGCTTATGCCATTTGACTAATATACTTTTGATATAGTTTGGACAAGAAGTATTTTTCAAACTCCTTGATTATTGCTATTTTAAATATTAATATTATTGATTATTATAATATATTGTTATTAAATAACCTTCCTTATTCCCATGATCATTCATTCATTGCATATTAGCACACTGTATGGAGGAGATACTCTGCTAAAAAAATTGGGACACAGAGAGGAACAAGACTAGGTATCTACTGAAAGGCTCACCTGGTAGTGAAGGAAGCAGACTATGCCTCTTTGTGCAAGATACTGTAAACACTTGAACACCTATTAACTTGATAAATACAACAACCCTATGAGCTGGTACTGTTATAGTTTTCTTTTTACAGATGGGAAAACAGACTCAGGGGTATGGAAAAATGTAGCCAAAGTCTTATTGTTAGGTTGCAGAGTCAGGATGTGACCCGAGGCACTCACTCCAGATCCCACATGTTTTTACCACACTTGGGTAGCAATGTGGAGTATGGACTAGAAGGGGCAGTGACTGGGAGATGATGAAGGGCTAGGTTTAAGAGATATTTCTACAGTAGAATTTATTGCAGCTGATAACCAATTGGCTGGAGATGGAGAGAAAGGAGTCAAAAGTGACTGACCCTCAGGTTTTTAGACTGAGACTGGGTTGATGTGGTGCTATAAATTGAGATTATAATTATAAGAGAAGAGAAGGGTTGTGAGGACACTGAGTTTATAAAAGAACTATTTAATGCCTAGGATATATCCTTCTCCTAGGGCCAGAGCTAAAGATGATCATCAACAATAATAATGGTGGTGATTTTAATGATAACTAATTATATTGAGAACTTTTCATATGCTAAGAAGTACATTTACATATACTAATTCATGGAATACTCACATTAATCCTATTAAATCAGTACCATACCCCCTTTTCTTGGCAGTGAAGAAACTGAGGTTCAATAAGGGCTAAGTAGCTTATCAAAGTCACTTTGCTTCCTCATCCCTGCTGTCTCATAATCCATAGGAGTCGAGGAAGACCAGATAGGAGGTGGCGCTTGTAGGTGTTCCTGGGTAGACGTAATGAGGCCTAATGGGAGGCTGTGTGACTGGAGAATTCTCTTCACTCTCCTCCGGACTTTTCTGGCCCCTGGCTTCATGGTGGCCTCTCCAGATTACATGAGTTATCTGACCTAACATTCCCTTTCTACTGTTGTACCTTTGTTTTCACTCCTCCTTGAAATCACAGTAAACTACCTCCTCTGGCACATCATACTTGATAGTTAATTACACATCAAACATCTCTCATATGTAACCTCTCTAGTTTTCTATTCCTGTCTAATTCCTGTACTTGAGAAAACATACTTCCTCATTCTCCTTTTCTGTCACTCATCACAAACCTTGGAAAATGCACTGAATACCCACTACATGCCAGGCACTGTCCTGAGCCCTGGAAATACATCACTGGAAGAAACATCAAAGACGAAAATCTCAGCCTGCAAAGAGCCTACAGCCTAATGGAAAACACAGTTTTCTGCATCTGACTTCTGTGCTTATTCTTTTTTTTTTTTTTTTTTAAATTTTATTATTGTTTAAAATATTACAGATGTCCCTTTTTCTCCCCAATGACCGGTTCCACCCCGTTCCTTCCCCCTCCCCAGTCCCTCTCCCCACCATTGTCCGTGTCCTTGGGTTGTGCATATTTGCATATAAATTCTTTGGTTACTCTTTCCCCCTCCACCCACCCACCCTCCTCCATCCCTCTGATATTCATCAGTCTCATCTATGCTTCCATGTCAATGAATCTATTCTGTTCATCAGTTTATTAAATTCTTTAGATTCCACGTATAAGCGAGATCATGTGATATTTGTCTTTCGCTGCCTGGCTTATTTCACTTAGCATAATATTCTCCAGGTACATCCATACTGTCCCAAAGGGTACAAGATTCTTCTTCTTTACAGCTGCGTAGTATTCCACGGTGTAAATGTCCCACAGCTTTTTTATCCACTCATCTACTGATGGGCACTTGGGCTGTTTCCAGATCTTAGCTATTGTAAACTGTGCTGTTATGAACATCGGGGTACATATATCCTTTCTGATGAATGTTTCAGGATTCTTAGGATACATTCCTAGGAGTGGAATCACTGGGTTGAACGGCAGCTCTATTTTTAATTTTTTGAGGAACCTCCATACTGTTTTCCATAGTGGCTGCACCAGTCTGCATTCCCACCAGCAGTGTACTAGGGTTCCCCTTTCTCCACACCCTCGCCAGCACATGTCGTTTGTTGATTTGTTGATGGCAGCCATTCTGACAGGTGTGAAGTGAGACCTCATTGTGGTTTTAATTTGCATCTCTCTGATGATTAGTGACGTCGAGCATTTTCTCATGTGTCTTTTGGCCATCCGTATGTCCTCTTTGGAGAACTGTCTATTTAAGTCCTTTGCCCATTTCTTAATTGGGTTGTTTGTCTTCCTCTTACTGAGTGCTATGAGTTCTTTGTACACTTTGGAAATTAGCCCCTTATCAGATTCATCCTTGGCAAATATGCTTTCCCAGACCGTGGGGTTCCTTGTATTTTGAGGCTGTTTTCTTTTGCTGTACAGAAGATTTTTAGTTTGATGTAGTCCCATATGTTTATTTTTTCCTTTGTTTCTCTTGCCCTAGGAGATGTATTAGTGAAAAGTCCACTGCATGGGATGTCTGTGACTTTACTGCCTATGTTTTCTTCCAGGATTTTTATGGTTTCGTGACTTACATTTAAGTCTTTTATCCATTTTGAGTTTATTTTTGTGTATGGTGAATGTTGGTGGTTTAGTTTCATTCTTTTGCATATGTCTGTCCAATTTTCCCAACACCACTTATTGAATAGACTGTCTTTACTCCATTGTATGCTCTTGCCTCCTTTGTCAAATATTAACTGACCATAATGGCGTGGGTCTATTTCTGGGGTCTCTGTTCTGTTCCATTGATCTATATGCCTGTTGTTGTACCAATACCAGGCCGTTTTGATTACAGTGGCTTTGGAATATAGTTTGAAGTCTGGTAATGTGATCCCTCCCACTCTGTTCTTCTTTCTCAAGATGGCTGCAGCTATTCGGGGTCTTTTTTGGTTCCATATAAATTTTCAAAATGTTTGTTCTAGGTCTGTGAAATACTGTGCTTATTCTTGACTACACATCTTCCTCCATTAACTCCGCCCCACCTCCAAGAGACTTTTTAGAAGCCATAGGACTTTGCAGAGAACAGTTTGAAAATTTTTGATTCTAGATGTAGAAGTTGAGGCTTAGAAAGAAAAAGGCCTTGACAAAGATAATGGGATGTGATTCCTGCGCATGTAACTCCCAGGTCAGTGCTCTCTGCTATATTTGCTGACTCTCCATATTTGGTTGACTCAGATCTAAAACTGATAACAATTTGCCTACTATAATTTCTGACACATAGTAATTATGGAGAAGATTTGGTGAATGATGGATGTATATATGAATGCTCTACTCATATACTTGGAACAAAGAAAAGAAAATCTATGCACTTTGAGATAAAATTGGTAATATTTTAAATTGTTAAAATTCTCCAAACTCTTGATAGTGTCCCAGAAATTTTCTCATAATCCCAATAGAAGATTCTTTGTATGTGTTTGCCACTTAATTAAGACTGGTTTCCTCCATTCTGGACTTTCAATAAATAAGGAATCGTGTTTAGAATTATCTTTTACTTTTTGTGTGGTCATATTATAAAACTATATTCCTGCTAATTGTACATTTTTTGTATTTTAACTGTATTTGGTCTCAAATGGCTATTGTGAAGAGACCTGTAAATGAACATTTCTATAGGTAAATGTATTTGATGCCCAAAGCAATTAACTGATTTATGGACAACCTTTTGAAATGCAACCAGGTCATAAATGAGGAAACTAATTGTAATTGACTTGTAGACACTTAGTGTGTCCTGAAATCTGACCAATTAAGTCATAAGCAAGCTGTGGATTCATCTTCCTTGCCCTGTGTTTTCCTCTCTAGTGAGATTAGACTGTAGATAGATCAAAGGAAATCTGGTTAAAAAGATGCTGATGTGTGCTTCTGGTGGGAATGATTGTGATGGTGCAGGGCAGTTGAATGAGGCCACCAAGTATCTTTTTTCGTAGGAGGAAAAGCTATCAGGGAAATAAAAGACTGCTTATAGTAACTCCACCTGGCAAGTATGTTTAGGAGAGGTAGAAAGATAAACTATTTCTTTAGAGAGAATTGATGCTGATGTGTAAACAAGTTCACTGGGGTAAATATCCACACAGGAGCATGGAACTCCTTAGAATAAGAACTGAGCCAGGAAGGGGAGCATTCTGGAAACTAGCTACGCTGATATTCCTATGGATGTCAGATGGATTGGAGAGATTGGAAGAAACAGATTTACATGCATACAGAATTTGAGGGGATGGGGCAGCTAATATTATTGGGGACAAGTCAAGGCCATCTTGATGAACAGAATATACATATTAGAATGTTATCCAAATACTGACTTTTCAGTATCTAGTAAGTCTTGAGAAATAATGTTCATAAAAACACAAATAGGTGTAACCAAGGGTAAATGGCATGTGTATATAGTGGATTAGATCTTATTTTGAAGTTGTCTTTCTCTTGTGTCTTTTCCAGATATGGATCAACTCATAAACAACTTGAAGGTCCAACTTAATTCAGAAGGTGGCTCAATGCATGTATTCAAACAGGTCAGTTATCAGGAAAAAGAGATACTAATATTGTGCCATAATACTGTTGAGTACCTCGTAATCATTATTGAGCTGAAGATCACTTTTCTTTCTAACAACATGTTGAGGACTGAAAAGGGGCAAAGAAGGGAGATTTATAAGAAGTACCTGAATGCTCGGGTTTCAGATTAAAATAGGGAGTAGATCTGGCCTTAAAGAAACATAGCCTCTGGGATCAAGGCAATAGGGGTGTGGATGAAAAGGGGCCACGTGCTAAACCTGACAAGCTCAGGGAAGGCCTGCGTGGCAGCCTTGTGCACTCAGAGACCTAAAGTAACCACAAGGATGGTCTGAAATTAAAACTTTTTAAACTAAAAGCAGTTTATGATAAGTGGTCATGTCCTAAGGCAGCATTTTTCCCTAACAAAGGTTAATTTCCACCTTAACTGAGCCTGTTGATTGTCCTTTTGCATCTACGATAACATCGTTGGAAAGTCAAAGTAATATTCCTTTTCCCGGACCCCTCAAAGCTTTTCCCGGACCCTTCAAAGCACAGACACTGCTCCGCGGAGACCACAAATCCCCTCATTGTTACTGAGTTAATTGTTGACTGGTAACTATTCTGTACCCACCAATGTAAAAGAAGTGTGCCCATCATTTTATGTTTTATCCAATCGCAGAGGTTTCCCCGCTTTGCTTTCTCCCGCCTCCCTAATCTATCACCAATGGATTTCATGTAATCCACTTATGCCTCCTCTTTTGATTGTAATGTATAAAACAAAGTGCAAAACTGCCATTCTCAGGAGCATTATCTCAATCCATTGAGGTTTTGGCTTCTGGCAATTGTCGACAGGTTGGCTCAAATAAACTCACAAAAATTCTTCACAGGTTTGAATGATTTCTTACGTTAACAGGGGCAAGATTAGACACTTGGTAAAGAACAGCAACTATTTATCTAGCACTATTCCATAAATGCACTATCTTATTTAATCTTCACAATAACTCTGTTGGATAGTGTATTAGTCAGGGTTCTCAAGAGAAGTAGAACCAACAGAATGTATATGTCTCAATCTCTCTCAATAGATCTATCTATCTATCTCTATCATCTATCTATCATCTATCATCTATCTATCATCATCTATCTATCGTCTATCTATCTAAAGACAGAGAGAAAGATTTTAAGGAATCTGCTCACATGATTGTGGAATCCTGGTGAATCCAAAATCGAATGAGTAGGCTGGCAGCCTGGAGAGCTAAGGCAAAGTTGCAGTTTGAGTTTAAGGACAGTCTGCTGGAAGAATTCTTTCTTGTTTGAAAGAGGTCATTCTTTATCTATTAAGGCCTTCAAGTGATTGGATGAAGCCAACCAGCATTATGAAGGGTGACCTGCTTTACTCAAAGCCCAATGCTTTAAATATTAATCTCACCCAAAAATATACCTTTCCTGAAACATTCAGAATAACATTTGACCAAGTATCTTGGCACTGTGGCTCAGCCAAATTGACACATAAAATTAACCATCACAGACTGATATTCTTAATGTTCCAATTTTACAGATAAGAAAAATTTGAACTTCAATGCTCCCAGAACAAGGATTCAAAACAGATTATGTTTTTTACAGCCAGGAACTCTGTTAGATGTGGAAGTCCCGTTTTGCTCAGGGTTGAGTTCTAAAGTCACTGTATATGTGAAACACAAATACAGTCAAAATTACCCTTGAAAATCTCTTAAATTGCTTATAAAATTAAGTATATCATTTTGTATATCTAGTACAGATCTTTTTTAAAAAGTCACCAGATAAAGTATCTGGCGTCATTACAAAAAATATTTTTAATCATTAAATGTTTTGCCCTTGGTGTACAATTGAATTTGTTTAAGTTGCATGTGCATATGATACTTTTGTACTGTTTTAATGATATTAAACCCAATTTAATGTCTTGTTTACCTTATTTGTAGCTATTGCCATTTAGGGACTATTAGCACATCAAGACTTGCTAATTGTTGCAAAACATCTGCTGTTTGCTGGTTCTTAGTCATAGTTAATACTAAAAGGAAGCAGAGTATAAGTGTTAGATAAAAATCTATTGGACTTGTAATAAAAAATACTCAGTGAAATGTTGTCAAACATGCATAACTACCTTATTTTCAAATCTCTGTACACCTAAGTACAGTTCCAAAAATATTTTTGATGTGCTGTTTAAGTATACTAAGGTTCCAGAATTTGAAGCACTTTGAAATTGGTTCAATGTGTAGAAATTCTGGATAGTAGATGACCTAAGCACTTGTTTTTTGTTTCTTGTCATTTCCAAGATACCTTGGTTTTAGTAAAGCAAAGGTGCTTGTGGTACATGCCCACAGAACACTGGCCATGCCCGAGGGGACAAAGACCCAGAGCTTGTATTCTATAACAGTACAATGCTGACAACATGCCTCCTGGTTTGGTCTGTTATATGATTTGTTTGTGTCATGAGGTAGGATTGGTAGGTGGCTCTCTAGCTCAGTACACACATGCTGCTCCTCCTTCTTTGAATTCTTATACCACCATACCGTATAATGAATGAGCACTTGGTTGTCACCTACCCTTTGTTTCTAGTTTGTGATTATTCCCTGAAAGTACAACTTCTTGGACTAAGTGTATGAGCAACTTTAGGGTTCCTGTTGTACTAAATATGTCTTCCCCCCTCCAATTTATTATTCGTAACATTTTGGCATACAGGCTCAAATTTTCACCCTCCCTCCCCCCTCCCCTCCCTCCCTCCCTCCCTCCCTCCCTCCCTCCCTCCCTCCCTCCCTCCCTCCCTCCCTCCCTCTCTCATTTCTTACCTTTGAAAGTAATTTGCATCAAGAAACTTCACTCCTAAATAATTCAGCATGCATCACCTACAAATAATGACTTTTCTCCTACATAACTACATCAACACTATTACAACCAAGAAAATAAACAATATCTCTGTAATATATATACTTGGGTCATACATTTCTGAAAGGTTCTTAGTGATATCTTTTCCTATGCCGTTCTTTCTGCCTGGCATGTGCTTCAATCAGTCTATCTAATTTATCAAATCCCACGCTTTCCTTAGAGTCCAAATTCCAATTCCATTTCTTTCATAAAGCTTCACTGATAACCCCAACTCTTACTAATCTCTAGTGCACTTGAGCGCCTGGAATGCTAAATTATCTGTATCAGTCACTCATGTGGTTCTGCTTATTACTTGTTCTCTACACTCACAGCCTATATTCTTATAGAAAATGATACTACACGTAACCTTTTCTTATGCTTTCTGTTGTAACTTTATTTCTCAATATTATTGACAGTCATGATAGAAAGACTATAAGAACAAATACTCCTTCCTGTTCTTTCTTAGAGATTCCTAGTATTCTGCCTCTTTAATCTGGGAAGGGGACTAGCCAGATGAAGAGATACATGGGAAACGTAGGAAAAAATAGGAGCTTAAGTTGATTTGGGGATTCAGAGGACAAGGAATTTTTAAGTTAAACAGAACTATTTTTTTGAAAACTTCCTCTCCATATCCTCCCTCGTCCCCACCACCAACAGGATTCAGCTGCTCCCTTACCGGGGTGGAGTATATCCACCCACGAGGGATGGAGTACTTTAGAAGTATGTGAAACAGTGGGACAAATCATGGAGTCATCAAATAATTTGATGAACAAACTTGAAAATTTGTCCAGGAGAGAGTTCATATGCTGTAATCTTTCCTTTTGTTTAATTTTTAAAATAAGTTCAGAATTCCACAAATAAAACAATCTGTATCAATTGCCTGATACAGTGCCTAGTACTGATGCTCAGTAAAGTTTCCCTTTCTTCTTCCTCTTTAGTGTACTCCTGCCTCATTTTTTTCAGCTCCTTATATATTCTGTCCATGAGAAGAGAATGGAGATTTCTTCTTTTCATTGCTCACATGTCTCTTCTTTAGGGCACTAGCACTGACTGTTTTGCATCTCTCATTTGTTTATTAATTTATTTTAGGTCACTGGCTCTGTTCAGATCAGAGATCCCCCAAAGACAGCAGGCAGAGGTAATATGACATCTCTACCACTTCTGGATGCCAATCCCATGGAGAACCCAGCACTGTTTAATGACATCAAGATTGAGCCCCCAGAAGAACTTCTGGCTAATGATTTCAGCCTGCCCCAGGTGGAACCAGTAGACCTCTCCTTTCACAAGCCCAAGGCTCCTCTCCAACCTGCCAGCATGCTACAAGCTCCAATACGTCCTCCCAAGCCGCAGCCTACTCCCCAGACTCCTGTAGTGTCCACTTCGGCATCTGATACAGGCACTTTAGCAAACATCCCTGCCGTTCTGACTCCAGGCTCTATTTTGGCCTCCTCTCAGGGCACTGGTGGCCAGCAGATCTTTCATGTGATTCACACCATCCCCTCAGTCAGTCTGCCAAATAAAATGAGTGGTGGCCTGAAGACCATCCCAGTAGTGGTACAATCGCTGCCCATGGTGTATACTACTTTGCCTGCAGATGGGAACCCTGCAGCCATTACAGTCCCACTCATTGGAGGAGATGGCAAAAATGCTGGATCAGGTGAGCATCATGGTGCCCCTTTCCTGGGCTTCACCTTCATCAATCTATTCTCTCTCTTATTTTTTAATAGTTGACAGTATTACAGATGCCCCCAATTTTTCCACCCTTTGCCCCCCTCTGCCCAGCCCCCTGCCCCACCCCAGGCCTTCACCACACCATTGTCTCTATCCAGGGGCCATGCATATATGCATATGTGTTCTTTGGTTAATCTCTTCTGTTTCCTCTCCTGCCCTGAGATCCCTCAGTCTGGTCCATGCATCCATGTCTCTGGACCTGTTTTGCTCATCAGTTTATTTTTTTTCATTAGATTCACATATAAGTGAGATCATGTGATATTTGTCTTTTTCTGCCTGGCTTATTTCTCTTAGCATAATACTCTCCAGGTCCCTCCATGCTGTCCCAAAGGATAAGAGATCCTTCTTCTTACAGCTGCATAATATCCCATGGTGTGAATTTTTCTCAGCTGTTTTATCCACTCATCTACTGTTGGGCAGGGGCCATTTCCGGATCTTAGCTACTGTCATCTATTCTTGTTTTGAGTTGTTCTACCTCCTTGCACACAGCTTCAAGCATAATCTTTCACGCACCTTGCTTTTTCAATGCTTAAGAATGTACAGTGACTCTTTTTTGTTTAGTCCATGCTTCTCAGACTGGGGTATGCATATCCTTGAGTGAAATACTATGTATCTTCCTGGAACCTATATATTATTTGAGAGTAAGTAATTTAAAACATTTTATATTTTAAAAATATGATTTTATTAAAGAGAAAAATATAAAATTTGAGTAACATTTTAAGATAAAACACAAACTTTCAAAATGATTTTAAGCTCACTAAGGCTTGGGATTTTCCAGGAGAGTGTATTTATTTTAGGCCATTAGGAATGCTTTGGTGGACAGGTTGAGAATGTTTCTAGTCCTACATACTTAGCCAGACTTAGCTCCTGCCTTTCCTAACACTGTACTTTGTTTCTCCCTGCAGGTAAAAGTCTTCTTTGAAATATTGCCATTTTCCCTGTGTTCCTCTGCATTTAGCACCTGTCACCCTCCATTTTACTTTTTACTCGCCGGTATCACAAGTACATGGGCATTCTTCCTCACGGAACTGTAAATTCCTCCAGGACAAGACTGTATTTTATTTTTCTTTGTGCGTCTTCAGAGAACCTAACATAGTGGTAGATAGTAGTTGTCTCACAACAAATAATTTGATGAACAAACTTGAAAATTTGTCCAGGAGAGAGTTCATATGCTGTAATCTTTCCTTTTGTTTAATTTTTAAAATAAGTTCAGAATTCCAAAAGGTATAAAGTGAGTCTCCCTTTCACCACTATCCCCCACCCACCCAGTTACCGTCCTGAAAGTATATCCACTTTAGTTTGTAATTGGGAATGATCAAAGAAAAATGTAAGGCTTCTTGAAGTTTTTCAAGATATTCAGCTTCACCACATCTAGCATTCTAATCAGTTTTGGATGTTATGCCTTAGGAAGGATGTTAGGAAACTACAGTATAGTTAGAGGAGAGAGATTAGGATGGTGAGAGGACTCAAATCCATGTCAAATGAGTAGCTGATAAATGTTTAGCTTGAATTAAAAAGACCAAAGGGGAGAGACATGGGTGGAAATGACTAGGAACCAGATTTCAGCTCAGTATATATATAAAATAAACTTCCTAAGAGTTTTTGACCTTTGAAATCCAATGCCTTGTAATCATTGCATCACTAAATGTAGGATACTGAAAAACAGTATACTAAGTATCAAGTTGCTGAAACTCTGCAGTGTTCTTTGAATAAAAATGTTGCCATTGGCTAGTGGTTAATTTTGATAATGTAAGTATTCATAACAGTCTTGTTTTTGAGATCTCCTGAAGAGGTTTATTAAAATATGGTTATAAATTCTTATATAGGGAAAGAGAGCCAAACAAAAAAATGAAATGGAAAAATAAAATTCCCTGTGTGAGAATTTGCTGATATCAAGACAGTGGTAGCACCTAGGAATGGTTTGAAGGGGCTTTGAATTCCCACCATAATATCCATCAGTCCACTGGAGCCAATTTAAATAATAAATTTTAAAAGTGTTTTATGTAGTTTCATGCTAAGCTAAGACTATTAGCCCAGTGGTCTCCAAAATGGTATGCTTACACCTCAGGTGAGAGAGGTGCACAAGACAATTGGAGCACAGGGAGAAAGTATCAAAATTTCTATTTGTATTTTCTCGCCCCTTACATGTTATTTTTTGTTTATTTTCATAATGTACACAAAATTTTAATATACATTTATATCAAACACATATGCAAACACATATATATTGAGATGCACACTTAAAACTTTTTTTAAATCCTCACCCAAGGATATGTTTATTGATTTTAGAGAGAGGAAAGGAGGGAAAGAGAGTGATAGATACAGAGACACAGAAACAGAGACAGACAGACAGAAACATCAATTGGTTGCCTCCTGCATCCCGCCAGACCTGGGATTGAACCTGGAACCTAGGTATGTGCCCTGACCGGGAATCAAAACCACAGCCTTTTGGTGTACGGAATGATGCTCCAGCCAACTGACTCACCTGGCCAGGGCTATGCTTAAAACTTTTTAGTGAATGATGCACAATCAATGTATGGAGGTGACTGCACTAGCCAGATCCTTCCCCATTCAATCTTATTACCACCCTTAAGTTTCTTCTATATAGAAATTTTGAAGCTTTTACTAGATCGAGGAGCCTGCTGACCACAGGATTGAGTTTTGTTAGGTGTCAGAAATTGATAACAAGTAATTGATAATAAATATTTGAGGGCTTCTCCCAACATATGGAGGGAAAGGGAAGGATGTAATATGTATCAGACACCTACTAGGTACCAGGTTTGCATTTCTTCTCATTGGCTTGTTTTCATTTAGGAGCACAAAAGCCAAAGGATGTGTTATTACCTCTGGGCTGAGAGTAGGCATTTATCTTAGGACAGCCAGGGAACTATTCAGAGAGTATGATTCAACAAACATGCATTGAACCTGACTTTTAAGCAGACCCTCTCCTGGGGGCTGGAGATAGAGAGTTGAACTGTAACCACACCCTATCCTAGAGAAACCCACTATCCTATCTCACTCACCGTCCTAGAGAAGCTTATTCTAATGGTACCAGAATGGTACTTACTACCTTTCCCTCAAAAGAATTTCTGTTTGCAGCTATGCTAAATATTTTAAATATTCTTCTCTTCCTTCTATACAAATATACTTCTTCTGTCTTTGCCTTTTCTTTATTTCTCTTTCTGCTACTTCTCATTGTGGGCCAAACTGGGAATACTGAAAATGATGACAGAGACACATATATTTGTAGCCCACACTGCTCCTTTTCTTTGCTTTTAGTGAAAGTTGACCCCACGTCCATGTCTCCACTGGAAATCCCAAGTGACAGTGAGGAAAGCGCAAATGAAAGTGGATCGTTGGCCTTACAGGGACTACAGCAAGAGTGAGTACTTTTGTCTTTACTTCAAGTCCCTTTCTGTGTATATATGTGTGTGTCTGTGGTAGAAATGGAACAAATTCTCAAACACAATAGTAAAAATTTGGGGACAACAAAATATAGGAAAACTGCCTTCCCAGCAAAGGTATGGGTTTGTGTGCATACATGTGCATAGACATGCATATTATGGCAGAGTTATGTTCTAATTGTAGATCATCAGTTTTACCCTTTAAAAATCTAATTTCCTATAAAGTACAGTTGCATAGTGTTTCTTTCTGTAAGTTTAAAGCAGCCTTGTCTTCTAGTGTTGGAACTAATAAAGTAGTGTATTAGCAACCATGTTGTATGACAAATATATTTCTTTAAAAACAAGAATGAGACTTGTTAGAGTGAAATGCTCACACTGTTTGGGAACAGAAACCACCCAAGGAAACATTGCCACCTCCTGGAACCTGCACTTACTGAGCAGAATGGGCTAGTTGAGGGAATTGCTTGTACTATATTAATTATTTCTTCTTTTAAGGACCTAGTGTTAAATTTGCATAACTTAAATGCATGTATGAAGCATTCCCACTGTATGTACATCCATTTATTTAGCCTTTACTTTAAAATCATTCTTTGGCCTTATTTCTCTTGTTTTGCTCAGACCAGCAGCAATGACCCAAATGCAGGGAGAAGAGTCCCTTGACTTGAAGAGAAGACGGATTCACCAATGTGACTTTGCAGGATGCAGCAAAGTATACACCAAAAGCTCTCACCTGAAAGCCCACCGCAGAATCCATACAGGTCTGCCCACCTCCACGCCCCCATACACACACATACACGCGCGCGCGTGCACACATACACTCAGAGTCTCTGAGAGATAGGAAGAGAAGAAAGTCTTCAAACAAAGACTGATTCATTTATACTTATGGGAATGGGCTCCATTCATGGCTTTTACTCCTATGTCTTGTTCTTCCTCTAAGGTAGCTTTTATAAAACCAGCCTATGAGTACACTAAGCCTGATGTCTGCTGAATGGTCATCATTTTCATTGATCACCTGTGGTTCTTTCTAATTGAGAAGTTGTAACACACAAAGATTAAGGCAGCTAAGTCATCACTGCCTCCCTTGCTACCAGAGCCCCACAGGTTTTCTGAGTATTGAAAAGCTCAAAGGCGGTTTAAACTATGTGAAATTAAAGCAAGTATTTGAGCTCAGCACCATCCACCAACCTATAACATATGCTTGTTCACATTTGAAAAAAGGTGCACATTAGAAAAAATAAGTAAAGTAGAACTGGTGGGATTGTGTCAAACTGTGGGTGGGGGGCATCTGCCCCATCTGGGGGAGAGCTGTCACTCAACTCCAAATAAGAATTACTTCATTTTCTTAGAGACAGTGAACAAAGTGCCAGAGGTCAACTTTGCCTACATTTAGTTTTCTAACTACAGGGAAAATATTTTAAATCATGGAGGCAGAAGCAAAACCTGTCTTAATGTTTATTTTATCGGGAACAATGAGAGACACTTACTAGACTCTCAATTTTTATTTGTTTGTTTGTTTGAGCAGATATACTCAATAAAGATTAAATTTTTCTTTCTGCAATTAAAAAAACAGTGATTTGGAGGGATTTTTATATATACGAAATACTAATCCTCTCTCACTTGTATGCATTGCAAATAAGTCAGTGGCTTGTTTTGTTGCTGGTATTGGTTTTCACTTTCTTATGGTGCCTCTTGTTAAATGAAAGTATTAAATTTTAATGTAAAAACAAAAAGAATTACCAAATTTCCCAAGTTTTAAAGAAAAGCAGAAGATCAAGATTTTTATGTGAAATGCCCTAGATTTTGAATATTGGCATCTAACTAATATTTTTGTGTAACACCATGGATTTAAAGAAACCTTCCTATGTGCCAGATATAGCTTACCAGTCATCAGTTTATACCCTCTTCCTGGGAGACTCTTCCTCCCAAGTCATCTCTAGCTCAGAATTGAGACTTGGACACCCTAGACAAGAAAGGGACCTTCTTTTCTTGGAAACATAATATTCTGTTACATTTTTCATGTTAGGATTTGTAAAGAAGGATCCAGAGTCCTAGTTGCAGTGCCCTGAGGCTATGAACAGGTTACTGATTTCCAGGGTGTATTCTCTCGACATTCCCATGACCCTCTTCCTTATTTATTGATGTTTTGTTTGCTTCTCCTCCATGTTCGATTACTGGATGGAGTCCTATTCTACTGACCATATATGTATATAGTTGAAGTTGTGAGATTTGAGTAAGCTTGCCTTGTTCTAATAACCGACAAGTCTAGCATAACTAGAACATATTGCATGCAGTGATTGGTGATAGAAACATCGAGGTGCAAGAGTGGAAAGGGGAAGGATACTTAAGAGGCTACTGTTGTGATCCAGGCCACAGTTAGACAGATAAATAGATAACAGAGATAGATGATAGATATATGATATATATTAAACCTGAATTTTCTTTTATTTATTTATTTAAATTTATCTTTATTGTTGAAAGTATTACAGGTGTCCCATTTCCCCCCCCAATTGACCCCCTCCACCTCGCTCCCACCCTCTCCCCAGGCCTTCACCCCATCATTGTCTGTGTCCATGGATTATGCATATATGCATATAACTTCTTTGGTTAATCTCTTCCCACCCTCCACCCCCCTTTCCTCTTCCCTCTGAAATATGATCGTCTATTACATGCGTCAATGTCTCTGGATCTATTTAGTTCATCAGATTCTTTTGTTCACTAGCTTCTTCTTAAAGAATATCCTTCAACATTTCCTGTAGTGCTAGTTTAGTGTTGATGAACTCCTTTAGCTTTTCCTTGTCGGAGAAGCTCTTTATCTGACCTTCAGTTCTAAATGATAGCTTTGCTGGGTAGAGTAATCTTGGTTGTAGTTCCATGTTTTTCATCACTTTGAATATTGCTTGCCACTCCCTTCTGGCCTGCAAAGTTTCTGTTGAGAAATCAGCTGACAGCCGTATGGGTGTTCCCTTGTAGGTAATTAAATGCTTTTCTCTTGCTGCTTTTAAGATTCTCTCTTTGTCTTTAACCTTTGGCATTTTAATTATGATGTGTCTTGCTGTGGGTCTCTTTGGGTTCCTCTTGTTTGGGACCTTCTGTGCTTCCTGGACTTGTAAGTTGATTTCTTTCCCCAGGTAGGGGAAGTTTTCTGTCATTATTTTTTCAAATAGGTTTTCAATTTCTTGCTCTCTTTCCTCTCCTTCTGGCACCCCAATAATATGAATATAAGGGCCTCTTGAAGTTGTCCCATAGGCTCCTTATACTATCTTCATATTTCTGGATTCTTTTTTATTTTTCTTCTTCTGGTTGAATGTGTTTTGTTTCTTCATGTTCCAAATTGCTGATTTGATTCGCAGCGTCCTCTACCCTACTGTTGATTCCCTGTAAATTATTCTTCATTTCAGTTCCTGTAGCCTTCATTTCAAATTGGTCCTTTATTGTGTCATCGATTTTCTCAATTATTTTTGTCATACTCTTACTAATATCCTTGAGCATTCTTATAACCATTATTCTGAACTCTGTATCTGTTACCTTGCTTGGATCTATTTCATTTAGTTCCTCTTCTAGAGATTTCTTCTGTTCTTTCCTTTGTGACATGTTTCTTTGCTTCCACATTTTGGCTGCTTCCTGGTGTTTGTTTCTATGTATTAGGTAGAGCTGCTGTGTCTCCTGGAATTTGTAGAGTGGCTTTGTGTAGTAGGTGTCCTGTAGGGTCCAGTGGCTCAGCGTCCCCAGTCACCTGAGCTGGGCCTTCGAGGTGCTCCCCTGTGTGGGCTGTGTGCACTGTCCTGTTGTAGTTGAGCCTTGGTTGCTGTTGGCATCACTGGGAGGAACTGACCCCCAGGCCAGTCAGCTGTGAGGACCAGCTGCAACTACAACCAGAGAGCTGCTGTGCTGGAGACACCCCTATGGAGCAAGATTTACTTCAGTGGAGCTTTGGTGTTCACCAAGTGCTCCCCTTGAGTGTGTCACCTGTGGATGTGGTAGGGTTGTAATCCAGTGTGGTCTAGTCTGACCACTGGGTGAACTGTCTCTGAGGTCTCCTGGGAGGTGCAAAGTCAGCCTGTGCTAGTGCCTTGCCCAGGGCCACCCAGCATGAGCTACACAGCAAACCGTAGATGGCTGCTACTTGTGCTGGGCTGGCGTTGTCCAGGAGAGGCCAAGCTATCAACCAATGCAGGCTGCCACTAGTGCCAGGCCTGGGGCCACTTATCAAGCTGTATGGGGCACGCTGCTGCTTGTTTGAGAGATTTTAGGAAAGTCCTAAGCATGAGGCTCGAGAGGCCCCTTGCACAAAAAAGCCCCTGGAAATGGCCTGGATGAGCTGCAGGTGGGGAGGGGCGGGGCCTCTGGGAATCATGGGGCGGGGCCAAAGGTGTGAATCAGGTGCTGGAGATTCAAATATGGCACCTGCTGGCTGGCTGTGTGCAGGGGAGACTCGCCAAAGGAGCAATGGCCTCTGCCATCTCTTCTGCCTGGGAGAAAGCTGCCCCCCCACCTCTCACCCTGATTCCAGGCAGGTTAGTTCCTCCCCAAATGTCCCAGGTCCTTTCAAGCTGCTGTCTGGTGCTGGGGCTCAGAGGTCGTGCATCTGAGTCCGAGTGCGGGCCCTTTAAGAGGAGCTGCCTGGGGCTCCCGCAGCCTCCAGGACCCTCAGAGACAGTCCCTCCTGGTTTCACAGCCCAGAGTTGTGGGGATGTCTCTTCTCAGCCTGGAGCTCTGGTCTGGGGTCGTGCTGTGCGGCTGGGACCCCTCACTCCTCTGGGAAACCCCCACCGCCGAGATTCCCTTCCAAGTTTCAACAGCTGCACCAGGTGTGTGCCTGTGGCCCTGTCTCTACGATTCAGCCCCGATCCACCCGCGTCTGCGCCCCTCCTACTGGTCTCGGTGCTTCTTCAGCTCCCTGGTTGTGGGGCTTCTATTGAGCCAGATCTCAGGAGGCTCTGAGTGATGGTGGTTCTGTATGTTAGTTGTAATTTTGATGTGGTTGTGGGAGGCAGTGGGTGCAGCTGTTACCTACGCCGCCATCTTGTTTCTCTTCCCTGTTGGCTTTTTTATATGCCTGTTGACCATTTGCATGTCTTCTTTTGAGAAATGTCTATTCAGATCCTTTGTCCATAATTTAATTGGGCTACTTGTGGTTTTTGCTATTTAACTGTATGAGTTCATACATTTTGGATATTAACTCTTTATGAGATATGTGGTTTGCAAAATATTTTCTCCCATTCCATAGGTTGCCTTTCACTTTGTTAGTTGTTTCTTTTGCTATGCAGAAGCTTTTTAGATTGATGGAATCTCATTTGTTAATTTCTGTTTTTGTTTCTATGCTTTTGGTGTCTTATCCACAAAAAGCATTGCCTAGACCAATGTGAAGGAGTTTTCCTCCTGTTTTCTTTTAGTAGTTTTATGGTTTTAGGTTTTACTTTTAATTCTTTAATTCATTTTTAGTTTACTTTTGTATATGGTGTGAGATAAGAGTCCTATTTTATTCTTCTGCATATGAATATCCAGTTTTCCCAGTACCATATATTGAAGACTATCCTTACTCCATTGTTTCTTACTGACGTGTAATTGAAGATTGACTATAGAAGCATGTATTTGTATCTGAGCTCTTTTCTATTACATTAGTGTATACATCTGTTGTTATGTAAGTACTATACACTTTTGATTACTGTAGCTTTGTAATATATTTTGAAATCAGAACGTCTGATGCCCCCAGTTTTATTCTTCTTGCTCAGAATTGCTTTGAATATTCAGGGTCTTGTGCTTCTATATGAATTTTAGGATTGTTTTTCTATTTCGGTAAAGAACACCAATGGGATTTTGATAGGAATTATATTGAATCTGTAGGTCACTTTGGGTATTATGGATATTTTAACAACATTCTTTTTTAAATAAATTTTTAAAATATCTTTATTGATTTCAGAAAGAGGAAGGGAGAGGGAGAGAGAGAAAGAGAAACATCAATGATGAGAGAGTCATTGATCAGCTGCTTCCTGCATGCCCCCTACTGGGGATTGAGCCTGCAACCAGGGTATGTGCTCTGACCAGGAATCAAACCGTGATCTCCTGGATCCTAGGTCAATGCTCAACTGCTGAGCCACACCTGCCGGGCAACAATATTTATTCTTCCAATCCATGAACATGTGATGTCTTTCCATTTATCTGTGTCTTTTTAAAATTTCTTCATCATTGTTTTATAATTTTCTGTGTACAATCTTCCACCTCATTAGTTAAGTTTATTTCTAAGTATTTTATTCTTGTGTGTTGATATTGTGAGTGGGATTGTTTTCTTCATTTCCTCTTGAGATACTTTTTTATTTGTGTATAGACATGTTACTGATTTTTGTATGTTGATTTTATATAGCGCAAGTTTAATGAATTTTTAAAATCAGTTCTAACAGTCTTTAGTATTTAGGGTTTTGTATATATGCGATCATGTCATCTGCAAATGGAGATAATTTTACTTCTTCCTTTTCAATTTGGATGCCCTTTATTTCTTTTTCTTGTCTAGTGCTGTGGCTAGGAGTTCCAGTACTATGTTAAAAAGAAATGGGAAGAGAAGGCATCTTTGTCTTGTATTAGATCTTAGGGAAGGAGCTTTCAATTTTTCCTCATTAGTTATGATGTTAGCTGTGGGTTTGTCATATATGGCTTTTATTGTGTTGAGGTAAGTTCCTTATATACCTATTTTGTTGACAGTTTTAATTATAAATGGATGTTGAACTTTGTTAAATGCTTTTACTGTATCTATTAAGATAAGCATATGGATTTTTTTGAATTTTGTTAATTTATTTTATCACATTGATTTATTTGAGTACATTGAACAATCCTTTCATTACCCCAAGGGTAAATCCAACTTGGTCATGTTATATGATCCTTTCCATGGACTGTTGATTTCAATTTTCTAGTATTGTATTGAAGATTTTTGCGTCTATGTTCATTAGGGACATTGATCTATAGTTTTCTTTTCTTGTAGTGCTTTGTTTGGTTTTGGTATCAGGTTATGTTGTTCTTATAGAATGAGTTTGGAAGCATTCCCTCCTCTTCCAATTTTTGAAAGAGTTTAAAAAGAATTGATATGAATTCTTCTTTGAATGCCTAGTGGAATTTACCTATGAAACTTTCTGGTCCTGGGCTTTTCTTTGTTGAAAGATTTTTTAAAAAATATATCTTTATTGATTTCAGAGAGAGGAAGGGAGAGGGAGAGAGAGAGATGGAAACATCCATGATGAGAGACTAGTTGATCAGCTATCTCCTGCACACCTCCGACTGGGGATCGAGCCCACAATCCAGGCATGTGCCCTGACCGAAAGTTGAACCTCGATCTCCTGGATCCTAGGTCAATGCTTAACTGCTGAGCCATGCCTGGCCAGGCAACAATAAAGTTCTTAAATGTGTGCTGCACAGAGCACAGCTCAGCACAGTTGACATTTAATATTATATTAGCTTCAGGTGCACAGCATAGTGGTTAGACATTTATATAATTTATGAATGGTCCCCATGTAATGTTTACTACCCCCCTGCTACGACACATTGTTATTACAATAATATTGACAGCCACTCCATCCAATCCATCCAAAAGACCACTACCCGTAGGACTGTGGACAGCAAAGTGGTATCTGAGGTCAACAGCACCAAAGTTCTAAGGCATTTAAGGGAGCATAAGTTGGGCACCCCTTGCAGAGATAGGAGGCCAATAAAAATTTCAGAGATTTTCAAAAAAGAATATTTAATGGGAATATAATGTACAGCATAGGGAATATAGTGAATAGTATAACTATGTATGGTGCCAGGTGGTTACTGGGCTTATGGTGATCACTTCATAAGGTATATGAATGTCTAATTACTATGTTGTACAACTGAAACTAATATAATATTGTATGTTAACTATAATTAAAAATAGATGTAGTCCTGGCTGGTTTGGCTCAGTAGTTAAGGCATTGGCCTGAGAACCAAAGGGTCTCGGCTTTGATTCCCGGTCAAGGGCATGTACCTCAGTTGCTGATTTTATCACCAGCCCCAGTCAGGGCTTGTGCAGGAAGCAACAAATTGATGTCTCTTTCTCACATTGATTGTTCTCTCTCTCTCTCTCTCTCTCTCTCTCTCTCTCCCTCTCTCTCCCTTCCCCCTTCCACTCTCTCTAAAACTCAATGGAAAAAATATACTTGGGGATAGTATATTTTTCCCCATGAAGGAGGTGCTACATGGACCCAGGCTTCATTTCATTACTTTTCCTTCCACTGCTAAGTTACCAAAAATTTGTAAAGTGATGCTCAAGAACTATGTGCAATTGAGAAGCTTTGGCAAGAAATGTAAGGTGATTCCTTTTAAAGCATTGAGGTTTTCAAGATGGTGGCAGATTGAGTGGAAGCTACACTGACACTCTCACAGGACCAAACTGGAATTACAATTAAAATATAGAAAAACCATCCTGAATAATCAAGTGCAACTGAAGACAAGCTGGAAAACACACTCATAACCAAGGACAAAAAGAGGAGACTGAATAGAGACTGCTAGGAAGTGTGGAGGCGCAAGAGGGCTGGCGGGGCTCCCACAGGCAGCAGCTAAAGGTCCAGAGGGATATCTCAGCTGAGGGACGTTCCCACTGAGGATTCTGGGGCCTAAACCCCAGACTGGGCTTCCCAGCCAAGAGCACCAGAACTGAGAAAGGTGCCCACATAACATCTGGCTGTGAAAAGCAGCAGGGTTTCTATCTGCCAGGGAAAGACAGCTGGAAATGCAGACACCCTCTTAAAGGGTCAGCATACAAAGTTTCGTGTGCAGCCACTCACCTTGGGCTCTGGTGGAGGGAAGGCAGAGTAGACTAGAGCTGTGTGAGGAGAATCCTGGGAGTTGGGAGGGGGAATAGAACTCAGAGGGGATCCATCTGGACCCTGGTACTGAGTCATTCCCCCATATGGCAGAGGACGTCTTTCAGAGGCACACGTTTACCTTCCAAGCAGCTTTTGCCTAAGGGGGAAGCAATTACTCCACCCTGCTGGAAAACCTCTTGCCCTACTGGCTGCAGTTTCTTTCCTTTCTTTTTTTTTTTAATTTTATTTTTGTTTAAAATATTACAGCTGTCCCTTTTTCTCCCCAATGACCCGGCACCCTGTTTCTTCCCCCTCCCCAGTCCCTCTCCCCACCATTGTCCGTGTCCTTGGGTTGTGCATATATGCATATAAATTCTTTGGTTACTCTCTCCCCCTCCACCCACCCGACCTCCTCCATCCCTCTGACATTTGTCAGTCTCATCTATGCTTCTATATCATTGAATCTATTCTGTTCATCAGTTTATTGTTCTTTAGATTCCACGTATAAGCGAGATCATGTGATATTTGTCTTTCGCTGCCTGGCTTATTTCACTTCGCATAATATTCTCCAGGTCCATCCATACTGTCCCAAAAGGTACGAGATTCTTCTTCTTTACAGCTGCATAGTATTCCATGTCCCACAGCTTTTTTATCCACTCATCTACTGATGAGCACTTGGGTTGTTTCCAGATCTTAGCTATTGTAAACTGTGCTGCTATGAACATCGGGGTACATATATTCTTCCTGATTAATGTTTTACGATTCTTAGGATACATTCCTAGGAGTGGAATCACTGGGTCAAACAGCAGCTCCATTTCTAATTTTTTGAGGAACCTCCATACTGTTTTCCATAGGGGTTGCACCAGTCTGCATTCCCACCAGCAGTGTACCAGGGTTCCCCTTTCTCCACATCCTTGTCAGCACATGTCGTTTGTTGATTTGTTGATGGTAGCCATTCTGACAGGTGTGAAGTGATACCTCATTGTGGTTTTAACTTGCATCTCTCTGATGATTAGCGACATTGAGCATTTTCTCATGTGTCCCTTGGCCATCTGTATGTCCTCTTTGGAGAAGTGTCTATTTAAGTCCTTTGCCCATTTCTTAATTGGGTTGTTTGTCTTCCTCTTGCTGAGTAGTATGAGTTCTTTACACTTTGGAAATTAGTCCCTTATCAGATTCATCCTTGGCAAATATGTTTTGCCAGACCGTGGGGTTCCTTTGTATTTTGAGGCTGTTTTCTTTTGCTGTGCAGAAGCTTTTTAGTTTGATGTAGTCCCATATGTTTATTTTTTCTTTTGTTTCTTTTGCCCTAGGAGATGTATCAGTGAAAATTCCACTGCATGGGATGTCTGTGACTTTACTTCCTATGATTTCTTCCAGGATTTTTATGGTTTTGTGACTTACATTTAAGTCTTTTATCCATTTTGAGTTTACTTTTGTGTATGGTGAAAGTTGGTGGTCTAGTTTCATTCATTGGCATGTATCTGTCCAATTTTCCCATCACCACTTATTGAAGAGACTGTCTTTACTCCATTAGATACCCTTGCCTCTTTTGTCAAATATTAACTGACCATAATGGCTTGACTCTATTTCTGGGGTCTCTGTTGTGTTCCATTGATCTGTATGCCTGTTGTTGTACCAATACCAGGCCGTTTTGATTACAGTGGCTTTGGAATATGGTTTGAAGTCTGGTAAATTGATCCCTCCCACTCTGTTCTTTTTTCTCAAGATGGCTGCAGCTATTCGGGGTCTTTTTTGGTTCTTTATAAATTTTTGAAATGTTTGTTCTAGATCTGTGAAATATGCTGTTGGTATTTTCATAGGAATTGCATTAAATTTATAAATTGCTTTGGGTAGTATGAACATTTTAATGATATTAATTCTTCCAATCCATGAGCATGATATATTCTTCCACTTGTTTAAATCTTCCTCTATTTCTTTTTTCAGTGTCACGTAGTTTTCCGAGTACAGGTCTTTTACATCCTTGGATAAGTTTATTCCTAGGTATCTCATTTTTTTAGTTGCAATGGTAAATGGTATTGCTTTTTTAGTTTCTCTCTCTGAAAGTTCATTGTTGGTGTATAAGAATGACATTGATTTCCGGATGTTGATTTTGTATCCAGCTAACTTGCCAAATTTGTTTATCAAATCTAGTAGTACTTTGATGGAGTCTTTAGGGTTTTCTATGTACAATATCATGTCATCTGCAAATAATGACAGTTTTACTTCCTCTTTTCCAATTTGGATACCTTTTATGTTTTCTTCTTGTCTGATGGCTATGGCGAGGGCTTCCAGTACTATGTTGAATAAGAGTGGTGAAAGTGGACATCTCTGTCTTGTTCCTGTTTTTAATGGAAATGGTTTTAGTTTTTGCCCATTGAGTATGATGTTGGCTGTAGGTCTGTCATATATGGCCTTTATTATTTTGAGGTATGATCCCTCTAT
Source organism: Miniopterus natalensis (assembly GCF_054644295.1). Classification (NCBI taxonomy): domain Eukaryota; kingdom Metazoa; phylum Chordata; class Mammalia; order Chiroptera; family Miniopteridae; genus Miniopterus; species Miniopterus natalensis. The sequence goes on along the minus strand of NC_142103.1, from coordinate 70,519,905 downwards.
TCCCACTTTGGTGAGAGTTTTTATCAGAAATGGGTGCTGGATTTTGTCAAATGCTTTTTCTGCGTCTATTGATATGATCATATGATTTTTGTCCTTCATTTTGTTTATGTGATGTATCACATTTATTGATTTGCGGATGTTGTAACAGCTTTGCATCCCCGGAATAAATCCCACTTGGTCATGATGTATGATCTTTTTAATGTATTGCTGGATCCGGTTTGCTAGTATTTTAGTGAGGATTTTAGTATCTATGTTCATCAGGGATATTGGCTTGTAATTTTCTTTCCTTGTAGTATCTTTGTCTGGTTTTGGGATTAGGATGATGCTGGCCTCATAAAAAGAGTATCGGAGTTTTCCCTCCTCTTGAATTTTCTGGAATACTTTGAATACAATAGGTGTGAATTCTTCTTTGAATGTTTGGTAAAACTCGCCTGTACATCCATCTGGTCCAGGACTTTTGTTTGCTGGGAGTTTTTTGATTACTGCTTCAATTTCATTAGTTGTAATTGGCCTATTCAGGTTTTCTTCCTCTTCTTGATTCAGCTTTGGAAGTTTGTATGCTTCTAGGAATTTGTCCATTTCCCCCATGTTGTCCAGTTTGTTGGCATATAGTTGCTCATAATATTTTCTTACAATCCTTTGTATTTCTGTTGGGTCAGTTGTTATATCGCCTCTTTCATTTCTGATTTCATTTATTTGGGTCCTCTTGCTTTGTTTCTTAGTGAGTCTGGCTAAAGGTGCATCAATCTTATTTACCTTTTCAAAGAACCAACTCTTGGTTTCATTGATTTTTTGTATTGTTTTTTAGTTTCTATGTCATTAATTTCTGCTCTGATCTTTATTATTTCCTTCCTTCTAATTCCTCGACTCTTTCCTTGCTGTTCTCGTTCTAGTTCTTTTAGTTGTTGTGTTAGATGGTTCATTAGATCTTTTTCTTGTTTCTTGAGATAGGCCTGTCATGCTATGAATTTTCCTCTCAGGACTGCTTTTGCCGTGTCCCATAGGTTTGGGGTTGTTGTCTGTTCATTTTCGTTACTTTCCATGAAGTGTTTGATTTCTTCCTTGATCTCCTTGGTAACCCATTCATTGTTTAATAACATGCTATTTAGCCTCCATGTGTTTGAATATTTTTGAGTTTTTTTATAGTGGTTGATTTCTCGTTTCATGGCATTGTGATCTGAGAAGATGCTTGATATGATTTCAATCTTCTTATATTTGTGGAGTCTTACCTTGTGCCCTAACATATTGTCTATTTTTGAGAATGTTCCATGTGCACTTGAGAAGAATGTTTATTCTGCTGCTTTGGGTTGAAATGTTCTATGAATGTCAATTAAATCCATTAGGTCTAGTGATTCATTAAGGTCTTCATTTCCCTGTTGATTTTTTGTTTTTATGATCTGTCCAATGCTGACAGTGGGGTGTTAAAGCCCCCCACTATGATTGTGTTGCTGTCAATCTCCCCTTTAAAGTCCCCCAAGGAATTTTTTATACATTTAGGTGCTCCTGTATTTGGTGCATAAATGTTTATAAGGGTTATTTCCTCCTGTTGGATTGATCCCTTTAGTAATATGTAGTGACCATCTTTGTCTCTTGTTATTGTCTTTATTTTGAAGCCTGTTTTGTCTGAAATAAGGTACTCCAGCTTTCTTTTCCTTTCCATTTGCATGGAATATTTTACTCCATCCCTTCACTTTTAGCTTGTGTGAGTCTTTTGATCTCAGGTGGGTCTCTTGTAGACAGCATATATTTGGGTCCTGTTTTCATATCCATTCAGCTACCCTATGTCTTTTGATTGGACCATTTATTCCATTTACATTTAAGGTTACTATTGGTATCAACTTATTTAATGCCATTTTTCTCCTTTATGCTGATGAACTTTTCTCTCACTATTCCTTCTTTTTCTTAAAGCAGTCCTTTTAGCATTTCTTGCAATGCTGTTTTAGTGAACTCCGTTAGCCTTGCAATGCTGTTTTAGTGAACTCCGTTAGCCTTTTTTTTTTTTTGTCTGGGAAGCTTTTTATTTCACCTTCAAATTTAAATGATAGCCTTGCAATGCTGTTTTAGTGAACTCCGTTAGCCTTTTTTTTTTTTGTCTGGGAAGCTTTTTATTTCACCTTCAAATTTAAATGATAGCCTTGCTGGTTAAAGCAATCTCGGTTTCATATTCTTGCTTTTCATTACTTGCAGACCTTCATCCCATTCCCTTCTGGCCTGAAGAGTTTCTGTTGAGAAATCAGCTGTCAGCCTTATGGGGGTTCCCTTGTAGGTCACTGCTTGTCTCTCTCTTGCAGTCCTTAATATTTTCTCTTTGTCCTTGACATTTACCATTTTAAATATGACGTGTCTTGGAGTGGGTCTCTTTGGGTCCCTCTTGTTTGGAACCCTCTGTGCTTCCTGAACTTGTGTGGCTTTCTCTGTCAGCCTAGGGAAGTTTTCTATAATTATGTCCTCCACCAGGTTCTCTATCCCTTTCTCTCTTTCCTCGCCCTCTGACACTCCTACAATGTGAATGTTGTTTTGCTTCACATTGTCCCAAAGTTCCCTTAGACAGTCGTCATGCTTTTGAAGTGTTTTTTCTTTTTGCTGCTCTGACTGTGATTTTTTTCTACCTTGTCTTCTAAGTCACTTATTCTATCCTCTGCTTCATTGAGCCTGCTTTTAATTCCTTCCAGTGCATTCTTGATATCAGATACAGCATTCTTTATCTCTGAGTTGTATTTATGGTATGTATCTCTTTTTTCATGTTTTCACTAAGGTCCTCGATTTTATCATCTAGAGTCTTCTTAAGTTCCTTGAACATCATCATCATCCATACTCTGAACTCCGTTTCTGATAACTTGCTTAACTCCATCTCATCAAAGTCTTTTTTTGGCGATGTTTCCTTTTCTTTAATTTGGGGGTTTCTTTGTCTCCCCATTTTGGTAGGTCTTAGTGTTTGTATCTATATATTAGATATATTTGCTGTTCCCCAGTCTTGTGGGAATGGATTTTGCTTTGTGGATCCAGTGGAGCCCAGAAGTGTGTTTTCCTTATACCTGTGAGCTCTTTGTTCTAGGCGTGTCCCTCTTGTGGGTGCCCCTTTTGTGGTTTCTTTATGTTTTCCTATTGTGGTTGGGTCTAGATTGTTGTTGATCAGTCCTTGGGAGGACCCTCCTCTCAGGTGGACTAACTGTGTCTCAGCCCCAACCTCAACGTGTAAGATGTTGTATGGGTGTTGGCCGGGCAGGACAATACACAATGGACTCTGTGATGTTTCTTCAGTGCTCCCCACTCGCACTCCATCCACTCTGGTATGTTTCTCTGTTTTTTTCAAGCTGGTTACATAGGATTTTAGGAGTAAATCGAGTCTGTGGCTGGGAGCAGGGTCACTCTGCTGCTTCTCACAGTACCGCCATCTTCCAAGGGCCTGGGTGCAGTTTCTACATCCTGATGCTCATTAAGATACTAATAACAATCAAAAGAATCTCTAAATGAAAGAACAAAAGAACCCTCCAGAAGAAGAGCTAAACGAAATAGAGATAAGCAACCTATCAGATATAGACTTCAGAATATTGATTATAAGGATGCTCAACAGCATAAGAAATGGAAATTATGAAGGAAATTAAGAATGACAGTAGAAATAATAAAAAAATATTAGAAGTCATGAAGAGCAGATTAAAGGAAGCTGAGGATAGGATCAGCAAATTAGAAGACAGGGTACAAAATAGTCACTCAATTAGAGAACCAAAAAGAAAAAGCAACTGAAAAACAAGAGGATAGTTTGAGGGAGCTGTGGAACAACATGAAACATAACAACGTTTGTATCATAGGAGTACCAGAAGAGGTAGAAAGTAAGCAAGGATTAGAGAACATATTTGAGGATATAATGGCAGAAAACTTCCCTTACCTGGTCAAGGAAAAAGTCACACAAGTTCAGGAGGCACAGAGAGTCCCAAGGAAGAAGAACCCCAACATGCCCACTCCCAGATACATCATAATTAAAATGCCAAAAATTCAAGACAAAGAGAGAATGTTAAAGGCAGCAAGAGAAAAGCAATCTGTTACCAATAAAGGAGCTTCCATAAGGCTGATTTCTTATCAGAAACTCTACAGGCCAGAAGGGAATGGCATGAAGTATTCAAGGTAATGCAAAACAAGTATCTGAATCCAAGACTACTCTATCTAGCAAGGCTATCATTCAAAATAGATGGTGAAATAAAGATCTTCCCAGACAAAAAAGCCTAAAGGAATTTATCACCATTGAAATAGTGAGAGACATAGGTGTAAAGAAATACAATGGCAATAGATAAGTACCTATCAATAATAATCTTAAATATAAATGGATTAAATGCTCCAATCAAAAGACATACTGTAGCTGAATGGATAAGAAAACGTGACCCAAATATATGCTGTCTACCAGAGACCCACCTCAGAACAAAAGACTCACACAGGCTGGAAAATAAAACCCCACTTCTGGAGGATTTTAAAAGAGAGCTCGATAGCAATACAGTCATAGTAGGGGATGTTAACACTTCACTGGCTTCTCTGGATGGATCTTCCAGACAGAAAAATCAACCATGAAACAGTGACTCTATATGACATAGTAGATCAGATGAATTTAATTGACATTTACAGAACATTCCACCCCAAAGCTGCAGAATAGGCATTCTCCTCAGGTGCACATGGGACATTCTGAAAGAGCACATGTTAGGACACAAAACAAATTTCTACAAGTTCAGGAAGATTGAAATCATATCAAGCATCTTCTCAGACATTTACACCATGGAATACTATACAGTTGTAAAAAAAGAAGCATCCCTTACTCTATGAGACAACATGGTGAGACCTGGAGGTTATTATGCTAAGCGAAATAAGCCAGTGAGAGAAAGTCAAGTGTCACATGATCTTACTCATATGTGGAATCTAATGAACAAAATAAACTGATGAACAAAATAGATCCAGAGACGTAGAAGCATGGAACAGACTGACCAATCTCAGAGGGAAGGCAGGGGCCCGTAGATGGGTGGGGAGAGATTAACCTAAGAATTTATACGCATATATGCATAACCCATGGACACAGACAATAGTGGGGTGAAGGCCTGGGGGAGGAGTGCACAGTAGACGGGGTCAGTAGAGGGGGAAAAGGGGATATTTGTAATACTTTCAACAATAAAGATTAACTTTTTATTTTTAAAATTTTTTAAAAATTTTTCAAAGATATCTTTATTGATTTCAGAGAGAGGAAAGGAAAAGGAGAGAGATAGAAACATCATTGATGAGAGAGTTGTTGATCGGCTGCCTCCTGCATGCCCCTCACTGGGGATCGAGCCCGCAACCCAGGCATGTGCCCTGACCGGGAATCAAACCCCGATCGCCTGGATCCTAGGTCAACGCTTAACAGCTGCACCACGCCCGGCCAGGCAACGATAAATTTTTTAAAAAAAATTATCATCTCCTTGGGTGAGGATAAAAAATAGATTTAAAACAAAGAAAATAAAAAATTTATTATTAAATATAATATCATGATTTTTTAAACATTCAAATGATACAAAAAAGTGAAAAAGAGAGATTCCTCTTCCCCTAATTTTCATCCTCACTTTCCAGAGATATTCACTGACTGTTAATAATTCCTCTCATAATTTACATTTAAGTATATTGATATTGCCTTTATTTTGAGTATTTAAATATGTGCTGTGATTATCTTGTGTTAATGTATTTATTTTCCTTTTTTTCTTTTAGCTTTTTATCCACAGTGTACATATTTCATATATAACCCAGGTGCAAGCTGTGGGTACTGAGCATGGACTATTTCAAAAAGTTGGACTTGATGCTTCTTCTCATGCCATTCCATGCCCTTTAACTTGTGACCTTACACAGAAGGAGGCTTGTAGACTGAGCTGAGGGCTCATTCTTGTGAATCTCATAATCTTTCTATGTGTGTGTCTCTATTTTAGACTATTTGCTGAGAGGTATTAGAGGAGAGGATGGTTGCTACAGTGTGGTATAGGGTAAAGTGTCAAGGACCTCGGTTTGGATCCGAGGTTTATCATTTACTAGCTGTGTTCAGAAAAGAAAATGTGTCAAACAACCCTGTGAGGTATTTTATCCGCCTTTAGAGATGATGAAGCAGAGACCCAGCCAGAGAGAATTTACTTATTTATGGTCACACAGCTAGATGTAGTAGAGCCTGGATTCAAGCAAAGGCCTGTTTGAGTCAGCACCTATGTGTTTTCCATTCTACCATCTTAGCTTCTTTTTAGCACTTCTGTAAAGGCGAAAGAGCATGTCTTCAAAGTGATTGCCTCACCTTTTGTCCAAAGCCTTGATAAAAAGTTATGTACTATTATTATCTTTTCAGTATCCAAACATCCCTTTTCTGACTCCCCTTGTTTTTTCATATTCCCTTTTTAGGAGAGAAGCCTTATAAATGCACCTGGGATGGCTGCTCCTGGAAATTTGCTCGCTCAGACGAGCTTACCCGCCATTTCCGCAAGCACACAGGCATCAAGCCCTTCCGGTGCACAGACTGCAACCGTAGCTTTTCTCGCTCTGACCACCTGTCCCTGCACCGCCGGCGCCATGACACCATGTGAGCTCCACAGTCGCACTAGAAGAGCTGCCCTGGTCTCATTCCTGCGTGTGTGCTGAGTCCTGACCATCTTTTCCTCTTTGACTCCAGCTTGCCTCTGGATGGTATTGGAGCAGCTCAGGAGCCAAGTTGATGAGACTGGAGGAAAAGATAGCTGATTTCCCATGGTGGTTCCTCATATTCCATCTTCACCTCTCCTCCACATAGGTTTAATAAAAAGTGTGGCATCCATGGTCAGAGATGGGACGTTTTTCCTACAACAACAAAACAGGAATCCAACTCAAGGCTGTGAACAAACATATGCTGCTTTTTTCCTGTTGTTTTTTTTCTTCTTCTAGAATTCTTATCCATATATATATTTTTTTTTGAATCTGTACTTAAAAGTGGTTGGTAGTGTTTTAAAATGACTTTTTTTCAAGTTCCTAGACAGAAGAGGGCATAACAGTGTAGTTCATTGGTAGAATAGACTTGGGTCCTTAGCATAGGACACATTCTCAGTGAATAAACTGAGTCCCATAGAAAACACAAAGGTTTTGCAAACCCAATCCTATTTGTTCTTACAGCTTGGTTTTCACACAGTGCAGGCACTTCTGCTTCTTAAGTCCATCGAAGGAAATGAAGGGATCTTTTTGTCTGTCTCCTCCTCCTTCTTTCTCTTCCTCCTTCAAGATTAAAGATTTTACAGCACAATCACAATTTTTCTTAGGTTAAATATTAATTAGGACAAATATTCAAAGCACACATTGACATGCCAGTAGGGTGAAGGGTGTTTCAGGAGAGTGTGTTGGACCATGACAGGAAGAAGCAGAACCAGGATAATCCTGAAAACAAATAGAGGGGGACTTTCACTTGGATATCACAAACCTCATTCAAATGGCAGCCTGTCGAGATAGTGTTTTGAGGGGCTGCACTGTACTGTTTATTCTTTGTTTACATAAAGCAACTATTATGAGTATAATGCATGATGAGAAATCATACACTGGGGCCATGTTATAGAAAAGTGAGGGGTTGTAAGAAAAATATTTGTTCATTCCATGGCATTATTAGCATGTATTCCTGTGTTTCAATTGGAATATAAGAGGCTTTTAGTGAAAACTGAAATACAGAAAGCAATTTGATGTTCTGCAACTGCTATGAGCACCTATGCCATTTCTTTTAGCCATTACAGAATGTTGCATAATACACACATTTGGTTACCAAATTTGACTGTTTCATAATAGTCTCTGCAACATAAAACCCTGTGTTCCAGGCTCTGGACCTCAGATCTACCTCCACATGTCATATTTCCTCTCTCCAGGGAGAGGAGGAGTTTGCATTACTTAACTTTGGACTCAACCTCTCTCCTAAAGGTTGTATTCATATGGAGCCCCCTTTCCTTGACAGAAATTCAACTAGTCCTGGCTTAAATACTTTAGGTTACTACCTCCCAAGGATTATCCATTCTGAATAAGTCATAAAATTCTAACAACAGTAAGGGATCCTAATAACCATCTAGTCCTACCCATCAGTCATATTTTACAGATGAGACAAATACGGGTCAGATTCTTTCCGCAGATGTTTCCTTGAGGCCTTATAGACCTGCATACCCATTCTCCCAGGGATCACATTATTAAAGCAAATTAGAGAAACTTGACATGATTGGTTGCAGTATTTGTCCAATTTTATGTTATACTTCAGAAAACAGACCACTCAGTTGATTAAAAAGTAAAGTGTTCCTGTGGTCATGGACATATAACACTAGGCACACAATTTTTCTCTTCTAAAATTTTTCTCTTTCTTTACTTTCTGTAATATCTCAGAATTTATTTACCTCATTTAAACATACGATGTCCAGATCATAAAGCTTTATAAATTCAAGGCCTGCCTGTATCATTCAAAACGACATGTGGATATTTACCCTTCTCATTGTTATTTTGAAATAGACTTTCCTCTGACTTTTGGTGTGTAAGTTCCACACTGTAGACTAAAAGGGAACTTTTATGTAGCTCTAAGATTGTTAAAGGTGAATTAACACCTTGATATGGTATTTCACAGTAGAGTCCAAGGACCCATTTTCTCCAGAGTTTGGATCCTGAGACTCCCTTTTCCAGAGTTCATATCTGTCTTGTGCCTCCCATGCCTCAGTATCTTTTGCATTGGAGCATATAATCTATTAATAAATAAAGGCTATCGAACGTACTATTGTACTAACCAGGATGATCAAATTAAATTTCCAAATATTGATATCTCTGACACCCTTAAGCCTGTATTCAAAAATTTTCCTGCAAAGTAATGAGGGACTTTGTTACTGCTTTATTAATAGTCCCATCCAAATGATGATAAAAATCATTACATCTTTTTCAAGAAATGTGTCAAAATTTAGAGTATTTCATACCATACAGGGATTCAAATACAGTACAATATAGTACTGCACCAAAAGCACAAATAATTTTGTTAAACAGACTGTGAGATGAAAAGGAACTGTAGCTCTTAAGTAGCCTTGTTCAATGGGATTAGATAATATCCAGGGATTTGTTGCAGTGGAGTTCCTCCATCTATAGATAATTGTCAGTCGAACATAACTATTGATGATTATAATTGGAAAATTCAGGAAAGACTAAAGAATGTGAACTGGTTGGTTAGATTAGGTGGAAAGAATTGTGGGTAAGACAGAAAGGCTTGTGAGGGTAACTTCTTTTTAAATAAAATGTTTATTTTAGAAAAGTTATAGATTTACAGAAAATTTGTAAAGATTCTACAGAGAGTTTCCCTATACCCTACATCCAGTTTTTCCTATTATTAACATCTTTCTTTAGTATGGCACATTTTTTTATAATTAATGAAGTAATATTGCTACTTTATTAATTGAAATCCAAACTATGTTTAAATTTCCTTAATTTTTACCTAATACCCTTTTTTTTGTTCCAGCATCCCATTCAAGATACCACATCACATTTAGTGCTCTAATCTTCTTGGGCCTCTCTTGATTGTAGCAGTTTCTCAGATTTTCCTTTTTCCTTATGATCTTGACAGTTTTGAGGAGTATGTCCCTCAATTGAGATTTGTCTGATATTTTTCTTATTAAATTGAGGTTATGAGTTTATAGGAGGAAGACCATAGAGGTAAACTGCTATTTTCATCACATCTCATTAGCGTGACTTAATCCGTGATGTTAACCTTGATTATCTGGCTGAGATAGTGTTTGTCAGCTTCCTCCTCTGTAGTTTCTCCCCCACATTCCATACTGTACTCTTTGGAAAGAAGTCATTATATACAGCCTACACTTAAGGAATGGGAAGTTGTGCACCACATCCTTGAGTGTAAGTATCTAAAAAAATTATTTGGAATTCTGCGTGGGAAATTTGACTCTTCTTCATTTATTTATTTATGCAACAATTTACTTGTGTCAGTATGGACTCACATTGACTTTATACTTTGGGTTATAATCCAATAAAAACTTATTTTGTATGCTCAAATTGTTCCAGATTTGGCCATTGGATGCTCTTTTGGGTTGACTCCTAAGTCCTTTTTACATACTCCCATCATTTGTTTTTTAGCATATACTTATTTGCTGGCACTACAAGATGCTCCGGGTTCATCTTGTATATTTTTTGGCCCACTTCTATAATCAGCCATTTCTTTAAGGAGCCCTGACTCCTTTTAATGGAGAATTGTGCTAGAAACCAAGATCTAGGCATTAGGTATGCTTATCGCTACTGGGGTATTGTTGCTTCTAGGCCATCTCAGCTGACAAAGCAAGAAAATATATGCGTGTACACTAACTCATGTATACATACACATATCTACAAATATTTCTATATGTAATCTTCCATATCTTAATTAAGCTAAACGTGAGTTCATACTGATGTTGCCAACACCAGTCCATCACCAAATGTATCATTATAGCCTTTCCCTTTGCTTATCTGTAACTTCCCGCTCAAACAGTAAGAAACCTGTTTCCCACACTCTGACATCTATTTGCTTAATTGTGCAATTCTAGTATAAATGTGTAGCAATATCTGAATTGTCAATCTGTACACTGAGGATGACAACTAGAACACAGTGCTTATGTGCATGACAGTAACATTTTTAAAACTCCAACAACTCTTTGAAACAAAAGTGATCTGCAAAATTTAGGAATTAGGGATTTCTATGATCTTGGTTCCAGGAATTTGGGAATCTATTCTGCCCCCCAAAGTTTCCTCAAGAACCAAACCATTGGGAATTGAGCTAACCCTGAATAAGCCTAGGGAAATTATTGATCCCCCATAGTGTGCTAATATTTACATTGAGAGATGGACACAGAAGAAAGTGGGTGTGCCCAGTTTAAAATAAAACATAGCACTATCCTTTCTCACTGGCAAATATAGCTCTCTGACATTAAGGGTGCTACCACCCTAAGTTACCTCTCTTCCATGTTTTCCCATCTCTCACTTGGTTGACCTTAGGCAAGTCACATCACCTCTCTGTGCCTCAGTTAACCCATCTGTAAAATGGAGATCTAAATATCTACCTCACAGGAATGTTGTGAGGATTCTTATTAATGGATGTTGGCAACAATGATGGGATATCCATAAATGAATAAAAAGTATGCTCATCGCTATGATGATAATTATAGTACCCTGTATTTACCCTAGAAAAGGGAGAGGATTAGGCTTTCTGGGTGATATAGAGCTAAATTTGAGTCAGTAACAAGGATAATTGAAGAGTAGTCACTGGAAGCAATATTATTTCCTCTCCTACTGTCACTTTTCCTACATTCTCTTTATTACTAACTATAAGATTCTCATCTGTTTCCAGACTCAAAGCATATTAGGGCCTAAAGGGATAGGTAGGCAAAATCCATTGCTTCAAAGCTCCTTTCTTCCCCTTTCCTCACTCTGCCTGGACCACATTACATGTCACCCTGTCAGAAGCACAAAGGTAATTTCCCAGAGCCCTTCAGAGACTAGTCAGTTCAACTTCACCAGTTACATTTTTCTCTTTCCCCACTTACTGTACCCTGAGCAGTATAGGTAGGAGGGAAGTGAGGTGGGATGGTTGGGGAGGGAGTGGGGTGGAAGAGGATGCGATTTATACCAGTGGTAGGATATTTCTTTATTTCTCAAACTCTGGTTTCACCTTCCATTTCCTTTTCTGATGGTAAATTGAGGGCAGGAGGAGAGAGATTATTTTGTTAACTGTTAAAAAACTCTTTCCCTTCCAGTAGATGTCAGTAGTTGTGTTGGACATTACTTTTTAAGTATGTTGTATGCATTGCTGTTTTCATTGTATTTCTAAATAAAAAGAGGAAGAGAATCCCTAGTATTGTCCATCCCCGTTTTTTGTCAGGAGGTCACAGCAGCAAAGCAGTCCCAGAAACGTGTGTGTGTGTGTGTGTGTGTGTGTGTGTGTGTGTGTGTGTGTGTGTTGGGGAAAGGAGCCCACAGTGAAGGGACTGACTGAATTTTTTGTCAATGTTTGTTTAAAGAAATTACAGAACAGTATATAAGCTCTAGTCTCTATAACTCTTATATTTGTGCCTCATTATTTCAGTGCTTTAGAGCAGCACCCCATTTTTCCTCTATTTTATACTAGTTCTTGCTCCAGAGACGTGGCTTTGAGGCTAGGATATGAACAATCTCATATACAAGCCTGTTGTGCACCTGGAAATACTCAAGAATTTCCTCAGTTAGCATGGCCACTTTAGGGGTTACTCTGTTCTATCCTAATGAGACTCTCCCTCTGTGGCATTCAGGCAGGGTATGTGCTTGGGTACTAAGCAATCTTGTTATGTTTGATTATTGTACCTTTTTATTAATAAAATATTTTAAACTTCAGATACCATGGATATTATTTTGACTTTGTCTCTATTTTGTGTTTCCTCCACATGGCATGGCGTGAGTAGATGGGGTTTTTTTCCCCCTTAGCTGGGTAAAGTTGTGATGAAACTATTGTATATTAGCATGGGGCAAGAAAAGAAGGTGGTCTGTCTTAAACACAGTTTCTCTGTTTAAGCATATGAGGCCCTCCCCATTCTTGGTAATCTAGTCAGAAATGTCCCAGAATGGGGCTTCATGAAGACTGGGTGGTGAGGCACTGATTCAGTTGACTAGCTTTCCCTGCCCATCCCTATTCTCCCCACCATTTTGTTCATGTTTTTTTCTAAGAAGGAATGTAGGAGAAGAGAGAATAAGGACAGCTTTAAACTCCAAAGCTACTTCAGTATAAATACCAGCCTTTGGTGAGGATGTGGGAAGCTGTCTTGTTCGAAGACTCTGCTTTGGGAAGCTTTGTCTTTCAGACAGATACTGGGGGAAAAGTAGAAAGGGGGAAATCCTGTGAGGAGGATTGAAAACAAGATCTAGAAAAACAGATTGAAGGGTGACTGTTTCTGGGGCTGCCAGAAAGTGATTTTTTATTACAAATGATTCAAAACAAGAATTCTCAGGGCTTATGGTTTCCCAGTAATATTTCTTTATTCTGAGAGTCATTGTCATCCCTTTGGGTTAAAAGCAGAATCAATTTGATGCTACAAATATTAACTGAAAAGCTACCAATAACCCAGGCTCTTTGCTGGTTGCTATGGAAATGAATAAAACACAGCAACTCTCAAGCAATTCACTTTCTAATGAGGGGTACCAGAATAAAAACAAACACAGTAGTGTCTTAAGTGTCATAATAGATATATGTTCTATATTTCTGCAAATTAAAATATGTAAACAATATACCATAAAAAAGTTAAAAGACAGCCACATATATAATATAGGATTTGTATCCAACATACACACTTTGAATAATTATTAATTCCAATGGGTTAAATCTGAAAAGAAAAGAAAATCAATTTGGCTATCAGCTGTCAAGTGTGTATACATTTTGGGGGGATACCCTATATATAAAGAAATCTCACAAATAATAAATATAAAACATGAATAAAAATTATCAAAATTTACAGATAGATTATGTATAGTCAATAAACATAAAAAGATGTTCAACCTCTCTACTAATCATGGAAATAAAATTAAAGTGAATTATTTTTCATTCATTTGAATGGCAAATATTACAAATTTTATAAGACCAAATGTTGGAAGAATATATGGAAATGGGCAATTGTAATACACTGCTGGTTGGAGATAAAAAGTGGTAGTCATATTGGAGGGAATTTTCCTGCATTTTTTATGACCAAAAAACCCATATACCTTATATCCCAGAAATTCTACCTTTTGGTGTCTACAGTGGAGGAACTCTCATATATGTAGAGGTTAATGCATAAAGATGTTCATTTCAGCATTTATTATAATCATGAAAAATTATAGACAATCTAAATGTCTACCAAAAGGAGAATGACAATGAATTATGGTATAAGCTTTTCTGTGGAATACAATACAGCAGTTAATAGGAATTAGGTAGATCTGTATTAAGCTACATGGAATGATCTTAAAATCATTATTTTGGATGAATTCACACCAACTAGATTACTGTGCCTTTGTATTGAGAGAAATGAAGGACCTAAGTTTGAGAGATTAAAATAAGTCTGAGAATACAGGAGGGAGAAACTTGTAGGGCTGGAAGAGAATATGGTTCAAGGGAACAGTGAATACAAAAGCGCCTCTCTTCTGAATTATTTTATTAAAAAAATCACAATAGTTACTTGGGAGAGTTAATACATAAATTCATATTTGAGCACCCACAAGTACATTATTCTGATTCATTTTCAGATTAGGTGCAATCACTGAGCAGAGAATGAGAGTGGAGATAGATGAGAACGAGACCAGGTACATTTTGAAAAGAATTAAAGTAGGTCAGCAAGGAGAAGGTGCATATCCTGGTGAAACCAAAGCAAACAATCATTGGATCTTGGCCAAAAGATCATAAGAAGCCAGAACAGCTGGGTGTGATTGGCCTAGAATAAAGGCTTTTCATCCTTCTCATGAGGCTAGGGGTGTAAGGAAAACTGACCTGATGGCTTGGCTCCTCATACTGAATATCTGGATCTGTTGTTTTCATTCCATTCGTAGCCTGGATATTTTCCCTCAGCATTTTCTCCAAATTATTTTTTTCTACTATTTTTATTTATAATTGATTAATAACGTGTAAGTTTAAGGTGTACAATGTGATACATGTATATTGTGAAATGTTTACTACAATTTAGTTAATGCATTCTTCACCTCACATAATTATCATTTTGTTGTTATGGTGAAAACACTAAAGCTTTGCTTTCATAGTAACTTTCAAGTATACAGTACAGTATTATTAACTATAGTCACCACCACACTGTACATTAGGTCTAAATTTGTTCATCTCATAACTGAAAGTTTTTATACCTCTCCATTTCTCCCACCACTCAATGCTGGCAAATACAATTCTACTCTCTATTTCTTTGAGTTTGACATTTTTAGATTCTACTTATAAGTGAGATCATACAGTATTTGTCTTTCTCTGCCTGACTTATTTCACTTACCAATTGCCCACAAGATCAATCCATTGTCGCAAATGGCAGGATTTCCTTTTAGCTGGTTGAATAATATTCCAGTACATATACATTTTTAATCCATTTATCCATCAAAGGAAACTTAGGTTGTTTCCATATATTGGCTATTGTGAATAATGCTGAAATAAATATGAAGTGCCTATATCTCCTCAAGAGAGTGAATTCATCTGTTTCAGAAGTGGCATTGTTGGATCATATGGTAATTCTACTTTTAATTTTTTTAGGAAAATCCATATTGTTATCCAGGAAGCTGTACCAATTTACATTCCCACCAAAAGAGCACATCCTTTTTGTTCACATCCACATCAGCATTTGTTATCTCTTGATTTCTTGATTATACCTGCTCTAACAGGCTTGAGGTGATATCTTGTGGTTTTGATTTGTATTTCCTGAATGATAGTGCTGTTGAGCACATTTTCATGTACTTGTTGGCCATTTATAATATCTTCTTTGGAAAAATTTCTACTTAAGTCCTCTGCCCATTTTTAAAATCTGATTTTTTCTTTTTGTTATTGAGTTGTATGAGTTTCTTATATTTTTTGGATAATAACCATTTATCAAATATATGGTCTGCAAATTTATTCTCCCATTTTGTAGGTTGCCTTTACATTTTGCTGATCATTTATTTTGTAGGGCAGAAGTTTTTAGTTTTGTGTACTCCCATTTTTAAATTTTTTTATTTTGTTGCTTGTACGTTAGGTATCATATCCAAAATCAAGCCAAGGCCTAGGTCATGGAGCATTTTTACTATGTTTTCTAGGAGTTTTATGGTTTCTGGTTTTACATTTAAATTTTTTTTTCCTTTGAGTTAATATTCGTGAGTATTGTAAAATAAGAATCTAGTTTTATTCTTTTACTTGTGAATATCTAATTTTCCCAGCACCATTTCTGAAGACTGCCTTTTTTCCATTGAGCATTCTTGGCTCCCTTATCAAATATTAATTAACTATATATGCCTGAATTTATTTTGGGGCTCTAAGTTCTGTTCCATTGGTCTATGTGTCTTGTTTTATGCCACACCATACTGTTTTGATTACTACAACTTTAAAATTTAGATTGAAATCTGAAAGTGTGATACCTCCAGCTTTGTTCATTTTACTCAGGATTCCTTTTGCTATTCAGTGTCTTTTGTGGTTTCATATAAATTTTAGAATTGTTTTTCTACTTCTGTAAAATATGCCATTGAAATCTTGATATGGGTTGCATTAAATCTATAGATGGTTTTGAATAACAGACATTTTTAACAATATATATATATATTTTAAAATATATCTTTATTGATTTCAGAGAGAGGAAGGGAGAGGGAGAGAGAGATAGAAACATCAATGATGAGAGAATCATTGATCGAGCCCACAACCTGGGCATGTGCCCTGACCGGGAATCGAACCCCGATCGCCTGGATCCTAGGTCTACACTCAACCGCTGAGCCACGCCCGGCCGGGTGTTTTTAACAATATTAATTCTTCTGATCTACAAACATGAGATACCTTTCCATTCATTTGTGTCTTCTTAATTTCTTTCATCAGTGTCTTATAGTTTTCCAGGGATGAAAAGTACATCATAGGATATATAGTCATTAATATTGTAATAATTATGTATGGTGTCAGATGGGTATTAGACTCATGGGGGAATCACTTTGTAAGTTATATAAATGTCTAACCACTATGCTGTACACCTGAAACTAATATAATATGTGTATATATTATATATCTGTATATATGTGTATATATACAGATATATACATATATCACAATAGTAAATTACAATTACACAAATAATATGTATATATATTATATATCTGTATATATATCTGTATATATCTGTATATATCTGATATATATATATCACAATAGTAAATTACAATCCATTAATCCATTGATAGACACTTAGATTGTTTCCATATTTTGGCTATTGTATATAGTGGTGCAATGTACATGGAAGTGCATGTATCTTTTCAGATTAATGTTGTTTTCTTTGGACAAATATCCAGAAGTGGAAATGCTATATCATATGATAGTTCTATTTTGAATTTTTTAGGAACCTCCATACTGTTTTCCATAATGGCTGCACTGATTTAGTTTGCTAGTATTTTATTGAGAATTTTTTGTGTGTATATACATTAGGGATATTGGCCTCTCATTATCTAGTAGTGTTCTTCCCTTGCTTTGATAGCAGGGTAATGCTAGACTAGTAAAATGAGTTTGGTAGTGGTCCTTCCTCTTTGATTTTTTGGAAGAATTTCAAAAGGATTTAAGAAAGCATTATTAATTTTTTTGGTTAGACAATCACTTCATTTTTTACATTTGGTATTTTTTTAAAATTATTTTTTAATTACAGTTGACATTCAATATTATTTTATATTAGTTTCAGGTGTACAGCATAGTGGTTAGACATTTATATAATTTACAAAGTTATCTCCCCGCTAAGTCTAGTACCCAACTATCACCATACAGAGTTATTACAATATTATTAACTATATTCCCTATTCTGTACTTCATGTCCCCATGACTATTTTGTAACTACCAATTGGCACTTCTTAATCCCTTCACTCAGTTCCCCAACCCCCCTCCCATCTAGTAACCATCAGTCTGCTTTCTGTATCTATGAGTATATTTCTATTTTGTTTGTTTATTTTGTTCTTTACATTTCACATATAAGTGAAATCATTTGGTATTTGTCTTTCTCTGTCTGACTTATTTCACTTAGCATAATACCCTCTAGGTCTATCCATGTTGTCACAAATGGTAAGATTTCATTATTTTTTATGGCCAAGTAATATTCCATTACATTAATGTACTACATCTTCTTTATCTAATCGTCTATGGATGTACAGTTAAGTTGCTTCCATATCTGGACTATTGTAAATAAGGCTGCAATAAACATAGGGGTGCATATATCTTTTCAATTAGTGTTTTTGTTTTCTTTAGATAAATGACCAGAAGTGAAGGTTCTGGGTTGTATTTTTGTATTTGGGGGAGGTTGTGATTTGTGGTTACCACGAGGTTACTATATAGGCATTTACATCTACAGCAGTCTATATTAGGCTGATAGGCCTTTAAGTTCTAATGCATTCTAAATGCACTACATTTTGACACTTGTAGGATTCCAAGATGGCTGTGGATTAAGTGGAAGCTACACTGACACTCTCCCAGGACCAAACTGGAATTACAACTAAAACAGAAAAACCATCCTGAATAATCACCTGAAGACTAGCTGGAGTGAACCCTCATAACCAAGGACAAAAAGTGGAGACTGATAGAAAGTGTGGAGGTGTGAGAGGGCTGGCTGGGCTCCCAGAGATAGCAGCTAAAGGTCTGGAGGGATAGCTCAACTGTGGGAGGTTCCCACTGAGAACTCTGGGGTCTAAACCCCAAGCTGGGCTCCCCAGCCCAGAGCACCAGAACTGAGAAAGACACCCATACATCTGAGTGAGAAAAACACTGGGGGTTTCTGTCTGCCAGCGAGAGATGGCTGAAAATGCAGGCACCCTCTTAACGGTCCAATGAACAAAATTTTCATGTGCAGCCAGCCACTCATCTTAGGCTCAGATAGAGGGAGGGCAGAGTGGACTAGTGCTGTGTGAGGAGAATCCAGAGCTGGGAACTCTGGGAATAGAGCTCAGGTTCCTGTACTGAGTCATTCCCCAAGACTGCAGAGGACATCTTAATCAGGGAGACTTTTACTATCCAAGCAGCTTTTGCAGGAGTGGTGGTAGTGGCAATTGCCCTACCTATTGGAAAACTCTAGCCCCACCCCATGGAGTTTATGCTTGGCTGTGGTCTACAGCCTGAGGCTCATTAAGAGACTGAGAATTACAATCAGCCTGCAGGCAAAGACAGATCTCTGGATGCTTTGAGTCTTTGCCTGATATGCTTCTGGGTCTGGAGCTGGGAAAAGCAGACCTTGGTGTGCATCTTGGTTCTTTCCAAATGCACCCAGGCCCAGCAGAGGGAGCTCCAAGCTGTGGATCACTGAAAGCTCCAAACAAGGTACTCAAGGCCAGTCACAAACAGTGTCTCACATTCACCTACACCAGAAACCATCCAAAACAGACTGGGAGTCCTAGAAGATCTACCTAATACATAGAAACAAAAACAAACAGGCAGCCAATATGGGGAGACAAAATAAGCTCCAATTGAAAGAACAAGAGAATTCTCCAGAAGCAGAGATAAATAAAATGGAGATAAGCAATCTATCAGATATAGAGTTCAGAATAATGATTGTAAGGATACTCAACAGCATGAGAAAAGATAATGAAACTATGAAGAAAATGAAGAATGACATAGCAGAAATAAAGAATGTCTTGGAAGGAATAAACAGCAGGTTACAGGGAACAGGATTGGATCAGTGAATTAGAAGACAGGGTAGAAAAAAAATAGTTCAGAGAACCAAAAAGAAAAAACAACTAAGAAACATGAGGGTAGTTTAAGGGAGCTCTGGGACAACATGGGATAACACATTCCCATCACAGGAATGCCAGAAGATGTAGAAAGTAAAAAAGGGTTAGAAAATCTGTTTGAAGAAATAATGGCAGAAAACTTTCCTAACCTGGTAAAGAACAAAGTCACACAAGTTCAGGAGGCACAGAGAGTCCCAAGCAAGAAGAACCCAAAGAGGCCCACACCCAGACACATCATAATTAAAAAGCAAAAATTCAAAACAAAGAGAAAATATTAAAGGCAGCAAGAGAAAAATAATCTCCTCAAAGGAGCTCCCATAAGATGTCAGCTGATTTCTCATCAGAAACTCTACAGGCCAAAAGGGAACAGCATGAAGTATTCAAGGTAATGAAAAACAAGTATCTGAAACCAAGGCTACTCTATCCAGCAAGGCTATCATTCAAAATAGATGGTGAAATAAAGAGCTTCCCAGATAATAAAAGGTTAAAGGATATTCTCAACACCTAACCAGCATTGCAAGAAATATTAAAGAGACTGCTGAAATAATAATAAGAAATATATATAGAGAGAAACATAAGCATAAAGAATTAAATAACAATCAATAACATTAAATGTAAATGGATTAAATGTTGCAATCAAAAGGCATAGGGTAGATGAATGGATAAGAAAACGTGACCCAAATATATGCTGTCTACCAGAGACCCACCTCAGAACAAAAAAATCACACAAGATAAGAGTAAAGGTACGGAAAAAATTTTTCCATGCAAATGGAAAAAAAAAAAGCTGGGGTAGCAATAGTCATATCTGGCAAAATAGACTTCAAAATGAAGGGCTTAACAAGAGCCAAGAAAGGTCACTGCATAATACTAAAGGGATCGATCCAACAAGAGCGTATAACCCTTGTAAACATATATGCACCCAATATAGGCATACCTAAACATATAAAAAATACTTCTGGAGGACTTTAAGGGAGAGAGCGACAGCAATACAATCATAGTAGGGGACTTTAACACCCCACTGACTTCTCTGGATAGATCTTCCAGACAAAAAGTCAACCATGAAACAGTGACTCTAAATGACACACTAAATCAGATGAATTTAATTGACATTTACAGAACATTTCACACCAAAGCTGCAGAATATGCATTCTTCTCCAATGCACATGGGTCATGCTCAAAGATAGACCACATGTTACAAGGCTAAAGGAGTTTATCACCACCAAACCAGCATTGCAAAACTGTTAAAGAGACTGCTGTAATAAGTAAAATGTTTGGTAAAGCTCCCCTGTGAAGCCGTCTGGACCAGGGCTTTTGTTTGCTGGGTGATTTTTTACTTGCTCCTTTAATTTCATCACTTGTTATTGGCCTATTCAGGTTTTCTAATTCTTCCTGATTTAGTTTTACATGATCTCACTCACATGTGGAATCTAATGAACAAAATAAACTGATGAACAAAATAGTTCCAGAGACATAGAAGCGTGGAACAGACTGATGAACCTCAGAGCGAAGGCAAGAGTGAGGGACTGGGTGGGGAGCGATTAAACAAAGAGCTTATATGCATATATGCATAACCCATGGACACAGACAATAGTGTGGTGAAGGCCTGGAGGAGGTGAATGTGGAGTGGAGAGGATAAATGGGAGAGGGGAGAGACATCTGTAATACTTTCAACAATAAAGAAATTTTTTTAAAAAAACAAAAATATAATAAAAGCACTACATTTTATACCTCCTCCATTCTTTATGTTTTTGACATTATTTTTTGTATACTTGATATTGTAGTTACAGTTGATTTTGGTACTTTTGTCGTTCAACTTTTATATTAACTTTGTAAATGGTTGATTCACTGTTTTTATTCTATATTTGCCTTTATCAGCAAGATTTTTTTCTTTTATTTTCTTTTTTTCTGATTATGGCATTTTCTTTTCGCATAAAGGAGACCCTTTAACATTTCTTCTAAAGCTTGTTTAATGGTGATAAGCTTCTTTAGTTGTTGCTTGCCTAGGAAACTCTTTATCTCTTTTTCAATTCTGGATAATAACCTTTCCAGGTGTGGTATTCTAGGCTGTAAGCTTCTTTCTTTTAGCATTCTGAATATCACCTGCCACTTCTTTCTGGCCTGTTAATTTGCTGCTGAAAAATCGATGGATAGCATTACAGGGTTTCCCTTGTATGTGGCTTTTTGTTTTTTTGTTTGTTTGTTTGTTTGTTTTTGGCTGCCTTCAAGATTGTCTTTTTAGTCTTAACGTTGCCATTGTAATTACAATATGTCTTAGTGTGGGCCTATTTGTCTTCATCTTGTTTGAAGCTCTCAGTGCTTCTTGGATCTGTATGTCTGTTTCCTTCCCCAGGTTAGGAAAGTTTTCAGCCATTCCTTTTTCAAATATACTTTCTGCCCCTTTGTCTCTTTCTTCTTCTGAAAACCCTAGAATGCAAATGTTAGAGGTCCCTTATACTATCCTCATTTTTAAAAAATCTTGTTTTCATTTTATTGTTCTGACTGAATGATTTCCACTATTTAGTCTCCAAGATTGTTAATTTGGTCTTCTGTATTAACTAACCTACTGTCGATTCCTTCAAATGTATTATTTAATTTCAGTTAATGCCTTCTTCATCTCTGATTGATTCTTTATTACATATTCTAACTCTTCATTGACATTATCTCTGAGTTCCTCTATTTTATTCTCAACTTTGGTAATATCCTTACAACTGTTTCTTTAAATTCTTTATCAGGCAAACTACTTATCTCCACTTCATTAGAGTTTTTCTCTGGAGCTTTTCTTCTTTCTTCATTTGAGGCATAGTCTTCTGTCTCTCCATTTTGTTTTACTTTCTGTTTTTGTTATTATGAGTTAGATGAAATAGCTATTTCTCTTGATCTGAAAAATGTGGCCTCTGTGTATTCTGTTTGCCAGGTGGTTTTAGAAGGATGGCTGTAGTCATGGTAGGTACATATGGTGTACTTGGCAAAAGGAGTGGGCTTAGACAGGGCAGCCTCATGTACACATGTGTGATAGCTCCCTCTTTTTCTGGCTGTCTACTGCCTGAAGGAGTCAGGGTGGGGCAGCCTATGTATATGCACTTTCTTGCCATTCTGATCTCGGTGGGTCTGCCCTGAGCATGTGTGTCACAGTACTCTATTAGTGCTTAACTTCCTCTGGATGGGGCAGCCCTGTGTGTGTGCACTATCACACTTTGCTGGTTTCACACTTCCTCCAGGTGGGGCAGCTCTACATGCTCACACAGCAGCACCCAAACAGTTATGAAACCTCTCCTGGTGGGGTAGCCCTGTGTGTACTCACAACAGTGCCTCACTAGTTCCACACTTTCTCTGGACAGAGCAGCCCTGTGTGCTTATGCTGCAGCTCTGTTAGTTCTGCACTTTTTCCAGGAAGAGCAGCTCTATGTACTTGTGCAGAAGCACCCTACTATCTTTGTACTTTGGAAAGAGCAGTGCTATATGTGGGCACTGTGGTTCTTTGCTAGTTTCACTTTGGGCTGAGGAGTTCCACGTGCACAGGCAGCCCTGTGAGTGTGGGCAGTAGTAACACTATGTCATATCCACTTGATCAATCTCTGGGTGGGAAAGCCTCATGTGCATGGGCTATGGCACCTTCCTGTCCCTGATAGAACTAGCTCTGGAGATGAGCAACCCTTCATGTCAGCCATTGAACCTGGATGGAGCTTTCATCCAATATCCAAGAGTAGGTAAAGGTAAACAATGGTGCTCATCATTTTCTTCTTTCACAGAGAGTTTTCTCAGCTCTTACAGAGCTCTATGGCTCCCCAACCTTCTTTATGCAGTCTCTCTTTCTTGTTCTGTTTGTTTGTTTGTTTGTTGTTTTTTATTGTGCAGAAGCTGTTTAATTGGCTCTCAGTTGTCTCTCAGGAGGAATTGTTCCAAATGTAGGTGTACATTTGATATGTTCTTGGCAGGAGGCAAGCTGAGTATTCTTTTAAGCCACCATCTTAGACTCATCCTTTTGGTGGTTTTAATATAATTTGTTTTGGATGAAGTCTTTTGGCATTGAGATAATAGAGTGCCTATTAGATTTGTGAACTTGAATTTTCAAATCTTTCCCCAGGATTGGGAAGTTTCAGCTATTTTGTCTTTACATAAAAATTCTGTCACGTTCTCCCCCTCTTCTTCTTTTGTAATCCTCATTATTCTAATATTTTTCTTTTTGGTTGAGACCCATAGATTATAAAGATTTCTTTGCTATTTTAAAATTTTCTCCTTTGTTCACTTCTAATTGTATTATTGCAAAATTCATATCCTCTAAGTCATTTATTCTATCTTCCATCTGCTCTACTCTATTGAATATGCTTTCTATTGTATTATTCATCTCACTCATTGAATTTCTGGGTGCTTAATGATTTCTAACTGGTAAAAAGCTTACTTTGTTCATGCATTTCGTCTAATATAATTGAACTTTTTTGTGTGTTTTCTTGTAGACTATTGAATTCTTTATACATTTATTCTGAATTCTTTATCAGCCAGATCACAGTATTCTATAGTTTTAAGCTCAGTTTTTGAAGAATTATTGATATATTTTGTAGATGACATATTAATATATTCTTGATGTTTTAATGTTTCTCTTTTTGCACTACTGTTTTCTCATTGAAATAGTAGACACCTCCTTAAATCTTTATTGGTTGCTTTCAGATAGGATACACATTATTAGTGTTGCCATATCTGGTGTTTCCTTAGCTTTTGTGTGGGCAGACCTACTCCATCTTTCTTGTTCTCTCTTATGACAAAATTCTGAAGCTTTTATACATATTTTGTGGGGTTATATAATTCACCAGTCTGGCTACAGGGAACTTCTATTTTATTTTCTATAAGGTAGTGCTATAGTTTCAGTTTATTTTCCCCTTGCCCGCAGATCCTTGTGTGTATTTGCAAGAGCACTCTGATTACTGCACTTTCTCTGGCTGCTGCATTTGGAAGCATGTACAGGGATCTGGCCACACAAAAGAGGAAGGCGTAAGTTAAGCACTCAGAGAGATGAGGGTGCCTGCTGATCCAGTGGGGAGATTTATGACTGGAACACTCCCAGTGGCTTGGAGCTAGCTGCTTTCTTGCTGAAGTCCTGAAGCATCCAGTAGGAACCAAACTCCTTTTATGCCCTTTGATATTGTCATCTGCTTATCTTCCCTTTCTCATTCCTCTTTTCCCCTTTCCTCCTCCAACAATGGAGGTTCCACCTTATTACTCTGGGTACTGCTGGTGAAAAACAGGTTTCTCCAGCTGTGACCCACAAAACTGGGGTAGCTGGGCAGTCATTCACTGCTTTTCACTTCCTCTGTGGTATAACTCACCTCTGGTGGTGGTGATGGTGGCAGGGCTCTAGAAGAGTTTCTTGTTCTCCACTTTATATAATTCTTATCCTGTCCCACTGTCCTTGTGTGCTGGAATTTACTCTCAAGTTGGCTGAGCTTCTACAAATTCTCTCTCACCCTTGAATATCTGAACAAGTCAGCACTCTACAGTTGTTGTTTTTTTCCCTTTACCATGGTGACTGGGGATAATGCAGACTCACCGACTCCCTTGGATCCACGTCCCTTACCAGCTTTGTCTATTCAGATGCACAGGTGAGCTGTAAACATCTTCCACTGAGATACTTTTGTTCATGTATGGCTGTCTAATTAATTCTTAAAAGGAGGGAGGAATGTCTTACACTGACATTATGCTCTGATTGGGGTATTTTTTATTAAATTTATTGGGGTGACATCAGTTAATAAGATTATATAGGTTTCAAGTGTACATTTCTGTGATACATGATCTGTATATTATATTGGGGTAGAAAAGGGTAAAGGGGGTTAAATATAGGATGATGGAAAATTATTTGACTTTGGATGATGAGTGGTGGTCATGGGAGTATTTAATCCATTTATATTTAAAGTAAAATGATATGTAGGGCTAAATGCAAACTTACTGTTTTCTGGTTGTTTTGTAGTTCTATTGTTCCTTTCTCCCTCTCTGTGTTCATTTGTGATTTATTTCTTGTTTCAGTATGATTTAATTCTTTTCTCTGTATCTTTTCTGTGTCTAGTAGAATGATTTTTTCTTGTTGTTACCATGAAACTTTCATAAAACACCTTCTGGTTATAACACTCTATTTTAAACTGATTATAATTTATTTTCAATTGTTTGTACAAACCATACACTTTTATTTCCCCTCTCACCACAATTTATCTTTTTATATTGCTCATCAATGAAAAATTATTGTAGTTGCAATTATTTAAATATTATTTTTCAAACTTTTATACTAAAGATAAAAATTATTTATCTCTACTCCAGCCAACATGGCTCAGTGGTTGAACATCGACCTATGATCAAGGAGATGGAGGTTTGATTCCCAGTCAGGGCACGTGGCTGGGTTGTAGGCTCAATCCCCAGTAAGGGGAGTGCAGGAGGCAGCCGATCGGTGACTTTATCATAATTGATGTTTCTCTCTCTCTCTCTTTGTCTCTCTCTCTCTCTCTCTCCATTCCTACCTATGAAATCAATAAAGAAATTTAAAAATTATTTATCTCTACCTTTATACTACAGGGAGATAAAATACGTAAAGCTTTAATATGCATTAAAATTTAACTTGTCAAGCAATTGGTAGATCTCCATTTTATTAAAGTCAATCACTGAGTCTTCTTTTTTTTCTTTCTTTTTTCTTTTTTTAATTTTTTAAATTTTTGTTCAAAATATTTCAGATGTCCTTTTCCCCCCAATGACCCATTCCACCCCGCTCCACCCCCTTCCCCAGTCCTTCGCCACACCATTGTCCATGTCCTTGGGTTGTGCATATATGCATATAAGTTCTTTGGTTAATCTCTCTGCCTCCACCCACCCGCCCTCCTCCATTCCTCTGACATTCATCAGACTGATCCATGCTTCCAAGTCATTGAGTCATTACTGTTCATCAGTTTATTAAGTTCTTTAGATTCCACATATAAGTGAGATCATGTGATACTTGTCTTTCTCTGCCTGGCTTATTTCGATTAGCATAATATTCTCCAGGTCCTTCCATACTGCCCCAAAGGGTACAAATTCTTTCTTCATTACAGCTGCACACTATTCCATGGTGTAAATGTCCCACAGCTTTTTTATCCACTCATCTACTGATGGGCACTTGGGCTATTTCCAGATCTTAGCTATTGTAAATTGCACTGATATGAACATAGGGGTGCATATATTCTTTCTGATTAGTGTCTCAGGATTCTTAGGATATATTCTTAGGAGTGGGATCACTGAGTCAAAAGGCAGTTCCATTTTAAATTTTTTGAGGACCCTCTATACTGTTTTCCTTAGTGGCCGCACTAGTCTGCATTCCCACCCACTGTACTAGGGTTCCCCTTTCTCCAAATCCTCACCAGCAAATGTTATTTGTTGATGGTAGCCACTCTGACAGGTGTGAAATGATACCTCATTGTGGTTTTAATTTGCATCTCTCTGATGATCAGTGACATTGAGCATTTTCTCATGTATCTTGACCATCTGTATGTCCTCTTCGGAGAAGTGTCTATTCAGGTCCTTTGCCCATTTTTTTAATTGGATTGTTTGCCTTCCTCTTGCTGAGTAGTATGAGTTCTTCGTACACTTTGGAAATTAGCCCCTTATCAGATACATCCTTGGCAAATATGTTTTCCCAGACTGGGGAGTTCCTTTGTATTTTGAGGCTGTTTTCTTTTGCTGTGCAGAAGCTTTTTAGTTTGATGTAGTCCCACATGTTTATTTTTTCTTTTGATTCTCTTGTCCTAGGAGATGTATCAGTGAAAATTCCACTAAGTGGAATGTCTGTGAATTTACTGCCTATGTTTTCTTCCAGGATTTTTAGTTTCATGACTTATCTTTAAGTCTTTTATCCATTTTGAGTTAATTTTTGTGTATGGTGAAAGTTGGTGGTCTAGTTTCATTTTCTTGCATGTATCTGTCCAATTTTCCCAGCACCATTACCGAAGAGGTTGTCTTTTCTCCATTGTATGCTTTTGCCTCCTTTGTCAAATATTAACTGACCATAATGGCTTGACTCTATTTCTGGGGACTCTGTTCTGTTCCATTGGTCTATATGTCTGGTGTTGTACCAATACCAGGGTGTTTTGATTACATTTGCTTTGTAGTACTGTTTGATATCTGGTAAAGTGATCCCTCTCACTCTGTTTTTTTTCCCCTCAAGATGGCTGCAGCTATTCAGGGTCTTTTTTTGGTTCCATATAAATTTTCAAAATGTTTGTTCTAGATCTGTGAAATATGCTGTTGGCATTTTAACGGGAGTTGCATTGAATGTATAGATTGCTTTGGGTAGTATGGACATTTTAATATTAATTCTTCCAATCCATGAGCATGGTATATTCTTTCACTTGTTTATATCTTCCTCTATTTCTTTTTTCAGTGTCCCGTAGTTTTCCGAGTACAGGTCTTTTACATCCTTGGTTCAGCTTATTCCTAGGTATCTTATTTTTTTAGTTGCAATGCTATTATTTTTTTAGTTTCTCTCTGAAAGTTCATTGTTGGTGTATAAGAATGCCATTGATTTCCGGATGTTAATTTTGTATTCAGCTACCTTTCCAAATTCTCTTATTAAATTTAGTAGTACTTTGTTGCAGTCTTTAGAGTTTTTTATTTACAATATCATGTCATCCACAAATCATGACAGTTTTACTTCCTCTTTTCCAATGTGGATACGTTTTATGTTTTCTTCCCCTCTGATGCCTGTGGCAAGGACTTCCAATACATTGTTGAATAAGAGTGGTGAAAGTGGACATCCCTGTCTTGTTCTTACTTTTAAGGGAAATGGTTTTAGTTTTTTCCCATTGAGTGTGATGTTTTCTATAGGTTTGTCATATATGGCCTTTATTATGTTGCGGTATGATCCCTCTATTCCCACTTTGCTGAGAGTTTTTATCAGAAATGGGTGCTGGATTTTGTCGAATGTTTTTTCTGCATCTATTGATATGATCGTACAATTTTTGTCCTTCATTTTGTTTATGTGATGTATCACATTTATTGATTTGCGGATGTTGTACCAGCCTTGCATCCCCGGAATAATTCCAACTTGGTCATGGTGTATGATCTTTTAAATATATTGCTGGATCCAGTTTGCTAGTATTTTGATGAGGATTTTAGCATCTATGTTCATCAGGGATATTGAGCTGTAATTTTCTTTCTTTGTAGTGTCTTTACTTGGTTTGGGATTAGGATGATGCTGGCATCATAAAAGGAGTTTGGGAGCTTTACCGCTTGAATTTTTTGGAATAGTTTTAGGAGAATAGGTGTTAATTCTTTTTTGAATGTTTGGTAAAACTCGCCTGTAAATCCATCTGGTCCAAGACTTTTGTTTGCTGGGAGTTTTTGATTTCTCCCTCAATTTTATTAGTTTTTATCAGCCTATTCAGGTTATCTGCCGCTTTTTGTTTTGGCTTTGGAAGATTCTATGTTTCTAGGAATTTGCCATTTCACCCATATGTTTTCCAGATTTTTGGCATATAGTTGCTCATAGTATTTTCTTATGATTCTTTGTATTTCTGTTCGGCCGGTTGTTATATCGCTTCTTTCATTTCTGATTTTGTGTATTTGGGTCCTCTCTCTTTGTTTCTTGGTGAGTCTAGCTAGGGGTGCATCAATCTTATTTATCTTTTCAAAGAACCTACTCTTGGTTTCATTGATTTTTTGTATTGTGTTTTAGTCTCTATTTCATTAATTTCTGCTCTGATCTTTATTATTTCTTTTCTTCTACTTCCTCGGGCTTTTCTTGCTCTTCTTGTTGTAGTTCTTTTAGTTGTTGTGTTAGATGGTTTAGTAGAGCTTTTTCTTGTTTCTTGAGTTATGCCTGTACTGCTATGAACTTTCTTCTCTGGACTGCTTTCTCTGTGTCCCATAGGTTTTGGGTTGTTGTCTGTTCATTTTTGTTTTTTTCGAGGAAGTGTTTGGTTTCTTCCCTGATCTCATTGGTAACCCATTCATTGTTTAATAACATGCTATTCAGCCTCCATGTGTTTGAATATATTGGAGTTTTTTATAGTGGTTCATTTCTAGTTTCATGGCATTGTGACCCAAGAAGATACTTGATATGATTTCAATCTTCTTGAATTTATAGAGACTTGCCTTGTGCCCTAACATATGGTCTTTTTTTGAGAACGTTCCCTTTGCACTTGAGAAGAATGTGTGTTCTGCTGCTTTGGGATGAAATGTTCTGTAAATGTCAATTATATTCATTAGGTCTAGTGTGTCATTTAAGGTCTGTGTTTCCCTCTTGATTTTTTTGTCTTGATGATCTGTCCAATGTTGACAGTAGGGTGTTAAAGTCCCCCACTATGATTTTGTTGCTGTTAATCTCCCCCTTAAAATCCACCAAGAAGTGCTTTATATATTTATGTGTTCCTATAAATATTGGGTGCATAAATGTTTATAAGGGTTATTATCTCCTGTAGGATTGATCCTTTTAGTATTATGTAGTTACCATCTTTGTCTCTTGTTATGGTCTTTATTTTGAAGTCCATTTTGTCAGAAATAAGTATTGCTACTCCAGCTTTTTTTCCCTTTCCATTTGCATGGAATATTTTATTCCATCCCTTCACTTTTAGCCTGTGTGAATCTTTTGTTCTCAGGTGGATCTTTTGTAGACAGCATATATTTAGGTCTTGTTTTCTTATCCATTTAACTACTCTATGTCTATTGATTGGATCATTTATTCCATTTACATTTAAGGTTACTATTGATATATACTTTTTTAATACCCTTTTCCCCCTTAATGCTGATGTACCTTTCTCTCACTATTCCTTCTTTTTCTTAAAGCAGTCCTTTTAGCATTTCTTGCAATGCTGGTTTTGTGGTACTGAACTCCTTTAGCCTTTTTTTTTCTTTTTTTCTTTTTTTGTCTGGGTAGCTCTTTATTTCACCTTCCATTTTAAATGATAGCTTTTCTGGATAAAGCAATCTTGGTTGCATGTTTTTGCTTTTCATTACTTTGAGAAATTCATGCCACTCACTTCTTTCCTGAAGAGTTTCTGTTGAGAGATCCAATGTCAGCCTTATGGGGGTTTCCTTATAGGTCACTGCTTCTCTCTCTTGCAGCCCTTAATATTTTCTCTTTTTCTTTGACATTTGCCATTTCAATTATGATGTGTCTTGGAGTTGGCCTCTTTGGATCTCTCTTATTTGGAACACTCTGTGCTTCCTGAACTTGTGTGGCTTTCTCACTTGCCAGCATAGGGAAATTTTCTGTCATTATTTCCTCCAATAAGTTCTCTATCCCTTGTTTTCCTTCCTCCCCATCTGGCACTCTTTTAATGCAAATGTTGCTTCACCTCGTGTTGTCACAAAGCTCCCTTAGATTGTCCTCATGCTTTTTGAGTGTTTTTTCTTTTTGCTGCTCTGATTGTTTTTTTCTACCTTATCTGCTGAGTCTCTTATTCCATCCTCTGCTTCACTGAGCCTGCTTTTAATTCCTTCCAGTGTATTCTTGATATCAAATATAATATTCTTTGTTTCTGCCTGATTCTTGTTTATGATATGTATCTCTTTTTTATGTTTTCACTAAGTTCCTCAATTTTACCACCAAGTGCCTTGTTCTCATTAATTTCCTTGAGCATCTTTATAACCATTACTCTGAACTCTATTTCTAACAACTTGCTTAACTCCATGTCATCAAGGTCTTTTTCTGGTGATTTTTCCTTTTCTTTAGTTTGGAGGTTGTTTCTTTGTCTCCCTATTTTGGTAGCTCTTAGTGTTTGTATCTGTATATTAGATATATTTGCTGTCCCCAGTCTTATGGAGAGTGATTTTGTAGTGTGAGTCCAGTGGATCCCAGAGGAATGTTTTCCTTATGCTTCTATCTCTTTGCTCTAGGTGTGTCCTTTTTGTGGGTATCCCTTTTGTGGGTTCTTTCGGCTCTCCTGTTGTGATTGGGTCTTGATTGTTGTTGACCCATTCTTGGGAGGACTCTCCTCTCAGGTTGGCTAACTGTGTGTCTCAGCCCCAACCAGGTCGTGTAAGCTGTTGTATGGGTGCTGGCAACCAAAACAATACACGAGTAAACTTCCAGGAAACAAGGAGTATCTTACAAAATATTTTGACAATCACTATGAAAACAACCCAAGTGAAACTAGAACTTGGAGAGTGAAGGGATAACAAACACACACAAAAAAGAAGCTTCTGGGAGATAAAAGGGGCAGAGAAAAGTTTCTGAAAGAAGGGTGAGCCAAAAATTAAGGAAGAGAGTAGGATTATAGTTGAATATGAAAAAATAAAAATACAATAAAGAGAATAACGGAAACTAATAATCATACAAAAGTATAGGAAGACAGAGGGAGAAAAACAAAAGAAAGAAAGAAAAGAAGAAGAAAGTTATTCCAATGGATCGAGAGGAGAGAGAGAGAGATAAAACCAGGGCCGGGAGGGAATCCAATAAGAGATATGGGTGAAACTACAGGGAAAGGCAGTAAACTTATTGGTTATAATGATAAAGTCTCAACAATTAAGCAAGGAATATCAAGAATATCTTGATAGTAGAAGCAAAGATAAAACAAAACAAAGCAAATAAACAAAACAAAACAAAGAAACAAAACAAAAAACAAGCTAAGCAAAACAAAATTCTTTAAAAAAATTAATTTAAAAAATTTTAAAAATATTTTTGAAAATTATAAAATTTAAAATGAAAAAAAATTTTATTTCTTTCTCTTTTTCCTAAGCGGGGGGAAGAAAGTCAATCAGGTGAGTTCTGGGCAGCTTATGTTGTGTGTGGCTCACTGTTTTGTATGCTGATTTCAGTTCTCCTGGGGTGTACTTGTGTGTCAGCCAATGTCAGGAGCTGTCTAGGTTTGGCTCTGGTGTCCTTAGGTAGTTGGTTGATCTGAGGCACTCTGTGGACCACCTCCTCTTGTCAGCTATTTTGCAAACTTGTAGCTGCCTGGTCTTACTCCAGAGTCTTCTGTAGAGTCTTTAAGGTACAGGATGGCTAGTGTAGCTCAGGGTATCACTCCTTTTACTTAGAGGTTTCGCTATCAAGCACTCAGTGTGAGGGAGTTAGTCTCTGCTCCAGAGCCAGCTCTTCCCTACCCTATTCTCCAATTCTAGTTCCCCATACACTGGCCTGCTGGAGTTTCAAATTGACTTCAGTCTGTTGCTTTTTCTGTATAGGCAGTTTCAGCAGCCTGGGCTCAGTGGGTTCAATTAAAAAACATTCCAGTGAGCAGGTTGCTTGCCCAGCCCCCAGAAGGAGTTTTAAGTTTTTCCTCCAGTTCCCAAACAACTGTCCCTTAGAGTCTTATTCTTATAATGTCTTCCTGTTAGCTGTTTTCCCTTCCCCCTCAAGACTGTGCTCTGCAGGGGGTATGGTTGGCTTCAGTGAGCTGAACCACCCCTTTCCTGTTGGGGGTGGTGCTCCTAGGCTGCAGGAGAGGTAGGTGTGTTCCGCCTCTCCTTTCCCAGATCTGGTTGGTTGGTGGCACCAGATGCGTATTTCAAACACTCTACTATGCAGACACAAATCCCAGCTTTTGCTGGTCTGTCTGCCCAATGTAAGCCAGGAAGATGGGAGCCAGTTCAGGGATCAAAAACTCAAAAACACACAAAGGAACACCCAAGTAGAGAATCTGCCCTGCAAGGTCCTGCAGCCCCCATGCCAAGGCACCCAGCTGAAGGGGACACAAAGTCAGCTCCACACAACTCCCCTGCACCACTGATATAAGTAAAGCTGGGGCAGTTCCACATGCACCATCATAGCACGCTTCAGAGCTAATAAAAAATCCCAGACTTTCCCCACTGGGAGCTCAGGGTGGGAGGTCTCTCTTCCCCTTCCCCGCACCACACAGATTAAATGCTTTCTGAGGCTCAACACAATGCCTTACAGGAAGGCAGTGTCTCCCTGTATGTGACTGCTCAGTACAGACTTCTGGTCCCTTACTACTCAGGTGTCCCACACTTTGGGATAGCCTTTCATATGGTCAGCACCCTGAGCATAAGAAGCCCATTGTGGCAGCCATTAGAAGCTTTATTTCACTACGAAAGCTCCATCCACTCCTTGCGAGCACACTGTTCCCCTGGGTCCCTCTGCGCTGTGTGCAGTGCTCTCCTTCCCTTCTCTTCCACTCTGGGTTTGAGATCCCTGCTTTTGGATGCCAGTCCACACTCCCTAGGAGAGGGAGCTTTGCAGCCTCTAAGCCTCAGGGGCTCAGAGCCCACCATGGGCTTAAGGGGGGATTCCCCCTTTCTATGCCCCCTCTCTTACCAGACTCTATGATGTTTCTTCAGTACTTCCTACTTGAAATATGTCCACTCAGGTATATTTCTCTGTTTTTTCCAAACTGGTTACTTAGTATTTTAAGAGTAAATCGAGTCCGTGGCTGGGAGCAGGGGCATTCCACTTCTTCTCACAGTGCTGCCATCTTCCCTCTTCTTCCATTTTGTTCTTTTGTTGGTGTCATTCTTACCTGATTCTTCATGATACTTGCAATGTATTTGAAGAAGCAGTCATCTCTTCCAGTCTTTGTGGACTGACTTCATCTGGGAAAGCTCTTCCTCAGTCATCTGGCCAGAGATCCTGTGTGGGCTAGTTGTGGAACCATGGGTGAACCACGAGTCAGGGTCCACAGACAGGCCAGTTGGAGGGATCCATGGTGGGATCCATGGTGGCATCTGTGGTGGGGTATATGAGTGTTCCTGCTGCCTGATTTTGCAGGCATATGGGACTCAGGTCATTTTCTGTGGATGGGCAGGCTTCATGCCACAGTCTGCAACTGGGCTTGGTGCCAGGGTCTGTGGGCAGGTGGCCTAGTGTCAGAATCTCTGAGTGGGCCTGGCACTACATCCCTTCATGGGTGCCTTATTTCTTCATATATTCTAGTCTAATTTTTATTTTGTAACACATTTCGTATTAAGTATTCCATTCAATCTTTCAGGTAATTATTTTACTACTTACCTGAGTCTATTTTTATTTGCAATATTTTAAATTATTTATAACAGCCTACTCTTATTTCATATATGTGATATCCTCTTTTATATCTGTATGGATATTAATTATATATTTTAAAATTATCCTTTTTTTTCTTGGTTTCTCCTTTATGTCTTCTGTGTTGAGTTTGGTTCATCTCTTTTATACTGTTGTTTTTCCTCAAATATTTGCTGACAATTTCTTTTGGGCTTACCTTTAAATTTGAGCTATTTTTTGTTTGCTTCTCTGTGGATTCTCTTGCTGGTTACCACAGCATGTCTCCAGTGATTATGGGGGAAGAATGGAAGATCACACCAGGAAAGATGTATAATCAGATTTTCTGAAGGTCATGGGGATTCCATTGTTCTCTTGTTGTCACTACCATTCAAAGCATTCAGTTTCCTCTCTGGTCTTATCATTCACATATATTGCTACAGCTTAATAGCAAAATCTTCTGCTATATGATTCTTGATGGGGGTTGGAGAGATGACACATATGGCAACCTCAAACATAATGCCTTAGCTAATCATACTGACAATTGCTCCTGGGGCTCCTACTGCATTCCAGATTTGTCTACTTCAACTTTATATTGCCTCTGAGCCACCACTATCTTTTATGAGTCTTCTTCTACTTATATTCATCACTATTGTTTCCTTTGTCAGTCCAGTCTTATTTGTGTTCATCTTTCAGAGAGTCTTGTATTCTTGGTACAGCAGAAGTGCTCTTTTGTTTTCCAGAATTTTTATGGATTCTCTATCATTTCTAGGAATTTAGAGCAGGAAAAGGAGGCAGGTGCATGTGTTCAGTTCACCGTCTTTAGCCAGTCCAAGACAATGACTACTACTATTAATATTTCTCCTCTTCCTTTGTTTTTCTTCTTCTTCTTCTTCTTCTTCTTCTTCTTCTTCTTCTTCTTCTTCTTCACTATTATTATTATCAACATCATCACTATTATCATTATTACTTAAAGGGACTACATCTTCTGAGCAAAACGAACCCTGGATTTTACTTTAGCTATTTCAAGTATTTTGTGTACAGAAACTGTATACAAGATACCACATAGAAGTAGGTGATGAAACTGAAGTAACAGTGTAACTAATAAATATATCCTGAAATACATGCTAAGAGTAGAATATCCAAAAAAACTTTCTGCCTTTCTTATCTTTAATATATCACATTATGTTTGACAATAAAAGTCTTTCTTGCTAAATTTGTTATGAGGTGATATCTCAATACTTTCCTCAGCTTTACCCATTCAGCTTTCTTTGAGAGCTTATAAAATGCACAAAGCTTCACTGATGCTTTCTATCCTTCAATTTTAGGTTTTCTTTATAGATGTATAGTTATAAAAATTATACATATTTATTGTTAAAATAATGCATAAAATACAAGAAAGGAAAAGTGAAATTTGTCCCAAATTCTATCATGCAATGGTAACCACTGCTAAGAAAACATTTTTCATTTTTCTCTCATTTAGTAAGAGATAGAAATAGAAATTTAAAAATACATATATTTTTATTGATTTCAGAGAAAGGAAGGGAGAGGGAAAGAGAGATAGAAACATCAATGGTGAGAGAGTCGTTGATCAGCTGTCTCCTGCATACCTCAGTGGGGATAGAGCCCTCAACCCGGGCATGTGCCCTGACTGGGAATCGAACTGCAATCTCCTAGATCATAGGTTGATGCTCAACCACTGAGCGACGCCAGCCGGGTGAAATAGCAATTTTGAAAATAGGATCATTCTTTTCCTGATATACTGAAGACAATTTTTACATATCAACGTAGTCTGAATATTTTTCCAAGTCAAAAAACATCATTATAATCATCATTATTAACTTAATTAAATGTGCACTGTTCCATTATATGGGTTAAACTACAGATTACTTAACTGACCCTTAATGATAGATGATTATATTATTTAAATAAGGATTTTTGTGTATTGTTAAAATCAGCTTTGCATTGAAATGTTTTTTCCCCATACATTTTCTTTTATTTGTGTCATTATCTACTTACAGTCACTTACAGTGACTCCCTAGAAGTGGAATTGTTAGAGCAACAGTATATTTATTTTACATTTTGATACATATTGCCCAATGGCCCTCCAGAAGACACTGATTTACAGTCTTCCCAGAAGTTTATGAACATTCCTGTTTCTCACTGTTAGCATCAGTTAATCAAGTTGTGACTTTCCTGTTCTTGTTATCATGGATGGTTTTTTATTATAGGATAGACACTTTGGCTATTATGTTGGGATAATCTTGATTTTAATAATTAAAAAAATTAACAGGCAGTCACCCTGTTTAGAGATGGCATGTAGGTCCTGGCCTAATTTCGTGTGGTTTGGTCCAAATAACAGCCTAATTTTAAGAGCCTATGCAGTATTATTTGGAGTACTTTATTTAATTTCATTCAACTGAAGCTCTCCCTGGTTTCTGCTGGTGCTGTTTGAGGGAGACAGAAGTAGTTTCCCCAGGCTGGGCCAATTGTTTCTCTAGGCAGGGGAAGGATTTCCCAGGCCTGGGACAGGATTTGATGAGTGGGAGGACAAAAGAGGACTTCCTGGATCTGGAACTTGTTATGGCAGGGTCCCTTATGCCTGTGGGGTACGGAAACTATTTCCAGGGCTAAGTGGTTAGATAGCATGATTCCATTTGCACTTGTTCCCTAGGCATGCAGTTCTCACTAAATATGGGAAGGTCTTTGTTCATATTTTTATACTAACTTTAATTTTTAAAAGTTTTCCTGAGTCTTAGTGTATCAGTAAATTAACTTTTTTTCTATCATAAGTATTCTTCCCAGTTCGTTTTTCAAGCTTACTTTTGGTATCATTTTGTTAGGGTTACTTTTCCTAATGATTATGAAGTTGGACTAAGTTGAGTTCACCATGTTATAATTAATATCATAGGGTTTCTGCCATGCAATGTCCAGAATACAGGTAGTTTTATTGGCACCATTATGCAGAACATTAGCAGAATAACTTCTTCCAGAATGGCATGTTAGACATGAAGCCCTTGGATCATTTTGAGTTTTGTTTTATTTTATTTAGTCATATCTTCTGAGAATCCACCATAACAATGGTTCTTAATTGGGGGCACTTGAACTTCAAAGTTTTTTAATCCTCTGAAATTGCCTGCAAATTTTTGTATTTATATATATAAGGATATGTACATTTTATAGAGAGGTGTTCCACAACTTTCATGGTCTCCAAAAGATTAATATTAACTGCACAAAATAGCTATCTTTCTGACCATTGTAACCACTGAGGCAACCTAGTAAGGGAAAAAGAAGAAAGAATCTGAACTCAGAGTTTGATACTAGTCCCAACTTTGCCACACATAAATACATCACTTCCACCTTCTAACTTTCTGTTTGTTCATTTGTCAATCATAGATGAAGTCATATCTCAGGGTGTTTTCAGTAGAATTCTTATTAGAGCCACTGGTTATTTTCTACACCCACTGGTGTAACACACACAACAAAAAGTCTGGCAAAAGGGAAGTCTCTTACTAATTACAATATTCTAAACTAAGAGGAGAAGGGTGTTATATATTCCATAATATCCTCTAGTTTATAGTTAGAGTTTCTTAGTCATTTTATTGGTTCTTAGGGTGGTAAATAAGAACAAGAACCCACCTCTCTTGATTAATTGCTCTTTAGTGTCATGCAAGATAAAGCTACAGTTTATGGGTTGTTTAGTATTTGTCAGGTATTGTGCCGAGTGCTTTTCATGTACTATCTCTCAACTTTATGACAACTGTGCTAGGTAGGTATTATCTCAATATTAATGGTCTAAGGCCACAAAGCTAATGAGTAGCTGAATAAATCTTTAAACTAGTTTTATTCTAGCTCAAAAACCATTATTCTTTTAACTGCGTAAATTTAGATAGTGATGTTTAATATTGGTTAAGTCAATGCTCCTCATTTATTTCCATGGAAAGAAAATGAAGCCCGAATGTAAGATCAGATTAATACCTTTATAAGTTCCAAGTACTGAAAATATTTGCTGCCTACCTATCCAACTCCTAATATAATTCAATTATTGTAACCCACGGTATAATAAATGTAAAGAACTTCAATTACCAGTTCCTATGCTAGGTCTGCTCTCCATCAGACTCTGCATTATATTCATTAATTACACTGAGGGAAGGGAGGAGAAAAAAATATTTTTGCAGCAACAAAGGACTGAATTACCTAAGAGTTGCTTGTTTCTTACCATTTTACTGCCAATCAATACAATGTTTGTGAAGAGGAATTGAAAAATAATTTTGGAAACGTTTGCAATGGCAAGAGAAGCACAAGCTTAGGAGTAATGATGCTTGTTAAATCAGATGAGGATGAGTGAGAAGTCTCAGGCTTTCTGTTTATGGAGGTGGAGAGAACTACTGATGGGATCAGATTAACAGGAAGTGGAAGAAGAAATAAAACCTGGATACAAGTTATCACACCCATTATTAAAAGTAAAAACAGAGTTGTAGTTCCACATACTTGTTGGGGAGTCCATCAAAATATTGTCTAAATTGGCACACCTCAAGGAGTGTTCTTTCATTCTAATAGTTATCCTTCAGCTCTAATCTTCACTTCCACCCCCAGTTCTTTTAATGCCAGAATAATATTTCTAAAACCTGCCCCTAATCATAATGCCTTCCTCCTTTAAAGTTTTTGGTGTTCCCAGTTTCTTAACTTAGCATTCATAACTGTCCATAATAACACCACCTATACAACTTTACTTCTTTCTCTTCTGTATATATACTCCACTGCACCATGTATGCTGTTGTGCTCTTCCCAGAACACAGCACACTTATTTTTGTGCCCTACACCTGTTTATGTTGCTACTTCTGCCCGGAAAGTGCCCTCTTCTTCCTCTGCTTTACTAATGAAACCATCTTTACCCTTGAAGACCTAGCCTAATTCCTGCATTCTCTCTGAAGCCCTTTCTAACTCCTCCAATCCACATGGATATGCACCCTTCTCTGGAAACTTGTTGTACTAAGTTTCTCTTAAGAGTTTTGTTTTGTTTGTTAGTTCTATTTCTCCGATTGGACAGTAAACTCCTTGGGACAGAAAGTATGACTTAGTTTCTTCCTTTTTTTTTTTTCCTCCTGCCGCACTGTGAGGACGTGGTTCCCTATATGTGGACTGACTAACTCAGGCTTATGTGTCAAAGGATTAGTTCTGTCTGAGTAAAGGAAAGGAAGAAAGATAAGATGACATCAAAGTTCTTATGCTAATGTAATGGAAACAATAGTGTGACCATCTGCCAGAAAACGTACAGTTAGTACATAGTTAGGTAACCAGAAGTTACTTCCAAGTAGAAGATTCTTTGGGAATAGAAAGCTAGCTGAAGGCAGGTAGATTCATTTAACCTCTTTCTACCTCAGTTTTCTCCTTCTTTGACTTCCTTGCTTATGTCCCATCTGTTTCTTACCTGATAGACTAAACTTAAACCAGTACTTAGATACTAACAAGAGCAAAATGTTAAAAAAGCAAAATCATTTGTTTTCCACATCTTAGCCATAGAACGTATAGCTCTTCCTTCCACTCTAGTAAAAAAACCATATTGTTCATTACCTGATATTATCGTTAGTGTTAACTTTTCAATTATGTTCAGCAAAATTCTCCAAAGGACAATATCACATCCATGGTGTGAATGCTTCCAGGTAGATTTAATGCAAATTGGCTTGGAACACCTTTTCCAACCTGTAACCTGGATCTATTTTCTTCTGCTCATCTGTGTACAAGTGAGAAACCATACAAATGCACACAGGATGGGTGTGATTGGCATTTTGCTCATTCAGATGAATTCGCCAGGCATTACCAAAAGCACATTAGAGCTAAGCCGTTTAGATGTCCAACTTGTGGCTGCTGCTTTTCTCACTCTGACTATCTGGTACTATACATGAAAAGACACCCCAACTAAGTCATCCACCTTCTGCTTCTCCCACTTCTTCCCATGACTAACATATATAGTGCTAAATGGACTCAACCCAGAACTAACCGAAGTTCCTATACACCTGAGCCACCACTTCTTCTGGGCAGGTGGATGTAAACTCATTTACCAGCGCTTTTTATTCATTAATGATATGCTCCTCTTTGTCCTGCTATATGTGTATTTGTCAAAAAGACAATCAAGACTATTGACTGGCAAAGAATTTATTTACTCAGAGTCAAATATTTTTAACTTTAAACCTTTTATTTATTTGTTTATTTTCATTTAATTGTTGAGAGTATTACAGATGTCCCCCTTCCCCCCCCCCCACTGACTTCCTCCACCCCACTCCCGCCCCCTCCCCAGGCCTTCACCACACTGTCTGTCCATGGGCTATGCACATATGCATATAAGTTCTTTTTTAAAGCTTTTAAATTGCAGGATGCCAATGCTTTATTTCTTCGGTGGAGAT
Source organism: Miniopterus natalensis (assembly GCF_054644295.1). Classification (NCBI taxonomy): domain Eukaryota; kingdom Metazoa; phylum Chordata; class Mammalia; order Chiroptera; family Miniopteridae; genus Miniopterus; species Miniopterus natalensis. The sequence continues at coordinate 70,479,165 of NC_142103.1, read as the reverse complement.
CAATCTTTTACTTCACTTTAAGCTATTATTGACCATCTTTTCCATAGCCAACAGTAATAATTGTCCTCAAGGAAGGGTTGCCATATTTAGCAAATAAAAATAATGGATACAGTTGAATTTAAATTTCAGATAAATGATGAATAGTTTTTAGCATAAGCATGGAGAAATTTAGAAACGTCTTCATGTAGACAAGCATTGACCCTTTAGCCACTGTCTAAGCTTTCAATACAGGCACAAAGATTTTTCCAAGAAGCAACTATCATTATAGGTAATTTGGAGATGGCACAAGGGTCCATTCATAGGCAGCAGATTTCTCTTAAAATGTTCATTTTCTACATTTATATCTGATTTATAAATTGTTTTATTTTAATTTCTCTAAAGTAATCATTTTGGAAGGAACAAGGATAGGAAGAATGATACCTTTTTATAATCATCTAATGAAATACACATGGGCAAAATTGGCCCTTGGTTAAGCCTTTGATGCTCCTAGGTTGAGAACGTGCAAACTATTGCATTCTTCCAGTGTGATGTACAAGCCTAGAAGCTAGATACATTCCTTTTGGAATTTGGTGAGGCAGTAGGAGGATAGGAAGGAAATAGGGATAAAAGTGTTCTTAGATTGTAGAGCCTGGAAGAAATCCATGTAATTTCCAAATCTGGCAAACAAGCTTCGTCGGGACAATTCTAAATCTTTGTATGTCTTTGAGATGTTTCAAGGCAGGAGGACAATAAAAAAACAAAACAAAAACACAATGGGGAGGGAATTTAAATAGTTTAGAAATGAGAGATTCTTCAAGTCTCAGAATATCTCCCTCCTCTTCTCTCTCTTCTGGAAAAACAGCCCTAACACTAGAGTGAAAAAAACTGATTGTACAATCACATTTGCCCCTTCCTTCCTATAGTTGCAGCTGTTCTGAGTACCATCACATTCTGGCTGCCAAATTAGTAAATGTAACACCTGCATAACAGTCTGATTCAGAAGAATTGGCTCTCATAGGAGCTTTAGTTTGTGTCTTCCCAACTATGGAGCCTTCAACCTCATTGCCTCTGTTCCTGTCAAAGCGAGGGTAAATTAAAACATATGGAAACCGTCTGAAGAAATAATGTTACAGTTAAACATCATGAATTTGGACCATCTAATTAAGAATTTGTATAATCCAGAACCAGGTTGGGATGAATTTGACTGCTATAGTATATATGATAAAATGTGTGCTAAACACTCATGTAGAAATGCAATTGATGCACTAGATATAAATGCTATCTGTCAAGTCCTGATGTCTCTATAAGCCAACTCTTTGTTATCCACTTTGGTTATTGTATTTTCTTGAAAAATTCACCCTTGCATCTCTTTAAATATCAGACTGGTAAAGTTCAACTGTTTCAAGCAACCAAAAAAGTCTGTTTAGATTTGTTAGTAAGAAAACCCAGTTTTAAAGCTATTCCAGCATTTTCTCTGGCACCCATACAGCATTTCTCACGAGTGTACTCCAGTAAGACCCCATCCTTTTCATACAAAGAATGTAACTGATGGACTATTGACAAAGGTAGTTTTGAAATCTATTTTAAAAACTCCAGTACCTTTGTACATCATAATGAGATTTAGTTCTTAGTAGCCAGGTGCTCATGCCTTGAAAAGAGGTTTAGATAGGGATGTCAGAAAGCATGCTCATCAGGGTCTTGGCTCCCAGCAGAAAACAGATCGCCAAGTTGGTTAATAACTGCAATTTATCCCTTGAATCATCCTCCTGATTTGAACAATAAAGATGATTTGAGAGAAAGTACCCTCAAGCCCAAGAAAAGAGCCTTGATTTTTCTAAGTTAAATGAAAAAATCAGGGTCATTAATGTCCATAGACTGACATTGGCCCTTCTGGTCTAATGACAGCACTATTTGTGGCATAAAGTAAGTCCTTTGTTCTGACAAATCAAAACTGTTTTTAGGTTTGTTCAACACTTTCCTGGACTGCTTTTCCTTTTTATTGCTGTATTATTTGAATGGAGCATATTTCTTCTTTTTCCTTTAGTGATACCCCTAATCTAAAAAAAGCCTAACACTATGGCCCAGCGTTGAGGTTTGTGGAGATCCACAACTGTTTAAACTTGTTTAACTTTTTAGTTCATTGGGAGGTGGTGGATAGCAGGGTATGATGACAATTAAAATCACTATCCTTCTTTTCATGCCTTACCTACAGAAAAGAAAGTGAAGGTTAAGTATGTAAAAAAAAGAATGTGAGAAACAAGATACTAAAAAGACTAAAATATTCAAGTATTGTACATAAAGTGTTTGTATTTGTTTTTTACACTAAGATGCAAACCATTAAAAAATACTAAGATATAAATTTTTAAAACAACATAAAAGTAATGGAACAAATAATTGTTTGTGTTGTGATGCTTTCTTTGGAGCTACATTGGGCAATCCCTTGGGATTTATCAGAGAAAAAGTTATCCATTTGGAATAAAAAACAACTCAGAAATATTGAAAGAATTAATTCTAGGAATTATCATTTTGAGGTATTATAATATTATCTATTATTTCCTGAACTCTAACTATGTGTCAGGTTCAGTGTTCAGTACTTTACATGTACTATCTCACATCTCAAAAGCAAGGTGTGGACTCTTATTAATGCCATTTTATTGATGAAGAAATACTGTGGATTATAGAGGTCAAGTAACTTTCCCAAAGTCACATTGAAAGAGCCAGTTGATTTCTTTTTACAATCAGGACAGTTTTCCTAGAAAAATGCAAGTGTTCACAATCAACTTGCACGTCTATGGGAACTGGTATGTACAGTTTCCACTGTGACCTTAGGAAGTTCTCAAAAATTCTATTTTTCAAGATCTTCAACTACCTATTAAAGTGGACCTTTCTTTCCTTAAAAGTCTAAACTTTTTGCAAAAAGTGAGAATTCACTGATCAAATATTTACTGAGAGCCCATTGTAACACTGAGGACTAGATGGTGGGGAAAATGGACACAGTTTCTGCCCTCGTACATTTGGTATTCTGATGGGGAAAACAGTCAATGAACTGATAAACAAATAAAATAATATATAAATGCTCTATGAGTTAAAAGAAACCAGGGTAAGGGATGAAATTGCCAGGAGCTGTTCTTTCATATAGGATGATCAAAGAAGATTTTTCTGAAGAAGTGCAATCTGAGCAGAGACCAGAATAAAGTAGGGGAATGAGCCATAAGAAGACCTGATAAATACACATTTTAAACAGAAGAAACAGCAAGTGCAACAGGAATGTGTTTATTGTGTTCAGGGAACAATAAAGAGGCCAGTGTACCTGCAGCTGAGTGAGTGAATGAGAGAGAATGATAAAAAGAGTATCTCCAGTATATGTCCATTTATGTATAAATTATGTACCTGCAGTATAGTATATTTTGTCTCATATAAAACATTCACAGAGTCCTGGCCAGTGTGGCTTAGTTGGTTGAGCATCATCTCATGCAAGAATCAGTTTGATTCCTGGTCAGGACACATAGCGGGGTTGCGGGTTCTATCCTTGGTCGGGGTGCATCCCCGGAGGCAACTGATTGATGTTTTTCTTTCTCTCTCTCTCTCTCTCTCTCTCTCTCTCTCTCTCTCTCTCTCTCTCTCTCTCTCTCCCTCTCTAAAAATATCAATAAAGACATATTTTTAAAAAACATTCACAGTAATACAAATTGTATAAAGATGAAATATGATAATACAAATATAAATTTTAATATTTTCTCCCCATAACCCAGCAGATCATGTTGTGCTTCTTCCACTGGGGTGTACACACTCTACATAGGAGACCATTGCCATAACCATTGGAAAACAGAGTACTACTAACACCATGCATTGCATCCATGATCTCTACCAAACATACAAATATTTCCTTCTCAGCTCTAATAATTTTTCTTAGTACAGCATAACCATGTGTCATTCCTCTACCTTAGCATCACCAATGATCATTTAAAATTAAGGTTTTACCATAATGTGGCAAATTTAGATCTCAAGGTTATACAAACTGCTATTATTTTTTGAGTTCCTGCTCTGGAATAGTCAATTTACCATGCATTGAATATCCTTTATTTTATGTAATCCTCACAGCAGTTATGCATCAGGGCATGATTCCAATGTTACAGATGAGGACCCAAGGTCTCAGAAGAACAAAGTACTGTAAAATGCTTTGCCCAAGATTTCAAAGCTAATAAAATGGTAAGAACTAGGTTTCCAAATTCTGTGTCCCTTTTACCATAGCATTCAGTGAACAAGGTAAATCTTATAAATATATTAAATGGCTGAACAGTATTTGAATCCTCATTTCTCTGACACTAGGGTGCATGCCTGTTTCACCAAGCCATGCAGCTCCTAGTAAGGTTATCTGTGTCCTTCTCATCTTTCTTCTGTGAAGGGAATGGGATTTCCAGTGCAGGACCAATTAATGAGGAAATAGCTACTTTCCAATGTTTCAAGAATTTGATTTCCCTTTTAGAAGAGGGGAAAGAAGGCATAGGATGTGATGAAGTAGAACCAAACCCATAAATACATTAATAATTGGTGGTCTTGAGTACAGAAAGCCTGCTGTGGGTCAAATGACTGGTGAAACAAATTTAGGCCTGGAAAAAAAAACTCTTATTGTAAAATATGCCTGTGATGGGACATCAGGGATTCATTAAATCAACAGGTATTTTTGGCAAGTTATTGTGTATCAGGCACCATGGCACTATAACTAGCATTTATTGTATGAGCAATATCAGTGAAGATGGTCTATTATGGAGGATAATTGGGAGATGATAATACTATCATGTGTTGAGTGAGCTGTATACACCTAGAGCCTTTATGTATACATTATTTCTAAGTTTCACAGCAGTTTTGTAAAATAGGTATTATTATTTTCTATTGCTTTTACAGATTTAGAAGATGAGACTCAATCAGGTTCTAATCCCAAAGCTTATGGTTTCCTTGAAAAACCAAGCTAAAGACACAAAATTATTAACAAAATTCCTCACCATAGCTTACTAAGCAATGAGAGTATTGCTTAAATCCATCCTTTCTCTGACAGCAATAGACTCTTTCTAAAGATATATCGAATCCCCTACTCTAGTTATGAAATGTTATGACCTTTGTTATTACCAAATAGCTTTGGCTACAGTTAAAGGATATTATAAAGGGAGTAATATGAGTTGTCTTTTTTTTTTAATTAAAAAAAGTGAATGGACTCTCCCTTGGTTACAGATTGAAATACAAATTCAGTGTTCTCTTTTTCTTAAATTGAATTTATTGGGGAGACACTGGTTAAAATTATACAGATTTCAGGTGCACAATTCACAATACATCATCTGTACACTATATTGTGTGTCCACCACCACAAGTCAAGTCTCATTCCATCACCATTTATCCCCCTTATACTCCCTCTCTTTCTTTCCCCAGCAATCACCACACTGCTGTCCATGTCCATGAGTTTTTTTCCTTTTTTCCCCTTTTTTGCTCTATCCCTCCACCATCACCACCACTACCACCACCACCCCCTGCTCCCACCGATAGCTTTCAGCCTGCTCTCTATCTATATATAAGTCTGTCTCTATTTTCAGTCTTCTCTGGCAGATGAATGAATTGAGTTTCATAGAGTATACTGAGTTGGTGTTTTTCAGAGAACATTCCAGTCCTATGTAAATACACACTGTTTCCCTTCTTCTTATGCTCATGTTTTCCATTAAAGCAAGTGCACTGCTGGTATTTTTCTAATGCGAATCACAGGAATCTGATTGAAAACCGAGAACTGTACAAATGTCATTGGACTAGTCTTAAAAACTGTATATGCCTTAATGCTCTAAACTTGTATCCAATACAGTCTAGAAAGGCAGACTGATCTCCTTCCTATCCCTGAACTCACACATAACTGAAACTCCTAAATCTTCACTTGAGGGCTCATTCTATTCTGTACTGAAACCAAGCAGCCGTTTAGTCTAAAGACTTAAAAGAGCCCACTTCATAGCTTGTGATTTATAATCCAGTCTTTATTAATAATAATAACAAAACAGCTACCATTATTCTTTATTCCTTTCTGTTTTATTGAGATATGATTGACATACAGCACTGTATAAGTTTAAAATGACATATCATAGAATTATACACTTGAAACCTATAAAATCTTACTAACCATTGTGACCCCAATAAATTTAATTAAAATAAAGAAATAAAAACAAAACAAAATAAAATGTACAATTTAATAGCTTGACATATATATTGTGAAATAAATATCACAATAAGTTTACATCCATCATCTCACATAGATACCAGAAAAGAAGAATAAAATGGTATTTTTCTTTGGGATGAGAACTTTTAGGATTCATTTTCTTAGCAACTTTCAAATATACTATACAGCAGTATTAACTGTACATTTCCAGTACTTCTTTATCTTATAACTGGAAGTTTGCACCTTTTGACTGCCTTCTTCCGATTCCTTCTCTCCCCACTCCTGCTTCTGGTAACCACAAACCCGATCTCTTTTTCTGAGTTTTTTTAAAAATCTTTTTAGATTCCACATATAAGCGATATCATACAGTATTTGTCTATGACTTATTTTACTTAGCATAATGCCCTCGAGATCCATTAATTTCATCGCAAATGGCAGGGTTTCCTTCTTTTTATAGCTGAATAGTATTCCTTTGTATATAGATCATATTTTATTTTTTCATTTATCTGTTGATGAATACTTAAGTTGCTTCCATATCTTGGCTATTGTAAATAATGCTTCAGTGAACATGGGAGTGCAGATATCTATTCCACATAGAGATTACTTTTCTTAATAAAAGCATTTATTACTATAACCTTCCATCTTAGAACAATATTTGCTGCTTCTCACAAGTTTGGTATGTTGAGTTCCCACTTTTGTCTGTTTCAAGATATATATTAATTTCTGTTTTGATTTTTTCTTTGACCCATTGGTTGTTCAGGAGTGTATATAATTCTACATATTTGTGAATTTTCCAGATTTCCTCCTGTTTTTAATTTCTAGTTTCATATAATTTTGGCAAAAAAGATACTGGATATGATTTAAGTCTTGTTAAATTTGCTAAGACTTGTTTTATGACCTAACATATGATGTATCTTGGAGAATGTTCTGTGTACACTTGAGAGGAGTGTATATTCTGCTGTTGTTGGATGGAATGTTCTGTATATGTTTGTTAGGTCTACAGTTTCCTTAATTATTTTCTGTCTGGGTAATCTATCCATTATTGAAAGTGGGGTATGAAGTCCTCTGCTATTATTGTATTGTTATCTATTCTTTCCTTCCTATTGGTAAGATATACTTATTACTTAGATGCTTCAATGTTTAGGTATATATACATTTATAATAGTTATATCCTCTTCATGAACTGATCCCATTATTACCTTATAATTATCTTTTTGTATCTTGTTTCCTTTTTGTGTTTCCTAAAGTTTATTTTCTCTAATATAAGCTCACTCTGCTATTTTGTGGGGGTTTTTTTCTTTCCATTCTCATGGAATATATTTTTCCATTTTTCATTGCTTTACTTTGACCCTATGTGTGTTCTTAAGTTGAACTATGTTTTTTGTAGGCAGCATGTAATTAGGTGTTGCTTTTTATCCATTTAACAACTCTATGCTTCACGACTGGAGAATTTAATCAATTTTTATTCAAGCAATTTTTAATAGATAAGGATGCTATCTTACTGTTTTTTGTCTGTTTTGTAATTCCCTTGTTCTTTTCTTCCACTCTTGCTGACAGTGTTCTGTATTTTGCTCATTCTAATAGGTGTATAGTGGCATCACATTGTTGTTTTCATTTTAATTTCCCAGATGACATATGATGTGGAGCTTTCTTTAATATGTTTATTTGCCATTTGTATGTTTTCTTTGGTGAGTTGTCTGTTAAGGTCTTTGGGCCATTTAAAAAAATATGTTTTTATTGATTTTAGAAAGAGAGGAAGGGAAAGGGATAGAAAGATAGAAACATTGATGAGAGAGAGACATCGATGGGCTGCCTCCTGCATGCCTCCTATTCAGGATCGAGCATGCAATCGGGCATGTGCCCTGACCAGGAACCGAACCTGGGACCTCTTGGTTCATGGGTCGACACTCAACTACTGAGCCACACCAGCCAGGCATCTTTGGCCCATTTTTAAGTCAAGTGATTTTTTTCTTATTTTTGAGTTTTATAACTTCTTTGTATATGTTAGATGACAGTTGTTTATCCAATGTCATTTGCATATATTGTCTCCAAGTCTATGGCCTGTCTTATTCTTTTGACATTGTCTTTCACAGAGTGAAGTTTTTAATTTTAATTAAATCCAGTTTATCAATTATTTATTTCATGGATTGTGTCTTTCATGTACTTAAAGCCATCACCATACACAAGGTCATCTAGGTTTTCTCCTGTTATCTTATAAGCTTTTAATAATTTTTTATCTTATATTTAGTTTTATGATCCATTTTGGGTTAATTGTGAAGGGTGTAAGGTTTGGGTCTAGATTGTTTTTGTTTTGCATGTGGATGTCCTCTTGTTCCAGCACTATTTGTTGAAAGTCTGTCTTTGCTCCATTGTAATACCTTTTGTCCTTTGTCAAAGATCGATTGACTATATTTATGATAGTCTATTTCTGGGCTCTCGATTCTGTTCCATTTATGTAATTGTATATTCTTTCATCAATACCATACTCTCTTCTTTTATTTTTTTAATGTATTTTTATTGATTTGAGAGAGAAAGGGAGAGGAAGAGAGAGAAACATTGATGTGAAAGAGAAACATTGATCAGTTGCCCCCCCTCACAGGTGCCTCCACTAAGTATTGAACCCACAACCTAGATATATGCCCTGACTGAGAATTGAACTGGCAATACTTAAATGCATGGGACGATGCTCCAACCAACTGAGCCACACTAGCCAGGGCACCATTGGATCTATTGTATCATATAGCCCAAGTGGCAGAGCAGCTTGTGTAGCCTGAACTTATTGCAGAGCCATCTCCTGTTATGGGTCTCACTAAAAACTAGTAGCTTTTTAGATCACTTTGTAAATAGTCCAGAGTAATGTGCCCAAATATGGAGTATGTTGCTTCCAAAATCTATAGACATTCACTAAGTATTATTCCTTTTTTGGTTGTAGGAGGAGCAGATGCAACTTCTTCACTTTAGAAGGAATTACATGTCCCACATCACTGAACCTGTAGAAACTTCACTGAGGTAGAAAGAAGGCCACTGAATTTTAGTCATATTTATTTCCCACCCTCTAACATGCCAATGTCTTACCAATAAGCCTAGATTAGTTGCTACTTCTTGATCACTAGGTCCAATCAGCATAATATCATCAATGTAATAGATCAGTGTGTTATCTTGTACAAAGGAGATATGACCAAGATTCCTGTGAGCTAAATTATGAAATAGGGCCCAATGAAGAGTTGATATATCCCTGAGGTAGGAAAGTGAACTTGATATAGTGTTGGCTTTGTCACCTGGTGGTTGTTACTAACAAGTTGTTTTTTTTGGGGGGGGGGGGTGAGGAGCCAGATCAATAGCTGCATACCAGGTACCTGGAGATGTGCTAATTTGTTCAAGCAATGTAACCATATCTGGTATGGCACTTACAATAGGAGCTACCACCAGGTTAAGCTTACACTGTCATTCTCCAAGATCCATCTGACGTCTTCACAGTCCAAATAAATGAGTTGAATAGGGATGTAGTGGAAATCACCATCCCTGTGTCTTTCAAGTCTTTGATAGTGGATTTAATTCCTACAATCTCTCCAGAAATGCAGTGTTGTTTCTGGTTTACTATTTGCCCAGGTAGAGGCAGTTTTAGTAGCTTCCACTTAGCTTTTTTCACCATAATAGCCCTCACTCCATTACTCTGGGAACCTATGTGAGGATTCTATCAGCTGCTAATTATGCCTATCCCAATTATGCATTTTGGAATTTGGGAAATAACCACACAATAAATCCAGGGGTCCCACTGGAGCTACAGTGAGATGGACCTGAATTAAAACCTCATTGATCACCTGACCTTCATAAGCCCCTACTTTGACTAGTGGGATACGGTGACATTTTGTTTTTTCTATAATTAGTGTCAGTTCAAAACCAGTGCCCAGTAGTGCCCACATGGTCTGATTATTATCTTTCCCCCAATGTACAGTTATCCTGGTAAAAGTTATAGTCCCTCTAGGGGAAGGCTAAGAGAAAGACTAACAGTATAAATTTTCAGTTGTTTACTGGGTTATTTCCTTAAGGGGACCTGTCTTCAAGTTTCATTCAAGAGGTTCTGATTGTGTTAAGTCACCCAAGTCTGGGAATTAATTGAGAGGCCATACTTTGTTTTTATAATTCAGGTTTATGGTTTGTTCACTTGACTTAGAAGTTTTCTGCTTATAAGATCATCGAAGAATTGAGCAGGTTTTTTGTATCTATTTCAACTCTAGGAACACCATTATCAATTAGCCAATACCATAGACCTGCACACAAGTCAGACTACTCTGATTGCTGCTTTGACTCTGTTGTCCATTATGATAACCATGCCCACCTTGCCTTTGACAGTTGAGTGCTTTCGCTTTGCCCCTTCCACCCTGGGATCCAATTGTTTCCATTGCATTTAGGTTTCCCAATTCAGTAACTGCAGTTTTCACTGTAAGGTCTGGTCTGCAGAGGAGAGTAATCACAGAGCTCTCAAGGATGCTGGGGTTCCCATCACGAATTTATGTTTCACAGTGTTTGTGAAACTGTATTGCCCCAGGAAACTGTAATGGCCTCCCTGAGGCAGTTGCCATGTAAAACAATGCTGATCAGGACCCACCCTTACAACCTTTTTTTGTATTTAGACCTATAACTGGACTCATGTTCAGCAGTCCTCTAAAAGTTAGTTACAATGTGTGACCCATGAGGAGATTTGTTACACTCCAAAAGAACTACTTGAGTTTTCTAATTTTTATAGACTGAGATCCAGGAAATATTTGTAGGAATGGATAAAAAGGGTGTGGGATAATGTTGGAAGAAATATAAGGATAGATCAGGCTGAATTTATTGACATGAGTTCACTAAGCAGATATTCTGCATTTAATGTTGAAGCTTGGGGAGTTTTAAAGGGCTCTAATAATTTGGTTGGTTGGTTAGCTGAAACATGGACCAAAAGGTAAGCCATAGTGAGTAATTTGGAAATGCCAAAAATGCCTTGGTTTAACAAAGAGAAAGAGATTGAAAAGCTACTAGAGATTGAAATGTTAGAACAGATTTGTCATTGAAGACCTACTCATCCACATTGGGACTTACAGAACACGTTCTCTATCTATCATGGCATTCCATACACCATTGCTTCTGCTCAAGGAATTCATTTTGTAGAAAAAGAAGTATGGTAATAGACCTATACTTATGGAATTTACTGCTCTTACCATGTTCCCTACCACTCTGAAGCAGCTGACTTGATAGAATAGTGGAATGGCCTTTGAAAACTCAGCTACAGTGATAGTTAGGTGGCAATTCCTTGCAAGGCTGGGCTAGGTTATGCAGAATTTTATATGTGCTCTTAATCAGTATCCAACATGTACTGCAGTTTCTCCCAGAGCAAGGATTCATGGGTCCAAGAATCAAGGGGTGAAAATGGGAATTGTACCACTCATTATTACCCTTAGTTACACACTAGCTAAATTTTTGTTTCTTGTCCCCATAATCTTATGCTCCTTTGGCCTAGGGTCTTTGTTCAAGAAAGAGGGCTGCTTTCACCAAGAGACACAACAATAATCCATGAACTGGAAGTAAAGACCACCATCCAGCCACTTTGGTCTCCTCAAGCTTCTGAATCAACAGGCAAAAAAAAAAAAAAATAGTTATGGTGTTGATTGGAGTGACTGATCCTGACTACCAAGGGAAATTGGACTGCTACTCCACAACGGAGAAAGAAAGAGTATGTCTGGAATTTGGGTGATCCCTTAGGGTGTCTTTTAATATGATCATGCCCTATGATAAAAGTCAGTGGAAAACTGTAACAAGTCATCCCAGGCAGGACTACTAATGGCCCAGACATTTCAGGAATGAAGGTTTGGGTCACCTACCAGGTAAAGAAGTACTTGCTAAAGGCAAAGGGAATACTGAGAGGGTAATGGAAGAAGGTGGTTATAAATACCAGCTACAACCATGTGACCAGTTACTGAAACAAGGACTATAATTGTCATGAGTATTTTCTCCTATGAATATGTTTATATGAGTATATAGGTAATACTGACTTAATAAAATGAGTTGGAAAGTGTTCTTTGCACCTTGATTTTCTGGAAGAAATAGTGTACAATTAGTATAATTCTTCCTTAAATATTTGGTAGAATTGTCCAGTGAAATCTTCTGAACCTGACAATTAATTTTTATGGAGATTAAAATGAATTTATTTTTTAAATAGGTTTAAAGCTATTCAAATTATGTTTCTATTGAATGAGACATGGTAGTTTGTACTCTCCAAGAAATTGGTTTCTTTCTTTTCAGTTATCATATATGTGGGCATAGAATTGTTCATAGTATTCTTATCTGCAAGGTCTCTAGAGATATTTGTTTTATTCTGATACTTTCTGTTTTATTTGTGCCTTTTCTCCTTTTTTACTTGTCAGCTCTGCTAGGATCTCTCAATTTTATAGATCTATTCCAAGAATAAGGGGTTTTTTTGGTGTTAATTTTCTCTTTTGTCTTTCTGCTTTATATTTTATTGATTCTTGCTTTTGGTTATTTCCATCATTCTCCTAATTTGGGTTTATTTTGTTGTCTTTTTACTAGTTCTGTCAGGCTCCCTCTTACATCTTGCTGGTGAGAGGGAATGGAATATGGCCTTGTTATTGCCAAGGGTGGCTAGGGTGGAGTTCCAGGTTTCTTACTAAACTTTTACAGACACTGCCTGTTTGGAGGAAAATAAGTGCCTCATTTCTGTTCTCCAGCTGATCTATGATGACAGCACGTGAAAGGAGACTTGTTATCACTAGAAAGTGGTGAAAATTCCGGTTTCCCAGTGGGAGGGGCATCTTTACCAAAAAGGAGGATAAAGCCCAGGCTATAGACACCATTCTTCTGGGGAGTGTGTCAAGGGGAGGTCTGGGGTGCTTAATTACAGCCCGATGAAGGAAGAAATCTAGGTTCCCTTCTCCACCTTTGTTGATGGAAGTGGGGACGGTGCCACAAATTTATTGGTGGTGTTTGGCTGAAATAGAGCACATGGTCTAAAAGCTTTCTGCCTTGCTAAGCTTCTCCTTGCTGGTCCTTTGTCAGAGAGAGCAGACATTTGTTGAGGGTTTTTTTTGTTGGTCTGTGTTCATTGGTGTTTCCAGGTTGCAAGCTTCTCTTGCACCAAATTTGGAAAATGTGAGGCCAAAAGAAAACCCAGGGAACTAATTATCATGTCTTTCCTCAGGTCCTGAGGTTCTCAATTGTTCTGCTTTTTTCTCTCTATCCTTCAGAGTCTTCTTGTGTTTCTTTTATATATCATGTCCAGGTTTTTTTTAAAACCTGTACTTAGTGGGTGAAACAGAGAAAAATATATCTACTCCAGTATACTGGAAACAGACAGAAGTCCTTCTCTACTGTTTTATCTTTTTATATCTGTATTCTCTTTTAGATTAAGTGTGTAATGGAAGGCTAAAACTAAGGCAATAAGGACAGGAAGAAGTGGAGGGTCAATTGTGACTGGGAGAGTGGAGAATGGGGTGTAGGGAGTCATTGCTAGGACACTAAAAAAAAGGCTTTAATGAGAATAGGTAGGTCTTGAGAAATCAGTAAAAATTCCCCAGCATGTATAGAAAAAGATAATTTCATATTTTGGAATCTGCTCACAGCTCAGATAGCCTGAAGAAAGGGGCCCAAAGGGAGGACTTATAGGCAGAGACAAGATTCTAGAAAATCTTGAATGCCATAATTAACTTGTTTGGAATGAAATGTATTACCACTTTGAGACAATAAAATTCCAATTAAAAACAAATAAATCAAAATAACATATGCATGGATCACTACCTTACTTTATACACAAAAATTAACTCCAAATGAATTAAAGACAAGTTCAAAATGGTGGGATAGAAAGATTCTGAACTCAGTTCCCTCCGTGGACACTACAAATCTACAACTACACACAAAATAATTTCCTCTGAATAAGACCTGAAAACTGGATGAAGAGATCCTTTACAAGAAAGGATCAAAGAGCAACATCAAGATGGATAAGAGAGTCAGAAAAATGATCTCACGAAGAAAAAAAAACCACCAAGGTGCAGAGATCCACAATCAGGAGGGACATCAAAATCTGGAATATTTTCCTGAAAAGTGAGGGGTTTGTGCTTCACATTAAACACTCTAACCCTTAGATTCTGCACAGGAGAGACAAATCTCCAATAATGCCTGGCTTTGAAAAACAACACAGACTGGTGCAACCACTATGGAAAACAGTATGGAGGTTCCTCAAAAAGTTAAAAATGGAGCTGCCTTTTGACCCAGTGATTCCACTCCTAGGAATGTATCCTAAGAATCCTGAAACACTAATCAGAAAGAATACATGTACCCCGATGTTCATAGAAGCACAGTTTACAATAGCTAAGATCTGGAAACAGTCCAAGTGCCCATCAGTAGATGAGTGGATAAAAAAGCTGTGGGACATTTACACCATGGAATACTACACAGAAGTAAAGAAGAAGAATCTCGTACCCTTTGGGACAGTATGGGTGGACCTGAAGAAAATTATGCTAAGTGAAACAAGCCAGGCAGAGAAAGACAAATATCACATGATCTCGCTTATACGTGGAATCTAAAGAACTTAATAAACTGATGAGCAGAATAGATTCAATGACATGGAAACATGGATCAGACTGACGAATGTCAGAAGGATGGAAGAAGGCTAGTGGGTGGAGGGGGAGAGAGTAACCAAAGAATTTATATGCATATATGCACAACCCAAGGACACGGACAGTGGTGGGGAGAGGGACTGGGGAAGGGGATGGGACAAGGTGGAAAGGGTCATTGGGGAGAAAAAGGGACATCTGTAATATTTCAAACAAAAGTAAAATTTAAAAATTAAAAAAAAGATAAAAAGAAAAACAATGAGGATTATATCCACTAAAGCCATAGAACTATAAGGAATGATGAACCCACTCTTAAAGGGCTCACATGAAGATTCACTTGCTCTGGAACTCAGTGCAAAAACACCAGTTTGAAAAGCACTTAGGCCATATGTGAAGGGAACTCATTTACTAATCTTAAATCATCTGCCAGAGAGGCAGGAAACTGTTGGGGCTCCAAATTAAAATTAAAATTCCAAAGTTTAAAGACAAAGAACATTAAAAGTAGCAACAAGCAGTTAGTGTGTACAATTTAGCTCCCATAAGACTGTAAGCTGATTTCCCAACAGAAACTTTGCAGGCCAGAACAGGATGGCACAAAATATTCAAAGTGATGAAAGGCAAAAACCTACAAGCAAGATTGTTCTACCCAGAAATGTTATCATTTAGAATAGAAGGAGAGATAAAGACCTTCCCAGAAAAGCTAAAGGATTTCGTCACCACAAACCAGTATTACAAGAAATGTTAAAATGACTTCTTTAAGAAGAAAAGAAAAGATAAAAAATATGAATAAGAAAATATAAGGAAAAAATTCTCACTGACAAGCAAGGACTTAGTAAAAGCTGTGGATCAACCAACTATAAAGTTAATACAAAGGCTAAAAGGCAAAAGTTGAAAGGTGATGTGTAATTAGAACAATAAATTGAGGAACACACACAGAAGTTAAAAATGACAAAATGATAAATGTGGAAGAGGGAGTAAAGTTTTTAGTCATTGTAGAATGAGTTTAACTTAAGTGACCATTAACTTAAAATAGACTGCTATAAATATAGCTTGGTATATAGGAAGCATATGGTAACCCCAAACCAAAATTCTGTAAAACATAGCCAAGAAATAAAGACAAAGAAATCCAAACATGACATTATAGATAGTCATAAACATACAAGAAAAGAGAGCAAGAGAATAAGAAAGGAATAGAGGAGAATTACAAAAAAATCAGAAAACAATTAATATAATGACAATAACTACATACCTATCAATAATTACTTAAAATGTAAATTGACTAAATGTTATAGTAAAAACACATAAGGTGGCTGAATGGATGACAAAACGAGACTTGTACATATGCTGCCTACAAGATACCCACCTCAGACTGAAAGACATACACAGACTGAAAGCAAAAGTATGGAAAAAGATATTTCATGCACATGGAAAATAAACCTGGGGTAATAATACTTATATAATTCAGAATAGACTATAAAATAAAGGCTGTAACAGGACACAAAGAAGGACATTTTATAATGAAAGCTAGTGCAATCTAAAAGGAGGATATAACTCTTATAAACATCTATGCACTCAATGTTGAAGCACCTAAATGTATTAAGCATTTATTGGCATATATAAAGGAAGAGATCTACAGTAATATAATAGTAGACTTTAACACTCTATAGACATCAGTGGATAAATCATCCAGACAGAAAATCAATAAGAAAGAGCAGTCTTAAATAACACAGACAGATGGATAAATAGATATTTTTAGAGCATTTAGCCCCAAAGCAACAGAATATACATTCTTTTCAAGAGCACATTTTCAAGAGTAATGGAATGTTTTCTAGGCTAAACCACATTTAAGGCCACAAAACAAGTTTGAATAAATGTAAGAAGACTGAAATCATATCAAGCATCTTCTCAGATCACAATGGTATGAAACAAGAAATCAAACACAAGAGTACATGTAGGTTAATTAACATGTTACTATATAATGTATGGTTCAACAACAAGGTCAGAGAAGAAATCAAAAGATACTTAGAGACAGATTAAAGTGAAAGCACAATGACTTAAAAGAACATGGGACACAGCCAAAGTGGTACTAAGAAGAAAATTCATAGCAATACAGGCCTGCTTAAATCAGGAAATAAGAAAAAAAGGTCTCAATTTAATCTAATCTTACACCTAAAGATACTATAAAGAGAACAAACACCAAAGTGAGTAGAAGAAAGGAAATAATAAAAAACAAAGAAGATACCCAGCTGGTGTGGCTCAGTGGATTGAACATCATCCCATGTACCAAGAGGTCACCAGTTCGATTCCCAGTCAGGGTACATGCCCAGGTTGCAGGCTTGATCTCCAGTAGGGGGCATGCAGGAGGCAGCCGATCTATGTTTCTCTCATCAGTGTTTCTATATTTCTCTCCTTCTCCCTTCCTCTCTCTCTAAAAAATCAATACAAATATATTTTTAAAAATCAGAGGGGAAATAAAAGAAACAGAGTCAAAAAGACAATAAGAAAGATCAATAAAACCAAGAAGTGGTTCTATGAAAAGATCAACAAATTTGATAAACCTTTAACCAGACTCCTCAAGAAAAAAAGAGGGAAGACCCATATAAATAAAATCAGAAATGAAAGATGAGAAGTGGCAACTGATGTCCCAGAAATACAAATGATTATAAGAAAATTCTACAGATAATTATATGCCAACAAATTGGACAACCTGGAAGAAAGGGATAAGGTACTGGAAACATATTGTCTTCCAAGACTGAATTAGGAAGAAACTGAAAATCTGAACACACCAATAACAATAACAAAATTAAATCAGTAATTAAAAAAACTCCCAACTAACAAAAGGCCTAGACTAGATGTTATTCAAAGTATAATTATTAACTTTTCTTCTCAAATAATTCCAAAAAATGCAAAAACAGGGAAAGCTCCAAAGCTCATTTTATGAAGCCAGCTTACCCTGATTCCAAAACCAGACAGGCATTACAAAAAAAATTATATGTTAATATTCCTAATGAACATAGATGCAAAAATCCTAAACAAAATGTTACTAAACTGAATTCAGCAATACATTAAAAAAATCATATATTATAATCAAGTGAGATTTTTATCCTCAGATACAAGGTTGTTTCAACATCTGTACATCAATTAACATGATACACCACATAAACAAAATAAAGGATAAAATATGACCATCTAGATAGATGCAAAAAAAAATTTGACAAAATTCAGCCTCCATTTATGATGAAAACTCTCAGCAAAGTGGGAATAGAGGAACACACCTCAAAGTAATAAAGGTCATATATGAGATACCAACAGATAAGATCACATTAATTGGTGAAAGCTGAAAGCTTTTTCATAAAGATCAAGAACAAGACAAGGTTGCTTGCTTTCATCACTTTTATTCAACATAATATTGGAAGTCCT
Organism: Miniopterus natalensis; assembly: GCF_054644295.1. NCBI lineage: Eukaryota > Metazoa > Chordata > Mammalia > Chiroptera > Miniopteridae > Miniopterus > Miniopterus natalensis. The sequence goes on along the minus strand of NC_142103.1, from coordinate 70,460,970 downwards.
AGCCACAACAGTAAAAAAGAAAATGAATTAAATAGCATTCAAATTGAAGAGGAAGAAGGAAAACTCTCACTATTTATAGATGACATACTATATAGAGAACCCTAAAGATTACACCGAAAAAAAACCTCTTAAAAATAATTAATGAATTCAATAATGTAGCAAAATACAAAATTAGTATTCATAAATTAGAAATACTTCTGGGTATTTTTGCAAAGAAACCCAAAACACTAATTTGAAAAGATATATGCACCCCTATGTTCATTCCAGCATTATTGACAATAGCCAAAATATGGAAGCAACCTAGCTATCCATCAATCGACAAATGAATAAAGAATATGTGTTACATATATACAATGGAATATTACTTAAAATTAAAAAAAAATAAAATATTGCCATTTGCAACAAAATGAATGGACCTAGAGGGTATTATGCTCAGCAGAATAAGTCAGATAGAGAAAGACGGATACCATATTATTTTTATTATTTGCAGAATCTAAAAAACAAAAAAAAAGTGAACAAGCAAAACAAACTCATAGACAGACTACACATTGGTTGTTACCAGGTGGTAAGAAGTTAAGTGGATGGATGAAAAGGTAAAAGGGATTAAGAACAACAAATTGCTAATTAGAAAAACAGTCATGTGAATGTAAAGTACAGCTTGGGAATATACTTAATTATATTGTAATAACTATTTATGGTGTCTGATGGGTAAACTTAATCCTTATCAGAGCGATCACTTTGTAAGTTATATAAACGTCTAATCACTATGTTGTACACTTGAAACCAATATAATATTGTATGTGAACTGTAATTGGAAGACAAATATTTAAAAATACATAAAAATACCTACAATATCACCTTGGCTGGTGGGGCTCAGCTGGTTGGAGAGTGGTCCTATGCACCAAAATGTTGCCAGTTTGATTCCTGGTCAGGGCACATACCCAGGTTTCGGGTTTGATCCCTGGTTGGAATGTGTACGGGAGGCAGCCAATCGGTGTTTCTGTCACACACTGATGTTTCTTTCTCTCTCTCCCTCTCTCAAAAATCAATAAAAACATATTTTTTAAAAATAGCAATATCATAGTGGAAAAAAAAGTAAAAATTAAGAGATGCTTTCATAGACAGTGAAATTAACTGCTATGTTAAAATTCTAAATGAGTTCCTGATTTCCTGTTGCATCTTGTTTTGCTAACATGCCCAGGTTTTCACAACCATTCCTCACTGCCTGAGTTTTGTTTTACTGTATCTTCTGCATGTACTTCAAGAACTCCCTCCTCCACTTGCCTTAAACAGCTTTTAAAGCATCCTACTGTCATCCATCTTTCATAGATCCTTCAACCGAAGGTGTCCTTCCTGAAACACGCCAAAAGTACTTCTGTACTGAAGTACTGACTGCATTCAAAACCCAACAGAAGAGAGGCAAGATGGTAGCACTGTGACAAGAAGCAGATCACCCTTGCACCCAGCCACGGACTGGATTTATAGCTAAAATAATGTGTAGCCAGATTGGAAAAACAAGAGAAATATAGCTGATGGACATATTTCAACTAAGGAGCACTGAAGAAACATCACGAAATCTGGTAAGAAGGGGGATGCGTAAAAAGGGGGAGTCCCCCCTGAAGCTAATGCTTGGTTGCAAGGCCCAAGGGTTAAAAGCAGCAAGGCTCCCTTCCCTTGGGAGTGTTGACTGGCATCCAAAAGCTGGGACCTCAAACCCGGAGCAGAGGAGAAGGGAAGGAGAGTCCATGCATGGCGGGCAGAGGGAGCCAGGGGAACAGTGTGCCTGTGAGGAGGGGACTACGTCTTCCCAGTGAAACAATGCACCTGATGGTGGCAGCCAGGACAGCAGAGTTTCACCCTGGGTGCTGACCTCAGGAAAAGCTGCCCCGCAGGGTCTGGCTTCTGAATAGAAAGGGGCCAGAGGGCTGCACTCAGCACCGACCTAAAGGGGCCCTCTGCTTCCCTGTAAGGCATTGTGTAGAACCCCAGAAAGCATTTGAGCGATCTGCTGCAAGGAAGGGAAAGAGAACATTCCTGCTGCCAGAGAGAGACCATAGCGGCTAGCAGGGCAGATCGAGACTCCAGCTGCCTGAGCTGCTGGTGGAGTGCACTAGAGGATTTTTGACCTGTTCTGAGGAGAGCCAGGCTTGCATGCAAGTTGCTGCCCCAGCTTTACTGAGATCAGTTGTGCAAGAGACCTACATGGGGCTGACTATGTGACCCCTCCTGCTTGGTTCCAAAGTGTGGGGGTGCCTACGCCTTGGAGGGCAGGTTCTCTGCCTGTGTGTTGCTTTGTGTATTTTTGAGTGTTTGATTGCTGAACAGGCATCCACCTTCCCATTTGCACTGGGGAGACAGACCAGTGAAAGCTGTGATCTGTGTCTGCATTGTGGAGAGTTTGAACTGAGAGCCCCCAGCGATCAGCCAACCTCTCCCACAGACTAGGAGCACCACCCCCAACAGGAAAGGTGTAGTTCAGTTGACCAGATATCCCCTGCAGGGAACAGTTCTGAGGGGGAAAGGAGAACAGCTCACAGGACAACAATATAAGAATAAGATTCTCAAGGACTATTGTACCTCAGGGAACTGGAGGAAAAGCTTAAAACCCCTTCCGGGGGTTGGGCAGGCAACATGCTCACTGGAGTCTTTTTCAATCAAGCCCACTGAGCCCAGGCTGCTGAAACAGCCCATACAGAAAAGGCAACAGACTGAATTCAACCTGAACCTGCAGCATGCCATAGTAAATGGAACTAGAATTGGAGAATAAGGTAGAGACTGAGGAGTTGGCTTTGAAGCAGAGACTAACTTCTCCACAGTGAGTGCCTGACAGAGAAACCTCTATGTAAGGGGAGAAATTTTCCTGAGCTATACTAGCCATTCTGTACCTTAAAGATTCTTAAGAAGACTCTGGAGTAAGACCAGGCAACCACAAGGGAGAGGCAAAATAGCTGACAGGTGGAGGTGGTCCACAGAGAGCCTCAGAATAGCCAACTACCTAAGGACAACAGAGCCAAACCTAGACAGCTCCTGACATTGGCTGACACACAAGTACCTCCCAGGAGATGTGAAATCAGCATATGAAACAGTGAGCCTCAGACAACATAAGCTGCACAGATGAAACTTATCTTATGGACTTTTTTTTTTTTGGAAAAAAGAGCGGGGGGAAGTTTTAATTTTTTAATTGTTTTTAATTATTTAATTAATTTTTTAAAGATTTGTTTTGTCTTGCTTTGCTTATTTCTTTGTTTTGTTTTATTTTTTGTTCTATATCAAGATTTTCTTGATATTCTCTTTTATTGCTGGGATATTATCATTATAACCAATAAGTTTATTGCTTTTCTCTAATGTTTCCTCCATATCACTTATTGGACTCATTCCCAGCCCTTGCCTTACCTCTCTCTCTTTCTTCTTGTTCCACTGGCATAACTTTCCTTCTTTTTCTCTCTCATTTTCTTTTTCTTCCTTTTATTCTGTCTTCCTGTCTTTTTGTTTGTTTGTTTGTTTATGCTTGTCTTTTTATTTTATTTTTATTTTTTATTCTTCAACCATTTTCCTATTCTTACTCTCTACCCTTATTTTTTTTGTTTACCCTTCTTTCCATTCAGAATCTTCTCTCTGCCCCTTTTATCTCCCAGTAGCTTCTCTATTTTTTTACTTTTTATTTTATTATTATTATTTACTATTAGCAATAATATCTTTCTCTCTCTCTTTTTGCTTTAGCATTTGTGTTCTTGCTTCACTCTCCCAATTCTACTTTCTCCTGTTGTTTTTTATTGTTCAAAATATTACAGATGTCTACTTTTCTCCTCATTTACCCCTTTCACCCTGCACCCATCTCCCTCCCCAATTCCTCACCACACTATTGTCTGTGACCTTGGGTTATGTGTATTTGCATATAAATTCCTTGGTTAATCTCTCCCCACCCACCCTCACCTTCCCTCTGAGATTCATCAGTCTGATCCATGCTTCCATGAACCTGAATTTATTTTGTTTATCAGCTGATTAAGTTCTTTAGATTCCACATGTAAGTGAGATCATGTGATGTTTGTCTTTCTCAGCCTGGCTTATTTTGCTTAGCATAATACTCTCCAGGTCCACCCATACTGTATCAAAGGGTATGAGATCCTTCTTTTTTACACCTGCATAGTATCCCATGGTGCAAATGTCCCACAACTTTTTTATCCACTCATCTACCGATGGGAACTTGGGCTGAGTGGAAAGGATAACTTTACCAGATATCAAACTATACTACAAAGCAATTGTAACAAAAACAGCCTGGTACTGGTACAAAAACAGACATATAGATCAATGGAACAGAACAGGTACCTCAGAAATAGACCCATACGATGATGGTAAGTTAATATTTGATAAAGGAGGCAAGAGCATACAACAGAGTAAAGATGGTCTCTTCAATAAATGATGCTGGGAAAATTGGACAGGTACATGCAAAAAATAAATAAATAAATAAAACTGGATCACTAACTTACTCCATACACAAGAATAAATTCAAAATGGATAAAAGACTTAAATGTAAGTCATGAAACCATAAAAATCACCTGGGTTGTTTTCACTGTGATTGTCTGGACATTTTGTAAATTACTATTTGTTTCCTGGAAGTTTGGTTGTGTTTTGTTTTTCCCTGTCAGCACCTGTACAACAGCTCACATGATGTAATTGTGGCTGAGCCTTACATTTAGCCAACCTGAGAGGAAAGTCCTCCCAAGAACAGGTCAACAATAATCTAGACCCAATCACAACAGAAGAGTCCAAAGAACCAACAAAGGGATACCCACAAAAGGGACACGCCTAGAGCAAATAGCTCAGAAGTATAAGGAAAATACATCTCTGGGGCCCACTGGGCATACACTACAAAATCCCACCCCACAAGACTGGGAGACAGCAAATACATCTAATATACAGATACAACCACTAAGAGTCACAAAATAGGGAGACAAAGAACCAACTCCCAAACTAAAGAAAAGGGAAAATCATGAGAAAAAGACCTTGATGAGATGGAGTTAGGTAAGTTATCAGAAACAGAGTTCAGAGTAATGGTTATAAAAATGCTCAAGAAAATTAATGAGAACCACAAGACACTTAATGGGAAGGTCCAGGAACTTAATGAAAACATGAAAAAATACCTAGATATGATAAATAAGAGACAGGAAGAAATGAAGAATACTATATCTAATATCAAGAATACTCTGGAAGGAATTAGAAGCAGGCTCAATGAAGCAGATGATAGAATAAGTGACTTAGAAGATAAGGTAGAAAAAAACAATCAGAGCAGCTATAAGGAAAAGCACTTAATAAGCATGAGGATAGTTAAAGGGAAACTTGGAACAACACCAAGTGAAAAACTTTTGCATCATAGGGGACATTGAGTCCGGAGGAAGGTGAGCAAAGGATTGAGAATCTGGTGGAGGAAATGATGACAGAAAACTTCCCTAAGCTGGTGAAGGAGAAAGCCACACAAGTTCAAGAAGGAAAGAGGGTTCCAAGCAAGAGGAACCCGATGACACCCACTCCAAGACACATCATAATTAAAATGGCAAATGTGAAGGAGAAAGAAAGAATATTAAGGGCTGCAAGAGAGAGAGAAGCAGTGACCTACAAGGGAACCCCCATAAGGCTGACAGCAGACTTATCAACAGAAACACTTCAGGCCAGAAGGGAGTGGCATGAAACTAATGAAAAGCAAGAACCTGCAATCAAGACTGCTTTATCCAGCAAAGCTATCATTTAAAATTGAAGGTGAAATAAAGACTTTCTCAAACAAAAGGAGGCTAAGGGAGTTCAGTACCACAAAAGCAGCATTGCAAGAAATGCTAAAGGGACTGCTTTAAGAAGAAGAAGAAATATTGAGAGAAAGGTACATCAGCATAAAGAGAGAAAATGGCATTAAATAAGCATATATAAATAATAACCTTAAATGTTAACAGAATAAATGCTCTAATCAAAAAACATAGGGTAGCTGAATGAATATGAAAAAAGGACCCAAATATATGCTGTCTACAAAAGACCCATTTGAGAGCAAAAGATTCACACAGGCTAAAAGTGAAGAGACGGAAAAAACATTCCACGCAAATGGAAAAGAAAAAGAAAAAAAAGCTGGCATAGCAATACTTATTTCTAACAAAATAGACTTCAAAATAAAGACTATAAGAAGAGACAAAGAAGTTCACTACATAATGCTAAAAGTATCAATCCAACAGGAGGAAATAACCCTTATAAGTATATATGCACCCAATATAGGAGCACCTAAATATATTAAAAAATTCTTGGCTGACTTTAAAAGGGAGATCAACAGTAACCTCAATCAATGGGAGACTTTAACACCCCACTGTCATCATTGGACAGATCATCAAGACAAAAAATCAACAGGGAAATAGACCTCAAATGACACACTAGATCAAGTTGCAGAATACCCATTCTTCTCAAGTTACATGGAAAATTGTCAAAAAAAAGACCACATGTTAGAGCACAAAGCCAGCTCCCACAAGATCAAGAAGATTGAAATCATATCAAGCATCTTCTCAGATCACAATGGCATGAAACTAGAAATTAACCACTATAAAAAAATTCAAAAATATTCAAACACATGGAGGCTAAATAGCATGTTATTAAACAATGAATGGGCTACCAAGGAGATCAAGGAAGAAATCAAAAACTTCATGGAAAAAAATGAAAATGAACAGACAACAATCCAAAATCTATGGGAGACAGCGAAAGCAGTCCTGAGAGGAAAGTTGATAGCAGTACAGGCTCACCTCAAGAAATAAGAAAAAGCTCTACTAAACTATCTAACACATCAACTAAAAGAACTACAACTAGAACAGCAAGAAAAGTTCTGAGGAAGTAGTAGGAAGGAAATAATAAAGATCAGAGCAGAAATTAATGACATAGAGACTAAAAAACAATACAAAAGATAAATGAAACCAAGAGCTGGCTCTTTGAAAAGATAAATAAGGTTGATGAACCTTTAGCCAGACTCACCAAGAAACAAAGAGAGAGGACTCATATATGAAATCAGAAATGAAAGAGGCGATGCAACAACTGACCCAACAGAAATACAAAGAATCATAAGAAAATACTATGAGCAACTATATACCAAGAAACTTGACATGGATGAAGTTGATAAATTCGTAGAAACATACAATCTTCCAAAGCTGAATCAGGAGGTATCAGAAAACCTGAATAGAACAATCACAACTAATGAAAGTGAAGCACTATTAAAAACCTCCCAGGAACCAAAAGCCCTGGGCCAGATGGATTTACAGGTGAGTTTTACCAAATATTCAAAGAAGAATTAACACCAATTCTCCTAAAACTATTTCAGAAAATTCAAGAGGAGGAAAAATTCCCAAACTCTTGTTATGAGGCTAGCATCATTCTAATCTCAAAACCAAGTAAAGACACTACAAAGAAAAAAAATGACAGGCCAATATCCCTAGTGAACATAGATGCTAAAATTCTCAACAAAATACTAGCAAACCGGATTCAGCAACACACTTAAAAGATCATACACCATGACCAAGTGGGAATTATTACCGGGATGCAATGCTGGTATAATATTCACAAACCAATAAATGTGATACATCGCATAAACAAAATGAAGGACAAAAATCATACGATCATATCAATAGATGCAGAAAAATCATTCGACAAAATCCAGCACCTATTTTTAATAAAAACCCTCCGCAAAGTGGGAGTAGAGGGAACATACCTCAACATAATGAAGGCCATATGCAACAGATCTACAGCCAACATCATACTCAATGGTAAAAAACTAAAATCATTTCCCTTAAAAACAGGAACAAGACAGGGTTGTCCGCGTTCACCACTCTTATTCAACATAGTACTAGAAGTCTTTCCCACAGACATCAGACAGGAAGAAAACGTACAGGTCTTCAAATTGAAAAGGAGGAAGTAAAACTGTCATTATTTGCATATGTATGATATTGTACATAGAAAACCCTAAAAACTCTACCAAAGTACTACTAAATTTGATAAATGAATTCAATAAGGCAGATGGACACAAAATTAACATCCAGAAATCAATGGCATTTTAATACACCAACAATGAATTCTCAGAAAGAGAATCTAAAAAAACAATAACATTTACCATTGCAACTAAAAAGATAAGATACCTAGGAATAAACTTAACAAGGATGTAAAAGACCTGTACTCAGAAAACTACAGGGCACTGAAAAAAGGAACAGAGGAAGATATAAACAAGTGGAAGAGTATACCATGCTCATGGATTGGAAGAATTAATATCATTAAAATGTCCATACTACCCAAAGCAATTTATAGATTCAATGCAATTCCTATTAAAATGCCAACAGCATATTTCACAGATCTAGAACAAACATTTCAAAAATGTATATAGAACCAAAAAAGACCCTGAATAGCTGCAACCATCTTGAGAAAAAAGAATAGATTGGGAGGGATCACATTACCAGACATCAAACTGTACTACAAAGCCATTGTAATCAAAATGGCCTGGTATTGGTACAACACCAGACATATAAATCAATGGAACAGAACAGAGACCCCAGAAATAGACCCAATCCATCATGCTCAATTAATATTTGACAAAGGAGGCAAGATTCATCGGTATTGTCACAAATTGTAAGATTTCATTCTCTTTTATGGCTGAGTAGTATTCCATTATATACATATATATTATAAATATATATCTCAAATCTTTTCCCTTTTCAAATTTATCTATATTGTTGAAGCAGATAGGTGGTTACCAAGAGAGAGAAGGGGTGAGGGTGGGCAAAATAGGTGAAGTGGTTCAATTGTATGATAAAAGGTGGTAACCAGACTTTTGGTGGTGATCACTTTGCAGTGTATACAGATGTCAAATTATAATGTTTTACATCTGAAACTTATATTAAATAAATAAATGGCTGGCTTCCAATGAAAAAAGGACTTAAACATGTGACCTGAAACCATAAAACTTTTGGAAGAAAAAATATGTGTTAAGCTCCTTGACTTTGGTCTTGACAGTGATTTTTTTTTTTTTTTTTTTTTGGATTTGACACCTAAAGCAAAGGCAACAAAAGTAAAAATAACCAAGTTAGGCTACATATAACACAGCAAAGCATACCATCAATAAAATGAAATGACAACATATAGAATAGGAGAAAATGTTTTGTAAATCATGTATCTGATATGGTGTTATTATCCAAAATATGTAGAGAACTCATACAACTCAATAGCAAAAAACCCCAATCTGATTAAAAATGAACAGAGGATCTGAATAAAAATTTTTTTCAAGGAAAAAATGCAGATGTGTCCAACAGTTACATGAAAAGGTGCTTAACATCACTAATCATCCAATAAAATAAAATAAAAACCACAATGAGCTATTGCCTCACACCTGTTAGAGCAGCTATCAAAAAGACAGGAAATAATAAGTATTGGTGAAGATATACACTGTTGGTAAGAGTGTAAATTGTTGTTGCCAGTGTGGAAAAAAGCATGAGGTTCCTCATAAATTAAAAATATATCTACTGCCTGGCCGGGCATGACTCAGCAGTTGAGCGTCGACCTAGGATCCAGGTGATCGAGGTTCGATTCCGGGTCAGAGCACATAGCCCGGGTTGCGGGCTCAATCCCCAGTCAAGGGCGTGCAGGAGGCAGCTGATCAATGACTCTCTCATCACTGATGTTTCTCTCTCTCCCCCTCTCCCTCTCCTTTCCTCTCTCTGAGATCAATAAAGATATATATATATATATATATATATATATATATATATATATATATACACACACACACACACACACTGCATGGTTGAGAAATTCCACTTTTGGGTATTTATCTGAAGAAAATGAAATCACTAGCTGAAAAATATATCTGCACTCCTATATTCATTAGAGCATTACTTACAATAGCCAAGACATGGAAACAGCCTAAGTGTCCATCAATGGATGAATGGATAAAGAAAATGTGATATATTTATATATTTCAACCATAAAAAAGAAGGAAATCCTGCCATGGGAGACAATATGGTGGAGTTTGAGGGCATTATACCAAGTGAAGTAAGCCAGGTAGTGAAAGACAAATACCATATAACTCGTATGTGGAATCTCGAAGAAACAAAACAAAACAAAAAAACAAATTGTAGATACAGAGAACAGATTGATGGTTGCCAGATCCTGGGGGTAGGTAAAATAGGTGAAAATGGTCAAAAGGTGGAAACTTTTAGCTATAAAATAAATATGTCCCAGGGATATAATGTAAATCATAGTGACTATAATTAATAATGTTGTACTGTGTATTTATTCGAAAGTTGCTAAAGTCTTAATATCAATTTTTTTAAAACAACAAGGTAATACATGCACATTTTTTAAGTCAAGTAGTACAACAGGACTTATAATTAAAAGTAATAGCTCTCCCGGGCCGGGCATGGCTCAGTGGTTGAGCTTTGACCTAGGATTCATGAGATCACACTTTGATTCCCGGTCAGGGCACATGCCCGGGTTGCAGGCTCGATCCTCAGTCGGGGGCGTGCAGGAGGCAGCCAATCAATGATGACTTTCTCATCATTGATGTTTCTATCTCTCTCTCTCCCTCTCCCCTCCTCTCTCTGAAATCAATAAAGATATATTTTAAAAATAAAAAATAAAATAATACCTCCCATGTCCATATCTTCTCAGTATGTGCAACCATTTTTAACTATTTTGAATGAAGTTATTACATTTGTGTCATTATTGTTCACTGAGGGTCCTGGAAGTGTAACAAAATTACATTTTTTTCCTCTATAGTTCTTTTTTAAATTTAATCCTCACTGAGGATATTTTTTTCCATTGCTTTTCAGAGAGATTGGAAGAGAGAAAGATAAAGATAGAGGAGAGAGAGACATCCATTGGTTGCCTCCCTCAAATGCCCCGACTAGGGCCAGGGATCCAACCTGTAACTGAGGTATGTGCCCTCAGCCAGAATTGAACCTGGGGCCTTTTAGTCTGCAGGCAGAGGCTTTAACCACTGAGCCAAACAAGCTAGGGCTCTTCTATAGTTTTAATGGCACAAATTGAAAGAGAATTTTCTAAGTTTCAAGATAAGATGGATTCTCTTTACTTATACTCCATCAATAGCTTAAAAATTATGCCAAATTTTAGTTTTTTTCATATTTAGAACATAATTCTCTAGTGTAATTTTTATTTTTTAAATTTATCTTTATTGTTGAAAGTATTACAGATGTCTCCTTTTTGTCCCCCTTGTCCCCCCTCTACCCCATTCCCCGCTCCAGGCCTTCACTGCACTATTGTCTGTGTCCATGGGTTATACATATGTGCATATAAGTTCTTTGGTTCTAGTATAATTTTTTTTTAAAGAACATTCCCTGGAGTTTCTAATTACCCACTTTTTGTTGAGAGAAGAAATATGCCTTCTTCACCACATCACTAAAATTTTCCAGCTTCTTACTCATTCTACCCACTGAAGGGAATTCAGTACAATCTCCTTCTTGGAAACATTCTTCTTGTAGGCCACTGCCTTCTTATTCTAATTTAGAGTGATTGCTTTCTAGGCCTGTTGCACAGCTGTCATCCTGAGATTTCTTTTCATTGCACTCCAGGGTAAATTCCATGGTTTCCTGCATCACATGCCTTCATCTTCCTTAGTTCACACATCATTTCACAGTACTAGAATCTCATATCACTTCCTTAGAAGGGATGTTTGGGAGGCAAACACTCTTAGTTCTTACATATCTAAATTTTACCTATACATTGATTGTGAATTTGGTTAGGTAGTAATTTTAGATTCATATTATGGTCCCACAGAACTTTCAAGTTATTATTACTGACAAAATTTCTGATGTCAGTGTGATCTTTGTTACATTACTGATGAAATTTTTTTCTAGAAAGGTTCATAATTTTCTCTTTGTTCTTGATGGTCTGGAATTTCATAAAGTTGTTTTAGGTGTGGATATTTAACATTTTATTTTGATTAAGTCCCTTTAATCTAAAAATAACATTTTCCATTCTTGGATATTTCCTTTGTAAGGTTAGTTTCATAATTTTCTCCTTCATCTGTTCTCTCTTGAACATCTACTAGTCAAATATTGGAATTCTGAATTGTCTCTTACTTTCTCTTCTTTTATATTTCTGCCTTTTGGGTCCATTTTCTGAGAGAGATTCTGAACTTTATCTCTTTGGAATTCTGGAATTTTTTGAAATCACATTCTAATGTTTATAATATTTTTCTCATTAAATGTTATTTCTTCCTCACAACATCCCTTTTTGTTATATGGATATAATATCATCTAAAATTCCTGTGAGGATGTTTTTGTTGTTATTTTTTTGGTTTGTTTGTTTTTTAATATATCTTTATTGATTTCAGAGAGAGGAAGGGAGAGGGAGAGAGAGAGGTAGAAGCATCAATGATGAGAGAGTCATTGATTGGCTGCAGCCCGCAACCCAGGCATGTGCCCTGACCGGGAATCAAACCCTGATCGCCTGGATCCTAGGTGGATGCTCAACCGCTGAGCCACACCTGGCTGGGCTGTGAGGATGTTAATTAAAATTTTAAAGCTCTCTTCTTTTTCTTCAGGGTTTTTGTTTGTTTGTTTTGGCATCTCTATATTCTTCCCTGCCCTTTTCATGTGTCTGTTAACATTGGATTAGGTTAATTATTCTCAGAGCCTTAATTTTGCTGTTACATAAGATGAACAGATAGGAATCAACTTTAAAGTTGTCCCCTACAAAAATCCAGAAAGAGGAGGCATTTACTCTCGGGCACTATCTGCCATACTAAATATTAACCCAGGCAATACATTAAATTGCTTTTGAAAATAGACTTCTGGATTTTTATCTAATGGGAAATCTGATGCTGCTTGTCATTCTGCAAATAGGAGTGAGTGAAGGGATGGAAGGTACTTACACAAGCCGTTTCTAGTCTTACATTAGCTATGCACTTCTGTAAATGATTGAGGGCTGTCCTAAATAAGTGCAGTGATTATTATAAGTGTTACATCATGTTTAATATTTGGTGAAATAAATCTTTATCAAATAGAAGACTTTTTTTTCTAACTTAAATAACACCTTGAATTTTTAAAAATCAAAACAGCCACCAAATGCCAAGCAGAAATTTTGAGATACTACTTACATATATCCAGATGTGGGTTCAATACAGAGCTATAGCCAAAATTATGTATTATTATTTCCAAATATCTGTTTTAAATTTTATTTTATTTTTCAGTTACAGTTGATGTTCAATGTTATATTGATTTAATTGTTTATTTCTATCATTTGTTTATTTAAAACAACATGGTACAGGCATAAAAACAGACACATAGATCAAGGGAACAAAATAGAGAGCAAATAAATAAACTCTTCTTATATGGTCAATTAATCTATGATAAAGGAGGCAAGAATATACAATGGATTAAGTATAGTATCTTCAATAAATGGTGTTGGAAAACTGGACAGATGCATGAAAAAAATATGAAACTAGACCACTTTCTTAAACCATAGACAAAAATAAACTCAAAATAGATTAAGGACTTAAATGTAAGACCTGAAACCATAAAACTCCTAGAAGAAAACTTAGGCAGTAACTCTTTGACATCGCTCTTAGCAATATTTTTTGTGGCTATGTCCCCTCAGGCAAGAGAGAAAAAAAAACAAAAAACACACCAACAACAAATGGGACTACATACTAAAAAGTTTTTGCACAGTGAAGGAAACCATCAACAAAACAAAAAGGCAACCTACTGAATAGGAGAATATATTTGCCAATGATACATCAGGTAAAGGATTAATATCCAAAATGTATATTAACTTATGCAACTTAATACCAAGGAAACAAAAAAATCCAATTGAAAAAGGGCAGTGGACTTGAATAGACATTTCTCCAAAGGAGACATACAGATCACCAATAGACATACGAAAATATGCTCAGGTTGGGTGCAGCCAGCTGTATTTTCTGCAGGAGTATGCTTAGCAGGGCAGAGCCACAGTGACTCAGGAGAAGAGATCAAAAGAGTTTCCCACCCGGCAGGAGTGGCTCAGTTGAATGAGCATAGTCCTGTGCACTGAAAGGTTGCTGGTTCAATTCCCCACCAGGACACATACCTAGGTTGCAGCTTCCATCCCCAGTTGGGGCATGTATGGAAGGCAACCAATTGATCTCTCTCTTTCTCTCTCTCTCTCTCTCCCCCCCTCTCTCTAAACATGTCCTCAGGTGAGGATAACAAAAAACTGCCATTTGATCCAGTGATTCCACTTCTAGTAATATATTCTAAGGATCCCAAAACACCAATCAGAAAGAATATATGCACCTCCATGTTCATAGCAGCATTATTTACAATAACTAAGATCTGGAAACAGCCCAAGTGCCTGTGAGTAGATGAGTGAATAAAAAAGCCGTGGGACATTTACACCATGGAATACTATGCAGTTGTAAAAAAGAAGGATCTCTTACCCTTTGAAACAGCATGGAGGGACCTGGAGAGTATTATGCTAAGCAAAATAAGCCACTCAGAGAAAGAGAAGTATCACATGATCTCACTTATATGTGGAATCTAATGAACAAAATAAACCAATGAATAAAATAGGTCCAGAGGCATGGAAGCATGCAACAGACTGACAGAGCTCAGAGGGAAGGGTGGAGGGCAAAGATCAACCAAAGAACTAATATGCATATATGCATAATTTATGGACACAGACAACAGTGAGGTGAAGGGTGGGGTGGGAACAAGGTGGAGGGGGTAATGGAGGAAAAAATGGGGGACATATGTAATACTCTCAACAATAAAGCTTTTAAAAATGCAAATTCTCAAGACCTACACTAGATCTACTGAATCCAAAATTCTGGGGGTAGGAAACAGGGATCTATGGGGATTGTAAATGTTTTATCTTTAGATGATTGTAAATTCATTTGTAGTTGTAAGAAATAATACCCAGATATTCCATGAACCCTTTACCCAGTTACCCAAACTGGTAACATATTGCATAACAGTAGTACAATACCACAGACAGGAAATCTGCATTCACAAAATTCACCAATCTTATTCAAATTTTACCAGTTTTGCTTGTACGTGTGTGTGTGTGTGTGTGTGTGTGTGTTTAGTTCTAAGTAATTTTATCATGGTAAATTCATGTGACCACCACCACCACAGCCAAGATACAGAACAGTACCATCAATACAAAGATTCCTTATATTGCTCCCACCTATTCCCTCCATCTCTCTCTCTTAACTACTAGCAACCACTAATTTGCTCTCCATTTCTATAACATTGTCATTTAAATAATGTTTTATAAATGGATTCATATAGTATCTCTGTATGTGACCTTTTGAGATTGCCTTTTTTTCACTTAGCATAATTCTCTGGAGGGTTATTCAAATGTTTTATGTACAATAATTAATTTATTTTTATTGCTAGGTAGTATTTCACAGTATAGTTTTACTACAGTTTGTTTAATCATTCCCTAACCATGACCTAACTTCAACACCTTTTTAAATTATTGGCTATTATGAATAAAGCTGCTATGAATACCCACATACAGGTTTTTGTGTAAGCATAAGTTTTTATTTCTTTGGGATAAATGCCCAAATGGGCAATAGCTGAGTCATATAGTAAACACATGTTTAATCTGTACTAAATTGCTGTACTCTTTTTCAGAGTAGCTCTACCATTTTACTTCCCCATCAGTAATGTATGAGTGATCCAGTTTCTCTGCATTATTGCCAGCATTTGGTGTGATCCTATTTTTTATTTTAGCCATTCTAAAAAGTGTGTAATGATATCTCATTGTGGTTTTAATTTGCATTACAGTTAATTTGTTGTGTCAGCTTGGCTACGCCACAGTAGCCATATATTTGAACAAACATGTCTGGATGTTGCTGTGAAGGTATGTTTTTAGGTGAGGTTAACATTCCAATCAGTAGGCTTTGAGTAAAACAGATTTCCTTCAATAATATGGGTGGGCCTCATCCAATTATTTGAAGGTTTTAAAACAAAGATTAACCTCCCCCCAAAGAAGAATAAATTCTGCTGGCAGACTGCCTTCAGACTCAAACTGCAACATCTGTTCTTCCTTGGGTCTCTAGGCTACCAGCTTACCCTTCAGATTTTGAACTTCCAGCCTCCACTATCAAGTGAGTCATTTCCATAATATAAATATCTCTCTAGATGGAGATAGATAAGTAGTTATATATATATAATCTTATTGGTTCTGTTTCTCTGGTGAACTCTAATAATAGCTAATAATGTTGAATATCTCTTGTTTATTTGTCATCTGTGTATCCTCTTTAGTGAGATATGATCATGTCTTTTGCCCATTTCTAATTAGTTTGTATTTATAATGCTGCATTTTAAAATTTCTTTATCAAAGAATTGATTTGAGAAAAACTTTGTTGGATATGTAGTTTGCAAATATGTTCTTCTAGTCTGTAGTTTGCCTTTCCATATTCTTCATAGGTTTTTATACAGAATAAAAGATTTCATTTTGGTGACATCTAACACATAATTTTTTTCTTTTTAGATTATCTTTTAGTGTTGATTCTAAGAATTCTTCACATATCTATTGGTCCCAGAAATACTTTATTATGTGAGGTTTATTTTTTTCCCAATAGATCTAGAATTTCTCCAGTGCCATTCCTTGAAAAGTCTATCCTTCCCAATTGAATTGTTTTTCACTTCTGTCAAAAATCAGTTGGAGCATTTCTGTAGGGATATTTCTGGGTCCTCTAATCTGTTCCATTGATCTATATGTCTATCTCTCCACAATGCCATACTGTGATGTGTACTATAGCTCTAAAGTATACCTTAATATTGAATAGAGTGATTCCTACCACCATATGCTTCTTTTCCAAAATTGTTTTTGTCATTTCAGAGCCAATGCCTTTTCATATAAATTTTAGAATAAAGTTGTCTATTTCTACAAAAAACTTTGGTTGGATTTTGGTAAGAATTTCATTAAATTTATAGATCAACTGGGGAAAATTGGCATATATACTATGTTGAGACTTCAAATTCATAAACATATATGCCTCTTCAATTACTTAGTATTTAGGTATTTTTTTCTATTTCTTTCATCATCATTTGGTAATCCTGTACATGTTTTTGTGGCTTTATAGCTAAATATTTAATTGTCTTTAAAGCAAATGGAAATGGTACTGTGATTTTTATCTCAGTTTCCTTATGTTCATTGTTAGTATATATAAATATGATTAATTTTTGTGTACAGTTTTGTATCCTGCCACTTTGCTGAATTCACTTATATGCCTTTTATTTCTTTTTCTTTTCATATTACACTAGCTATGTTGAATAGCAGTGGTGAGAGCCTACATTCTTGCCTTTTTCTTTATCTCAAAGAGAAACCATTCAGTCTTTCACCAATAAGCATGATGTAATCTGTAGATTTTTTA
The DNA here is from genome assembly GCF_054644295.1 of Miniopterus natalensis. Lineage (NCBI taxonomy): Eukaryota > Metazoa > Chordata > Mammalia > Chiroptera > Miniopteridae > Miniopterus > Miniopterus natalensis. The sequence goes on along the minus strand of NC_142103.1, from coordinate 70,443,584 downwards.
CAGATGCTCTTAATAAGGTTGAAGAAGTTCTCCTCCAGTCCTAATCTGCTGAGAGTTTTTCTCAAGAATGGATTTTGTATTTTGTCAAAAGTTTTTTTCAGGGAGGAGCTGAAATGATACGATCATAGGATATTTCTTCTTTATTCTGTTGATAAGTTGAATTACATTAATAGATTTTCAAATGATGAACCAGTCTTGCATAACAAGAATAAATTTCATTGATCATCATGTAGAATTCTTTTTATGTATTACTGGATTCAATTTGCTAATATTTTGTTGAGGATTTTTGCATTGAGTGTATGAGAGATATTGGTGTGTAGATTTTTGTGTGTGCCATCTTTGTCTGGTTTTGACGATAAAGCAATACTGGCATATGTTTTCTGCAAGAGATTATGTAAAAACGGTGTTAATTCTTCTTTAAACATTTGGTAGAATTCTCCAGTGAAACTATGGGCCTGCAGTATATTTGGAGGAGCTTTTTTTTTTTGTTTTTTGTTTTTTAATATATCTTTATTGATTTCAGAGAGAGGAAAGGAGAGGGAGAGAGAGAGATAGAAACATCAACGACAAGAGAGTCATTGATTGGCTGCAGCCCGCAACCTGGGCATGTGCCCTGACCAGGAATCGAACCCTGATTGCCTGGATCCTAGGTAGACGCTCAACAGCTGAGCCACGCCTGGCCGGGCTGGAGGAGCTTTTTAATCAGTGTTTTGTTTTGTTTTTTGCTACTGGATTGTATGAGTTCTTTATATATTTTGGATATTGACCCCTTATCAGATATATGATTCAAAAATTTTCTCCTATTCTGTAGGTCGTCTTTTTGTTTTGTTAATACTTTAATTTGCTGTACAGAAGCTTTTTAGTTTGATGTAGTCCACTTGTTTATTTTTGCTTCTGTTCTCTTTGCTTTCATGTTACCTCTAAAAATCAGTACCAGGACTAATGTCAAGAACCTTGTACCTTATGTTATTTCTTAGGAGTTTTATGATTTCAGGTCTTATGTTTATATCTTTAATCCATTTTGAGTTGATTTTTGTGGAAGATGTAAGATGGGGGTCTAGTTTCATTTCTTTTGCATGTGGCTTTCCAGTTTTCCCAACATCATTTACTGAAGAGATTATCCTTTCCCCATTATATATCCTTGGCTCCTTTGTCATAAGTTAATTTACCATATATGTGTGGTTTTATATCTGGGCCATGTATCCTATTATATTGATTTATGTGTCTGTTTTTATGCCAATACAATACTGTTTTGATTACTATAGTTTGTAATATCATTTGAAATCAGGAAGTGTGATACCTCCAGCATTACTCATTTTTTCAAAATTATTTGGCTGCAAATTCATTTTCTTTAATGAATATATGAAAATTCAGATTATATATTTCATTTTGATGGTGTTTTTGAGGAACTCGACCATTTTTTAAAAATCATACATTTATGAGAATGAAGTTGTTTTCAACATACCCTCATTATCTTTTTATTGGCTACAGAATCTAGAGTGATACCCCTGTTTTATTTCTTATACTATTGTTTTGTCTCTTATCTCTATCTTTTTTTTGGTCTGATACAGATGAAACTTCAAGACATAGGGAGTCTTTTAATCATATGTTGTGTACTTTATTCATTTTGTTTCCAAGGGACCCTGTGAGTAGAAATGATCTCTTTTTTGTTTCCATCTGTTGGTTAACATTCTGGTATCTATATTTTGAAGAACACATTTTGAAGTACATGAGCCAAGGAGCACTGCCCTGAGAACTGCTCATGCTCCATAAACCACATACACACACACACACAGATGCAGAACACTGATCCCCTGGGGCCATGTTACTACCAGGTTCTGCTTTCTCCACAATAATTAGGAAAGAAATGATACAAGGCATGCTGTCAACATCAGATTATCTTTCCCCTAAAGAATATAGAAACTGTACCCAAATTCTAATTGGTAAGCCAATGGACATGTTAACATGGGGCTCCATTTTTTTCACACATTCCCCAACCTCCTCCCCTCTGACAGCCAACATTTTGTTCTCTATGTATGAATCTCTTTCTGTTTTTTGTTTATTCACTTGTTTTTTTGGATTGCACAAATAAGTGAAATCATATGGTAGTTGTCTTTCTCTGTCTGCCTTATTTCACTTAGTATAATATCTTCCAGGTTCTTTTATGTGACAAGTAACAATATTTCATTCTTTCTTATGGCTGAGTACTGTTTCATTGTATATATGTATCACTTCTTCATCCATTCATCAACCAATGGATATTTGGGTTGCTTCCATATTGTGGCTATTGTGAATAATGCTACAGTGAACATAGGGGTACATATATTTTTTTTAATTAAAGTTTTTGTTTTCTTCAGATAAATACCCAGAAGTGGAATTGCTGTGTCATATGGCAGTTCTATTTTTTAATTTTTTTGAGTAATCTCCATACCGTTTCCATAGTGGCTGCATCAATTTTCAATCTGACTAAGTGCATGAGGGTTCCCTTTTCTCTCCATCCTTACCAACACTTTTTTGTTCATTTAGTCATGATAGTCCTTCTGAAAAGAGTGAGAAAGTGTCTCATTGTGGTTTTAATTTGCATTTCCCTGATGATTAGTGATGTTAATAATTGTTTCATGTATGTTTAGCTATCTGTATGTCTTGTATGGAGTAATGTCTATTCAGGTCCTCTGCCCAATTTTTAATTAGAGTGTTTTTTAATGTTGAGTTGTATGAGTTTCTTAGGTATTTTGTACATTAATGGCTTTTAGATATATAATTTGTGATTATTTTCTGAAATTCAGGAGGTTGCTGTTTTTTATTTTGTTGATGGTGTGCCTCACTGTACAGAAACATTTTAGTTTGATGTAGTTTATATATTTATTTGTGCTTGTGTTGCCTTTGCCCAAGGAGACATATCCAAGAAGATGTTGCTAAAACCAATGCCAAACACTTTATTGCCTATGTTTTCTTCTAGGAGTTGTATAGTTTTATGTTTTATGATTAAGTCTTTAACCCATTCTGGGTTTTAAAAAAATATAATGTGAGAAAGTGGTTCAGTTTCATTTTTGTATGTATCTGTCCAGTTTTCCCAACACCACTTATTGAAGAGGCTGTCATTTCCTTTTTGTATATTCTTGCCTCCTTTGTCATATCTTAATTGACCTTATAAGTGAGGATTTGTTTCTGAGTTCTCTATTCATGTTTCATTGATCTATATGTCTGTTATTGTGCCAATACCATCCTGTGATGATTACTGTAGCTTTGTGGTATAGTTTGAAATTAAGAAGCATGATACCTCTCATTTTGCTCTTTAACTAAAGATATCTTTGGCTATCTGGGATCTTTTGTGGTTCATATCTTCTTTCCTTTTATCCTTGTCAATCTTGCTTGAGGTTTATCGATTTTATTGATGTTTGGAATACCTGGTGTGTGTGTTTTTTCTGTTTCATTGATTTTTCCTTTTTTTTTTTTTTTTTAAATCAATTGCACTGATTTTTTCCCCTCTTATCTTTGTTATTTTCCCCTTCTGCTTCTTTTGGGTTTCATTTGTTCTTCTAGGTTTTTGAAACAGGAATTTCAGTTATTGATTGTTCTAATGTAAGCATTTAGTGCTATAATTTTCTCTCTAATTTTCATTCAGATCTGAGTATTTTGTTCTCTTGTTTTCTTTGAGACATTCATATTGAGCCCATATAAAGTGTTGTTTAATTTTCAAATATTGGGAGATTTTCTTGTTTTTATATTATTGAATTTTATCTTGATTTCATTATGGTCACAGAATATTTCCTGTATGATTTCAAATATTTTAAATTTTTTCACATTTGCTTTATGGTTTAGGATATAGTTTATTTTGTTTTGGAAAAAAAAATGTGTTCTGCTGTTAGTGAGTGGGGTGTTCTATATATATCAATTGATCCTGTTGGTTGATTCTGTTGTTCAGATTGATAGCCATTCTAATTTTCTGTCTGTGGGCTCTATTGATCATTATGAGTAAGGTACTGCCTTATTAGGGTTTGGGTTTGCCTATTTTTTCTTTCACCTCTCTCAGTTTTTGCTTCATGTATTTCAAGGCTCTGTTGTTTTGTATGTACACATTTATGGTCATTTTGTCCTGATGAATTGATTCTTTTATTATGATGTAATGTCCCTCTTTGTTACTAGTAATTTTTTATGCTCTAAAAATCTACTTTATCTGATATTAATACAGTGTTTCTTGCTTTTTAAAAAAATGTTTGCATGGATATATTTTTCCACCCTCTTACATCTTGTACATAGCATATAAATGGATCATATTTTTTAAATTCACTATGCCAATATCTGTATTTTAATTGGTACATTTAGAGTATTTTCACTTAAGGTAATTATTTATATGTCAGGTTTTAAGTCTGACATATAAAATAAAATAAAACAAATTTTATTATTTGTTTTCTGTTGGTTTCCTCTGAATTTTATTCCCCTGTTTTACTTTTAATACTTTTCCTTTGAGTATTTTTATTTCATTTTGACTTAGTTATAGTTTTAGTATATAATTTTGAATCATTTTATCAGTGTTTTTTTCTAGTTATTACAATATACATAAATAACTTATCAAGTCTACTGCTATCAACATTTTACCACTTCAAGTAAAGTATGGAAACCTTACTTCCTTTAGTTTCTTTTCTCCTCGCAACTTTTTAAATATAATGGTCATACATATTTCTTCTACATACTTTCAGCACCACATCAGGTGGTGGTATAATTTTTGCTTCAATCATTAAATATGATTAAAAAACTCATTCCCACTATTTTTACCTATTTTGTTGTTCATCTTTCCTTTATGAAGGCACAGACCTTCTGTTATCATTTACTTTCTGTCTAGGTTAGTATGCTAGTGACAAATTCTATTATTTTTCTTTATCTGAGAATATTTTACTCCCCCTTTATTCTTGAATGGTAGTCTTGTCAGATATAGAATTCACAATTAACTGGGTTTCTTCTTTCAGCACTTAAAAATGTGTCACTGTTATCTGGCCTCCATGTTTCAGATAAGAAATCCACTTTCACTCAAATTGATATTTCTTTATAGCTTTCTCTTTGCTGTTTTAAAGATTTTTTTCTTTGTCTTTATATTTAAGAATTTGACTATGATGTGTCTTGGCATGGAGTTATTTGGGTTTATCCAAATTTTAGGTTTTCTCAGCTTCTTACTTAAATCTTTATGTTTATATCTTTTGCTAAATTTTGTACAATACTCTTTCAGTCTCTCTCTCCCTCTCCCTCTCTTTCTCTCCCCCTTTCCTTCTGGAACTCTGATGATATGAATGTTATCTCTTCAATATTGTCTCATCTCACATTTCTTTGAGCGTCTGTTTTATTCCTTTAAAATTTTTTGAAAATTTTTATTGATTTTAGAGAGAGAAAAGGGGAGAGGGAGAGAGGGAGGGAGAGAGAGACAAAGAGAGAGAGAGAGATCAATTTGTTGTTTCACTTATTTGTGCATTCATTGGTTGATTCTTGTATGTGCTCGGACCAGGGATAGAACCTGAAACCCTGGTGTATTAGGATGATGCTCTAAGCAATTGAACTACCCGGCCAGGGCTCTGTTCTTTTCTTCTCAGTATATTTTTTCCCATTGTTCAGATTGGGTATATTCTATTGATGTCTTCTTCAGTTCATTGATTACACCCTCTGTCATCTTCATTTGAGTATCGAGATTTTCCTGTTCTATAATTTTCATTTATTCTTTTTTATAATTTACACCTGTGTTAAGCTTTGCTATTTTTAGTTTGTTTACAAAGAATTCATAATTAATTATTGAAACATTTTTGTGATAACTACTTTAACATTCTTTTCGGTTAATTTTAACATCTATTTCCATATTGTTGGCACTTGTGGATTTTCTTAGTCAATTTGTAATTTTCCTGGTTCTTGGTATGACAAAATATTTCCTATTGTATCCTGGATACTTTTGACATGAGACTCCAGATCTCATTTTAAACATCTCCTCCTCCTCCTCCTCCTCCTCCTCCTCCTCCTGCTCCTGCTCCTCCTCCTCCTTCCCTTCCCCTTCCCCTTCCCCTTCCCTATCCCCATCCCCATCTCCTTCTCTTACTCCTCCTTCCTCTTCCTCCCCCTTTTCTTCCTCCTCCTTCTCCTCCCCCTCCTCCCCCTCCCCCCTCCTCCTCCTCCTCTTCCTCCTCCTCCTCCTCCTCTTCTTCTTCTTCTTCTTCTTCTTCTTCTTCTTCTTCTTCTTCTTCTTCTTCTTCTTCTTCTTCTTCTTCCCCCTCTTCCTCCTCTTCCTCCTCCTCTCCCTCATCTCCTCCTCTTCTTGTTTAGGCATATCATGAAGGTGAAATGAATGAGTGAATGTGTATATTTATTTATCCTCTAGACACCACTGATTCCACTCCAGCAAAAGTGGAACACTGCCTCAAACTGAAAGCTTCATTGCTGAAAAGGAGGTGGACGTTTAGCTGTGTTCTTAGCTCCTTTAACATTTTCTTAGTGAAAATGGGTAACCAATTTACACCACTCTGTTACCTCCATTAGGGTGTGTAAACTCAGCTCTTGACTAGACCTTGCTGGCACCAGATGGAAGCACAAGGATGATTTACACTGACTTCTTGATGCACAGTGAGAGTGGGAGTTTACGGCCCCTTTGGCCTTCCTGAAACCAGGGATGGGGAGGATGAGGAGAAGTAGAATGCCAATTAATCTCATCTCCCTCCTCATTCTGCCTGGCTTTACCTCTTTGAAGCCAGGTGGGGGTGAATTCTTAGTTCCCCACTCAGCTTGCTGACACAAGGGTAAGAAAGTAGTGAAGAACCATTTACTCCACCCCACACAACCTCCTTCATTGATGCCAGATGAGAATGAGGGCTCATTTTTCCACCTGACCCTATTGAACGTGGTGGTGGGATTGAGAGAACAAGTTCTGACTAACCCTGCATCACACTACTTAGTTCAGTCTTCTAGCTATCTAGTAGAAGTTCACCTCCCCATTGGGTCTGCTGACACCAGAGAAGGAGGGAAAGTGGAATGCTGACTAGTTCTGACTTAGAAAATCCTACTCAGTCTCACTGATGCACAGTGGAGGTGGAGGATCAGTTTACCGCTGTACCATGTTGACACTACCCTGGCCAGGGAATTGAAGCACCTCATGATTCCACTGGGGGACCACCTAATATCAGGTCACTGCTCATACTTGCCGACCCTACCCTTGAATAGTAATTGAAGCACTACCTGATTCTGCTGGTTAGAGGATAGATTAGCTTGTCAAAACCAGCCGGCTGTGTAATCAGAGTGCTGACTGGTTTTGCAAGGGAATATAATATCAGCCTCTTAGTTGTCTCTGAAAAACCACTTGGGGAGACAGAGTAATGTCATCTGGTTCCATTGGAAACAGGAAGAGATCAGATCTCTACTCCATGCTGCTGAATCCACTGGAAAAGTGTGTCTGTGGGGCGGTTGCCACTGGTGTTTGAATCAAATAGGGTGGGTATTATAAAAAAGATTTTCTGGGGTTTTTTCAGGCCACCCTTTTCTCAGGGATTTGACTAGGGGAAATAGGATCTTCTTGGAGTTTTTTGTTGTTTTTTTCTCATCTGCATCTCTTGGTAGTTCCAGGTTGTAGGCTTCTGCAGAGCCCTGTCTGGTATGTGTGGTAGACAATAGGAAATCCCAGGGAAATTGCCACAGTGTTATTCTTCAAATCCTGAAGTCTCTGGACAGTTTACCTTCTTCTTTCCTATTTTTAGGGACTTCCAATATCTGTTTGTTGTGTTGTTTCTAGAGTTGTTTTAAGAGTATAGGTTGTAAGAGGAAGACCTGTGAGGGATGTGGCCAGAATGAAGACAGAACAAAAAAAAGTGAAATCTGTGTTTTAACAACATACCCAGAAGATCCTGATATACATTAAAGTTTGAGAACTACTGGGGTAGCCTAGAAAATGGGGTTTCTAGGAAGATGAAACACCTGAGAAAAAGCAGAAGCATAGACTAGTGGATAGATATTGAAGGGCCAATGTGATGAGAATACAGAGTGTAGAGTAAGGAATAGGGGCAGGTACACTTCACTATAAAGAATATGAAAACACATGGACAGAAAGATTAGGTTAGTTCTAATGTTATCAAAATAGGGCTCACTTGAAGGAGGTTTAGGCAAGAGCCTGGTATGTTGGTTGAGAAGTGTTATGGTTAGGCTTTAGTGCCAAACTTCCTCTGTGCAAATCCCAGCTCCCCTAATTTCTAGCTGTAGGAACTTTGGGCAAGTTACTTAAATCATCTGAACTTTTGTCTCCCAAACTATAAACCAAGGATAATAAAGGCACCTACTTCAAAGTGTTGTTGTGAGGATTACAGGAAGCAGTATATAAAATATTTATCCAAGTGATTTTCACATACCATGTGCTCAATGCATGGTAGTTATTGTTAATATTTTGGGATAATTTCATAAAGATAGTTAATTTTGATAGAATTCACATTCTTTAGCAATCAGTTCTATGAATCTCCCTTCCAGAGGCAGGCTGTAAAAGTTGGGAAAGAGCTGTAGTGTTTGCTAAGGCGACCTTTGTATGTAATGTTTAACCAGCAGGTAGATTCTGAGAGAAGATCTTTCGCAATTCTTTCCAGACCTGACAGTCTAGTTTTTATGTGTGATTTTCATTTGTCTTTAGTTTTGCTTTGAACAGAATTGAGGTATGGGTGGGGGAAGGGTGCAGTGTTGGGGCAGAAAAGTATTCTGTATCTCACCTGTGAAAACATTCTGTTGTTCCTCATGAAAAGCTAGGTAAGAAAGGAAAATTAAGAGATAAGCTATACTAAGCAGAGAGAGAATTAATAGTGTTATTAGATATATTAAGTCATTTAATCCTCACAACAGCCCATGAGGTAGATAGTATTATTGACCCCAATTTGTACATGAGACTTAGAGGATTTATACCACTTGCCCATAGCCACAAAGTACTAAATTATCTGACCAATCTAGGACTTAAACTCAGCATTATGACTCTAAAATCCATGCTCTTTTTTGAACAATATCTTACCTCCCCACAGGGAAACCTTCTCTTTCTATCAGCCCTTCTTCCTATGTCTTTCCTTTTCTCTACCTTCTGCAATTTGCTCCTCAAAAAGAGATGGGAGATAAAAAAGAGAGAACAGATTAAAAAATTAAGATTTAGAAAAACACTAAAAAACATAAAAACCTACAAGACCAGATAGAACACTTGCAGGGACTCCAAAACTAACATCAGGGTTAATGGGATATGAGGTAGGAAAAGGGGAAAATACATTATTAGTACCAATTATCAGGGACTTGGGGATGGGACCCATCTGCAATCTAATTTATTCCTGTACTCAACAGATACTTATTGAACTATGTGTTAGGCCTGCTTTTAGGCACTGGTCATCTAGTGGGGAATGCAACAGAAAAGGTCCACAAAGGTGAAATTTCCATTCCAGTGGGGGAAAAATACACACACAAAAAGATACATACTGTTAATTATAAAGTAGTATAAAAGAAAAAAGTGATAGGACAGGTTCTAGTTTAGCTAGGGTAGCCAGGGGAAACTTCTCTGAGACATAATATCTAAGTAAAAATTGTAGTTTGGCAACCAAGACCAGCAGATTGCTAGAGCTTACTTATTCAAGGCATTTAATCTGAGGGAAATGTGGTGAGCCTGACTTTAAAAGTGTAGATCAGAAAGAGTGAGAGATATTCGAATGAGATATAGGTCTTTCAAAAATTTCATTCAAATATGTTAAAGGGAAGCAGGGGCCAAACCAGTGCAGTCCTGTAACATATGGGGCAGGTGACAACAAATGGTAGTAGGCCATATTCTGTTTACTGCGGTGTTGAACACATCGCTCTCTTGGATGCCAGTTCCTTGGGGTGACCTGGGAGAGGTGGACTAGGTAGACATCTTTGTTACCATTGATGATATTGTTGGGGATAGTGGAGGCATTGTCACTGATAATGTTGCTGAAGTGCTTGGGTATCTAGCATCAGGAAAAATGCAACCTAAACCCACAGAGGCAAAGGCTGTTAATATCTAGTCCAGCAGCTTTAAGTATTGCTGGCTAGTGGCCTTGCCAGACAAATCAAAATAACAAAGGATGGCCTAGGCCACTTGGATTTCCCTAAAATTTTAAAGTTTTGTCGAGGTAATCAGGAATGTACAAACAGAGGACTAAATAGAAACAAATTTTCTGAGAGCCATAATCACACTAGCATATTCTTCGAAAGAGCGGGTATTAAGGAGTAAGAGTCATTGAGGGATGTAAGGAGAAGGGAAATATTCACAAATGAAAGAGCTGGATATACAACTCAATGGAGAAAGCCCACACTTGAGTTCTGTACCTCTTTCAGTACAACATGCCAGCATGTTGCCAACGTTCCTTCACAGGAGGGAAAGTGGCCTTCCAGGATGTTTGGTGGCCATAGACGTGGCATAAGATCTCCCAGTGTACTGCTACCTGTGATATACACAGGGGCTCAGGTAGGTCTTACTGTTTTTAGCTCTCAAATGTTCATGTGATTTCTAGGAAGTTCATTGTAAGAAAAATGATTTTACCTCATTTCAAGCCTCTTGATGTCATTATAATACAAAGTTAATCACTTTCTTTTTCTCAGATCTGGTATGAGATCCTGTTTTTATTCACATACAGTTTTAATAAACATGTTAGAGTCAATTCCTAAAACAGTTAATCTTTTCTTTAATATTCTATAGACCTATATTCATAGACCTATTCATCTATGGTTATAACATAGAGTAGATAAGTGTCTCTGGTTACATATGTATTAAGTGATATAATGACAATGATCCAGATGGAATGGCTTTACTGAAAGCCTGCATGGGCTTCTTTATTAATTAAATTTGCATCAACTGGCCCTGCTGGTGAGTCAACAAATGACTCAAGGTAACAATTCCTCTTTAATTTATCATTCTCTCAGATTTTGCAGATTCCCATATCTAAACTTAATTACAGAATTGTTAAAAGAATCTTGTCACCCCTCAGGAGATTATTTTGAAGTCAATAATGACTTCATCTCTGACCTTCCTGGCAACCCATAATGCTAATTGCTTTTCTTCTATATTTTTATCATTAAATTCTAATTGGGAACATTAAATGTGCATATGAAAAGATAAATAGTCACAAAACAGAGAAAACAAGTGCTAACTATCCATATTATATGACTTTCAGCAAACCTCATAACCTCTCTAGCCAAGCCAGGAAAATACATACGTATTAGACCTGTAAATCATAAACAGCAAAGCTATGTGGTGTGAGAGACTGAATTCATTGGTATAGTAATTTATTCATTCATTTACTTATTTAACTAATGCTCATAAAGCACATACTACAGGCTGGATACTTTGCAAGGTTCTGTGAGCAAAATTATAAATTAGATGACACCAGGCTTCAAGAAATTTACACTCTGAGAGAGAAGGATAAATAGAAAAACAAGGTCAATAACGCATCATGGATACCATTATAGAAATAGATATGTAGCAATAATAAAAATTATGGCTACTATTTATTAAGTATTTACTATATAACAAGTATAATGTAAATGCTAGGTGCTAAGGGTAATAATGTCAATAACTAAAACAATATGTGCTATTTAATCTTCACTTCTGAAATAAGAGCTATGATTATTTTTATTTATAGTTGGAGAAACTGAATCACAGAAAGGTAAATAATTTGCCCTAGGTTGCCAAGGAAGAAGTAGTGCAGAAATCATTTTAACCTAAAGATTTGGGCTCTAAGGCCTGTGCATTTGACTAATCACAAAATTTAGTCTAAGAAAGAGTCCTGGCACTTCACTTCTAAAGTCTATCAGATAGGGTTTTTAAAGACACTATGGATTGTAGTAGTTTCTTACAGTAGTGATGGAAAACTGATATGAATACTTTGAACTTTGCCCTGGGTGAAGCAAAGAGGAAAGAATGCTCATTTTCTACTAGAATCTTGAGAAGAATCAACAAAACATAAAAGATCTTCTCTGAGTCTCCAAGTTACTACTCTAAAATTATGGAGGTCTCAAAGATCCCTTCCAGATTTAAAATCCCGATTGTTTAATTATAGTCCATTTGAAATAGTATGACATACTGATGGCTTTCTGTTGTTTTGGATTATTGAATCAGAATTTCAGAACAGTAAAAACCTTAAAGTTTATCTAATCCATCCATAAATCTAATTCTTGAATTCTCACAGCAACTCCACTTGTTTATGCAATCATTCTTTGAAGCTACTGCAATAGGCTAGGCCCTATGGGTAACTGACCTCTCCCCACAACCAGATGGTATAACCTTTGAATCCAGAGGCTGTCATGTTGAAGGACTCTGCATAGTAATGAAAAACTCTCTTGTAAGGATTTCTTGATATGAACAACAAGTAAATTCCTCTTCCATTTCCTTGTACAGCAGGAATCAAACACTCAAATGCCTTCAGTGGCCAAGCAGGTAATGTAAATGAGTGAAGAGGAACAGGTAGACTACAAAAGAAAATACTAAAGAAGACTGAGGCAAACATGAGTACACATGTCGAATCTAAAGAGGCAGATATTACCTATCTACAGCCAAATGTTGCCAGGCAGAGATGTGAGCCTAGTGTTAACCAAAGAGCAACAACAGCATGGTTAAGAATGTAGGCTCTGACTTGTGCTCAGAAAACTAGAGGACAGTGAGAAAAGAAATAGAGGAAGATATAAACAAGTGAAAGAATATACCATGCTCATGGATTGGAAGAATTAATATCATTAAAATGTCCATACTAGCTAAAGCAATTTATAGATTCATTGCAATTCCTATTAAAATACCCACAGCATATTTCACAGACCTAGAACAAATATTCCAAAAATTTATATGGAACCAAAAAAAAAAACCCAAATAGCTGCAGGCACCTTGCAAAAGAAGAACAGAGTGGAAGGGATCACTTTATTGAATATCAAACTGTACTACAAAGCCATTGTAATCAAAGCAGCCTGATATTGATACAACACCAGACATATAGATCAATGGAACAAAACAGAGACCCCAGAAATAGACCCAAACCATTATGGTCAGTTAGTATTTGACAAAGCAGGCAAGAGCATACAATGGAGTAAAGACAGCCTCTTCAATAAACAGTGCTGGGAAAACTGGACAGCTACATGCAAAAAATGAAACTAGACCACCAACTTTCACCATACACAAAAATAAACTAAAAATGGATGAAAGGCTTAAATGTAAGTCTCAAAACCTTAAAAATCCTGGAAGAAAACATAGGAAGTAAAGTCACAGACATCTTATGTAGTGGAATTTTCACCAAATACATTTTCTAGGGCAAGAGAAACAAAAGAAAAAATAAACATATGGGACTACATCAAACTAAAAAGCTTCTGCACAGCAAAAGAAAACAGCTTCAAAATACAAAGGAACCCCACAGTCTGGGAAAACATATTTGCCAAGGATGTATCTGATAAGGGGCTAATTTCCAAAGTGTACAAAGAACTCTTACTACTCAGCAAGAGGAATACAAACAACCCAATTAAGAAATAGGCAAAGGACCTGAGTAGACACTTCTCCAAAGAGGACATACAGATGGCCAAGAGACATAAAAAAATGCTCAGTGTCACTAATCATCAGAGAGATGCAAACTGAAACCACAATGAGGTGCCACTTCACACCTGTCAGAATGGCTACCATCAACAAATGACAAGTGCTGGCGAGGATGTGGAGAAAGGAAACCCTAGTACACTGGGTGAGAATGCAGACTTGTGTAGCCACTATGGAAAATAATATGGAGGTTCCTCAAAAAATTAAAAATGGAGCTGCTTTTTGACCCAGTGATTCCTCTTCTAGGAATATATCCTAAGAATCCTGAAATACTAATCAGAAAGAATATATGCACCCTTATATTCATATCAGCGCAATTTACAATAGCTAAGATCTGGAAACAGCTCAAGTGCCCATCAGTAGATGAGTAGATAAAAAGCAGTAGTACATTTACATAGTGGAATACTACTCAGCTGTGAAAAAGAAGTAACTCTTACCTTTTGTGACAGCATGGGTGGACCTGGAAAATATTATGTTAAGTGAAATAAGCCAGGCAGAGAAATAGAAACATCACATGATCTCACTCATATGTGGAATCTAAACAACCTAATAAACTGATGGAGAGAAATGATTCAGTGACATAGAAGCATGGATCAGGCTGATGAATCTCAGAGGGAAGTAGGGGGCACATGGGTGGAGGGAGAGAGATTTATCAAAGAACTTATGTGCCTATATGCATAACCCAAGGACACAAACAAAGGTGTGGTGAGGGACTGGGGAGGGAGTGGGGTAAGGTGGGGTGAGATGGGTCGATGGGGAGAAAAAAAGACATCTGTAATATTTTGAACAATAAAAATAAATAAATAAATAAATAAATAAATAAATAAATAAATAAATACAAATAATGTGGGCTCTGAAGCCAGATTCTTTGAATTTGAATCCTGACTCTGCCATTTCCTACCTGTGTGACCTAAAGCCAGTCACTTAAAAAATTTACAGCCTAAGAAATAGAGAAGGTTTCAGTTTCCTCAATTGTAAAATAGTAATAGTAGGTGCCTTGTTCGCACAGTAGGTAGTGCGTCAGTCTCATAAAATAGTAATAATAATCATATCTTCCACATGGAGTTTACATGAGGTTTGAATTAATTTGTGCTAAAGGAGTTACAAACATAACTAGCACATAATAAGTGTTCAACACATATATTCAGAAGTTTTGAGAGAAGCCAGAAACTCAAGTTTTCTCAAGACACTTCCCAATTTTAATATGTTTACAAATACCAATTTTTACCAAATTTCCAAAGGCCTAACAAAATATGTCGATATGTCAGATCCACCCCTTCAAGTTCTTACTTTTCACACCAAGGCCATTGGCTCTCCCTTATTTATAATGGATGGTTATTATATACTAGTAGGACAATGAGAGTCTCTTATTTTAATATATCTTCCCCACCATCTCCTTTCTTCTCCATCAAATGCAGTGTATTTCCCTCCTCCAACATCAACCTCCTATACATTGTCCTTTGCTCTTTACACCTTACTCTTCCATCTCAGAGAGTCATGGCCTCATGCATATACACATATCATCAAGGTACCACATATGTAGAGCCATGGCAGGAATCCCACTTATCTTTAACCTTCCTTTTTTCTGTGAATACTTAATATCTTACCAACTTATCTCAAGAAAATATTCTGTTCTTTACTCTTCAGTATCATGTAGCAGGCAAAAATTAGCACTGGTAAATAGTACTTATTGAAAAATATTACTGGTATTAGATCAAGGAAATGCAAGGTTTAAGTTTTAAGATAAATTTATTCAAGCATCTAGTTCTTCCCAATAGAGGTAAGATGCAGAAAGGAGGGATCTTGTATACTCAACATTACATTTTGAGATACATTTGGAGATAATGTGGAAATAATTTGGAGATCAACAGTAGAATTAAAACATTTATACTCCATAGTAAAGTAAAAACTGACAAATACCAATTAATAAATGATAAATAAAATTCAGAGAAAGAAAATCCAGAACTACATTAATAGAATAATATGCCATGACTAAGTGAGATTCATTTTCTACTTGTACATAAAATCACACAGCTAAAATCTCAGATTGGCACTCAACACTGCCTGGCATCTTATTATGTTTCCCAGTAAGTCAACTTACCCACTTTTCTCAAAGATCCTACCTTCCTTCCCATTCATTCTCAGCTGAAGCTACCTCATATTTCATTGAAAAAATAAAAATAATAACACATCAGAACCTCCTTATTTCCCTCAAATGGAATCTCTAAACCTATTACACCCATCTCCTATTTCTGCTCTGATCAAAGACCAGTCCCACACACGTATTCTGAATCCTATACATTCTCATCTTCTCAAGGACTTCACTTTTTAAATTAATCTCCTTTCTGAAATCACCATTCTCTTTCTCTCTTCCGTATTATTACTACTGGCCTACAAATATGATTTAACATTTTTTATCTCACTAAAAGATAATTTCCTCCAATGCACAAACTACTTTAGCTTCCACTCTATTTCTTTCAATATTGGAGAATTATTTCCACTCCCTGTTACACTTCATTGCCATTGATTTACTCTTTGGTCCACTCCAAGCTCGTTTCCTTGTCAGTTACTCCTCTCAGACCATTCTGGGCAAGGTCGTTGATGACCTCTGTTGCCAAACATACTGGTGAATTTCTTTCTTCATCTTACATGATTAGAAACATTCCTTGTTGTGACTCACTCACTCATTCTTGATCTTTCTCCTCTCTTGGTTTCTGTAATAACTTACTTTACTGGTTTTCTTCCTGCCACCCTGGCCACTGCTCAGTCAGTGCTAACTCTCCTTCGTCTTCTAGACCTCTGATATTGCCCCAAGACTCAGTCCTAGGATTTTACTTCTCTTCTATCCTTTTTACTCTCTTTTTTCCCTTCCCTTTCCTCTATGCTTTTCCCTAAGTGATCCTATATTGTTCTCTGGCTTTTAAATATCATCTACATGCTGATGGTGCCTGAATATATATGCCTAGACATCTGTTCCTCCTTGAGCTCCAGCTGCCTGTAGGATTTAAATGTCTAAGAATTTAGTATTCAGAATGACCATACAGAACTCTTCATTCTCACAGTCTTCGTTTCCATTTAACACTTGACATTATTTTCCTCATCTTCCTGAATCACACCACTATACATCCAGTTGCTTAGGAGTTACCCTTGATTTTTTTCCCTTTTCTCCTGACCCCATATCCAATCTGTCAGTAATGTTTATCAATTTCCATAAACTTTTTTAGTTTGAAATTTCAAGCCCATAGGAATATCAAAAGAATAATAAAACAAATATGTATATACTCTTTATTTAGATTCATCAATTGTTAACTTTAATTCAACTCAGAAAGGTGTGCCCAAGATGGCTGTGTAAGAAGACATTGAGCTTGTCCTTTCCCAAGAACACATCGAACATACATCTATATTGAGAGCAACTCCTCCTGAGAGAGAACCGAAGGAAAATTGAATAACTTCTGCACAAGAAACAAGAGAAAGAAACTGCATAAAGAAAGTTGAGGAACTGAGAGAGCTCTCCAGGAGCTGAGGGAACTCTCCAGGACCAGCAAAACTGGTGAACATCATTGTTTACATTTCCCCTGCACTTGGATGGTAAGAAGAAATGCTACCCAGGTTCTCTGGCCAATCTGCAGGGCTGCTGTGGTGTGTTTCCAGCCATCCCTTCTAAAACTAACTCCAGTAGGAACAGGAGGGCGCTATTAGCATTGTGCAGGTGGCCCCTCCACCCAGAGATTGATCCAGTGGGTACAGCAGGGAGATACTGCATGTACCCAAAGGGCTCACATGCATGCTGGTCTCCTCCACCCAGAAAGAGTGCAAAGCTAGAAAAGCATTGTGGTACCCACACATAAGGATGCCCTGCTCAGAAAAAGTGTGGAAATAGCAAAATAGTGCACGGCACACACACAGCGTTGTCCCATATTGAGAAAGTGTGGGAATAGTGTAGTGCTGCTGTAAGTACATCCATGGCTGCCCCACTTGGAGAAGGTACAAAACAGGTGGGGCATTGCTGCATGAGCATGTAAGGCTACCATGTCTAGAGAAAATGTGAGACTAGCAAAGTGTATAGTGCCTGCACAAAGAGCTGCACCATTTGGAAAAAATATGCAACTAGTAGGGGTATTGCAACATGCACACACAGGGCAACCCCATGCAGATCAGAAGGAGGCATGTTCATATCAGACTAAAATGCCACAACCCTATTCTGGCCATTGACAGCTAGAACAACAGGAAGCTACCACACACACATGTACACTAGGCTGCCCCTTCCAGAACCCACTCCTTCTCACTAGGCAGCACACCAGGCACTGCATGCAAACACCCCAATACAACTGGCTTGTCAAAATCATACAGCCTATACAGAGGTCTTTTTCAAGATTGGAAAAGATAGCTATTTCATCTAACTTATAGGAATAAACACAAAAATTCAAACAAAATGTAAAGACAAAAGACTATTCCCCAAATAGAGGGAAAAGAAAAACCCTGAAGAAAAACAATAATGAAACAGAGATAAGTAATTTGCCTGATGAAGAATTCAAAGAAATGGTCATAAAGATGCTCAACAAACTTGAGAATAGAATAAAGGAACACAAGGAGAACGTCAAGAAAAAGTTAGAAAATGTAATAAAGAACCACTCATAAATGAAGAATGCAATAACTAAAATAAAAATTACAATGGACAAAATTGATAGCAGAGTACTTAATACAGAAGACTAGATTAGTGACTTGGAAGACAGAATAGTGAAAAGCATCCATTCAAAACAACAAAATGAAAAAAAAATTAAAAATGAGGATACATCAAGTGCTATAACATTCACAATATAGGGATTCCAGAAGGAAAAGAGAGAGATAGAGGGGCAGAAAGTATATTTAAAGAAATAATGGCTGGAGATTCCAAGATGGTGGTGGACTGAGTGGAAGCTACACTGACACTCTCCCAGGGCCAAACTGGAACTATAATTAAAATACAGAAAAACCATCCTGAATAATCAACTGAAGACTAGCTGGAGAGCACTCTCATAACCAAAGACCTAAAGTGGATACCACATAAAGACTTGTAGGAAGTGCAGAGGAGCAAGAGAGCTGGCTGCACTCCCACAGGCAGCAGCTGAAGGTCTGGAGGGATATCTCAGCTGTGGGAGGTTCCCACTGAAAACTCTGGGGTCTAAGCCTAAAGCTGGGCTTCCCAGCCAAGAGCACCAGAACTGAGAAAGGTGCTCACATAAAACATAGCTGTGAAAAGCAGCCGGGTTCCTGTCTGCCAGAGAGAGACGGCTGGAAATACAGGCATTCTCTTAAAGGGCAAACACACGAAGTTTCGTGTGCAGCAGAAGGAGGGCTCCAGCAGAGGAAAGGCTGAGTGGACTAGAGCAGTATGAGAAGAATCCAGGGCTTTGGGTTCTGGGGATGGAACTCAAGGGCAGTCATCTGGATGCCTCCTGTGCTGAGTCATTCCCCCATACTGCAGAGGACATCTTACTCAGGAAGACCTTTGCCAGCCAGGTAGCTTTTGCCTTGGGGGGGGGGGGAGCAATTGCACCACTCACTGGAAAACATGTCACCTCATCCTGTGGAGTTTACACCTTGCTGTGGTCTACGGCCTGAAGTTTATTAAGAGACTAAAATCAATCAGCCTGCGGCAGAGGCGGACTTCTGGGAGCTTTGAGTCTTTGCCTGATCTGCTTCTGGACCTGAGCCTTGGAAAAGCAGACTTCAGTGTACATCTTTGTTCTGTCCAAATGCATCCAGCCCCAGCAGAGGGAACAACAAACCATCCCAGCAGAGGGAATCACAAGCTGTGGGTTGTTGATACCTCCAAACAGGGTACTCAAGGCTTGTCACAAAATGCATCTGACATTGGCCTCCACCAGAGACCCTCTGAAATGATTGAGAGTCCTAGCAGATCTACCTAATACATAGAAATAAACCGAAATAGGCAGCTAAAATGGGAATACAAAAAAAAAAAAACAAAAAAAAAAACCGCAAAAGAAAGAACAAGAGACCTCTCCAGAAAAAGAGCTAAATGAAATGGAGATAAGCAATCTATCAGATACACATCTCAGAATACTGATCATAAAGATGCTGAATGGCCTGAAAAAAGATATAGAAACTATGAAGGAAATAAAGAATGACATAGTAGAAATAAAAAAAATAAAAACATTGGAAAGAATGAACAACAGATTAGGGGAAGCTGAGGATTGGATCAGTGAATTGGAAGACAGGGTAGAAAAAAATCACTCAATCAGAGAACCAAAAAGAAATAACAAAAAACTGGAGCACAGTTTAAGGGAGCTGTGGGACAGCATGAAAAGAAACAATATTCACATCACAGGAGTACCAGGAGATGTAGAAAGTAAGCAAGGGTTAGAGAATCTGTTTGAAGAAATAATGGCAGAAAAATTCCTTAATTTGGTCAAGGAAAAACTCACACAATTTCAGGAGGCATAGAGAGTCCCAAGCAAGAAGAACCCAAAGAGGCCCATACCCAGACACATCATAATTAAAATGCCAAAAATCCAAGACAAAGAGAGAATATTAAAGGCAGCAAGAAAAAAGCAATTTATTTCTCAAAGGAGCTCCCATAAGGCTGTCAGCTGATTTCTTATCAGAAACTCTACAAGCCAGAAGGGGATGGCATGAAGTATTCAAGGTAATGCAAAACAAAGATCTAAAACCAAGACTACTCTATCCAGCAAGGCCATCATTCAAAATAGATAGTGAAATAAAGAGCTTCCCAGACCAAAAAAAAAAAAAAAAAGGCCAAAGGAATTTATTACCACAAAACCAGCATTGCAAGAAATGTTAAAGGGACTGCTGTAATAAGAAGTATAAATAGAGAGAAAGAAACATAGGCATAAAGAATTAAAATGGCAATAGATATGTACCTATCAATAATAACCTTAACTGTAAATGGCTTCAGAGCTCCAGTCAAAAGGCATAGGGTAGCTGAATGGATAAGAAAACATGACCCAAATATATGCTGTCTACAAGAGACCCACCTCAGAACAAAAGCCTCACACAGGATGAGAGTGAAGGGATGGGAAAAAATTTTCCACGCAATGGAAATGAGAAAAAATCTGGGGTAGCAATAGTCATATCTGGTAAAATAGACTTCAAAATGAAGGGCATTACAAGAGACAAGAAAGGTCACTACATACTAAAGGGATTGATCCAACAAGAGGATATAGCCCTGATAAACATATATGCACCCAATATAGGAGCACCTAAATTTATTAAAAAAAACCTGGAGGACTTTAAGGGACCAATCGACAGCAATACAGTCAGAGTAGGGGACTTTAACACCCCACTGACTTCACTGGATAAGTCTTCCAGACAAAAAATCAACAAGGAAACAGTGACCCTAAATGACACACCAGATCAGATGGATTTAATTGATATATACAGAGCATTCCACCCCAAAGCTGCAGAATATACATTCTTCTCAAATGCACACAGGACATTCTCAAAGATAGGCCACATGGTTGGACAAAAAACAAGTCTCTACAAGTTCAAGAAGATTGAAATCATATCAAGCTTCTTCTCAGACCACAATGACATGAAATTAGAAATCATCTACAATAAAAACACTAAAAAAAATTCAAACACATGGAGGCTAAATAGTATGTTACTAAACAATGAATGGGTTGCCAAAGAGATCAAGGAAGAAATAAAAAACTACCTGGACAAATGAAAATGGACACACAACAATCCAAAATCTATGGGACACAATGAAAGTATTCCTCAGAGGGAAGTTCATAGCACTACAAGCCTATCTCAAAAAACAAGAAAACTTCTAATATACAATTTAACCCTACAACTTGAAAACTTAGAAAGAGAAAAACAATAAAGGCCCAGAGTAAGTAGAAGGAAGGAAATAATAAAGATCAGAGCAGAAACAGATGACATAAACACTAAAAAAGCCATTCTAAAGATCAATGAAAGCAAGAGCTGGTTCTCTGAAAAGATAAACAATATTGGTGAACCTTTAGCCAGACTCATCAAGAAAAAAGAGAGAGGACCCAAATAAACAAAATCA
Organism: Miniopterus natalensis; assembly: GCF_054644295.1. Taxonomy (NCBI): domain Eukaryota; kingdom Metazoa; phylum Chordata; class Mammalia; order Chiroptera; family Miniopteridae; genus Miniopterus; species Miniopterus natalensis. The sequence continues at coordinate 70,421,991 of NC_142103.1, read as the reverse complement.
GAAATGAAAGGTGAAGTAACAACTGATTCAACAGAAATACAAAGGACTGTAAGAAAATACTACAAACAACTATACGCCCACAAGCTGGACAACCTGGATGAAATGGACAAATTCTTAGAAAAATACAACTTTCCAAAACTCAATCAGGAAGAATCAAAAAACTTGAATAGGCCAATAACTACTGATGAAGTTGAAACAGTAGCAAAAAAAAACCACCCAAAACGCCCAGCACACAAAAGCCCTGGTTGCAACAGCTTCACAGGGGAGTTTTACCAAACATTCAAAGAAGTACTAACACCTATCCTCTTCAAACTATTCCAAAAAATCGAAGAGGAAGGAAAATTTCCAAACTCTTTTTATGAAGCCAGCATTAGTCTAATTCCAAGACCACATAAAGACACTACAAAGAAAGAGAATTACAAACCAATATCCCTGATGAACGTACGTACTAAAAACCTCAACAAAATATTAGCAAATCGGATCCAGCAATATATTCAAAAGATCATACATCATGACCAAGTGAGATTTATTCCAGGGATGCAAGGCTGGTACAATATTCACAAATCAATAAATGTGATACATCACATAGACAAATTGAAAGTAAAAAATCACATAATCATATCAATAGATGCAGAAAGAGTATTCGACACAATCCAACACCCCTTTTTGATAAGAACTCTCATCAAAGTGGGAATAGAGGAATCATACCTCAACATAATAAAGGCCATATCTGACAAACCTACAGCCAACATTATACTCAAGGGGCAAAACCTAAAACCAGTTCCCTTAAGAACAGGAAAAAGACAGGGATGTCCACTTTCACCACTCTTATTCAACATAGCACTGGAAGTCCTAGCCACAGTGATCAGACAAAAAAGAAACAATAAAAGGCATCCAAATTGGAAAGGAAGAAGTAAAACGGTCAGTATTTGCAGATGACATGATATCGTACATAAAAAATCCTGAAGACGCCACCAAAAATCTACCAGATTTAATAAATGAATTTGGCAATGTAGCCAAATACAAAATTAACACTCAGAAATTGATGGCATTTTTGTACACCAATAATGAACTCTCAGAAAGAGAAACTAAACAACCTCATTTACCATTGCAAAAAAAAAAAAAAAAATTAAGGTACTTAGGAATAAACTTAACCAAGGAGGCAAAAGACCTGTACTCAGAAAACTACAGAATGTTGGGAAAAAAAATAGAGGAAGATATAAACAAGTGGAAGAATATACCATGTTCATGGATTGGAGTAATCAACATCATTAAAATGTCCATACTACCCAAAGCAATCTATAAATTCAATGCAATCTCCACTAAAATATCAACAGCATATTTCACAGATCAAGAACAAACACTTCAAAAATTTATATAGAACCAATAAAGACCCCAAAAAACCACGACAATCTTGAGAAAGAAGAACATAGTTGAAAGGATCACAGTTCCAGATATCAAGTTATACTGCTAAGCCGCTATAATCAAAATAGCCTGGTATTGGCACAAGAACAGACATATAGATTAGTGGAACAGAACAGAGAACCCAGAAATCAACCCAAGACATTATGCTCAATTAATATCTGACAAAGGAGGCAAGAACATTCAATGGAGTAAAGACAGTCTCTTGAATAAATGGTGCTGGGAAAATTGAACAAGTACATGCAAAAAATGAACCTAGACCACCACCTTACACCATACACAAAAATAAACTCAAAATGGATAAAAGGCTTAAATGTAAACTGTGAAACCATAAAAATCCTAGACGAAAATATAAGCAGCAAAATCTCAGACATCTCTCTTAGCAATATCCTTGCCAATACATCTCTTAAGGCAAGAGAAACAAAGGAGAAAATAAACACATGGGACTACATGAAAATAAAAGTCTTCTGCACAGGAAAAGAAACCATCAACAAAACGAAAAGGGAGCCCACTGTATGGGAGAACATATTTGCCAATGACACACCTGATAAAGGGTTAATATCCAAAATATATAAGGAACTCATACAACTTAACAAAAGGAAGACAATCCTATTTAAAAATGGGCAAAGGACCTAAATAGACACTTCTCCAGAGTATACACATCCGAGAGACATATGAAAAAATGCTCAGTCACTAATCATCAGAGAGATGAAAATTAAACCACAATGAGGTATCACCTCACTCCTGTCAGAATGGCTACCATCTACAAATCAATAAATGACAAGTGCTGCCAAGGATATGGCAAAATTGGAACCCTAGTACACTGCTGATGGGAATGCAGACTGGTGCAGCCACTGTGGAAAATAGTATGGAGATTCCTCAAAAAATTAAATATGGAACTGCCATTTGACCCAGTGATTCCCACTTCTAGGAATATATCCTAAGAAACTGGAAACACCAATCAGAAAGAACTCATGCACCCCTATGTTCATAGCATTGCAATTTATAATAGCTAAGATCTGGAAACAGCCCAAGTGCCCATTCAGTAGATGAGTGGATAAAAAAGCTGCGGTACATTTACGCCATGGAATACTATGCAGCTGTTAAAAAGAAGGATCTCTTACCTTTTGGAACAGCATAGATGGAACTGGAGAGTATTATGCTAAGTGAAATAAGCCAGCCAGAGAAAGACAAGTATCACATGATCGCACTTATATGTGGAATCTAATGAACAAAATAAACTGATTAACAAAATTGATCCAGTGACAGACTGATGAATCTCAGAGGGAAGGTTGGGGTGGGGGAGTAGGTGGGGAGAGATTAATCAAAGAACTTATATGCTTATATGCATAACCGAAGGACACAGACAATAGTTTGGGGAATGTCTGGGGATGGGGTGGATGTGGGATGTGGGGTGGAGGGGATCAATGGGGAGAAAAAAGGGGACATCTGTAATACTTTCAACAATAAAGATAATTTAAAACACACACACATACACACACAAAACACACACACAAAAAACTACAATGAGGTACCACTTCACACCTGCCAGAAAAAAGAAAAAAAAAGAAATAATGGCTGAAAACTTTTCTTATCTGAAAAAGTAAATAGACATCCAGGTCTAGGAAGCACAGAATATTCCAAACGATATGAATGCACACCAAGACATGTAACTAAAATGGCAAAATTTAAGAGACGGTCTGTCTTGAAGGCAGCAAAAGAAAAACAAGTCACATACAGGGAAACCCCATAAGGCTTATCAGTTGTTTTCTCAAAAACAACTTTAAAGTCCAGAAAGGAGTGGTAGGAAATATTAAAAGTACTGAAAGAATGGACATCCAATCTACCATCCTATACCTGTCAGGTTATCATTTAGAATTGCAGGAGAGATAAAGAGTTTCCCAGAGAAGCAAAAACTAAAAAAGCTCACGGTGACTAACTTGCTTTACAAGAAATGTTAAAAGATCTTCTTTATGCAGAAAAGAAAAGGTCATAACCAAAAAACAAAATATAGGAAAGAAAAAAAATCTCACTGGTAAAGTGAATCCACCACTTAAAAAGCTAATATGAAAGTTTAAAGACTTAAGTAGCAAAATCAACTACAAATACAATAAATAGTCAGGGATACATAAAACCAAGAATACAAAAAATAACATCAAAAGCATAAAGAATGGAGGGAGTAGTAAAAATGCGTTGCTTTGGGGATGTATTTGGATGTAAATGCCTATCAGCCTAAAATAGACTGCTATAGATATAAATGGTTATATTTGAACTTCATGGTAACCACAAACCAAAATACTGCAAAATTACACAAAAAATGAACAGAGAGAGAGAAAAAAAGCATGCTAAAGAAAACCAGCAAATCAAAAGAAAAGTGTCGCTCCGCTGGGCGTGGCTCAGCGGTTAAGCATGGACCTAGGATCCAGGCAATCGGGGTTTGATTCCCGGTCAGGGCACATGCCCGGGTTGCGGGCTGCGCAGCGGACCAATGACTCTCTCATCATTGATGTTTCTATCTCTCTCTCTCCCTCTCCTTTTCTCTCTCTGAAATCAATAAAGATATATATATATATTTTTAAAGAAAGGTGTCAAGAGAAAAAGAAAAGAACAGAGAACAAAAATAACAACCAATAACAATGAACAAAATGGCAATATGCACATATCTAACAATACTTAATTTAAATGTAAATGGACTAAATGCCCCACATAGGTTGACTGAATGGATAAAAGAACAAGACCTATCTATATGCTGCCTACAAGACTCATTTATTTATTTTAATTTAATTAAAAAATTTCCATTACCTTTTATCCCCTTTATGCCCTCTATCACTTCCACTCATCCCCCTCCACCTCCAAAATCACCACACCATTGTCCATGTCCATGAGTTCTCTTTTTTTTTTCTTAATCCCTCCCTTCCTCAGCTGTCTGCTTGTTCTCCATCTATGAGTCTGTCTACAAGAGACTTGCTTTAGATCAAAAGACACAGAGATGGAAAGTACAGTGATGGAAAAGGACATTCCATGCACATAGAAATGGGGAAAAGTGGGGGTAGCAATATTCTTATTAGACAAAATAAACTTTAAAACAAGCTGTAGCAAGAGACAAAGAAGGGCATTTTATAATGATAAAGGGGTCAATCGATAAAGAGGATATAACAATTGTGAATATCTATGTACCCAACAGCAGAGTTGCCTAAGTATATGAAGCAAAATATTAATGGACATAAATGAAGAAATTAGCAGTAATACAATAATAGTTGGGGACTTTAATATCCCACTTACCTCAATGAATAGATTAACCAGACAGAAAATTAATAAGGAAATAATGACCTTAAAGGTCACATTAAATCAGATTGACTTAATAGACATTTATAGAGCATTTCATCCCCAAACTGCAGAATACACATTTTCCTCAATTTTAAGACTCAAGTAGTTGTTTTGCAAAATAATCCCAAATTTGTATTAGACTGATGATTTCACCATGTTTAGAAAATCTTGTCAGTTATACCCCCAGCATACATCTCAAATTTGTCCACTAATTTTTGTCTCCACCTCTACTATCCTAACCCAAGACCCGGTTATTTCTGATCTGGACTAATATGAGAACTTTTCAACTATTTCTTCTTCTGTCCCACTTCAACTTTTTTCCCAACAGCAGCCAGAGTGATCTAAAAATGCAAATTCGATCATATCATCCCTATACTTAAAGCCCATCAATAGCTTCTATTTGTCCTTTTTTAAAAAACATCCAAACTTTTTACCCTGACTTTTAGGGTCCTGCACAATGTCATTTTCACCCATCTCTCTGACCTTGTATTTCACCACCCTGTACAATCACTATATACATTTTACACACCACTCCCTTCCTGGGACTCCTTGCCATTTTGAAATATACTAGTTTATCGCCTTTGAGACCTTTTCATGTCCCGTACTTTCTTCTGGAATGTTCTCCGTCCTGTTTTTTTACCTGCCTATCTCCTATTCATCATTCATATCTCACCTTAAATATCATATTTTTAGAGAAGAATTTTGTGACCACTTACTGCAAAGTAGGTATCCCCTGTGACTCATTTTCATAGCCTGTCTTTTCCTTAATACCCTAATTGTAATTTGTAAATTCTATATTTATTTCTGTAATTATTTACTTAATGTGTATTCCATGAGGGCAGGATATGTGTTTTATTCACCACTGTATTCTTATGGTTAGCCACTGTCTAAGACATAGTAGTGAACTCAGTAAATATTTGTGAAAAGACAAAAAAGATTTCTGGGAAAGTTTATGGACCCTCAGGTTACATTTAAAACACACATTTACAGTTATACATGTCATTCAATTTGTCCATTAGGCAGAAATGTTTGAAGAATCTTGTTCACATTTCTAGACTGTTTTATTACGCACTCTCTCTTTTTTTTGTTTGTTTTGTTTTATTAACTCTAGACCCCAGTTACCATAGAAAACCCAAAGACATACTTAGGTTATGCCTACATTTGTTTTTCAAACACTTTTATGTGACTTGCAGACCTCTTAAGACAATGTTCCTCAATCTAAAATAATGTATGGATCCCTCTCTAATGAAAAAATTATTGGAATCTTACAGTTGATTTAAATTATTTTTATTATGATGATATTTAAATATGTACAAGCATGAAACTTATACAAACTCTTTAAGCTTATCATCCTAAAACATATTTCCAAATTAAATAAAACCAGTTTAGCTAATAAAGTTCAAAATAACATTATTTTTTGTCACAAATCATTTGCCTCTTGCCACATAAATATGTTACTGACCACTTTGATGCACATTATTTTAAATGCTCATGCCTATACCACCATGCACTCTGAGACACAATTCTCTCACATTTTTCTATTCCAGCTACTACAGAAACATTACTTGTATAGCCTGCCATGATATTATTTAGCCTTCCCTTGGTGAGAATACATTATTTACATGCAATTTTCACTGCCATTCTCTTCTTATTCTACTATAATTAAACTAGTGGAATATATAATTAAAATAATGTTTAACACAGATTCCAAAATTGATAGCAGTATTCAGTAATGAGGTATTCAATGAGATTATACAGAATGTGATTGTATTGTTACATTATTATTAGAATGAAAAAAAACACAAAGATGAAATTATTTCAGAGGACTTGCTGCCACCTGAGACTATGTTCATGGATCCCCAGGGGGTTCTAAGCATCTCAGAAAAATGAGAGAATTTTGACATATAGAACATGTAAGGTTCAGAGAGTCCACCATCCAAATGTAACATTAATTCCTAACTGTATAAGTTTTGATGATGAATTGAACACTTGGACCCTAGTTATAATAATTACGATAATGATTACTACCAATTTAGTGCTCATCTACAATGTGTTAGGCCCTTACTAGGCTCTTTACAACTCATATTATCATTAGCATCTCATTTTATCTTCATACAGTCTTCATATAGTAATATCCCCATTATTCATTTGAAGAAACTAAAGCACAGAGGCATTAAGGGAATAGGCCAAGACTATAGAGCCAGTATATGAAGGATCTATGTTTAAACTGAAGGCTGACTGGGATTTGACTGACTTCAAAACTTATATTTTACTACTGTGTTCTACTGCTAATTAATTGACTGACTATACCTAAATTGTCCTGCTATTTTTGTGGACACATACAGTTCAGCCAAAACAAGGTACCTGTGCGATTTTATTTATTCATGTTTATTGAGGTATAATTGACATATAACACTTATATTAGTTTCAGGTGTACTACATAATGACTCAATATTTGTATACATCATAAAATGTTCACTACAATTAATCTAGTTACAATCCATCATCATTACCAAAAATGTTTCTTTTTTTTTCTTGTGATGAGGAGTTTTAGGATTTACTCTCTTAGCAAAATGTGCAATACAGTATTGGTTACTATAGTTAATGATACTGTTAATAATATAGTTAATATTACACTCCTATGACTTATTTATTTTATACTGGAAGTTTGAACTTTTGACGAAACCCTTCACCCTCACCCATTTTGTCCACCCCCAACTCCCTCCTTTCTGGCAGCCTCCAACCCTCTCTGTATCTATGAGCTTGTTTTTTTGTCACTTCTGTGATTTTTTAAAAGAATTTTTAAAAGTATTCCTTTCTTTCAATAAAAAAATCATGAACTACTGCTACATAAAATAACAAGGATGAATCATACAAATATAATGTTGAACAAAATAAGTAGACACTGAGTGATACATACTGATTGGTTTTACTTATATAAAGTTAAAAATAGCTACAACAAATCTATTGTTTTAGAAGTCAAAATAGTGGTTATTTTTGGAAAGAGTTGTAACTGAAAGGAACATGAAGGTGACTGTTGAGGAGATTGGTAACACCCTATTTCTAAATCTGAGTGCTAGTTACACAGGTAACCAGCTCACTGAGTTTTACACACATGATTTATACATATTCTGTATATCTTATACTTCAAGATGTTTAGCTTAAAATTATTCCTTTCAATTTAACTATATGGCTGGGTATGAATTTACATCTTCTTCAGGTTAATGCTCCTGTTATTTGACTACTGCATGGCAGTTCTAATAAGCAGCCACAAATAAGTAGCCACAAATATAGCCCCACTCATCTCATTGAAACATGGGCCCACAGAGCCCCGGGCTGAGCCTCATTCTGAGTCCCTTTCTGTACAATACTAAGTTTGAATCCAAGCTCTGCTGCTTATTAGATGTGTGACCTTGGGCAAATGACTTAACATCTCTGCACCTCATTTTCCTCACTTATCAAAAGAGAATAATGAGTATCTACTTGTGAGAATGCAATAGATTAAATGTCACCCCTTAGCTAATGATCACCAAAGCAATATATTTATTCTCATAATTATTCACATAACTCTATTTACATTAGAACAATTGCTCTAACCAGACATATCTTTTTATTTATTTATTTTTAAATCTATCTTTATTATTGAAAGTATTACAAATGTCCCCCTTTTCCACCCATTGATCCCATGCACCCTTTTCCCAGGTCTTCACCCCACTATTGTCTGTGTCCATGGGTTAAGCATATATGCATATAAGTTCTTATGTTAATCTTTCCCCATCCTCCCCACCTCCTTCTCTCTGAGATTTGTCAGTCCGTTCCATGCCTCTATGTCTTCACCAGACATCTTCAAGTTCCTGCATTGACAGACAGTCATAAATGTCTTCCAGGAAGTAATGCACAATGTTTACAAATTCCTGGAATCACAGCTATAGGAAAATCCTTAGGTTTTGAAGCAATATTGTCTGCACAGTTGTTTCTTAAACTAATTTCTAAAGAAAGTTGTAAATGGTATTATCCACAGGATATATTCATACTCACAAATTTTGGACCCTAAGGTGATTTTTTTTTTTTTTTTTACTAAAGTACTCTCTTGATCTACTACCAATATCATGCTTATCCAAGTCATTAAAGACATCCTTTCATTTCTCGGTCTCATCACTTCACTCTGAGACATAATTGAAGTTTCCTCTCAAAAAATAACTTGATTTTCCCTGTGTTCAACTTAATACCTGAAGTAGCTTTGTTTTCCCCATGTCTGCTTCATTTAATGAGGCATATTATTCAGAAAATGCATTTTGTCTTCTCCTACACACATAAAAAATCACTCTGGTCTGTTTTCCATTCTTATTTTTTATCTGTTGAACAAAAGCAATAAAAAACTTTAAAATTCCAACAATAAACAAAAATTGAGTTGTTCTCTTTACCTAATGACCAGTAGAAACTCTCACCAGAAGTTGGTAGACCATTTTGTAACTTACTTGTATTAAACCTGGTTTCTTGGATCAGAGCAAAACCTATTTCCTCTTCTCTCAGCATCCTAAAAATCTCTCTCAATCTAGAGTCTTTGTCCTGTTCATATCATGCTTCAGGCTTTGTACTGTTTCTCTTCTGAAAAGAATTTTAGTCTCATTTAGAAACCCATTTACAATGGGACTACCATTCAAATATTCTTTTGTCTCATTTTCCTTTTCATTACTTTTGGTATTCATTCCCCATCCCTTTCTGCCTATGTCATCATCATCCAATATAGGTGCTTCCTTGGCATATGTCTTGGGCTGCATTTCCTCATTGAAGCTTGCATTTCCAATCTTCTCATTTTCGTCCTTCACAGTTTTCCTTCATCCAGCCAGATTTATACCATCTTCCATTTTCTTTCCAACTTCTGTGTCACAGTTTTTCTCTTTGAGTACTTCTGTATATTTTAAGTGATTATTAAACCATACACTAAATTCTCACCTACCTGTGGTGAGTCTATGTGTGTGACTACGTATTCCATCTGACAACACAATCCTATGAACTTCTACCATAATATGCTATTAATTTATTAATTTTAAATGGAAAATACTGTATTTACCTATTTCGTTGATGATGCTCTTCTCAAGCAGCATTGTCAGTATCAGAGATTACAATCAACTTCCTTGCCACTGCATCCTACTTATAAAAACTACCCTAAGAAAGGAGTATTTGATTGCCATTGGATAATTAAGTTGTTAAACATGCACAACATTAATCAAAGAAAAGAGATGCAAAATCATCTGAGAAGACAGAATGATTCTCAGGCCTGTAAAGCATAAGTATACTATGATCTGACTGATTGTGTTAGCATCTTAAAAAAGAATGAGTGAGTGTGAAGGGACTGGAGAGGTTGGTCAGTCACAAAAGCATAGGGAAGGAGAATCACTGAAGTACATTGGTAGTACCCAAGGATAAAAGGTGATTTAGACATTTGATTTCCAGTATTTTCAATCTCATGAGTATTTCTAATCTCTGTTGGAGGATGGATATACAGCACTAGTGTGGATTTATGACAATAAGTATTTGGTTTATGATCTTATAAATCACAGTTTACCTAACAACCATGTTATAACATCCCATCACATATTCTTTAGATGATTTTTCCTATGTCTGCTCTGATTAATGATGTCCTAGGCTTACAATTTAGACTCAAAGGACAATCAACAATCCCTCATTTTCTTGTTCTGATTTTTATTTGGATTTTCATTTAGCTTTGCAGAGGAGAAATGTGCAGAATGCATAGATTTGAGTACTTACTTCCAGTAGGCGTGAAGGTGCTATTTCTTGCTGGAAATTAATAAATTGGTGTTCTGGTGTCTATCTCGATGTCACCTGCTTTTTCATTTTTATCAGTCAATCCCTAAGGGCCTTAGCCATTATGGACACTGACAAGGGTGAGTCTTTGGGCTTGCAAAGCAGATGACTAAAGGTAGAAGGCAGTCCTTAAATCAGAAATCTTCAAACACTTTTGCTTATGTATTCCTATAACAGAATTTTGAACCACTGCATACACCTGACACATATTTAAGCTGACATCTGAAGTTTGTCATCATATATTTAAATAATGGCAAAAATGTAATTTCTGAAATATTACAAATATTGACATTTTGAAATAAACTGTCACTCTCTTAAAAATATCCACCAGAACATAAATATTGTAGCAATTTGAGATCCACCATAATTTGTTTTTGAAACACATTAACAGACTCTTCTTTAACAATTGTATAATATATTTTTTCTTTTTTCCTTTGATTTGTATTTTCATTTATTATAACCACAAAAGTTTTGTCCTAATTTTATATATTTTTATGTTAAGAAGACTTTCATTAATTACCCTACCATACTTCCCCACCACAAAAATTATATAAATTAAATTAATTTTAAGAGTTAAAACATTTTTTTTCTGTATTGTTATCATTATAATTTACTGTTACTAAAGGATTGATCAAAATAATATACATACAGCACCAACTTTGATAAATATTAAATATTAAAAGGTAAAATTTCATTGGAAATTTATTTGAAGGCCTTTCCCCCTATTAGTTAATTCATCCAAGCATCAATATTACTAGCAAGTCTCTTACTTTTATTTGCTTTTATAAATATGAGCATTAAAATATATAATAAATAAATGAATAGATGAGAATAGAAAGACTTTGTTATAGTAATTTTCATCCATCTTTTAGTTCCTTCCAAATAATATGTCAAAAATCACATAATGATTTATCTTCATAAATTACCTTAATGGCCTATCATCTGACAATTCTATTAGGTCGTCCTTCAATTTTATCCAAGGCAAAGAATTGGAAATTAAGAACTTGCAAAATGATTTATTACCTAGTCATTAGAGTCATTCAGTTTCTCAACACGGAACACCAATATATATTTGAAATTGTCCCTTTGTTGACTCAAGGTTTTTACACCCAGAGGCAATGCAACATAGTAAAATCTTGAATGTGTGACAAAAGTATGACTTTATTTTGTAAAGTGGACAACGATCAATTGCAGAAGGGGATGCCTTGATTTCAGGGATATTTTCTGGAAGATCAATTTTAGGAATGAAGGTATATGGAAATCAAGTAGCTAGAAATCAATTCCCTTTAAACTGTCTTTAGAGACTTTGTGTAGACAAACTCAAGTTTGGAGACTTTCCTAATATTATACTGCTACAACTTCTGCATCTTCTGTCTCAACTGATACTTACCATCAACAATGAACATTATCTTTGCAAGAGTTTGATCTGTCCAAACTCTAGTATCTTTATTTTACCCTCTATCTTCTATGGACCATGAGACTTTTCATATAAACATTGCATTATCATTTGATTTGTACTTGGGCATTTTCAATGTCTGATGTGTTTGGACTACAACATCACAATTCTCCAATAGATGTCATCAGTAAATGCCAATCTGAGGACTTCAGGCTATTAAAAGTAAATACCAGCTGTCTCATTTATCTAATATACAGATTTGCCAATGAAGCAGTTACTTTGGAAAGAGATTTGTTTTGCAATTCAACTTCAATTCAACTCCCTTTATTTCTCTGTTGCCATTGGAGATTTCTGAGTACTGTTACTATAGTCTTGGGAATTCACTTGCAAATGCATGTGGAGAAAGTATTTCCTCCCACTGCTGTCAGGTGTATTTCTGTTGGTATTCTGATTTGCATGTTGGAAGCAGTTTTCACATACAATGTTTTCAATGGTGACATATTCCCATTTGACTATAATGTAGGTAACTTCAACTCTTTTTAAAAAAATATGTTTTTATTGATTTAGGGAGAGGAAAGGAGAGGGAAAGAGAGAGAGAGAAACATCAATTGGCTGTCTCCTGCAGGCCCCCTACTAGAGATCAAGCCACAATCTCCGGCATATGCCTTGGCTAAGAATCAAACCTGCAACCTCTAGGTGCATGGGACAATGCTCAACCAAGTCACACTGGCTAGGGCCTAACTTCAACTCTTAACCATGCTGCAAATTAAATAAGCTTCATAGAGTTATCTTGGAAATGTAACTCTGTTTTATGTAAGTATTTGGAAGTTTATATAACGGTGTCAGTCCCAGAGCATTTTAATGCCTACAATATCCCCATGGTCAACATTCTACTATCATTAAAGAGATTAAACTTTGATGACCTTTAAAATCATAGGTTCAGTTGCTCCTGACACTTACTTTGTCATCAATTCTATGTTATTGGTATGAATGAGATTGAAAGTAGCAGTTGTTTTACTCATTTCTACATTCTGATGAAACACCGTTTCTCTTCCATGTCCAGTCTTCCATATTACCTTGAATTATACCTGAGTATTTTTCTCAAACCTCACATTTTCATTTTCCTTTTATTGATTTTATATATCTAGAAGTAATTTGGTGTTTCCAAATTTGGTTCTTCCAAATTCCTTTGAAAGGAATTCATAAAATGCAACTTTGCCATAGTTTATAACATAAAATCTCATTCAACCCAGCACAGTGAGGTAGACTTTCACTCCCATCTTATATCCTTCTCGGTTTTTTGTTGCAAGTCCCTCAAAGTCATATAACTCTGATGGTAAAAGGCATGGAAAGATAAATGGAAGTATTTAATCTTTAAGTATTAGCTGCTTTCATCATCATCATCATCATCAGAGAGTGTTTGCTTCAATACAGGCATACTTTTACTCCCCCCAGGGTGAATACTCCACCTTCTAATAAAGTGACTCAAGTGTATTATTGGTCTTTTCCAACACACTCAGTGCTTCAGTGTTTCTACTCTTCAGGAGATTGAGTGAGGGAAAGGAAAACTTGAACTTTTCTTTTCTTTTAATAATTTTTATTTTTGTTTAAAGTATTACAGATGTCCCTTTTTCTCCCCAATGACCCTTTCCCCCCCATTTCTTCCCCCTCCCCAGTCCCTCTCCCCACCATTGTCCGTGTCCTTGGGTTGTGCATATATGCATATAAATTCTTTGGTTACTCTCTCCCCCTCCACCTCCTCTCCCCCTTCCCTCTGACATTTCGTCAGTCTCAACTATGCTCCCATGTCATTGAATCTATTCTGCTCGTCAGTTTATTAAGTTCTTTAGATTCCACGTATAAGCGAGATCATGTGATATTTGTCTTTCTCTGCCTGGCTTATTTCACTTAGCATAATATTCTCCAGGACCATCCATACTGTCCCAAAGGGTACGAGATTCTTCTTCTTTACAGCTATGGAGTATTCCACTGTGTAAATGTCCCACAGCTTTTTAATCCACTCATCTACTGATGGGCACTTGGGCTGTTTCCAGATCTTAGCTATTGTAAACTGTGCTGCTATGAACATTGGGGTGCATATATCCTTTCTGATCATACCTCAACATAATAAAGGCCATATACGACAGACCTACAGCTAACATCATACTCAATGGGCAAAAACTAAAACCATTTCCATTAAAAACAGGAACAAGACAGGGATGTCCACTTTCACCATTATTATTCAACATAGTACTGGAAGTCCTTGCCATAGCCATCCAGGAAGAAAACATAAAAAGTATCCAAATTGGAAAGGAGGAAGTAAAACTGTCATTATTTGCAGATGACATGATACTGTAAGTAGAAAACCCTAGAGGCTCCATCAAAGTACTACTAGATTTGATAAACAAATTTGGCAAGTTAGCTGGATACAAAATCAACATCCGGAAATCAGTGGCATTCTTATACACCAACAATGAACTTTCAGAGAGAGAAACTAAAAAAGCAATACCATTTACCATTGCAACTAAAAAAATGAGATATCTAGGAATAAACTTAACCAAGGATGTAAAAGACCTGTACTCAGAAAACTATGTGGCACTGAAAAAAGAAATAGAGGAAGATTTAAACAAGTGGAGAAGATACCATGCTCATGGATTGGAAGAATTAATATCATTAAAATGTCCATACTACCCAAAGCAATTTATAAATTTAATGCAATTCTTATGAAAATACCCACAGCATATTTCACAGACCTAGAACAAGAATTTCGAAAATTTATATGGAACCAAAAAAGACCCCGAATAGCTGCAACCATCTTGAGAAAAAAGAACAGAGTGGGAGGGATCACATTACCAGACTTCAAACTGTATTACAAAGCCACTGTAATCAAAACGGCCTGGTTTTGGTACAACAACAGGCATATAGATCAATGGAACAGAATCGAGACCCCAGAAATAGACCCATGCCATCATGGTCAGTTAATATTTGACAAAGGAGGCAAGAGTATCCAATGGAATAAAGACAGTCTCTTCAATAAGTGGTGTTGGGAAAATTGGACAGATACATGCAAAAGAATGAAACTAGACCACCATCTTTCTCCATACACAAAAATAAACTCAAAATGGATAAAAGACTTAAATATAAGTCACGAAACCATAAAAATCCTGGAAGAAAACATAGGAAGTAAAGTCACAGACATCCCACGTAGTGGACTTTTCACTGATACAACTCCTAGGGCAAGAAAAACAAAGGAAAAAATAAACATATGGGACTACATCAAACTAAAAATCTTCTGCACAGCAAAAGAAAACAGCCTCAAAATACAAAGGAACCCCACGGTCTGGGAAAACATATTTGCCAAGGATGTATCTGATAAGGGGCTAATTTCCAAAGTGTACAAAGAACTCATAGCACTCAGCAAGAGAAAGACAAACAACCCAATTAAGAAATGGGCAAAGGACTTAAATAAACACTTCTCCAAAGAGGACATACGGATGGCCAAGAGACACATGAGAAAATGCTCGACGTTGCTAATCATCAGAGAGATGAAAATTAGAACCACAATGAGGTAAAACTTGAACTTTTCCATCAAGGGTCAGAAACTCCAAATGCCTATGGAACCAACTAGATAAGAAAATGAATGAAGTAGAACTGGTAGAATCAGTATGCATGCCTTATCTAAAAGGACAGCCACTACTCAACTCCATTGTAACTGTGGCCCTCCGAGTGTATGAGTCCAATATAACCACATCATCTAATTTTGAAAAAGCAGCTTGAAATCTAGATTTGCAGGATAAATTTTCAAGTTTTAGTTGTTGGAAGGCCAAAGCCAGCCCATGAGTTTCCAGTTTGTAATTTATATACTAGAGGTTAAAATGGGTATCTAACACTAGAATTTCTGGACATTCAAGAAAGCTTGACTTGTACATTCTTTCTTTATAAGCAAAACTAAATGAAAAATAAAAATTATTAGAAGATTATAGGGAGCATGGAGTCAGAACAAAAATGATAGATAATTTGAATATATATCTTTAGAGCAGAATATATATCTGCCAGATATATAGCATCTCTGCTCTGATCCTTTACTCTTTTATTTCATAGTTTAACTTTCCAATGGTAAATTTATTTCATGTGTTTTATTTTTGGAAGAGAGGGTGTGTCAGAGCAGTTAATGTATCTCTCATGTATTTACTGACTGTAACTACAACCGTGAAGTGTGTGCATATTAGTCCCATTTCAGCTGATGAAGAAACTGAGGTTCTGAGAAATAAAGTGAACTGCACTAAGGTCATACAGTCATAAGTGATGAAGCTGAAGTTGAAATTGGTCATTTTGGCTTGAGTCTATGGTCTTGCTGTCTCTCTAGTTCTAACTGTGTTATTTGCCCCTCTGTGCATAAGAAGGAATGGGGAATAATCATGGAATTTCCCTTAGGTTATGTAGATACACTCTAGGAAGACAACACATTTAAATAGTACAGTCACCTCAAAACGTCAACAACCTGGAATTGCTTCCTCAGGATAAATTCCCCCAAAAAATGGCTTAGTAAAATTATCTGTATGTTTTATTAAGCTTTTGGTGTTCATCAACAAATTGTCCTTCATATAAGTTGTACCTAATAAGTAACCTAATTTCCAGCGGAGTATGAAGTACTTATTTCTTCTAATGATAACAATAATATTACTCATAAAGCACTTACTATAAATGGGGGCACTGATCTAAATGATTGAAATACGTTAATTTATTTGATCCCCAAACAGCCTTTCACTTCACAGATAAAGAATACTGAGGTACAGAAAGGTTATTACTTGCCCCACATCATGCAGCAAATAAGTGTAAGTAGTGGAGCCAGAATTTGTACCTAAGGAGTCTAGATTGACTACGTCAAGACTGGATATTATAATGGTCTCTTTAATTTTATAGACAAAAATATTTCATTATTTGAATTTGTATTTCTTTTAATTAAAGAAGATAAAATATTTTCCTTCCTTCCATCTTTCTTTTCTTTTTGAACATTTTTCCTCCTTTCGTAACATTAATATATTAGGTAATGTCCTTTGCTATTTTTCCCTTTGGGTGCTCATTTTTAAAAATTGTTTTGTAAGAAGTATGTCATCTCAAGGATGCTATAAATGTTGCAAAAATATTTTAGTTCAACTTTAACCTTTTAGTTTTTATTGTATTTTTGAAGTTTTTAAATTCTTATTTAATGAAATATATCAATCTTTCCATTTGTGGTTTTTCTTCGTTGTTTTAGAAAGGTAATCACCATTCCTAGGTTATAGAAATATTTGCTCTAATATTTTTCTGCAAGTTTTATGATATTATTTTTCATCTAGAATTAATTTTGGTATTTAACATGAAGATTCATGGATGACACTTTTTCCACCTTTCCAACACTGTTAGGTATTCATTATTTTTCTCATGTCATTTCAATCAATTCAATGGATTTTGTAAAGAGAGGAAGTAAATGCATAAGCTCAGCCACAACCTTTACCAAGAAAGCTGATTTTTAAAATAGCTAATTATTTAATTTTTTATTCTTTTTCTTACAAGTGTCTTACGTGATCTGTAAGGTTTTCTACTTCTTGATTACATTTTGGACATGTATATCTTTCTAGAAAAGTTATACAATCATTCATTTTCTTTGTTATTAACAAAATTTTTTACAAAGTATCTTCAATGGAATAGTACTTAGCCATCTGAGAGAACATGGATGGATCTTGAGAATATCATGCTAAGTGAAATAAGTCAGATGGAAAAAGTCAAGACCTATATGATTTCACTCATATGGGGGATATAAAACTGAAAGCAACAAATGAAAAAACAAGATAAACAAACAAGAACTCATAGACACAGACAGCAGTATGGGGGCAGGAAGGGAGTAAAGGGTAATGGGGGTCAAATATGTGGTAACAGAAGATGTGACTTTGGGTGGTGGGCACACAATAAAATATACAGATGATGTATAGTAGAAATGTACACTTGAAGCCTATATAATTTTATTAACCAATGTCACCCCAATAAATTTAATTTAAAAAGTTTTTAAAATTCCCTTCATCTGTGATTAAATCTACTCATGCAACCCCAGTTTTTATGTATTTATCTTGTTGCTCTTTTCTTAAATTTTAAGATAAAGATTAAGCTAATTGATGTTGTGCTTCTCACTAACAAAGGCAAGTTCATTCAACCACTGAATGCTAATTTTACTTAGTTGTAAGTAATTTAAAACATTTAAATGGATATATTTTGGAATAAAATGCAAAATATCACATTACTTATAAAATTAAGGATAAAAACTCAAGGAAGTTTGCTTTCGGTGGAACTCAGAAAAAGAGAATGTTGTGGTGGTTTCCAGGGCCTGGATGGTGGTGGGAAATAGGGAGATGTTGGTCAAAGGGTACAAATTTCCAGTTATAAGATGAATAAGTTCTGGAGATCTAATATACAGCATGGTGATTATAGGTAATAATATTATATTATATACTTGAAAGTTGCTAAGTATATTGTAAATGTTCTCACCACAAAAAATAAATGGTCATTATGTGATGTGATGGAGGTGTTAGCTAATGCTATTGGTAACCATTTTTCAATATATAAGGGTATCAAATCAATGACTAGTGCACCTTAAACTTATATAATGTTATATGGCAATTATATCTCAATAAATCTGGGGAGAGAGAAGAAAACAACAAAAGCCAAATTACATTGTCTGAGGAGATGCTCTTTGACAAGTCTTTTAGTTCCTCAGAAACTACCGTACTATGGAGGGACTCCAGGATGATTGCTATTTATTTTTACTCCTGCTTCATAATAAAGAGCTTACAGTAGAAAAAACAACATGCTTTTGGGAGACCAGGAGGAGGGGGTCACCGTGCCATATAGTACCTGGTAAATCAAATATAATTAAACTGGAACTTGATAAGAATGCAGGTTCCTGAACATTACCTATTTTGCTAGATTTGTAGTGGTGCCTAGATTTGTGTATTTTTTAAACAAGATTTTCAGATCACACATAAGGAAATCCAATCATAATTATTGATAAACATGTTCTCATTATCATTATTTTGCCAAATTTACTCTAATAAAATTTTGATTTGCACTTTCTCCCCAATGTCTGTAATTCTGTGTTAATTTTCAAGTGGTTGACATTTTTGTTTAGACTGTCATTATTAATATCTAGGTTGTTCTATTAAGATTAAATAAGATATTGTGTTATTTTCTTAATTTATTTTATTTTTTGAGAAAATTTAAAATCCCTCTAAATACAACAGTATTAGGACAAATACTGATATCCATACCATCTAGAATTAACTATTGTTGTTTTGCCATATTTGCTTTTATTTTAAAGATGAAATACATTTTTACAGATTGAATTCAATCTCATTTTACTCTATCCTGTGACCTATTCCATTTCCTCTTCCTCATACGTACAAGTTTAGTATGAATCACTTTAATATATTGCCAATAGCTTCACATACATATGAATGCATCTATAAACACCATAGAGTATTGTGCTAATTAATTAGGTTGTGAGATCTATACATATTAATATGTTTAGATCTAGTTCATTCCTTTTATCTTCTGTATTCTAATAATCATATTTATCATACAATTTTAATCCATTCCCCTATTGATAGACATCACATACTCATTTTTTCCTTGTGATTTATTAAGGTATTTGTGGCCTAATGACATTCAAATGCTGTTAAATGCTGGCTGGAATCTGGGGGAGGAGGGGGGGAGTATTTCTGCATAGTATAAGCTAGAGTTAGAAATTTATACATAAATTTAAAATTATTTGTTCTTATTATTCAAGTGCTACATTTTTATTTATTTCCCCTACTTATCTGTAACTAAACTAGGTAAATATATTAATGTCTGACTCTACTATTTTGTGCCTGTCAATATCTACCTATCATCTCCCCACAAATGTCTTCTGATTTTTAAAAATATTATAAATGCACTGCATACTTATAAAACCATCAAAAATTTTAAATATCAATAGGCAAAGAATAGTTATTCATAATTTCAGCACTAAGTAATAACTACTATTAACATACTAATGTAGAGCATTCCAGACTTCTTTTTACACATACACTTAAAGACAGTTTACATATATAAACCATTTAAAAGTAGTTTTTAAATAAAAACATACTTATTGTATTTTATGGTATTGAAACATACAGGTTTATATAATTTCTACTCTACATAGATATATAAATATAGCTGAAAGTGAAAATAATCTGCGATTTCCCTACAACTACTGTTTATTTCATGTATACCCTTAAAAATACTTTAGATCATATAAATTAACCACCCATTTTTTAAAACATAGTGCATACTACTTTATTATATGGCAATATTATGACATAGTTGATCATTTTTGTTTAAATAGATACTGATTTTACCTTTTAAAATGATTTTTTTTAATGCTGTAGTGCGTATACATTTTATATATATGCTTTTGCATACTTATCCAATTATTTTCATAGGTGAGGTCTCTAAATGAGGCATTTATGAGGAAAGGTGGAAATATTTAAAATGTTGATATATTTTTTCAAATTGTCTTGTGATTACAATAACTTACACTTCCATTGGCATGATAGTGCATTTTCTGTTCTCTATAAGGTTTATCATTTTTCATTTTTGCCAGTATGATAGGCAGAAGCGAAATCTTAGTGTCTTCATTTGGATTTTCGATTACTGGAAAGCTGAATCATCCTTTTGTGTGCCCATTGGCCATGTGCACTCTTTTGTAAAATGCAAGCTTCTGCTCAGCCTTCTTCCATTCCCCTACTGGGAATGCTAATGTTTTCCTTTTTGCTTTGTCAGAGTTCTTTATTTTTAAATTTTTTGTCTTTCACATGGGGTGAGTTTGATTTAGGTTTTCATCCTTTCACTGCCTTATGGACTTCAAATGTGTTTGTGTGTGTGTGTATGTGCGCGCGCGCGCGTGTGCGTGCGTGTGTGTGTGTGTGTGTGTGCGCGCGCGCGCGTGTATAAAATCCCTCCTCACCATTGGCCTTTTAATGTCCTCTACAGAAGCTGGCTCCCTTTCCTTTCCCCCTCCCTCCTTCTCTCTCTTTTCTCTTTTGTTTATTTCTCTCTCTGTTTTTTCCTTACAGAAGTTTTTAATTTTGATCGAGTCGCGGCTACCATTCTGGGCCTGGCGCCGCGTCAGCAGAGGGGGGAGGGGCGGGGCGCGCGGCTCGGGGGGAGGGGAAGGGGCGGGGAGCAGGCAGAGCGGCTGCGGGAGTTGCTGGGAGTGCGCGCGGTGGGATCACACGGCGGTGGCGGCGGTGGCGGCGGCGGCGGCGGCGGTGGCGGCGGCGGCGGCGGCGGCGGCGGCGGCGGCGGCGGAGGCCCAGAGCCCTGAGCGCTGAGATCTCGGCGCGCGGCCTACACGGAGCCATCTCTCCGCCGGAGGATCGGAAAGCCGCAGTCTTCATTACAGAGGTACTGTGCTCCGCGCTCCCCGCCCGACCCCGGTCGGCCCAGCCTGCGGCGGCGGCGCCTCCTTTTTCCTCCTTCCCTCGCCCTCTCTCGCCCGTCCGCCCGCGCCTTCCCTGTCTGCCTGCGTCACCGCGGCCGCCATGGCTGAGAACGGCGAGAGCAGCGGCCCCCCGCGCCCCTCCCGCGGCCCTGCTGCGGCCCAAGGCTCTGCCTCTGCCCAGGCCGAGCCCAAAATAATCAAAGTCACTGTGAAGACCCCCAAAGAGAAAGAGGAGTTCGCGGTGCCCGAGAATAGCTCAGTGCAGCAGTTTAAGGAAGCGATTTCGAAACGCTTCAAATCCCAAACGGATCAGCTAGTGCTGATTTTTGCCGGAAAAATCTTAAAAGATCAAGATACCTTGATCCAGCACGGCATCCATGATGGACTGACCGTTCACCTTGTCATCAAAAGCCAGAACCGACCCCAGGGCCAGTCCACACAGCCCAGTACTGCCGCGGGAACTAATACTACTACCGCGTCGACTCCCAGGAGTAACTCCACACCTATTTCCACAAATAGCAACCCGTTTGGGTTGGGGAGCCTGGGAGGACTTGCAAGCCTTAGCAGCCTGGGTTTGAGCTCGACCAACTTCACCGAGCTCCAGAACCAGATGCAGCAGCAGCTCCTGTCCAGCCCTGAGATGATGATCCAAATCATGGAAAATCCCTTTGTTCAGAGCATGCTTTCGAATCCCGATCTGATGAGGCAGCTCATTATGGCGAATCCACAGATGCAACAATTGATTCAGAGAAACCCAGAAATCAGTCACCTGCTCAACAACCCAGATATAATGAGGCAGACCCTCGAAATCGCCAGGAATCCAGCCATGATGCAAGAGATGATGAGAAATCAAGACCTGGCTCTCAGCAATCTCGAAAGCATCCCAGGGGGCTATAATGCCCTACGGCGCATGTACACTGACATTCAAGAACCGATGCTGAATGCTGCACAAGAGCAGTTTGGGGGTAATCCGTTTGCCTCCGTGGGGAGCAGTTCCTCCTCCGGGGAAGGTACGCAGCCTTCCCGCACCGAAAATCGAGATCCGCTACCCAATCCTTGGGCACCACCACCGGCTACTCAGAGTTCTGCAACCACGGGCACAACTACGAGCAGTGGCAGCGGGTCTAGCAGCAGCTCCAGTAGTGCTACTGGGAACACTATGGCCGCTGCCAATTATGTTGCCAGCATCTTCAGCACCCCAGGAATGCAGAGCTTGCTGCAACAGATAACTGAAAACCCCCAGCTGATCCAGAATATGCTGTCTGCGCCCTACGTGAGAAGCATGATGCAGTCGCTGAGCCAGAATCCAGATGTGGCTGCACAGATGATGCTGAATACCCCTACGTTTGCTGGAAATCCTCAGCTACAGGAGCAGATTCGTCCACAGCTCCCTGCTTTCCTACAGCAGATGCAGAATCCAGACACGCTGTCAGCCATGTCAAACCCAAGAGCAATGCAGGCTTTAATGCAGATCCAGCAGGGGCTACAGACATTAGCCTCTGAAGCTCCTGGCCTCATTCCAAGCTTCACTCCAGGTGTGGGGGTGGGGGTGCTGGGAACCGCTATAGGCCCTGTAGGCCCAGTCACGCCCATAGGTCCCATAGGCCCCATAGTGCCATTTACCCCCATTGGGCCCATTGGGCCCATAGGACCCACTGGCCCTGCAGGTCCTCCTGGCTCCACTGGTTCTGGCAGCACCCCTGGGCCCACCATGCCTAGCTCTGCATCCAGTGAAACCACGAGCCCAACATCAGAATCTGGACCCAACCAGCAATTCATTCAGCAAATGGTGCAGGCTCTGGCTGGAGCAAATCCTCCTCAGCTGCCAAATCCAGAAGTCAGATTTCAGCAACAACTGGAACAGCTCAACGCAATGGGGTTCTTAAACCGTGAAGCTAACTTGCAGGCTCTAATAGCAACAGGAGGCGACATCAATGCAGCCATTGAGAGGCTGCTGGGCTCCCAGCCATCCTAATTACATTTCTGTACCTTGAAAAAATGTATCTTATTTTTGATAATGGCTCTTAAATCTTTAAACACACACAAATCATGCTTTACTTTCATTTTGATTCTTTTAAATCTGTCTAGTTATAAATCTAATGATACATTTTAAGGTGGAGTCCATGCCTGCCTTCTTCCTTCCTTCCTTCCTTCCTTCCTTCCTTCCTTCCTTCCTTCCTTCCTTCCTTCCTTCCTTCCTTCCTTCCTTCCTTCCTTCCTTCCTTCCTTCCTTCCTTCCTCCCTTCCTTCCTCCCTTCCCTCCCTCCCTCCCTTCCTCCCTTCCTCCCTCCCTCCCTCCCTCCCTTCCTCCCTTCCTCCCTTCCTCCCTCTTTCTTCCATTTCCTTGTCTGTTTTGAATGGTGGGAATCAATAATGTTTTACTCAAAAGTGTTGCATGCAAACACTTCTCTTTATTCTGCATTTATTGTGGTTTTTGGAAACAGGTATCTAACTTCACAGTTGGGTGAACAAGTTTTGTTCTACAGATGTCCAATTTGTTTGCATTTTAAACATTAGCCTATGATAGTAATTTAATGTAGAATGGAAATATTAAAACCAGAAGCAAATTATTTGAAGCTCTCTAATTTGTGGTACAATATTGCTTATTGTGACTTTGGCATGTATTTTTGCTAGCAAAATGCTGTAAGATTTATATCATTCTTTGATTTTTTGCTATATTTGTATACAGTACAGTAAGCACAATTGGAACTGTACATCTAGAAATATTACAACAGAATTTCTGAGCATAATATGTGTAATCAAAGTGAGAAAGAATATAAGTATTTCTGGAACTAGGTATGTAACAATTTTGTAGAATCTTACAGCATCTTTGATCAACTTCTCAGTGAAAATGTTGGCTAGGCAAGTTCAGTTAAAATATAGTAGAAATGTTTATCCTGGTATTTCTAAGTATACATTTAATTGTACAGAAAACTTACTGTGTGAAATTGTGTCAACATTTGCTGATTGACTGTATATGACCTTAATCTTTGTGCAGCCTGAAGGATCAGTGTAGTTAATGCCAGGAAAGTGCTTTTTACCTAAGATTTCCTTCTCAGCTTCTCTCATAAAGAGACCCTAATAATACACATTTTGATTTGTAATTGGAAATGTAACTTTCACTGAAAATGTCATGTGATGTTTGCATTACTTTTAACTGCTATGTGTAAAGGAAACTGTATCTTTTGACTCTGTCAGTTATTTCTCTTATGCACAGGGAAAAAAGCATAAAATGACTAAAAAAAATAAAAAATAATAAAAAATGGATAAATGGTTTCCTTTTTGCCTTCTGGCCCTAGGATAATGTTTAGTAGCATTGCTCCACCCCAAGATTATATAAATCTTATCCTATATTTCTCTAATATTAATGATTTTGCTAAAAAAATTTCTTTTTTTCTTCTGCAATTATTTTGATGTATGCATTTAGGGATTCTAATTTTTTCTCCCCCAAAAGATTAGTCAGTTGTTGGCTAGTATTTATCTCTTGTGCATTGCCCATTCGAAATATCCTATACATATATACACTTTATGTTTTGAATTCTTTTTAGTACCACTGAACATTGTAGCCTCAGTATAATAGCCTGTAGTTATTGAGTTAGAAATATGATTTCATATCTGTTAGGGCAAGTCCTATTGAATTTTTCTTTTTCACAATTTTTGATGGTTCTGATATTTATTTTTACCAGGTGAACTTTGCAGTTAATTGGTTTCCCAAAAAAAAAATAAATTGGGAATTTGGTTGGGACTGTCTTAAATTGATATGATAGTGAGAACTACAGAATTGCAATGCTTTCCAGAAACCTGATGTGTTTTCTCAGTTAAAAAAAAGCTTTTTTACATCCTTTAAGGGAGTTTTATTTATTAAAGTCCTGTACAATTATGATAATTGTGCTCCTAGGTAATACATACATACAGGAAAAAATATTGCAAATGGGAGTTCTTAGTTTGTTTCCTATATGGTCATTTTTGCTGTATAGAGTAAGAATACTTTCATAGAATAATTTTAAGTTGGCAATTTACTGAAATCTATTACTTTCAGAGATATTCATTTGATATTTTTGAGTTTTTCCTAGTAAGCAATCATATCGATGATAAGTTAAAATAATATATGTTCCTTTTCAAAATTTATAACGTAGTTTCTGACTGCACGGGTTAAACATTCCTAGAACAGTATAAATAATAAAAGTGGCAGTGGCATTCTTGTCTTCTTTTTCATTTTAGCCAGACTATGTTTGCTACAGCAATTCAAAATTGCTTTTTTGATAAAATACTCCTCTGGGAGATGGTCAAATAAGTTTCCAAAATGCTGTGTACTATAGCCCGTCTTCGAGTCATGGTGCTGTAAGTATTGACTAGTAATTTTTTTAAAGAATAAAAACTATCCAGTTTTGTTCACTTTAGTGCCTCCCAAACTGATTTGAGTGAAGAACACTTTTTTTCCCTTTTAAATGTACCTAATAACATTTGGCCTGTCCGTGTTCCTTAGTAAACCAGGTTAGGAAATATGATTTATTATTTCACTACTATATGATGCTGGGCGTTTGAGAGAATTATAAAGACAAAGTCTGCCATAAAAAAATTTAAGAATTTTAATGAATAACATGGATGATTTTATGGGGAAATAAATACTAAAATAAGCCAGTGGCATAGAAAACAGCAGTAAATCAGTAGCAGCAGGAAAAACTGGATGTCTGAGGCTTGGCTCAGACAATTTACCAGGTAAATTTCTTTCAAACATTCAAGGAGCACAGAATTCCTTAATTATTCTTGCAAAATGTTTATCTATTTTTTAATACATTTTGTTTTCTCCCTGAAAAGATTCAGGTCTTTATTAATTCTATTGTGTGTGTTTTTCTTTCTAGTTTGTTTTTGTTTATAACTTTATTTACTCTTTAAAAAATGACTTTTAACATTTTGTTCTTCCTCCATCTCTTACATGAGGTACTTTTTTCTATTATTTTGCGAGTTCTTTTTCCAGGCTCTGTTTTTGTTTTGGGTTTTATTTATCTACAATAGATTCACAATGTATCCATTTATTAAACATGGACTCAAGAAGGGTATATCCTGACCTGTCTTCCCTTTCCTCCAGTAAGAGTGGGACAATTTTTATATGCTTTCACTGTTTACTTGGTTGTCACCCCCTCCCTAAGCTTACCCTGGACTGCTTGATGTAAGTTTATATTATTGGCACTGTGATCCAGCAGGGTGGGGTAGTGGGGAGGGAGCTAGTTTTATGGGCAACCCCCGCAGGAGTTCACATCAAGATGGCTTTTCTCATTTGCTCTTTGGCCCCTACTTCAGGTACATGGTTGATATTATATATACTCTCACCACTTGGTGGGTGTGAGGTGGGGATGGGGGGTGGATATACAACATTGAAACAAGCCCTGCTGGCTCATTAAAGAGGACTCATCAGGTCGAGACAACCATGTTTATTGAAAAATCGCAATCAGAGGCAACAACTTGCCCTCTGAGAGTGATCAGCCTCCTCCAAGTTCTGGTGATCTGAAGTGTCAAAATAGCAGCAAATGGAGTAATTCTAGTCAGGGCCTAACTCAGGGATTGGGCTTAAGGTATCTGGAGAGCCATGTGGCCTGTGTCTCACATTCACAAAAGGACTCAAATTTAGAATTCTGACATTATATGCAAATGAATTGATTACTCGAGCCGCAGAACCAGACTGACCTGATGGAAAATGCTCATCATACAGCTTAACTTAATAAATGTATATTTTAAAACTATGTGGCAATTTTGATATTACTAATTTGGCATTATTTTATTTAAAAATATAGTTGAAGGCTTACATAAAATGGAAATTACTGAGGCTTCCCTCAACTTATGAGAGGTTCTCATTCCAGTCTTTTTTACCGTCCACAGTGGCCTAATACATATGGTATGTCTCCAAATTAGCAATCACATGGGCCACTTGTGCTTCAGCTGCTCTGGAGGATGCCTGCCTGTTGAGCTGCCTTCCAGAGACCTCAGAAGGCAATAAACATTGTGTACCTCACCATGGCATTTGGCAGTTTCTCAAAATGTCCTTGAGAATAAAAAGAGGTAATATGAGCTAGATGATAATGTCAGGACAGTAGATGGATAAGTAATTTGAAATGACAGTGTTCAATGTTGTGTCAGTGTGGGCAAGAGGTTTCCAACCTCAGTTCAATCTCATCAAGGTTATTTTTCAATGACTAGCCTGAAAACATAAAATAGTTTGCCCATCCCATTATAAGTAGTATAATATAGTATGGTATAGTATAGTATATAGTATAGTATTAGAAGGCAGAATAAATGCACCAGGTGGCACAAACAAGGACCAAAAAGTCCTTGGTTAAGCTAAAGAAAAAAATAGCCAAATTGAGTGAGATTAAATTGAATAGAATCAAATGTGAAGTCCTGTACTCGTATCAAAAATTCATTTGATCAAAAGTAAGTGGTTATGTGGCTTAAAATACCATATGTAAAGAAGACCCAGCGGTTTTAATTTACTCTCACTTTAACATGAGCCAACCATGTGAGTTTATAATGTACACACATGTAATGAAATCTTAACTTCCATTAATAGAGGCATGGTCTCCAGAACAAGGAAGTCCTTCATAAAGTTTTATTTTGTATTTGAAAATTTATGTTGGAAGATTTGTATCATTTTAGAGTGCCACAATCGATATGGACACAAGCAATCTGGGAAGTGACCAAGATGGTTACTCATTTACAAATAGAAAAATTATGAAAGGGGTCATGAATGCTTTAGTCTAAAGACAGAGGGTTGTGGATAGTTTCTTCAAATAATTAATGACTTTGTCAGAAGAAGGGAAACATTTGCTTGGGTAGCTTGACAGGGCAGATCAATTCAGATTTTATAAGAAATCAGAATTTTGGTGGTTCAGAAATTTCTAGAAATTAATTGAATCTAACCCTCGTCACTGGAACTATTTAAACAGAAGCTCATTTGACAGAAAAGTTCAAGAATGGTTTTATGCATCAGGTAGAATTTGAATTTTAAGACCTTCAAAACTTCCTTTAAGCCTGGCTGGGCGTGGCTCAGTGGTTGAGCGTCGACCTAGGATCCAGGCTGTCGGTGTTCAATTCCTGGTCAGGGCACATGACCGGGTTGTGGGCTTGATCCCCAGTCAGGGGTGTGCAGGAGGCAGCTGATCAATGACTCTCTCATCATTGATGTTTCTCTCTCTTTCTCCCTCTCCTTTCCTCTCTCTGAAATCAATAAAGATATTTTTTTAAAAATTAAAAAAAAAAACTTCCTTCCAAAGCTAATAATTTTCCAGTAGACTTTGCAACTTGTCACTGAAGTTGCACAATCTGGGATTAAAGTTGTTCCAGAATGCAGTCATGTTAAAGATTTCTATTTTACATTTCCTTGTTTAATAAACAGCAGCTCAGAGGTAGACAGCACACCTTTGTTGACATAAAATCTAGGTAAAGTTAATACTCATTTTCTTTCTTAATGCTATAGACGGGAAAAGGCCTCAATCTACAAGACCTTTTTCAAAATTTATTTTGAAAGAATTACAGATGTCCCCTACCCCCCCCCCCCCATTGACCCCTTCTACCCTACACCCACCCCCTGCCCCAGGCCTTCACCACACTGTTGTCGGTGTCCATGGGTTATACATATATGCATATAAATTCTTTGGTTAATCTCTTCCCCCCCACTCCCACCTTCCCTCTGAGATCCCTCAGTCTGATCCATGCTTCTATGTCTCTGGATCTATTTTGTTCATCAGTTTATTTTGTTCTTTAGATTCCACACAGAAATGAGATCATGTGATATTTGTCTTTCTCTGACTGGCTTATTTCACTTAGCATAATACTCTCCATTTCCATCCATGCTGTCCCACAGGATAACAGGTCCTTCTTTACAGCTGCATAGTATTCCATGGTGTAAATGTCCCACAGCTTTTTTATCCACTCATCTACTGAATGGGCACTTGGGCTGTTTCCAGATCTTAGCTATTGTAAATTGCACTGCTATGAACATAGGAGTGTATGAGTTCTTTCTGGTTAGTGTTTCGGGTTTCTTAAGATATATTCCTAGAAGTGGGATCACTGGGTCAAAAGGCAGTTCCATTTTTAATTTTTTGAGGAACCTCCATATTCTTTTCCATAGTCAAACTACAAGATCTTAAACTGAAAGTCACAAATTGCTGAGAGCTTGGGAAGAGGAAATAGGAGGGAATGCCTGAGGTCAAACGAGCCTGGTTTGAGGTTTAAGGTTATATGGCTACTCTGACCTCCTATTTCTCTTGATAATATTTTCCTACCCTCTCATTCACAGTGGTGGTTGAAGTGGTGGAAGGAAGCTGAAACTCAATGTGAAATGTAAAATGTGAGGCAGTATATATATATATATATATACACTCTGTGTGTGTGTATTCCATTTTTACTATTTTAGAGTGATCCTTTTGGAGCAGAAAAAAAGCTTGGGCTGTGCTTTACATGACACCTTGGGTTTCATTACATCAAATAAATAATCTTCTGAGTCATTATGCTATATATTTTTTATAAGTTTTCAAAGAACCTGGGAGAGAGCCTTTTGGTACTGAGGACAGGCTGAAACATCAGTTTCCTTATTTGAGGAATATGAACTGAATGTCAAATGTGTATAAGTGTGTGTGTGTGTGTGTGTGTGTGTGTGCATACATGTGTGTGTTTGTGGAACTTTGATTTTGCAAACTAAATCAAGGTCTCCTCCACATACACTTATACTAATGAACTGCCCTTGTACATTCCCCATGTAGATATTCCTTTACACCCCTTCTTCCATTTCTGGATGTGATCTTATATCTAGATGGCTCCAGCCCCTTTGAATTACTTTTAAATAAACCTTTTATTTTAAAATGGTTTTAGATATACAGAAAAAATTTCAAAAGCAGTATAGAGAATTCCCATATACCCCATACCAATTTTCCCCTATTTCCCATATCGTACATTAGTATGGTATATTTATTACAATTAATGAAGCAATATTGATACATTATTATTAACATCAATCCATACTTTATTGAGATTTTCTTAGTTTTTACCTAATGTCTTTTTTCTGTTCATTTTCCATCCAGGATACCACATTACGTTTAGTCATCATGTTTCCTTAGATTCCTCTTAGCTTCTCAGACGTTCCTTGTTTCTGGCCATCTTGATAGATTTGAGGAGTACTGGTCATGTATTTTGTGGAATGTCGCTCAACTGGGATTTGTCTGATATTTTCCCCATGATTAAACTGGAGTTGCAGATTTTTGAGAGGAAGATCACAGAGATAAATTGCCATTTTTATCACATCATATCAAGCATACCTATTATATAACATCACTGTTGATGTTGACCTCGATCACCTACTTTGAGATAGTATGTATCAGTTTTACCCACTGTGAAGTTACTCTTTTTCCTATCTTTCAATACTGTACTCTTCCAAAGAAAGTCACTATGTGCAGCCCATACTTAGGAGGAAAGTTATGCTCTACCTCCTTGAGAGTGAATTATCTACATAATTTATTAGGAATTCTTCTGCATGAGAGATTTTTCTATCCCCCATTTATTCACTTAATAATGTATTTATATCAGTATATAGACTCATGGATATTTATTTTAGACTTTGGATTATAATCTGATACTACTTTATTTTGCTAAATTGTTCTAGCTTTGACCATTGGGTGTTCTTTCAGGTTAATGTTCAAGGCCTTTTGACATACCTCCGCTTTAAAAGAACAAACAAACATTTCCTTACTTTCTGGCAGAACAAGATGCCCCAAGCACATTTGTTTATTTCTTGACTCACCTTTTCTCCTAGGAGCCACAGTTTCACTTATTGGAGAATGGTATTGGAAACTATGACCTGGGTGCTAGATGCGCTTGTTAGTACTGAAACTCCATAGCTCCTAGGTTCTGTCAGCTGACAGAGCAAGGACGTGTGTGTGTGTGTGTGTGTGTGTGTGTGTGTGTGTGTGTGTGGTAATCCATGTATAACAGATATCTACAAATATTTCTTTTATGTGTAGTCATCCGTATCTGTATTAAACTAAACATGAGATTTTGCTGATGTTTCCAATTCTAATCCATTATCAAAAGGGCCATTAATAATCCATATGCATTATTCAAGCCTCCTCCCTTTACTTATCTGTAACATGCTACTCCAACAGTGAGAAACCTGTTTCCCACCATCTGCCATCCATTTACTCAATTGTTCAAATCCAGTGTACATATACATAAGTATATGTATAACTTATTATTATATATTAACCCCTATGCCCGTGGGAAACAACTTTATCAATTAGAATACAGTGTTTATGTATAGTTTTTTTGCTTTTAATCTTACAGACTCCACTCATTTCCAAAGTTACTTAAGTCAACACTATTCTCCCCATACATTCCAGTGAGATTGTTTCATACACATTTGATATACTATCAATAACTTTTAAATCTTTATATTAAAATTTAGTTTTTTACAAACCTTTTCTCTTTCATGCCCAGATTTCCAGAGGCTTGAGGGCTAGGTGAGAACAATGAAGGGACTAAGCAAAGGAAAAACAAAGACTCATGGACACAGACAACAGTATGGAGATTACCAGAGGGAAGGGGGGATGGGGGAAGTAGAAGGTAAATGGGGGGATAAGTGGTGATGGAAGGAGATTTGACTTGGGGTGATAAGCACACAATATAATATACAGATGATGTATTGTAGAATTGTATACCTGAAACCTGTATAATTTTATTAACCAATGTCATCCCAATAAATTTTTTAAAAGTGGCATATATTTCCTATTTATTTATTTATTTATTTATTGAATTTATTGGGGTACAAGTTTCAAGTGTACAACTTAACAAAGCATCATCTGCATACTGCATCATGCACCCATCACCCAAAGCAAAGTCTCTTTCTATCCCCAGTCCCCCGACCCCTGTCCCCTCCTACAGCTATCAGTCTATTCCATGTATCCATGCCTCTGTTTCTATTTTTTTCATCAGTTTATTTTGTTCATTAGATTTCACATATAAGTGAGATCATATGGTATTGGTCTTTCTTTGACTGGCCTATTTCACTTAGCATAACAATCTCCAGGTCCATCCATGCTATTGCAAATGGTAAGATTTTCTTTTTTATAACCCTGTAGTATTCCATTGTGTAAATGTCCCACAGCTTTCTTATCCACCCATTTACTGATGGGCACTTGATGCTGCAATGAACATAGGGGTGCATATATTCTTTCAAATTAGTGTTATGGGATTCTTCGATATATATTCCCAGAAGTGGGACCACTGGGTAAAAACGTAGTTTTATTTTCAATTTTTTGAGGAAACTCCATATTGCTTTCCACAGTGAATGCACCAGACTGCATTTCCAACAACAGTGCACGAGGGTTCCCTTTTCTCCACATCCTAGCCAGCAATTGTTTGTTAATTTATTGATGATAGCCATTATGATAGATATGACATAATATTTCATTGTAGTTTTAATCTGCATCTCTCTGATGATTAGTGACGTTGAGCAATTTCTCATGTGTCTCTTGGCCATCTGTATGTCCTCTTTGGAGAAGTGTCTATTCAGGTCCTTTGCTACTTTTTAAAATTGGATAGCTTCTCCAAAGAGGACATATGGATGGCTAAGGGACACATGAGAAAATGCTCGACGTCGCTAATCATCAGAGAGATGCAAATTAAAACCACAATGAGGTATCACTTCACACCTGTCAGAATGGCTGCCACCAACAAATCAACAAACGACATGTGCTGGCGAGGGTGTGGAGAAAGGGGACCCTAGGACACTGCTGGTGGAAATGCAGACTGGGGCAGCCACTATGGAAAACAGTATGGAGGTTCCTCAAAAAATTAAAAGTGGAGCTGCTGTTTGACCCAGTGATTCCACTCCTAGGAATGTACCCTAAGAATCCTGAAACATGCATCAGAAAGGATATATGTACCCCAATGTTCATAGCAGCACAGTTTACAATAGCTAAGATCTGGAAACAGCCCAAGTGCCCATCAGTAGATGAGTGGATTAAAAACCTGTGGGACATTTACACCATGGAATACTACGCAGCTGTAAAGAAGAAGAATCTCGTACCCTTTGGGACAGTATGGATGGTCCTGGAGAATATTATGCTAAGTGAAATAAGCCAGGCAGAGAAAGACAAATATCACATGATCTCGCTTATACGTGGAATCTAAAGAACTTCATAAACTGACGAGCAGAATAGATTCAATGACATGGAAGCATAGTTGAGACTGACGAAATGTCAGAGGGAAGGGGGAGAGGGGGTGGAGGGGGAGAGAGTAACCAAAGAATTTATATGCATATATGCACAACCCAAGGACACGGACAATGGTGGGGAGAGTGACTGGGGAGGGGGAAGGAACGGGGTGGGGGGGAAGGGTCATTGGGGAGAAAAAGGGACATCTGTAATACTTTAAACAAAAATAAAAATTATAAAAAAATAAAAAAATAAAATTGGATAGCTTGTCTTCCTGGTGTTGACTTGTATAAGTCAATTTTATATTTTGGGAATTATCCCTTCATCAGATATATCATTGGCAAATATGTTCTCCCATAAAGTGGGTTACCTTTTAATTTTGTTGGTGGTTTCTTTTCCTGTGCAGAAGCTTTTTAGTTTGATGTAGTCCCATTTGTTTAATATTTCTTTTGTTTCCCTTGCCCTCAGAGATATATCAGCAAAAATATTGCTACAAGAGATGTCTGAAATTTTATTGTCTATGTTTTCTTCTAGGAGTTTTATGGTTTTGCGACTTACACTTAAGTCTTTTATCCATTTTGAGTTTATTCTTGTGTATAATGTAAGTTTTTGGTCTAGTTTCATTTTTCTGCATGTACCTGTCCAATTTTCCCAACACCATTTATTGAAGAGACTGTCTTTACCCCATTGTATGTTCTTTCCTCCTTTGTAAAATATTAATTGAGCATATAGGCATGTTTTTATTTTGGGGCTCTGTGTTCTATTCCCCTGGTCTATATGCCTATTCTTATGCCAGTACCAGACTGTTTTGATTACAATGGCCTTGTAGAATATTTGATATCAGGTATTGTGATACCTTCAACTTTCTTCTTTCTCAAGATTGCTGAGGCTGTTTGGGGTCTTTTTGGTTCCATATAAATTTTTGGAGTATTTGTGAAATATGCCATTGGTGCTTTAATAGATGTTGCATTGAATCCATAAGTTGCTTTGGGTGGTATGGATATTTTAATTTTTCCAATATGAGTCTTTTACCTACTTGGTTAAATTTAATTCTAGGTACCTTATTTTGCGTTGCAATAGTAGATAGGATTGTTTTCTTAATTTCTCTTTCTGATAGTTCATTATTGGTGTGTAAAAGTTCCACTGATTTCTGAATATTAATTTTGTTTTCTGCTACTTTGCCAAATTCATTTATTAGACCGAGTAATTTTTTTGTGTGTGGAGTCTTCAGAGTTTCCTATGTACAATATCATGTCATCTGTGAATAAAGACAGTTTTACTTCCTCTTTTCCAATTTGGATTTCTTTTAGATCTTTTTCTTGTCTGATTGCTGTGGCTAGGACTTCCAGTACTATGTTATATAAAAGTGGTGAAAGCAAACATCCCTGTCTTGTTCCTGATCTTAAGGGAAACAGTTTGGTTTTTGCCCATTGAGTATGATGTTGGCTATAGGTTTGTCATATATATGGCCTGAATTATGCTGAGGTATGATCCCTCTATCCCCACTTTGCTGAGAGTTTTATCAGAAATAGTGCTGGATTTTATGAAATGCTTTTTCTGCATCTATTGATATAATCATGCTATTTTAATCCTTCATTTTGTTTATGTGTTGTATCACATTTATTGATTTGCAAATATTGTATCAACCTTGCATCCCTGAATTCAACGCCCCTTGAGAATGGTGTATGATTTTTTAAAAAAATATGTATTAATTTTTTAAACAATATATCTTTATTGATTTCAGAGAGAGGAAAGGAGAGGGAGAGAGAGATAAAAACATCAATGATGAGAGAGTCATTGATCGGCTGCCTCCTGCACGCCCCCGACTGGGGATTGGCCCGCAACCCAGGCATGTGCCCTGACTGGGAATCAAACCCCAATCACCTGGATCCTAGTTCAACGCTCAACCACTTAGCCACACCTGGCCAGGCAAAAAATGTTTTAATTGATTTCAGAGAGAGGAAGGGTGAGAGATTTAGAAACATCAATGATGAGAGTCATTGATTGGCTGCCTCATGCATGGTCCTGCTGGTGATGGAGCCCACAATCTGGGCATGTGCCCTGACTGGGAATCAAACCATGGTCTTCTGTATCATAGGTCGATGCTCGATCACTGAGCCATGCTGGCTGGGCGGTGTATGATGTTTTTAATGCATTGCTGGATCCAGTTTGCTAATATTTTGTTAAGGATTTTAGCGTGTATAATTATCAGAGATATTGGCCTATAATTTTCTTGCTTATGTAGTGTCTTTATCTGGTTTTGGAGTTAGGATAATGCTGGCCTTGTTAAAAAAAAAAAAAGTTTGAAAGTCTTCCCTCCTTTTGAAATTTTTGGAATAGTTTGAGAAGGATAGGTGTTAGTTCTTCTTTCATTGTTTGGTAAAATTTGCCTGTGAAGCCATCCAGTTCAAGACTTTTGTTTGCTGGGAGTTTTTAAAATTACTGCTTCAATTTTATTGCTTTTAATCAGTCTATTCGGGCTTTCTGATTCTTCCTGATTCAGTTTTGGAATATTGTATGTTCCTAAGAATGTATTCACTTACCCCAGGTTGTCCAATTTATTGGCATATAGTTGCCCATAGTATTTTCTTACATTCCTTTGTATTTCTGTGATGGCAGTTGTTACTTCTCTGTCTTTTCTGATTTTATTTATTTGGTTCCTCACTCTGTTGTTCTTGATTAATCTGATTAAAGGTCTGTCAGTTTTATTCATCTTTTCAATGAATCAGCTCTTGGTTTCATTGCTCTTTTGTATTGTTTTTTTTAGTTTCTATGTGATTTATTTCCACTCTGATCTTTATTATTTCTTTCCTTCTACTTATTCTGGGCTTTGTTGTTCTTTTTTTTTTAGTTCTTTTAGGTGTAAGTTTACATTGTTTGAGATTTTTGTGCTTCTTGATGTAGGCCTGTAATAATATGAATTTCCTTCTCAGGAATGCTTTCACTGTGTCCCATAGATTTTGGGTTGTGTGTTCATTTTCATTTGTTTCCAGGTAATTTTTTATTTCATGATCTCATTGTTAATCCTTACATTGTTTAATAACATGCTATTTAGCCTCCATGTGTTTGAATATTTTTCAATTTTCTTATTATACTTGATTTCTAGTTTTATACCTTTTTGATCCAAGAAAATTTTGATATGATTTTAATCTTCTTGAATTTGTTAAGATTTATTTTGTGTTCTAACATGTGGTCTGTCTTTGAAAGTGTTCCATGTGCACTTGAACAGAATGTATATTCTCCTGCTTTGGGATGAAATGTTCTTTAAATATCAATTAATCCATCCTATCCGGTGTATCGTTTAAGGTCATTGTTACCTTGTTAATTTTTTCTCTGGAAGACATATCTATTGATGACAATGAGGTGTTAAAAATCCCCTACTATGACTGTATTGCTGTTGATTTCTCCCTTATTGGCCATCAAGATTTTCTTTATATATTTAGGTGCTTCTATGTTGGTGCATATAATGTTTACTAGGGTTATATCCTCTTATTGCATCAATCCCTTCGTATTATGTAGTGCCCTTCTTTGTCTCTTTTATGGCTTTTATTTTGAAGTCTGTTTTGACAGATATAAGTATTGCTACCACAGCTTTTTTGTTTGTTTTCACTTGCATGGAATATTTTTTCCATCCTTTCACTTTCAGTCTGCACATATCTTTTGTTCAGAGACGGGTCTCTGGTAGACAACATGTATATGGGTAATGTTTTCTTATCCATTCAGTTACCCTGTTTCTTTTGATTGAAGCATTAAGTTCATTTTTATTTAAGGTTATTAATAATATGTACTTATTTATTGCCTTTTTTTTTTTTTATACCTATGTTCCCTTTTCTCTCTATTTCTTCATTTTAAAATAGGCCCTTTAACATTTCTTGCAATACTGGTTTGGTGGTAATGAACTCCTTCAGCCTTTTTCTTTTGTCTCAGAAGCTTTTTATTTTGCCTTCAATATTAAATGATAGCCTTGCTGGATAGAGTAGTCCTGGCTGCAGGTCCTTGCTTTTTATCACTTTGAATATTTCATGCCAATTCTTCTGTCCTGAAATGTTTCTGCTGAGAAATCAGCTGACAGTCTTATGGGAGCTCCCTTGTAGGTAACTGTCTTAATCTCACTGCTTTTAAGATTCTCTCTTTGTCTTTAACTTTTGCCACTTTAATTGTGATGTGTCTTGGTGTGGGCCTCTTTGGGTTCATCTTGATTATGACTCTCTGTGCTTCCTGAACTTGTGTAACTATTTTCTTTACCAGGTTAGGGAAGTCGTCAACTGTTATTTCTTCAGACAGGTTCTCTATCCCTTGTTCACTCTCTTCTCTTTCTGTTACCACTCTGATGCTGATGTTGTTATGCTTGATGTTGTCCCAGAGGTCTCTTATACTTTCCTCATTTTTTAAAATTTTCTCTTTCTCTCTCTCTATCTCTCTCTCTGCTCTGCTTGGGTGCTTACTGTTATCTTGTCCTCCAAATCGCTGATTTGATCCTCTGCTTCATCTTACCTACTGTTGATTCCTTCTAGTGTATTCTTCATTTCAGATATTGTATTCTTTATTTCTGACTGGTTATTTTTTATGGTTTCCATGTCAATTTCAATGTTTACTATCTCTTTGAGCTCATCCATTTTTCCCCTAAGGTTCTTGAGCATCCTTATAACCATTGTTTTAAACTCTGTATCTGGTATTTTGGTTGTTTCCATTTCGTTTAATTCTTTTTCTGGGGATTTTTCTTCTTCTTTCATTTGCGGCATATTTCTTTGTCTCCCCATTTTGTCTCTGTGTAGTATGTAGATCTACTATGACTCCCAGACTTATTATGTTGGCTTTATGATGAAGGTTGGCTTCTACGGCACAATCTTCCTGAATTTGGTGCTCTAGGATTGTTTGTTGTGGTTTAGATACACCTTCTTGTTGTAGTTGAGTCTTGAATGCTGTTGGCCCTTTCATGGGTGAAGTTAACCCTTCGGGCTTCCTGACTATAAGGGTAAGCGATGCTATCACATGTATGTGATGCTGTGCAGGGGTGGCCCACCAAGGTGAAGTTGTTCTCAGCAGGTTCTGGCACCTACCTGAGTCCCGCATTGGGTGTGCTGCTTATGTGGCTAGTTGGGTCAAACTCTGGTGTGGTCTGAAGACCACAGTTTGTATTGGTTCTGGGTCCACTTGGGTGGGGTTCAGGTAAAGGTCAATGTCAGATGTTGTGTGTAACTGGCCTTGGTCTACCTGTCTGGACCTGGGTGTGTGTGGGATGGTCAATCTGTGTATAAAGGTTAACTTCCTCCTGATAACTTCTGGGACAAAATCTGTAAAAGACCAAAGCTCCCTGATGTCTGCCTACATCTGTCAGCTACTCTACCTCCCCCTGAGGTTTCCTGGTCTTTCTCCAGAGCCTTCCAAGTAAAGACTGTAGAGTTGGCCCAGGCTGGCTGGGAACCATAGCCCACTCCACAAGTAGGGCAGAGCAACTGGGGTCATGAGGACAGGGCTAGTGGGTTCCCTACTTGGGGATCACACACTCAGGCACTCAATGAGGGGAAAGTGGCCCCTACTCCAGAACCAAACCACTCAGTTTTTGCCAGAGTCTCCAACTCTAGTTTCCCCTGCATGGATTCGCTGCATGTTCAGGTTGGGTGCAGCCAACTGTCCAATCTGCAAGAGTGAACTCTCCCTCCCTGGGATCAGGGGGACAAATAAAAAAAGTCTCCCACTGGGAGTGATACTGGCCTAGTTTTTAGGAGGGGGCTAAGTACTTTATCCCAGTCCCAAACAATAGCCTCCAAGGGACTCACACTTTGACTATCTTAGCTCTGAACTGCTCTCCCTTCCCTTCATGGAACTGAGCCCAATGGGGGGAGTATCCAGGACTAGGAAGGACTGATCCAAACTGTCTGCCATTGAGGGTAGTGTCTGCAAGCCTATAAGAGGGTAGCAGGCAGTTCTTCCCCTTCCCGGGGTAATGCAGGCTGAGCTTGCTATGAAGATAGGAGTGACCTACCCCCTGCGATGTTGCCACATGACCTAGCATCCGCCTGTCTGGTTCCCAGTCAAAAGCTTCCCTGGGAGACACAGTCTAAAAGCTCCAGCTCTGTGCAGTGCTCTTGTCTCTCTACATGGCTGAACAGAGCAGGACGGGCTTGCTAAGAGATTCAAAAGGTTGGGGGAATGGTGTCAGCTATGTACTTGAGTTGGGGCAGACCAGCCCTCTTTCCAAAGCCACACAGTTTAGTTGCTGTGTGAGTCCCCACCAAGAGCCTCCCCAGAAAAAGAGGGCGCCGAAAGTCACTGCTGGGTGCAGCAGACAAACATCTCTGCAAGACCCGAGTATGGCAGAGTGGCCTCACTGGCAGTCCGTGACCGAACAGTGCACTCCCCAGGCTAGTACTGTAACAATAGGAAGGCTGGTCCTTGGGAAGGTGGTGTCTGGGTCTCCCAGGTAGACTCCCAGGTTGAATCCCCACTGATTTTAACCACCAGATGCTATGTGGGCTCCTCTTCCCATCTCTGTTGCTCCTGAATGGGGTTGAGACCCCCACGCTCCTGAGGGGAGGGAATTTTTCAGCCACCATATTCCTCCAGCTACTCTGCTGTGGAACCTGGGTGCAGGGGCTAGCCCTTTCCATGTCTCCTCCTTTCTTACCAGTCTCTATGTGACTTCTGTAAATGCTTGGTTATAATATTTCAGTTCAGCTAGCCTTCAGTTGGTTATTCAGGTTGATTGCTCTATAATTTAGCTATAAATCTCATTTGTGGTTGGGAGCAGATGAGTAGTTTCCAACTACTCTGCAATCATCTTGGAATCTTCTCTTTTTGTTCTTGTATCCAATAAATCATTGCCATGTCCAATGTCATTAAGCTTTTTTCCTCTAAGTATTTTATAGTTCTAGATCTTATGTTAAGGTCATTCATCTACTTTTGAGTTATTTTTTTTTTCATATGGTGTAAGATAAGGTTTCAATTTTTTTGTTTTTATTTTTTTGCATTTGGATATCCAGTTTTCCCAACAGCATGTGAAAAGACTATTCTTTCCTTGTTAAATGGTCATGGAACCCATTTTGAAATTGTGTCACCATATGAGTAATAATTTTTTTGGTCCTTTTTATTATGTTATGTTGGTCTGTATATGAATCTTTGTGCCATTACCACACTGTTTTTATTACTATGACTTTTTAGTAAATTTTAAAATTAAGATGTGTGAGACCTCCAACTTTGTACTTCAAGATTGTTCTGGCTATTTTGGGTCACTTGAGTTTCCATATAAATTTTAGGATGGGTTTTTCTATTTCTGCAAATGTTATTGGGATTTTGATAGGGATTACATTAGATATGTAGATCACTTTGGGTAGTATTGACATCTTAACAGCATTAAACCTTCTAATCCATAAGCATGAAAGTTTTTCTATTTATTTAGATCTTCTTTAATTTCTTTCAACCATGTTTTGTACTTTAAAGTGTACAAGTCTTGCACCTCCTTGGTTAAATTTATTCTTAAGTATGTTATTCTTTTTTTGATATGCTTCTAAAAAGAATTTTATTAATTTTATTTTTGGATTGTTCATGGCTAGTATATAGAAATACAACTGATTTTTGCCCGGCTGGGCGTGGCTCAGCGGTTGAGCGTCGACCTAGGATCCAGGCGGTCAGGGCACATGCCCAGGTTGTGGGCTGCAGCTGATCAATGACTCTCTCATCATTGATGTTTCTATCTCTCTTTCCCCCTCTCCATTCCTCTCTCTGAAATCAATAAAGATATATTAAAAAAAGAAAAAAAGAAATACAACTGATTTTTTAGTATACATCTTATATCCTGAAACTATTCTTAATTACTTCATTAATGCTATGAGTATTTTTGTGAATTATTCAGGCTTCTCTATATTAAATGATGTCTTCAGTGAATACAGTTTTACTTGCTCCTTTTCAATTTGGATGTCTTATTTCTTTTACTTGTCTAATTACTCTGTTTAGATTTTTCATGACTATGTTTAATACAAGAAATCAGGTATCCTTATTTTGTTTATGATTTAAGGGAGTGGAGGGGAATTGCATGCTTTCATATTGACTATGATGTTACTTGTGGGTTTAATGTAATTCTTTTATCATGTTGAAGAAGTTTTCTTCTATTTATGTTTTTCGCATGTTTTTATCATGACAGAGTCTTAAATTTTATCAAATGCTTATTATGAAACAATTGAGATAAGGAGGTATTTTTCCATTATTATGCTGTTAATGTGGTACATTACATTGATTGCATTCTGGGGGGAAATCATCCCACTTGGTGTTGATCTGCAATATTTTTGATATACTGCTGAATTCGGTTTGATAGTATTTTGTTGATTAACTTTGTATTAATATTCATAAGGTGTATTGGTCTGTAGGTCTTTTTTTTTCTTCTGATGTTTATTTGGCTTTCTATTCAGAGTAATGCGACCTCATAGAATAAGTTAGGAAGTCTTCCCTTCTCTTCTATTTTTGGAAGAATTTGAGAAGAAAGAATTGATATAAATTCTCTAAATTTTTGGTAGAATTTACATGTGAAGCTATTGAACCCTGAGCTTTTCTTTTTTTGGAGGTTTTTGATTAGTGACTGAATCCCTTGTTAAAGGTTTGTTCACATGTACTATTTTTTCTTAAGTTAATTTTGGTACTTTTTGTGTATTAAGAAATACATCTGTTTATCTGTGTTAATATATTGGTGCACAATTTTATTCATAGCACTTTTATCAACTTCTATTTCTTTAAAATTTATAATAATGCCCCTACAGTCATTTCTCATTTTAGTAATTTGAGTCTTCTCTGTTTTTCTTGGTCAATATAGCTAAAGGATTTTCAATTTCTTGATCTTTTGAAAAACCAACTATAGGTTTTGTTGTCTCTGTCTACTGTTTTTCTAAAATCCATTTCATTTATTTCCCCCCTACTGATTTTATTATTCTCATAAATTTTGTATTAGCTTACTCTTCTCTTTATATTTTTTAAAGGTGTAACTTAGGTTATTCACATGTGACATTTCTTCTTTTTTAATCTGGAAATTATAGCTGTAAATTTTCCTCTCAGCACTGGTTTTCATACATTCCATAAATATTTGGTTTGTTGTAATTTCATTTTCTTTCAGCTTAAAGTAGTGCAAATTACCCTGCTGATTTCTGCTTTAATCCATTGGTTGTTTTCTTCTGTTAAAGATTTCTGGTTTCAATTCCAAGATGGCGGCTGATTGAGTGGAAGCTACACTAACACTCTCCCAGGACCAAATTGGAATTACAACTAAAATAGAGAAAAACCATCCAGAATAATCAACTGAATACTACCTGGAGAGCACCCTCATAACCAAGGACAAAAACTGGAGACCACATAGAGACTGGTAGGAAATACAGAGGCTCAAGACAGCTGGCGGGGCTCCCACAGGCAGCAGGTGAAGGTCCAGAGGGCTATCTCAGCTGTGGGGGTTCCCACTGAGGACTCTGGGGCCTAAACCCCAAGCTGGCCTCCCCAGCCCAGAGCACCAGAACTGAGAAAGGTGCCCACATAACATCTGGCTGTGAAAAGCAGCAGGGTTTCTGACTCCCAGGTAGAGATGGCTGGAAATGCAGGCACCCTCTTAAAGGGCCAGCACACAAAGTTTCATGTGCAGCCGCTCACCCTGGGCTCCAGCAGAGGGAAGGCAGAGAGGACTAGAGCTGTGTGAGGAGAATCCAGAGGTGCTGGTATGGAAGATAGAGCACAGAGGGCAGTCATCTGGATTCCTGTGCTGAGTCATTCCCCCATACTGCAGGGGACATCTTTCTCAAGCAGACATTTGCCATCCAAAGTAGCTTTCGCCTGCGGGGTGGAGGAAGTAATTACCCCACCACACTGGAAACCTCTCACCCAACCCTGTGGAGTTTCTACAACCTGAGACTCATTCAGAGATTGAATAACAATCAGCCTCTGTGTGCTTTGAATCTTTTCCTGTTTTGCTCCTGGACCTAGGGCTCGGAAATGCAGATCCTGGTGCATTTCTTGGTCCTTTCCAAAGGCACCCAGCCCCAGCAGGGGGAACCACAAGCTGTGTGGTGCAGAAAGCTTCAAACAGGGAACTCAAGGCCAGTTGCAAACAGCACCTGACATTGGCCTGCACCAGAGACCATCGAAAAGACTGGGAGTCCTAGCAGGTCTACCTAATATACAGAAACAAATCCAAACAGACAGCCAAAATAGGGAGACAAAAAAACATTCCCCAAATGAAAGAGCAAAAGAATTCTCCAGAAAAAGATCTAAATGAAATGGAGATAAGCAATCTATCATATATGCGGTTCAGAATACTGATCATAAGAATGCTCAACAGCATGAGAAAGAAATGGAAACTATGAAGGAAATTAAGAAT
This sequence comes from Miniopterus natalensis, assembly GCF_054644295.1. NCBI lineage: Eukaryota > Metazoa > Chordata > Mammalia > Chiroptera > Miniopteridae > Miniopterus > Miniopterus natalensis. The sequence goes on along the minus strand of NC_142103.1, from coordinate 70,377,973 downwards.
GACATGGTAGAAATAAAAAGTACATTGGAAAGAATAAACAACACATTAGGGGAAGCTGAGGATTGGATCAGCGAATTAAAAGACAGAGTAGAAAAATATCAATCAGAGAACCAAAAAAACAAAAAACAAACCAAATTAAAAAACAGGACAGTTTAAGGGAGCTGTGAGACAACATAAAATATAAGAATATTTGCATTATAAGAATACCAGAGGATATAGAAAGTAAGCAACGGATAGAGAACCTGTTTGAAGAAATAATGGTGGAAAACTCCCCTATCCTGGTGAAGGAAAAAGTCACACAAATTCAGGAGGCACAGAGAGTCCCAAGCAAGAAAAACCCAAAGAGGCCCACGCCCAGACACATCATAATTAAAATGCTAGAAATCCACGACAAAGAGAGAATATTAAAGGCAGTAACAGAAAAGTAATCTGCTCCTCAAAGGAGCTCTCATAACACTGTCAGCTGATTTCTCATCAGAAACTCTACAAGCCAGAAGGGAATTTCATGAAGTATTCAGGGTAATGCAAAACAAATACTTGAAACCAAAACTTATATCCAGCAGGGCTATCATTCAAAGTAGATGGTAAAATAGTTTCCCAGACAAAAGAAAGGCTAAAGGAATTTATTACCACCAAACCAGCATTGCAAGAAATGTTAAAGAGACTGTTGTAATAAGAAGTAGAAATAGAGAGAAAGAAACATAGGCATAAAGAATTAAAATGGCAATAGATAAGTACCTATCACTAATAACCTTAAATGTAAATGGATTAAATGCTCCAATCAAAAGACATAAGGAAGGTGAATAGATAAGAAAATGTGACCCAAATACATGCTGTCTACAAGAGACCCACCTCAGGGCAAAAGGCTGGAAAGAAAAATTTCTAGAGGACTTTAAGGGAGAGATTTATAGCAATACAGTCATAGTAGGGGACTTTAACACCCCTTGCCTTTACTGGATAGATCTTTCAGACAAAAAATCAATAAGGAAATAGTGACTCTAAATGACACACTAGATCAGATAGATTTACTTGACATTTACAGAACCTTTCACCCCAAAACTGCAGAATATACATTCTCCTCAAGTGCACATGGGAGATTCTCAAAGATAGACAACGTTAGGACACAAAACAAGTCTGTACAAGTTCAGGAAGATTGAAGTCATATCAAGTATCTTCTCGGACATTTACATCATGGAATACTATGCAGCTGCAAAAAAGGAGGATCCTTTACTCTTTGAGACAGCATGGATGGACCTGGAGAATATTATGCTAAGCAAAATAAGCCAGGCAGAGAAAGACAAGTGTCACATGATCTTACTTATATGTGAAATCTAATGAACAAATTATACCAATGAACAAAATGTGTCTAGAGACATAGAAGCAGGGAAGAGACTGATGAATCTCAGGGGGAAGGCAGGGTTAGATGGGTGGGTTGGGAGAAATTAACCTAAGAAATTATATGCATATATGCATAACCCATGGACACAGGAAGTAGTGTGATGAAGGCCTGGAGAGGGGGTGCAGGATGGAGGAGACATTTGTAATACTTTCAACAATAAAGATAAATTAAAACATAAATAAATATATAAAAATAAAAGATAACTCTGGAAGTACAGTTGAGAATGGATGAGAATCCAAGAATGAATACAGAATGACCAGTTCGATAGTAGCTAGGATAGTCATTGTAGAGGTGTTGGTGGTGACTTGTTTCAGGTTGTCAGCAGTGGGGAAAGAGAGCATTAAACAGATTTAAGAAACATGTAAAAGCAGAGGTGAGCAATCATGGTTACTTACTGAATGTAGGGGGTGGGAGAGAGATGAGTTCAGGGAAACTGGCCTCTTCTTTGTTTGGGGGTCTCATTGGATGGTCGTGCTATTCAGTGCTACAGGCTGTGTAGGATAAGCAGGTAGGAAGAAGATACACTCAGCTCTTTATATGTGGGAGACTTTGGAAAGAGATGCCTCAGAGCATGTGTCTCTCCTCCTATCACTTCCCACCCCAGTTCCTTACTCTAGCACGCTCACACACACACACACACACACACACACACACGCACAAACGGTTCCTTCAGTCGCCCTCAAACTCGGTTTTAACCACATTATCCCGCTTTTGGGAAGCATTCAATTAACCATTGTGTACAGAACCAAGGCCATTGTTATTGCCCTCCAGGCTCTCAAACTGTCTCTCCTTAGCCCCCCCGCTACAAAGTTCACTGGGTTTCTCTACAGCTTATATGTATATTCCTTAATGTTGCTCATACCCTTCCAATTCCTAATTCAGCCTCCTCAAGAATACCCTCACCAACTCTCCCAGCCTATTTACTTTAAGCTTTTGTTCCCGCTATTCATTTTGGAACACACTACCTAACACTCCTGTTATTTTCTTTTTTCTGTTTCTGCCTCTCTGATAATGAGTTTACCTTATCTGCCACAGTCTATGCCAAGTTCTTTACAATCATGGTGATTTACTGAATGTAGGGGGTGGGGGAGAGATGAATGAATCTATGTAATTCTTACAAGTGTCCTATGAGAGTGTTACTGTCAGCACCCCCATTTTACAGAGCAGGAATATCTTGTCAGAAGGTAAACTATTCATTGGAGGAGCCAAGATGCAAGTCCAGCCTGCCTAGCTTGAGAACCCGTTTTTCTTAACCATTATGCTATAAGTGTCTTCTGGAAGAAGAGGAAAAAGGGAAGAGTTCAGGTGAGTGCCAGGAATAGAGAGTGATTTTTCAAACAGATTCAGGATCCCTAGTCTTCCAGGAAGAGCCTCAGCCCACATCCAAGAGGGCAAGCACCCCCTTCAGCCAGAGCAGCCCCGCAGGCATCTTTCTAAACATTCTGGCTCTAAGGAAGATTCCAAGAAATGATCTGCTTTAAACACACACACACACACACACACACACACACACACACACACACACACACGAGATTTCTGGTTTCATTCCACCGAGATGAGAAAAGATACTTTGTATGAAACAATCTTTTAAAAATTTATGAAGACCACTTTGTGGCACAACATGATATCTATCTTGGAGAATGTTCCATGTTCACTTGAGAAAAATCTGTATTCCACTGTAGTTGGGTGTAATGTTTGTTAGGATTAGGTGGTTTGTGGCATCCTCTATTTCCTTAATGATCATCTATGTGGTTGTTTTTTCCATTATTATAAATCAGTTACTTAAGTTTCCAACTATTATTTGAGAAGTAGCTATTTCTACCTTCAATTCTGTCAATGTTTGTTTTATATAATTTGGGTTTCTGTGTAAATTGGACATTTGATTATTATAATTTGGCAACTCTAGAAATCAGATTCTCCCCATTTCCGTGATTTGCTGTGTATTGACTGATTGATTGATAAATGCTTCAGGAGTCTCTTTTGAGACTTTTTCAAACTATTGCAAAAATGATTTCTTGTTGGGTGCACTCACTGAATTCTCTCTTATTTTAGGTCATGTTCAGCTAATATTTTCACACAGATTTTCAGGTTTTCCAGGAGCTGAAATACATAACCAAACAAAAAATAATAAAAATGTAAAAGAGAAAACCACTTCTCCAGTTTTTGCAGACTGGCTCTGTGCTGAGGCAATTCTTCACTGACTATCTAAACTTGTGAGCTCAGAGATTAGCATGAGATGAAAGCTTAAGGCATTCTCAGGACTTTTCTTAGCATTCCTTCTGCCTAGTCATGTGCTTGGCTTTTGAAATTCTCCCATAAATTGTGTATTCTCTGCCCTTTGTGGCCACTGAAGTCTGTGTTTTATTGGCTTAGTTGTCAGTATTTTGATAGAGTTTCCTTAAATATCTAGAGCCAAACAACAACAACAACAAACACACAGTAAAGATAAATAAAGAAAAAGGAAAATGTACTCTCTCAGACCTTGAAGATTGTGTGTGTATTTTGGGGCACTTCTTTAACACCTACCCTGTCCATTTACAATTATGAATTAGCCTTCACATCCTTCATGCCTAGAACCTGAAGTTAGCCAGAGGTGAAAGATGACAATTTCTCAGGTATTTTCTGAACATGCATGCACCCCTTCGTATGTGCATGGCTTTGTGATTCGCCAGTATACAGAGGAGCTTTTAAAAGCCCTTAATTCCCCACATGTGAGCTTTCTTGACCTCTTTCTTTCCAGATCTTTGATTGTTCTATTGCTTCTCCTGACTGATATCTTTAGGTTCACTCTGTGTGGCCAATACTTTTGCCTTTAAATACTTTCAACAAATGCCACTTTGGAAGATGTCTCAACCCTTAGAATGCTTAGAATGAGATAAAACGAAGGCAAGCTCTTCCACTGTTCTTTCCACCAGAAAGGCCAAAACAGCAACCACATCCTTTGAGAATAATGTCTGTGTTACTTCTTTTGGCACTAGCAACTTGCACCAGGAGTGCAGGCTGCTAACTCCATAGGCACCGCCAATCTGAGGTTGAGGCAATTTAAAATACCACAGTGCTCTCTTATGACAATTCAACCACTTCTGCCTTTATTAAACTTTCTCCTGGTGGTTTTAACATTTTGGCTCTATACAAGAATTCTGGAAAAGTTGATTTTGATACTTTTTTTTCTTCAGTTTATTAATTGGTGTTTTGCTACTCTGCTATTTTGGGTAACATCACCTCCCTGAAATTCACTGCCTTTTACAACAGATTTAACTATTGGGAAGTTCTTCCTCAGGTTAAGCTAAAGTAGGTTTCATAGATTCCCATCGTTTATCCCCTGTTCAGCCATTTAGTTAATATAAAATAAATTTTATTTCTTTTCCTTTGGCTGGCAGCCCCTCTGATATATGAAATTTGGAATTCAGTTCATGCAAAAATATGTACTTTGTAGGCTTGGCAGATCACAATCCCTTTCACTGTTGCTCCTAATGCTGTCATTTCAAATATATTTCTATCCTGTTATCTTCTTGTTTTTCTTAGGTGTGACATCTGAAAAAAAAAAAAAAAAAAGAATATACCAGCTGTGGTTGACAAGCAGAAGGCACCTTCCAGAATTTTTATGGAGTAACCTAAGATCACATTCACTTTTTTGGCAGCAAGATTACACTGTTGGTTTACATTAAACTAAATCAATTAAACCCCTATGTGTGCTTCACACATGTTGTTGTTAAATTTGTTCCCACTCCTGTTGTCTATGTGCCCAAATGTCACTTAACTTGTTTGGTCTGAATTTCCTTATATGAAAAATGGGGATAACACTTGCAATATGAAAATACTTTGAGCATGTGCAAAGTTATTATTCTCTTCTTTCTTTTACCCCTCCCTAATATCTCAGTGCTTTAAAAATACTAATGATTAGGTACAACCCACAGATATTGTTATTTAATTGATATGGGATGTAGCCTATGCATTATGTTTTTAAAATTACTTCAAGTGATTCTAATGTGCAGCCAAAGTTGAGATCCACTGCCCCTGAGAAAGAAAGAAATAAAAAACCAAAGGGAGTAGCTGATATTTACTGTATTCAAATGAATTAACCTTCCAACCACTCTATGAAACTAGGTACAATTCATTATTCTATTTTTTTTAATTTTATTTTTGTTTAAAATATTACAGCCTGGGTAGGCATGGCTCAGCGGTTGAGCATCAACCTAGCATCCAGGCGATTGGGGTTTTTATTCCTGGTCAGGGCACATGCCAGGGTTGCAGGCTTGATCCCCAGTCAGGGATGTGCAGGAGGCAGCTGATCAATGACTCTCTCATCATTGATGTTTCTATCTCTCTCCCCCTCTCCTTTCCTCTCTCTGAAATCAATAAAGATATATTTTTAAAAATATATTACAGATGTCCCTTTTTCTCCCCAATGACCCATTCCACCCCATCCTATCCCCTTCCCCAATCCCTCTCCCCACCATTGTCCGTGTTCTTGGGCTGTGCATATATGCATATAAATTCTTTGGTTACTCTCTCCCCCTCAACCCACCCGCCCTCTCCGTCCCTCTGATATTTGTCAGTCTGATCTATGCTTCCATGGCATTGAATCTATTCAGTTTATCAGTTTATTAAGTTCTTTAGATACCACATATAAGCGAGATCATGTGGTGTTTGTCTTTCTCTGCCTGGCTTATTTCACTTAGCATAATATTCCCCAGGTCCATCCATACTGTCCCAAAGGGTAAGAGATCCTTCTTCTTTACAGCTGCACACAATATATCCTAAGAATCCTGAAACACTAATCGGAAAGAATATATGTACCTCTTTGTTCATAGCAGCACAGTTTACAATAGCTAAAATCTGGAAACAGCCCAAGTGCCCATCAGTAGATGAGTGGATAAAAAAGCTGTAAGACATATACACCAATTCATTATTCTTATCCACACTTTATACCTTAGAAAGCCATAGCACAAAAGGCTAAGAAATTTGTCTACATAAGTCACACAGCAGGTAAGTCTCAGAGCCCAGGTTCAAATCCAGGGAGCCTGATTCTGGATCCCAAGAGCTTAACCACTCCTCTAGGGCTTCTTCACCTGGGCTCCAGTTTTTATTTCTGTCATTGATGCTCTAGTTTGTGTAATTCTCAGTTAACTTTGGGGCCTACTAGCTATTGCACTTTCATCAGACAAGGCTTGGTAGGGTCTCCAAAATGCCTGTAGTCATTGAGTAAACAGCCAGCCAGTTAAGCAGGGAAAACAGTCTTAGGAGGTCAATGAACAGCAGAAAAAGGGACAAACAGGGGATTGGGTAACAGAGAAAACATAAAAAAAAATACCATGATTGCAGAAGAAAGGGCAATAGGAAATAAAAGTAGACCAAGACCCAGGAAAAGCAGTCAGCGTTCCTAAAACTGTATCAAGTTAAGAATCACAGTATCAGCAAGTCTTTAATATACCTTTGTCTGAGATCTGCACAAAAGATTGAAAGTGGAATAATCCCTGTGGGCTTGGAGGACTGTATAAGTATAAACTAGAGGCTAGAAATCCAGAAAGTTTAAATGAGGCTTAGCATTCCAGCTCTTACAGAGTCAAGGGCAAGGGAGACATGAACATGAATTGCAGAGAAAGGAAGTATTTTATTGTACTCTTTATTATGATACAATGCACATAACATAAAATTTATTCTAACCTTCTTAAAGTGTACAATTCAGTGATATTAAGTGCAGTTTCAATCTTGTACAACTGACATCACTATCTAGTTCCAGACATATTTCATAACCCCAAATGCAAACACCATAATCATTAAGCAGTCAGTCCCTATTCACCTGGGCCCCTAGTCCCTGGAAACCAGAAATGTGCTTTGTCTCTGAGGAACTGCTTATTCTGGCTATTTCTCATTAAAGGAATCATAATAATGTGACCTTTCTGTCTGTCTTATTTCACTCATTATAATTTATCCACAGCCATCCATGTTGTAGTACATATCACTACCTCATTTTTTTAGCTAAATAATATTCCATTTTATAGATATACTACATTTTGTTTATTTACTCATCCATTGGTGGACATTTGTATTGTTTCCACCTTTTGGCTTCTATAAATAATGCTGCTTTGTATACTCATGTACAAGTATTTATTTGAACATTTGTTTCCAAAATTTTGGTACACACCTAGGCATGGAATTGCTGGATTATATAATTCTGTGTTTAACATTTTAAGGAACCACCAACATGTTTTTCCTCCTACATTTCCACCAATTTCTCCACATCTTGCTAACACTTGTTATTTTTTAAAACTATAGCCATTCAATTGGACATGAAATGGTATCTCATTGTGATTTTTATTTACATTTCTCTAATGACAAATGACATCATTTTTTCATGTGATTGTTGGCCATTTGTATATCTTCTTTGGGAGAGTGTCTATTCATGTTCTTTGTCCATTTTTTGTTGGGCTTTTTGTAGTTTAGTTGTTGAGTTGTAATAATTTTTAAATATATTCTAGGTACTAAACCTTTTCATACATCTTACATGAAAATGTTTGCTCCCATTTTGTAAGTTGTCTTTTCATTCTCTTGACAGTGTTCTTTGATGTACAAAATCCTTTTAATTTTAATGAAATCCTATTTATTTATTTTTTGTTTACTTTTATTTTATTTTTTGAGGTATGACATGATATTTATTAATTTATTTTTAATCATTATTTATTTTTCAATTACCATTGACATACAATATTATATTACTTTCAGGTGTACACCCCAGGGATTAGACAATATATAACTTACAATAAATCTCATACCCACCCTGACATCATATGCAGTTATTAGAATATTATTGACTGTATTCCCTATGCTGTACTTTACATCTCCATGACTATTCTGTAACAACCAATTTGTACTTTTTAATCCCTTCACCTTTTTCAACTATCCTCCAAACCGCCTTCCCATCTGGAAACCATCAAAATGTTCTCTGTATCTAAGAGTCTGTTTCTGTTCTACTTAGTTCATTTTGTTTTTTAGATTCAGTTGTTGATAGATATGTATCGATTGCCATTTTATTGTTCATATTCTTAATCTCTTTTTTTGATACCGTATAAATTATTCTTTATTTCAGTTAATATAGCTTTCATTTCTGACTGGTTCTTTTTTATGGTTTTTATGTCCTTTTTCATGCTGTGGAAGTTCTTACTAAGTTTCTTGAAGTTCTCACTAAATTCCTTGAGCATCCTCACAGTGATAGTTTTGAACCCTGTATCTGGTAGTTTGCTTGCATCCATTTAATTTAGTTCTTTTTCTGCAGATTTCTCCTGTTCTTTCATTTGAGATCCGTTTCTTTGTCTCTGCATTTTGGCTGCTTCCCTATGTTTGTTTTTTATGTATTAGGTAGAGCTGCTATGTCTCCTGGACTTGGTAGGGTGACTTTGTGTAGTAGGTGTCCTGTAGGGCCCAGTGGAGCAGCCTCCCCAGTCACCTGAGCTGAGTGCTCCAGGTGTGCTCCTATGTGGGCTGTGTGCACTGTCTTGTTGTTGCTGAGCCTTGATTGCTATTGGCATCACAGGGAGGGACTGACCCACAGTCTGATCAGCTGCAAGAACCAGCTTCTACTACAGTGGAGGAGCTGCTGTGCAAGAGTTGACCCTATAGAACAAGAGTTGCTTCAGAGGGGCTTTGGTGATTTTTAGTCATATTTTTTTAAATTGCCAAAACCAAGGTCATGAAAATTTACCCCTATGTATTTATGTAAGAATTTTATACTTTTAGTTTTTACTTAAGGCTTTTATCCATTTTGGGTTTATTTTTGTTCATAGTATAAGATAAGGGTCCAACTTCATACTTTTATATGTTGATATTCTGTTGTCTCAGTAACATTATTGATTTATTCATTCATTCATATTATTTATTCTTCATTGGATGGTATTGGCTCCCTTGCAAAATGTCAGTTGACCTTAGACACTTCAGAACTTTCATTCCATTTTATTAATTTATCATGTCAGTTCTTATCCCAGCACCACACTGTTTTAATTTAGATTTGTAGCAAATTTTGACATTGGGGAATGTGAATCTTCAAACTTTATTCTTTTTCTAGATTGTTTTGGCTCTTCAGGTTTCTTTTTAATTACATAGGAAATTTTAAATCAGATTTTTCATTTATACTCAAAAGAGTGTTGGGATTAAGTATTTGTTATTTTTGACCCTATGGTAAATGAATTTTTTGCTCAATTTCATTTTTGGATTGTTTATTGCTTTTTCATAGAAATACAACTAATTATTGTGTGTTCAGCTCATATTCTATAACTTTGCTCAATTGGTTTACTAGTGCTCTTGTGGATTCTTTAGAATTTTCTCTATATAGGATTATGGCATCTGCAAACAGAGATAATTTTACTTTTTTTTTTTTTTACCAATTTGGATACCTTTTATTACTTTTTTTCACCTATTTGCTGTGGCTAGACCTTTAGAACAATGTTGAATAGGCATAGTGAAAGCAGACATCCTTGTATTTGTCCTTATCTTAGAGTACAAGTTTTCAGTTTTTCACCATTAAATATTATGTGGTGTATGGGTTTTTCATATATGCCCTTAGTCACATTCAGGAAATTTCCTTCCATTCCTAGTTTACTGTGAGTTCTTATTATAAAATAGTGTTTAATTTTGTCATTTTTTTGCATCAATTAAGACAATCATGTGTCCTTTTTTTCTCTTCATTCTATTATCAACTATTTCATTAGTTTATTTGTACTTTGAGCCACTTTTGTGCTCTTGGAATAAGTTGTATTTAGTCATGATATATGATTCTTTCAATAATAATGCTGTTGCATTGTATTTGATAGTACTTTGTTCAGAATTTTTGCATCTAAATTCATCAGAGGCATTAGGGTAGTTTTCTTGTGATGTCTTTGCCTGGCTTTCATATTAAAATAATGCTGGATTCATAAAATGAGCTAGAAAGTGTTCTTGCCTCTTCTCTCTTTGGAATTATTTGAGAAGAATTGGTGTTATTTCTTCTTTAACTGTTAGACAGAATTCTCAAATGAAGCCATTTAATCCTGGAGTTTTGTTTTTTTGGGAAATTTTTGATTACTTGTCTAATCTCTTGTTATAGATCTATTTACATTTTTATTTCTTTTTGAGTCAGTTTTGGTAGTCCATCTATTTCTAGGAATTAGTTCGTTTTATCTAAGTTAACTAATGTGTTGGTGTATAATTATTCATAACAGTCTCATAATTATTTTTATTTCTTTAAAGTTGTTAGTAATGTCCCCAGTTTCATTTCTGATTTAACAATTTTAGTGTTCTCTCTTTTTTCTCAGTCAGTATAGCTAAAGTTTACCAGTATTGTTAATTTTTTGAAAGAAAATTTTTTTCTTTTTGTTGGTTTTCTTTACTGACTTTTCCTTATTTTGTTTATCTCAATTCCAATTTTTATTATTCAATTCCTGCTGATAACTTTAGATTTAGTTTGCTTTTCTAAACTTAAAAAAAAATCTATAGTTATTTTATTTTATAACTTGAACTAAGAGATAAGCAGGTATCTATCGACACACACACACACATATATATAATTGTCAACAGTATATACAACAAAAATATATACAATATACACAACAATAATATATACAACAATAATATATATTATTGTTAACTATATATATATATATATATATATATATATATATATATATATATATATATAATTGTTGACACTTTTACAGATGCCCCCCCATCTCCCTCTCCTTTGCCCGCCTCCACCCAGCCCCCACCCCTACTCCCCTGGCCTTCACCACACTATTTTTTTGAATGTTTGGTAAAATTTATGTATTTCATAAAAATTTATCTTTATTGTTGAAAGAATTACAGATGTCCCCTTTTTTCCCCCCATTGATCCCCTCCATCCGGCATCTGCCCCCCCCAGGCCTTCTCCACACTACTGTCTGTGCCCATAGGTTATACATATGTGAATATGAATTCTTTGATTAATCTCTCCACCCCACTATCCCTCCCCTACCTTCCCTCTGAAATTTGTCAGACTGTTCTGTGGTTCTAAGTGTCTGTATCTTTTGTTCATCAGTTTATTTTGTTCATCAGATTCCACATATGAGTGAGATCATGTGATACTTGACTTTATCTGCCTGGCTTATTTCACTGAGCATCATACTCTCCAGTTCCATCCATGCTGTCCCAAAGGAAAGGAGATCCTTCTATTTAACAGCTGCATAGTATTGGTGTAAATGTGCCACAGCTCCTTTATCCACTTCTCTATTGATGGACACTTGGGCTGTTTCCAGATCTAAGGAATTGTAAATTGCAATGTTATGAACATAGGAGTGCATGAGTTCTTTCTGATTGGTGTTTCTGGTTTCTTAGGAAATATCCCTAAAAGTGAGATCACTGGGTCAAATGGGAGTTCCATATTTAATTTTTTGAGGAAACTCCATGTTGTTTTCCATAGTGACTGCACCAGTCTGCAGTCCCACTAGCAGTGTACCAGGGTTCCCCTTTCTCCACATCCTCGCCAGCAGGAGTTGTTTGTTGATTTGTTGATGGCAGACATTCTTACATGTATGAAGTGATACCTCATTGTGGTTTTAATTTGCATCTCTCTGATGATTAGTGACGTTGAGCATTTTCTCATATGTCTCTTGGCCATCTGTATGTCCTCTTTGGAGAAGTGTCTATTCAGGTCCTTTGCCCATTTCTTAATTGGGTTGTTTGTCTTCCTCTTGCTGAGTAGTATGAGTTCTTCGTACACTTTGGAAATTAGTCCCTTATCAGATACATCCTTGGCAAATATGTTTTGCCAGACCGTGGAGTTCCTTTGTATTTTGAGGCTGTTTTCTTTTGCTGTGCAGAAGATTTTTAGTTTGATGTAGTTCCATACGTTTATTTTTTCTTTTGTTTCTCTTGCCCTAGGAGATGTATCAGTAAAAATTCCACTACGTGGGATGTCTGTGACTTTACTGCCTGTGTTATCTTCCAGGATTTTTATGGTTTCATGACGTACATTTAAGTCTTTTATCCATTTTGAGTTTATTTTTGTGTATGGTGAAAGTTGGTGGTCTAGTTTCATTTTTTGCATGTAGCTATCCAATTTTCCCAGCACCACTTGTTGAAGAGACTGTCTTTACTCCATTGGATACTCTTGCCTCCTTTGTCAAATATTAACTGACCATAATGGCGTGAGACTATTTCTGGGGACTCTGTTCTGTTCCACTGATCTATATGTCTGGTGTAGTAATACCAGGCCGTTTTGATTACAAAGGCATTGTAGTACAGTCTGAGGTCCGGCAAAGTGATCCCTCCTATTCTGTTCTTTTTTCTCAAGATGGCTGCAGCTATTCGGGGTCTTTTTTGGTTCCATATAAATTTTTGAAATGTTTGTTCTAGGTCTGTGAAATATGCTGTGGGTATTTTCATAGGATTTGCATTGAATTTATAAATTGCTTTGGGTAGTATGGACATTTTAATGATATTAATTCTTCCAATCCATGAGCATGATATATTCTTCCACTTGTTTAAATCTTTCTCTATTTCTTTTTCCAGTGTCACGTAGTTTTCCGAGTACAGGTCTTTTACATCCTTGGTTAAGTTTATTCCTAGGTATCTTATTTTTTTAGTTGCAATGATAATTGGTATTGTTTTTTTAGTTTCTCTCTCTGAAAGTTCATTATTGATGTATAAGAATGCCATTGATTTCCGGATGTTGATTTTGTATCCAGCTACCTTGCCAAATCTAGTAGTTATCAAATCTAGTAGTACTTTGATGGAGTCTTTAGGGTTTTCTATGTACAATATCATGTCATCTGCAAATAATGACAGTTTTACTTCCTCCTTTCCAATTTGGATACCTTTTATGTTTTCTTCCTCTCTGATGGCTGTGACAAGGACTTCCAGTACTATGTTGAATAAGAGTGGTGAAAGTGGTATCTTATGCCTTTTGATTGGAACATTTAATCCATTTATATTTAAAGTTATTATTGATAGATACTGTTGCCATTCTTTCTTTATATCTGTATTCCTCTCTTTCTCTATATTTCTTTTTCTTCTTCTTACTCCAGCCCCTTTAGCATTTCTTGTAGTGCTGGTTTGGTAGTAACCATTCCTGTAGCCTTTTTTGCCTGGGGAGCTTTTTATTTCACCTTCAATTTTGAATGATAACCTTGCTGGATTGAGTAGTCTTAGATTCAGTCCCTTACTTTTCATTACTTTGAATTCTTCATACCACTCTCTTCCAGCCTGAAGTGTTTCTATTGAGAAAACAGCTGTCAGTCTAATAGGAGCTCTCTCGTAGATAAATTTCTGTCTCTCTCTTGTTGCTTTTAAGATTCATTCTTTATCATTAATGTTTGCCATTTTAATTATGATGTGTCTAGGTGTGGGTCTTTTGGGGTTTATTTTGATCCAGTCTTTCTGTGTTTCCTGAACTTGAATGACGTTTTCCTTCACAAGGTTAAGGAAGTCTTCTGTCATTATTAATCAAATACATTCTCTAATCCTTGCTTGGATTCTTCTCCTTCTGACACCCCTTTGATGTGGATGTTGTTACATTTCATGTTGTCCCAAATCTCCCTTAAACTGTCCTCCTGCTTTTTAATTTCTTTTTCTAATCGCTGCTTTGATTGGGTGTTTTTTTCTACCTTGTCTTCTATTTCACTGTTTCAATCCTCAGCTTCTTCTAATCTACTGTTTTATTCTTCCAGTGTATTTTTTATTTCAGCTATGTCATTCTGCATTCCAGGTGATTCTTCTTCATGGTTTCTACATGTTTTTTCTAGCTTACAAAGTTCTCATTAAGTTGGTTGTAATTCTCACTAAGATGTTTGAGCATCCTTATAACCATTACTTTGAGCTCTATATCTGATAAATTGCTTGCCTCTATTTCATTTATTTCTTTTTCTGGTGATTTCTCCTTTTCTTTCATTTGAGTGTTGTTTCTTTGTCTTCTCATTTTAGTGGGCCAGTTGTTCGTGGGTACCAGGTTAAGGCTGTGGAGTGTGAACATGGCCTCCTGTCTGGTAGTCCCGGAGTACCTGGTCAGGCAGCCAGTCCCTAATGGTAAGCCTGTGTGTCTGCGAGGCTTTGGGTCATGATGGCAGGGCCAGGTGCACCTATGTCAAAGCTGTAGGCCAGGTAGGTAGGCAGGCCAGTCCTGTCACATGAAGGAGTCAGGAAGGCAGGAAGGCAGTCCATGCACACTGGGTCAGTAGGGTACAGCAGGCAGGCAGGCAGGTTATGAGAGCCGGCAAGGAGGCACAGCAGGCAGGCAGGCAAGCAGGCAGGTAGACAAGCAGTCAGGCCAGCCCTGTGCCCCATCAAAGAGGCAGGCAGGCAGGCCGTTCGCGCAGGATCAATGAGGCAGTGTGGTTGTCTGGGAACACTAGTTCAGGTGCGCCAGGTCATGGTGTAAGGCTGGTGCAGTGAGCTGGGTCTTCACGCTGGGGCCCCCACACCCTTCTGAGGCCTTGGCGTGCTGGGTCGGGGTTGCTCCCCACAGCTTCCAGCTGTAGAGGCCCCCGAGGATCCTCCAAAATGGCCCAGCTCTCCACTCTCAATCAGAGAGAAACATCTGGCAGAGCAGCGTGGGGATGGCAGAGGCAGCAGCTCCACCACAAGCTCCTGAACCCGGTGAGCTCCCATACTGACTGACAGATGACCCTCACACTCACACCCATGCACACTCTCCCTTGCACACACCCACTCACACTCACCCTCCATCAGGTCCTGTCTGCTACCATCTTCCCTGATTTTTTTCATTGGTAAAATTTATTTGTGAAGCTATCCAGTTCAAAACTTCTGCTTATTGGAAATTTTTTTATTACTCTCTTGATTCCATTACTTGCAATCTGTTCAGATTTTGTTTGTTTGTTTTTTTAAATTTATCTTTATTGTTGAAAGTATTACAGATATCTTTTTTCTCACTGATCCCATTCACCCTGCACCCACCACCCCACCCAGCTTTCACCACACTATTATCTGTCTCCATGGACTATGCATATATGTTCTTTGACTAATCTCTTTACCTTCTTTTATTCATACTCTCCCACCCCTCCCCCTTTGACATCTCTCAGTCTGTTCCATGTATCCATGCCTCTAGTTCTATTTTTTTCATCAGGGATTTTTGCTCATTAGATTCCACATAATTTGCTTTTTTATTTATTTATTTTAGTTCCTTAAGGTGTAAAGTTAGATTATTGATTTGAAATCTTAATGTAAATGTTTACTGCTATATATATCTCCCTCTGAGTACTGTTTTTGCTGTATCTCATAAATTTTGATACATTGTGTTTTTCTTTTCATTTGTCTCAAATTGTTTTCTAATTTCTCTTGTGATTATTTCTCTAATTAGTTTTTTGTTTAAGAATGTGTTGTTTAATTTGTACATATTTGTAAGTTTTATTTTTTTTTTAATTATGTGTCATATTTAGAATATGGACCTTGGTGTCAGATTGACTGGGTTGGATTCTATGCTCCACCATTTACTGGCTATGTGACCAAGTTATAATTTCTTTGTATTTCAATTTATTTTCATAAATTAGATAATAATGTTACTATCTTCAAAGTATTATTTTGAGGATTAAATGAGATAATCCCTAAGGCACTTAGAACAGTATTAGGTAAATAGGAAGTGTTCAATAAATGATCACTATTATTACCATTACATAAATAATTATTTTGGGAACTGTTGGTCAGGTAGTCTTTTTTCAACCTAAAAAGTGGTATGATATGCCACACCTCACCATGTTAAATTCAGGAATGGGATATTGTGGTTATATACCATTGAACTAGTTTTAATTGCCATTCCTATGGAGTGCATTAGATTTTATATGCCAGGTGAGACAAAATGAAAGATGTAAGAATCTGTGCTCAACAATTAAGGGAGACTGGCCCTGACTGGTGTGGGTCAGTGGTCAGAGCATCAGCCCATACACTGAAGGATCTTGGGTTCAATTCCTGGTCCAGGGAATGTCCCTGGTTTGTAAATTCAATCCCCAGCCCTGGTTGGGGCACGTGTGGGAGGCAACCAATCAATGTCTCCTTCTCACATAGATGTCTCTCTCTCTTTCCCCTTCCTCCTTCCCTCTCTCTAAAAATCAATGGCAAAAATATCCTTGGGTGAGGATTAACAACAACAACAAAAAATTACACTGAAGTGATAGCTTAGAAATAAATAGGAAACTGGCATACTCTATCAGGTTTCGTAATGCACTTAACATTTTGGAGTACATTCCTCCATATGCCAATGTAGGTTACACCAAGTTCTAATTGCTACTAGGATAAGGTTAAGTAGGTGAGAGACTTGAGTAGCTGCAGCAGAAAGTCCTCAGAACACGTTGCAAAAGCAGTGATAGTAACATAGTGGATCAAGGTTCTGTGCCCAATAAAACGTTACAAGACATTAAAAGCCTCTGATCAGGGTAGTACTATAAGGACCAGTATCACAGTATCAGCAGAAGCTGGGAGATAATTTGTTGATGTGTTTTTATTTTGTTTTGTTTGTTATGAAAAAAAGTATTTCAGTATTACAATGGAACTGTTTTGCAAAATTCCAATAGGATGCATTGGATTATTTTACTGGATACATTTATGGAGACATACCATACCAAGTGAATGGTATGGCATTAAAGGGGTTGAATTTTCTGCAGTTTGAAGGCAGAACAACTATCCATTTCTGTTTTGTTTTTCCCCCCCCCAAGGACAGAGTCATGGGAGGGGCTCATAGAGTTGACAGGCTGAAGAGGTCATAATCTGAGAACCTAAGACGTCTCAGGAATAAGGTTGGCTACTTTATTCTGTATAGGTGAGATTCCTGCCTGAAGAGAGGATTTGTATTGATAGTTAACTTAGGATATGAAGTGAGTTGTGAGGGACAGTACTAAAAGAAGACTGAGACCAAGTTGAATGTTGGAGGGAGGTTATTCTGGTACAGCTTTTGCTTGTTCTGATGACATTTTAAGACTCAATTCAATTGCTCATAGCTTTGACTAAACTGAAAAATCAAAAATGGTTTCTGACATCAGCCAAGTTCTGGTCTATTGAAATTACATCAGTTATGGGTCACATCCATCCTAAGGAAGACCCTCCCATTTGGAAGATTCTCCTACTGTGAGGCTAGGAAGAGCTTCAAGATATGTTGGGCCAGACTGTTAAATTTTTTTTATTTAAATACCTTTAGTCAGAGTTCACAACCTCCTATTTTAATTCATTGTGAACTTTGCACATTTATGTCACCTGTTCTATTCCTGAAGTTACTTGAGTTTCAGAAATCTCTTTTAGGCTCTAAGAAATAAGTAAAAGTGATGTTTACATCTTCACTCTGATATATTTGCTATGCAGTAGATACAGAAATTAAGGAGGATGAACTGTAGCAGGAACCCACCGCTGTCTCTTGTGCTCTAACAAACCATTATCCATTACAGTCATGAGTGTTTACTTTTTTGGGTATTTGTTACAAAAGAAATCTACAGTTTTAACAAGAATCTCAGAATAAATTTAACTCCTTCCTTCTGGGCACATGAGGTACCTTCTTGGGAAAAGGACTTGTATTCACGGCTATTGGAGCTATTAAGCCATTAAACTTGAGCATCACTGACACCACCAAAGAAGATTCTACAATCTCTTTGATAATGTGGTCTTATATCCTTTGAATATTGTAGGAGTGGGTGAGCTACAGATGCTTATTGCTTGCTATAGGCATTCTACAAACAAGCTAATTTAAATCATCTGGTTATATCCCCCTGTGGGACTCATTACTGATAAATAATTATTTTATAAATAACAATTACTTATTTAATAAACATTTTTGGATCATAACTAATTGAAAAGGACATGGTGAGAATTAAAAAGGATAATCAAAATGACCCTCATTGCTAACAACTTTCAATCTCTAATAAGAAAAATGCATATAAAAGTATCCAGCACCTCACAAGTCAAAGTTTGTTTAATGATGTGGCAAATGGTTGGCCTTTGTTTCTAACTGTGGCGTGCATAAAACCCTCAGCTGTGCTAGGAGAAAATAGACTGTACTGCAGTGTTTCTCAAACTTACCTGATTATAAGAATCACCAAAGATATTTGTTAAAAATAAAACTTCATAGGCCTTACTTAAACCTACTAGGTAAGAATATCTAGTTAAGACTAGGAAGCTTTATTCCTAATAACTCCCTTATATGATTTTCATGAAGGGGTAAGATTGGGAAAATGGGTATAGTGGAAAGAGTAAAGGTTTTAGAAAACTTGTTTTCAATCTCAGATGAATACTGGAATTATGTAGGGAATATATAAAATTTAAAAGTACTAGTTCCTGGAATCCATAACTCATACCTTCCAAACATATTCTGATTTAATTGGTCTGGGCACTGGTCTGGACATCTGTGTTTTTAAAAAGCCCCCTTAGCTGATTTAAATATGTAATCACATTGATAATCATTTACTCAGAGACAGATATCTGGGTTTATATTCTAGATCATTTACTAGTTGTACTGTAACTAGACAACAATGGGTCCAGGCTGCCTGTCACCACTTGAGCCAATTAAGCAGAGAGAGTTGAATCATATATGAGCATTTATTCCAGTATTGTCAGCAAATTGGGAGAGCAGCAGTATTTGTTCACATAAAATCTGTTCTGCTGCCCCCCCCCCCCATAAACCAGCTGCTTATTTTGGGAGAAGGACATAGATTACGTGGGAAAGCAGGAATTATAGGCATGGGGAAGTAGGCAAAGTGGGCTGCGATTTGCAAAGGGCAGGTGCCTCCGGGGTTCCTTCATTTCGGGAATAAGGTTGTTAATCTTTCCATGATGATAGGTAGTTCTCAGAAAAGGAGACTGGACCACATTCCAAGTGTAATTCCCATGTCCTGGGGCATACAACTTCCAGCCAGGTTAGTAAGTGCTTTTTTAAATTGGAACAGAACAATCACAGTTAACAGAACATGACTAATATTTCTTATAACTATAGCTAACAATCACAGTCAACAGAGCATGAGCAACATCTCTGCCCCTAACAGTATGGCATTAACCAAATTGATATACTTTTCTGACCCTCAGTTTCTGCATCTGTAAAATGTGGTTAATAAGACCTGTCTAATAGGGTGAAATGCGTTAACAGATTAAATGAGACATAAAATGCAAAGTGTATAGAAGAACATATAAGAAGTGCTTCATAAAGATTGTTATTATTCGATATCTCGTCCATTCCCCAAAAGGATATTTCTATGCATATCCAAGATAGAAAAACAATCTGTGATGGTAAAGAGATTGGGATTCCTGACCCAGCTAAAATAAGGTTTAATTAAGTGACCCCCAAATGGTAATCAATTCCAATTTGCCCTTCAGTGGTGGCCTCTGCTTGGTACCTTCCTCCCTATCTGCCAGGAGCAGCAGCAGGGAGGCCATTCTGAAGAACATTTTATTCCATTGTGACAGGGAAATGTTTTGATTTTCCACCTAATTGACTTCCTGCAGAGACCTGAGAATGTCTCCTTTGAACTCTTCCCCAGCTTCATCTGCTATTAACCCTGGTATCTTCACCTGGCAGGTGGTACCTTGTAGGGCCTCTTTAGAGGTCTGGGGCAGTTGGCAGGATTAATTGCAGACAAAGCTGTGGAAACTTTCAGAGGTTAAAGGTGCAAAAAACATAGAAATGACAAATGATCTCAGTAGTCTACTTATTGCTTTGCAAAGCTAATAAGTAATTTTAAACTGAATTGGTTAACATGTCAATAGAAACATAAAGTTATTACACAAACCATTTTCACTCTCAAATTTCCAACTTATTAATTATGCTGAAGGAACAGAATGTAATAGTGTTGTTAATGCTGTATAATTGCCTAATTGCATTGTTCCTCTATCTCCTTATTCTCAGCTTCGCAAATAAATCCCTCAGGAAACAGATTCCAGATGCTCTGCAGACATCTCCTCTGTTGGGAGAGAAAAAGAAAACAATTGAGACCTAAAGGAACATGCCAATGCATAAATATACAATTAGCTAATTTTATTATTGAGTAAAACAAATACTGTAGATGCATGCAGCTAGCCAGCAAGTGACAACAAAGGTTTAGTAGATTTCCAGTTCTTTACATATAGAATTAAAATTGCAGTTATATAACATTCCTTCTTGTATTAAAAGTCAGCAGGTATTCAATTTATATCAGAAGTTATATTCAGCTTGCTTTGTTTTAAAATCCTCACCCAAGGATATTTTTTTCCATTGCTTTTCAGAGAGAGTGGGGGGGGGGGGGAGAGAGAGAGAGAGTGAGAGAGAGGAAGAGGAAGAGGAAGAGGAAGAGGAAGAGGAAGAGGAAGAAGAAGAGGAGAGAGAAACATTGATGTGAGAGAGACACATCAACTGGTTGTTTGCCTTCCTCTCCCACCCCAACCAGGGTCAGGGATTGAGCTTGCAACCAAGGTATGTGCCCTTGGCCAGAATGGAAGCAGGGACCCTTCAGTCCCAGGGCCAATGCTCTAACCACTGAGCAAAACCAGCTAGGGCTATATTCAGCTTACTTTGATGTCTTGTTTTCCATAATATTTATCAAGCAAATGCAAACATTTTGTTCTCATAATTATTTATCAGTACCTCCTACAGTTGCCCCTGACAGTGTATCTAGCACATATCACTAGTCACATCCTTTCACATTCCTCAGTAAGGTTAGTAAAGATTAGTTCTCCCACAATTATTCCCCCTTGTGATATAATCTGATAGATATTTCATACAATTTGCATTACAGCAATGATTTCTCTGTGAGATGTTTTTAATTTACTATATATCCAACAAGTCTAAAGCAACATACCTAACAAAGCAATGATTAACATTATGACAGAATGATTTTAAAAGAACATTAGTTTTAGGTGAATGGCTTTTGACAATATCATACCAGTGATGTATAGTTAGAGTACATTCTTGATTAGCATACACAAAAATTACCCATCATCATTTAACAACTTTATATAATAAGGTGATTAGTTTTAGTAGCTTGTTTTTCTAAGTGCTTTACAATTTGAGAGTTATTCTTCAGTTTTTTATTTTTTCCAATTGATACTCAACATATAATCAACATGTGGGGCTTGGTAGGTAAAATATATTATTCCTGCACGTTAAACTACAATCAGCAGTAATAATACCATCTTCCCAAGTTATATTACCAATATAATACACACATAGTCCACCAATCCCATTATCCATTATTAAGGTTTGTTTTTGAGGTACTCATTGGAGGGTAAATATAGAACTGTTAAATTAAAAGAAACAGTTTAGTTTGTTTCAAATCTTGGGGACAAACTCATCCAACTCTTCATATCTCACATTTGTCAATGTCAGTAGTAACATTTGAATTACAATCAATTACAACACTTGGCATGATAAGCACTCATCATATATATGTGTTTCATATTGATATAGGAAAAAAATCATATCATTTGGTCAAATAAGCTATATTGGTCCAGTTTTCAATGGTTTCAATCTGATAATGCCAAACTTTACTTCTATAATATGTGAAAGGTTAAGGTTGGTGGTGTGTGGGCAGGCTACATAGCCATCTCGGACAGCGGATATAGAAAAACTGAATTTATTTAAGGAAAGGGGGTAGGGGAAAGGAATATCCAAAGGGAAGGGCTACACAGCAATGAGTCAAAGGGTATTGGGTCCATGATGGCAGCAAAAATATACTTGGGCCCGGCCGGGCATGGCTCAGTGGTTGAGCGTCGACCTAGTATCCAGGCAATCGGGGTTCGATTCCCAGTCAGGGCACATGCCCAGGTTAGGGGCTCGATCCCCAGTCAGGGGCGTGCAGGAGGCAGCCGATAAATGACTCTCTCATCATTGATGTTTCTCTCTATCCCTCTCCCTTCCTCTCTCTGAAATCAATAAAGATATACATTTAAAAATATATAAATAAAAAAATAAAAATATACTTGGGACAGTGAAACACAGAGGAGCATAGAAGAAGCAACAGGAGAGCCTCACTCAGAAGTCAGAGAGAGAAGGGGCCCTGGGGAGAAGTTCAAGGGGTAAGCCTGGGACAAGTTGCCCATTGCTCCCCTGGTTGCAAGTCTAGTGGGGTACCCTCGAAGGGAAGATGGGGGATGGAAGTTGCGCTGACATGCTCCCCTGGTGGGGAACTCGCACTGGGTTCTCTGTCATGAGTGTATTTCTCTCTTTCTTGCAGGTGGAAATCTTAGGAGAGGTCTCAGGGGAGGGTCTCAATAGAATTTTCATCAGTTTTCCAGGTGTGTTCTTTCAGGGTCATGGTCTCCACTGATTGGTCGGTACTGGGGTAGGGGGTCATTAGTCAATGTAGCTGGTCCTGAGGCAGCCAGGACACCACTTGTCTGGTTTTACTGCTTTTTCTAGGCCTGGAGCTGAAATACTACTGAGGGCTAGATGTTATCTTTAAGGAGGAATGGCTCAGGGGGTCTAGACTGCATGACCAATGATATGCTGGGGGAGGACAGGTTACCCTGGGGACAAGGTTCTTGTTTTTCCAGTTTTGCCCCTTGCTAGGCATTCAGGGCTTTCTGTCCTGGTGAGTCTCTGTGCCTGAGTTTTCCGTACCTGGCCTCTGCTCATGTGGGGTCTAACAATATGATCAACCTTTTACACCATTCTTAGTCTCTCCACAGATAGTGGCATGCCCAGTGCCTAGTTGTTGACTAGCTAGTTGTTTGTACAGGTAAGGGCTTGTGAAAATTCTTTAGCTATGTTGTGTTGTAACAGGCTGTCGAATTTCAAATTTCCTCAATTCCATCCTAATTTTTCTTCTACTGCTATAACTTGTATTAGGTTATGATTCCTACCTTTTTGCATTGGAATTACATGTTTCTGCAACTGACCAAAGGCAGTAGGTTTTTTAAATGTTTTTTAATGAATTCAGCTTTTATCTCTTCTAAATTTTTCTTTATTTTTTATTGCATATAATATTATGACTCAATCAACAACATAATGATTCAATATTTGTATGTATTATGAAATGACCACTAAATTAACATATATCACTATATGCAGTTACCTTGTTTTCTTCTGATAAAGGCTTTTAAGATTTATTCTTTTAGCAACTTCCAAATATGCAATACAGTGTAATTAATTATTATCCCCATGCTGTACATTCTATTTATTTATTTATTTATTTATTTATTTATTTATTTATTTATTTATTTATATTGTAACTGGAAGTTTGTACCTTTTGACCCTCTTCACACATTTTGCCCAGTCCAGCTCCTGCCTCTGTCAATAACCAATCTGTTCTATGAGTTTGTGTGTTGTTGTTTTTTTAAGATTCCATGCATGAGTCATACAGTATTTGTCTTTTTCTGTGTGACTTATTTCCCATAGTATAATGCCCTCAAGGGGCCATCCATGTTGCAGCAAATGGCAAGCTTTTATTTTTTATGACAATAATATTCTATTGTATATCTTTATCCATTCATCCATTGATAGAAGCTTAGGTTGTTTTTGTATCTTTGCTATTATAAATAGTGCTGCAGTGAACATGAGGGTGCAGTTATCTTTTTGATTTAATGTTTTTGTTTTTCTTGGATAAATACCCAGAAGTAGAATTGCTGAATCATATGATAGTTCTAATGTTTTGAGGAAACTCCATACCATTTTTCATGGTGACTACACCAATTTACATTCTCACCAACAGTTCACAAGGGTTGTCTTTTCTCCACATCCTTACCAACACTTGTTATTTCTTGTATTGTTGATAACTGCTAATCTGACAGGTGTGACGTAATACCTCCTAGTGATTTGAATTTGCATTTCCTTGATGATTGGTGATGTACCCATTTGCCACCTGTATGTCTTCTTTGGAAGTTTCTATTCAGATCTTCTTCCCATTTAAAAATCAATATTTTTTTTTGCTATTGAGTTTTTTATACACAGGGTGTCCCAAAAAAATGTATACAAACTTTGACAGCTGATAGCTCAGTTTTGAAAATGAAATGTATTTTAATAAACACTGCCTTTATAATTATTCAAAGTGTGTGTATACAATTTTTTTGGAACACCTATATTTCAAATATTAACTCTTTATCAGATATATGGTTTGCAAATATTTTACTCATTCAGTAGGTTGCCTTTTCATTTTATTGATGGTTTCCTCTGCTATGCAGAATCATTTTAGTTTGATGGTAGTCCCACTAGTTTATATTTTTCTTTTGTTGCCTTTGTTTTTGATGTGAAGTCCAAAAAAAAATCATTGGCAAGATCAATGTGAAAGAGCTTACCACTTGTTTCCTTCTAGGAGTTTTAGGGTTTCAAGCCTTGTATTTTAGTCTTTAATTCATTCTGAGTTTATTTTTGTCTGTGGTGTAAGATAGTGGTCAAGTTTCATTCTTCTACATTTGGCTGTCCAGTATTATTGGGGAGACTGTCCTTTCCCCATTTTATATTTGTGGCTCCTTTGTCTTAAATTAATTCACCATATATATGTGGGTTTAATTTTGAGCTCTCTATTTTGTTCCATTGATATCTGTATTGTTTTTCTTGTTTGTTTTTTTGTTTTGGCTGGTATCATGCTGCTTTGATTACTATAAATTTGTAATGAAGTTTGAAATCAAGAAACATAATGCACCCAGCTTTGTTCTTTTATCTCAAGATGACTTTGGCTATTGGAGGTCTTTTGTGGTTCCACAGAAAGTTTAGCATTTTTCCAGTTCTGTAAAAAATGCCATTGAAATTCTGATAAGGAATGCATTAAATCTGTTAATTGCTTTGGGTAGTATGGACATTTTAACAGTATTAATTCCTCCAATCCATGAGCCTGGTATATCTTTCTGTTTGCTGTGTCTTTGTTAAATTCTTTCATCAATGTGTTAATTGTTTTCAGTGTACAGATCTTTCATTTCCTTGGTTTAATTTATTTTAGGCATTTATTCTTTTAAATGTAATTGCAAATGGGATTGTTTCAGTAATTTCTCCTTCTGATAGCTTGTTATTATTGTATAAAAATAAAAGAGATTGTCATATATTGATTTTGTATCCTGCAAGTTTGCCAAATTCATTTATTATTGCTAACAGTTTTTTGGGGGAGAGTCTTTAGTTTTTACACATATATATGATATCATATTTTCCACAAATAGTGAAAGTTTTACTTCTTCCTTTCCTATTCAATGACTTTTATTTCTTTTCTGGACTAATTTCTCTAGCTAGAATTTCCAGTACTATGTTGAACAGAAGTCACAAGAGTGAACATTCTTATATTAGGGAAAATGTTTTCAGGTTTTCACCATCGAGTTTGACATTAAGTATGGGCTACTCTTATGTGTCCTTTATTACATTAAGGTATGTTCCTTCTATACCTAATTTGTTGAGAGTTTTTATCATGACTGCATGTTTAATTTTGTCAGATGCTTGATGTTGTTAATGTAATGTATCACATTGATTGATTTGCTGATGTGCCATTCTTGCATCACTGGAATAAATACCATTGATCATGTTGTATGATCCTTTATTTATTTTTTTAGCTTCTTTTTTAAATTAAATTTATTGGGGTGACATTGGTTAATATAATCATAAAGGTTTCAGGTGTGGATTTCTATGTTACAAGATCTGTATATTGCACTGTGTGCCCACCACCCAAAGTCAAATCTTCCCCTGTCACCATATATTAGGACTCTCTTCACCCTGGTCCTTTTAATATATTGTTGAATTTGGTATCCTAATATTTTGTTGAGGATTTTTGCCTCTGTTTTCAAGGGGATATTGGTCTGTTATTTTCTTTTCTTGTGGTGTCCATGCATGATTTTGGTAAAGCTGACCTTATACAATGAGATTGGAAGTGTTCACTCCTCTTTTATTCTGTTTTGGAACAGTTTGATAGAATTTACCTGTGAAGCCATTTGATCCTGGACTTTTTTTTCTTTTTTTTTTTTTGATGAGGGAAGGTTTTCGAATACTGAATCAATCTTTTTACTAGTAATTGGTCTGTTCAGATTTTATATTTCGTAATGACTCACTTTTGGAATTTTGTATGTTTCTAAGATTTTATCCATTTCTTCCAAGATTTCCAAATTGTTTTGTGAAAAATTGTTCATAGTAGTCTATTATGATCCTTTGTATTTCTGTGGTATCAGTTGTAAACACCTCTTTCATTTCTGATTTTATTCATATGAGCCCTCTTCTTTTCTTTTCTCTCTTCTTTTCTTTTTTACTTATTTCTGTTAGTCCAGCTAAAGTTTTGTTAATTTTCTTTATCTTTTCAATGAGCAACTCTTAGTTTCAGTGATCTTTTCCATTGTCTTTTTAGTCTCTATTTATTTCTGCTCTTTAATCCCTTCAACTACTACTTCTGGGCTACGTTTGCTATTTGTTTTCTAGTTCCTTTAAATGTAAACTTAGGTTGTTTATTTGAGATTGTTATTGTTTCTTGTTATAGGCATTTATTGCTATAAATTTCTCTCTTAGTACTGCTTTTGCTCCATCCCATAAATTTTGGTTTGTTGCATTTTCAATTTTATTTATCTCAAGATATTTATTTCCCTTTTGATTTCTTTGTTGACCCATTGGTTGTTTAGCAGCATGCTGTTTAGTATTTACATATTTATGAATTTTCCAGTTTTCTTTGGTTTTTTATTTTTAGTTTCATACCATTGTGGTCAAAAAACATGCTTGATATGATTTCAGTCTTCATAAATGATTAAGACTTGTTTTGTGGCAAAATATATGATCTGTCCTTTAGAATATTAGATGTGCACCGAGACAAATGTGTGTTCTGCTGTGTTTGGATGGAATGTTCTGTCTGTGTCTGTTAAATTCATCTGGTCTAACATGTCATTAAGGCCTTTGTTTCCTTATTGATTTTCTGTCTGGATGATATATCTGTTGATATAAATGGGGTATTAAACTACACTACTATTATTGTATTGCTGTCAATTTTACCCTTCTGGTCTGTCTTATTTGCTTTGTATATTTAGGTGTCCCTATGCTGGGTGCATAAACATTTACAAATATTATATGCTCTCATTGAATTGAACCCTTTATCATTATGTAATGTCCCCTGTGTGTCTTATATTTTTTGTTTTAAAGCCTATTTTGTCTGATATAAGTATAGATACCCCAGCTTTCTTTGGTTTTCATTTTCACAAAATATCTTTTTTGATCCCTTTACTTTCTGTCTGTGTGTATCCTTACATCTGAAGTGAGTCTCTTGTAGGCAGCATATGGATTTTTTTTATCCCTTCAACCACTCTATGTTTTTTGATTGGATAACTTAGTTCATTTATGTTAAAGTAAATATTGGTAAGTATGTACTCATTGCTATTTCTTAAATTGTCTTCCAATTGTTTGTTCTTTTCTGTTTCTTTTTCTTGTTTTTCTCTCTGTGGTTTGATTACTTTCTTTAGTGGTATGTTTTAATTCCTTTGTCTTTATCTTTTGCATACCCACTATGTAATTAACATGAAGCTTACATATAACAACTTATATTTATATTTATAACAGTCTATTTTAAGTAATAGCAACTTAAGTTTGAATGTATTATAAAGCTCTACATTTTTACTCTCTTCCTGCCATGTTTTATATTTTTGGTGTCATGTTTTACATCTTCTTATATTTATATTGGTTGTCCCTTAACTAGTTGTTGTAGTTATGGCTATTTGTAACTAGTTTTCTCTTTTAACCTTTATACTAGCTTCATAAGTGATTAATCCACTACCTTACTGTGTGTTTAAGTTTACCAGTGATATTTATACTTTTATATGTCTTTCTTATTAATTGGTTTACTGGTAATGAACAATTTTAGCTTCTCCTTGTCTGAAACAGTCTTTAACTCTTCTTCAATTTTAAATGATAACTTTGCTAGGTAGAATATTCTTGATTTGAATTTTTTTCTTACAGCAGTTTGATTATATCATGCCACTTTTTTCTGGCCTACAAAGTTTCTACTGTTACATATGAGGGTGTTCCCCCTATATGTAACAGTTTGTTTTTACTGCTAAGTTTGTTAATATTTCTATATCATAAAACATTGTGATATTTCTTGGACTGACAGCACCAAAATGGCTAAGTAAGAAACTTAGCTTCCATCCCCCAGAAATATCAACAATTAGGCAGCTATTCAGAAAGACCTCTGGGAGAGCTCTGGAGTCCATTAAGAAACTTTACCGACATTTTGGAACAAAAAACCTTACAATAGCTATATAAGAAGAGAAGGAAGACAAGTTCATTTTGCCTGCATTATTCCATCCCTCAAGCCAGCATTGGTCAGTGCCAAATGGGAAGAGCTGCCTTTATAGTATTTTCTTGTTTTTAAAAATATGTTTTTATAGATTTCAGAAGAAGAAAGAAGGAGAGGGAGATAGAGAAACATCAATGATGAGAGAGAATCATCAATCAATTGCCTGTTGCATGCCCCCTTCTGGGGATCGAGCCTGCAACCTGGCATGTGGTCTGATGGGGAATCAAACTGAAACCTTCAGGTTCCTGGGTCAATGCTCAACCACTGAGCAACACTGGCCAGACAGGTATTTTCTCATCAGTTAGCAAGAAAGGAAGATTAGGGTGAACAACCAGCTTAATTGGTCTTTTGGGACACCATTGAAGATCATACTTCAGTTTCACCCCATCTATACATGCAAAGCTGAGATGCATAAAGACAGCTAGAAATGAGTAAGAAAAGCAGAGGTTATCAGTAGCATACATGTAGCAAAAATGATCATTGTTCATAGTGATCTGCTCTGCAGTGAAACTTAGGAGATTTCACCACTGAGAAAATTAACAGCCAGCACAGCTGCTATAGACTTTCTAAAAATTTTACCAGCTTTCACACCACAGGTATTCACATTTGCTGATGTTAAGCACCAGAGTCCCTCTCTGCTAACTCTTTCCCTCCCCCGCTAGAGCCCAGGAACTGCCCTAGCAGCCAGTCCAGGCCTCTGAAGTTGCACAAGTGCAAGATCCTTATGGCTGACCCAGTCTTATGTACATACTTAAGGCTAGCCCTTCCAGGTATGCACTTAAACATTGCTAGCCTGATTCACATCACCAGACTCCACTGCAGTGCACATACCCAGGTTGAGACTGTGCAGACACAGCAAAGCACACTGACAATCAGTGATCCTACAGCTGCTTTTGGGACTTGATCAGGCTGTCTTCTGTCACTTAACAACAACACTTAGCTCCCTTGCAGATAGCCCCTCTAGCTTTGCACCTGCATGCTTCTGGTTCAACTCCCATTGTTAACCTTCACTGCCATGTGACCAGGCCAAGATACAGAAGTCACAGCAGTGGATGCTGCCAGCCAGGGCCCACACAGCTGCTAGTGAGCCCATAGTTGGCCCTCATCTTTGTAGCCACCCTGGCCCCCATCATTTTGTGTGTGCCAGCAACCAGTCCCTATCAGTACACTGCACCTGATGCTATTGCCACGACCAAATGTGTGCACACCATTGGCTGACCACCACCACTGTCACTTGACCTTGAGACACCACTTAGGACCCCAACAGCTCTATCAGCCACTATACAGCCCCAATATTGCTTGCAAAGGACCATAAATTCAGTGCTGTGGACCTCAGTGGCCTGAGCTAAAGACATATCATGCTTTCCCAGAACCAGTGCTGCCACATGACCCCACATTTAGTGCTCTGCACCACTAAACCCAAGATTACAACATACCCCAGCTTGCTCCCACCCATAGGTGAAAGTCTTTCCTTATCAAAATCAGTCCATAAAGTCTGGAAGAGGTGACTGCTTCATTAAATATGCAGACACCAGTGCAGAGCTACAGGGATCATGAAGAATCAAAGAAATATGACTCTACCAAAGGAATACAGTTAACCACCAGAAACTGGCCCCAAAGAAATATCAGAAGAATTGGCTGACAAAGAAATCAGTATAACTGTTCTAAATATGTGCAGAGAGCCAAGAAAACACAGATAAACTATTTAACAATATCAGGAAAACAATACAAGCATATAAAAGAGAGAGAAAATATTAAAATAAAAAAAAATTGGAACTGAAGAATACAATGACTGAAGAAATCAGTAAAGAGCTTCAAAACAGAGTTAACCAAGCAGAAAAAAAGAATAAGCAAGTACAAGATCTATCAATTAAAGTTATCCAATCAGAGCAGCAAAGGAAGAAGAGAATGAGTAGGAGCGACGAAAGCCCACAGTGCTCACTGTACACCACTAAGAGAAACAATGTACACAGCATCAAAGTCCAAGAAGAAAAACAGAGGGAGAAAGGGTAGAAAGCTTACTTAAAGAAATAATAAGCTGAGAGAGATATTTGGTCATCCCAACCTGGAGAGATATTTGGTCATCCCAGTTCATGAAGCTAATAAATCAATTCAAAAATTTAATCCAAAATGATTTCTCCAAGACACATTATAATAAAAACTTTCTAAAATCAAAGACAAAAACAGTTTTAAAATAATCAAGAGGAAAAATCCTAAAGAAGCAAGACCAAAAAAAAAAAAAAAATCTTTCATATAAGGGAATCAAATGAGATTATGGGAAGTTAATGGTATTTGTAGAGTTTTACAGAGCCCCTGAATTACCATAGGAATTACTAAGTTTGGAATGCTAAAATTCAGTAAGGCTTTGATCACCATTTGAGCAGCATCTGCTTTAGCCAGTGGGAAAGTTTCTGTTTATCCAGTCATTACACATACCATTACTAAGCAGTATGTCTTTCTTTCTGATGATGGAATCTCTATCAAGTCAATTTGCCACCAAGTTCCAGATGATGTTTTCCTCAATGGGCTTCCTTAATTTGCCTTAGGTGTTCTTTGTAAAAAAAAAAAAAAAAAAAAAAAAAAAAATTTCTGACAGACAGCACACCTTGAATTATTTTCTGAATTATTTGACTCTTATTACAAGTATCTTAAGATTCCAAAGTTTACAGTGCATTTCTTTTGTTTGAATGCATTTGCTGGTGTCATTTAAAGGCCACCCAAGCATACAACTGGAGTATAAGAATAATCATATCTGTAAATTTCATATTTCTT
Organism: Miniopterus natalensis; assembly: GCF_054644295.1. Lineage (NCBI taxonomy): Eukaryota > Metazoa > Chordata > Mammalia > Chiroptera > Miniopteridae > Miniopterus > Miniopterus natalensis. Next base: position 70,346,656 of record NC_142103.1, on the reverse strand, counting down.
TGGCTGTCTTTTTAAGCCTCCATAATTTTCAGTTTTCTAATTCTGGGGAAGTTGCATATTTCTGAAACTTTGAAAAGGATTTCCTGGAAAGAAGTGATGAGCTTCAGCATGGATAAAGCTACAGGATATTATGCTAAGTGAAGTAAGTCATACAAAGAAAGGCAAACACCATGTGATTTCACTTATATGTGGATTATAAAGGACAAAATAAATGAATAAGAAAAATAGAAACAGACTCATAGATACAGAAAACAGACTGATGGTTGCCAGAAGAGAGGGGGGTTGGGGAGCTGGGTGAAAAAGGTGAAGGGATTAAGAAGTATAAATTGGTAGTTACAAAATAGTCACGGACCCTGGCCTGTGTGGTTCAGTTGGTTGGAGCATTGTTCCATACACCAAAAGGTGGCAGGTTTGATTTATGGTCAGGGCACATACCTAGGTTGTGAGTTCCATCCCCAGTTGGAGCACATACAGGAGGCAACCAATCGATGTTTCCCACATCGATGTTTTTCTCTCTCCCTTACCCTCTCTCTAAAATTCAATGAACATGTCCTCGGGTAAGGATTAAAAACAAAAACAAAAAACACAAAAAAATAGTCACGGGGATGTAAAAGTACAGTATAGGGACTATAGTCAACATTATTGCAATAACTATGTGTGGTGCCAGATGGGTACTTGAAATATCGGGGAGAATCACTGTTAAGTATATGATTGTCTAACCACTGTGCTGTACACCTGAAACTAATACAAAATAATATTAAATACAAACTGTAATTGAAAAATAAAATTAAAAAAAGAAGTAATGAGGCTCCAATGTTCCCATTCCAAAATTTAACAGTCATTTTTATGGCTTGGACTGCAAATTAACTTCTTTTAAATATTTCACATTGCTGTACAGTATAAGCTCAAGAACAAATTACAAAAATCTGTTGGAAGAGTTGCAATAACTAATAATTCAGTAGTTTTCTGTGTCACATTTTAATTACAGTTGACATTTGAAACCTCTATTCTTTCTAATTTAGCATGTATTATGACAGACCACCAAATACATATTCACAGTCAGCATAGATATTCACTTTAAGATTGGTAGTTAAACTAACAACTCAGGTAACAGCTATGAATTAGACTCTTTTGGCTGCTTTTTTGCTTCAGAGAGTATAAGCCCCTAAAACTCCACAAGGATTAACTGCTACAAAAAATACTTTTATATTTTCCTAAATGTTTCTCACTTATGTCCATAGTGAATAATAAGTCAGAATTGGGAAAAAGAATATCAGGTAAATCAGATTAAGGTCAAACATCTTCTATGACTATGAGGCAATCATGTTTACTTATTTGGTCAAGATCTGCTAACATAGTAACTGAGTTTAAAAGGTTACACCACCTAGAACAATATTAGCATTAGATATAAGGCTAGACTGATAGTACATTGACAAGATTGTGTCTTCTGAATTTGTAAAAGCTAAGCAAAATAAGCCAGGCACTTATATGTGGAATCTAAAGAACAAAATAAACTGATGAACAAAATAGATTCAGTGACATAGAAGCATGAATCAGACTAACGAATCTCAGAGGGAAGGTAGGGGTGGGTGGGGAAAGATTAACCAAAGAATTTATATGCATATATGCATAACCCATGGGCACAGACAATAGTGTGGTAAAGACCTGGGGCGGGGAGTGGGTGGGGGGTGGAAGGAATTAATGGGAGGAAAAGGGGACATCTGTAATATTTTCAACAACAAAGATAAATTTAAAAAATAATGGTAATAGCATTAGAAACATATAAGTAAGTGAAATATCCCAGAGTAAAAGCTTGAAACTTTTCAGTCAAAACAGCAGCTGCTGCTATGGTTCATAAACATCCTACCTTCTCCAGAACAATGGAATCCAATAACACAGAAAAGTAGGCCCTGTACCAGGGCCTAATTTTTAAGTAAGCACACAAGCAGCTCTCTTATTCTCATGACAGAGAAAATGGAATGCTTTATCAAAGTTGACCTGATACAAATGGAGGAAACAATAGTTACCTTAAGGGTTCAAAAAGTTTCAGCTCCTCTTGACCACAAGACAGATTAATGTAACATGTCAGTGAGATACTTGACTTTTTCAGAAAACACAGAGATCCATTGCCTGTTGTACCCAACCAATACCCACAATTGGCAGAGTTGTTTTCTTGTGGCGTGTTGCTTCATTTGTAAAACAGGCTGACTTTGGAATGGAAGTATTTTTCATCCATATAACCAACATTCCAATTACTTGCCTTTAGTTTGGCAATATTGCAATTTTTCTAGGGAAGGCCTATGTCCTTGGGAGACTAAATTTTTTAGTAATGCTAAAATACCTTCTTTCTATACATGTAAGGTGTTAACAGCTATAAAAAATCATCCATATATTGGATTAGGATGGATACTAATGGGGCAGGAGGGGGAGTACTGTAAGTTCTTTTGTAAATACCTGCAGAATATAGAAAATCTTTTAATCCCTGAGGAATTCATTGTCACAAATATTGAAAGCCTCCTGTGGCAAATTCAAAGAAGAACATTGATTTCTTGGCTAAACATATTGGAAAAGAAAGTTGAATATAACTACATTATAGGAAAATATTTACCTTATGCGGGTACATAGGTTAAGAGAGTAGCAGAGTTAGGTACCACATGTGTCAGAGGAATCACAAACTTAATTATTTTTCTCAGATCTTTTTCTTTTATTGTTCAAAATATTACAGATGTTTCTTTTTCTCCCCATTGACCCCTTCCACACCGCCCCAGTCCCCTCCCCAGTCCCTCACCACACCATTGTCTGTGTCCTTGGGTTATGCACATATACATATAAATTCTTTGGTAAATCTCTCCCCCTCCACTCACCCACCCCCCTCCTTCTCTCTGACATTCGTCAGTCTGATCCATGCTACCATGTCATTGAACGTATTCTGTTCATCAGTTTATTAAGTTCTTTAGAGTCCACATATAAGTGAGATCATGTGATGTTCGTCTTTTTCTGCCTGGCTTATTTTGCTTAGCATAATATTCTCCAGGTCCATCCATGCTGTCCCAAAGGGTATGAGATCCTTCTTCCTTACAGCTGCATAGTATTCCATGGTGTAAATGTGCCACAGCTTTTTTATCCACTCATCTACTGATGGGCACTTGGGCTGTTTCCAGATCTTAGCTATTGTAAACTGTGCTGCTATGAACATAGAGGTGCATATATTCTTTCTGATTAGTGTTTCAGGATTCTTAGGATATATTCCTAGACGTAGGATCACTGGATCAGAAAGGAGTTCCATATTTAATTTTTTGAGGAACCTCCATACTGTTTTCCATAGTGGCTGCCCCAGTCTGCATTCCCACCAGCAGTGTACCAGGGTTCCCCTTTCTCCACACCCTCGCCAGCACATGTCATTTGTTGATTTGTTGATGGCAGCCATTCTGACAGGTGTGAAGTGATACCTCATTGTGGTTTTAAATTGCATCTCTCTGAGTATTTTTTCATATGTCTCTTGACCATCTGTATGTCCTCTTTGGAGAAGTGTCTATTCAGGTCCCTTGCCCATTTTTAAATTGGATTGTTTGTCTTCCTCTTGTTGAGTTGTATGAGTTCTTTGTACACTTTGGAAATTAGCCACTTATCAGATGCATCCTTGGCAAATATGTTCTCTCAAACCATGGAGTTCCTTTGTATTTTGAGGCTGATTTCTTTTGCTGTGCAGAAGCTTTTTAGTTTGATGTAGTTCCATTTGTTTTTTTCTCAGATCTTGAATAAACCTATAAACAGGTCAAACTTCTTCTGTCAAATTTTCTCTCTCACAGGTAATATGGGAGTATTAAAAGACCAATCTCCCTTTTTTATCATGCCTTGTTTTTCTAGTTCTCTAAGTACAGGCTAGAGAAAGAGATATTGTTTTACAGAAGGCTATGATTTTGCACACCCACATAGCCATGCTTTTTCTTCTTTGTAAGCTATAACGATGGGATAAAGCATATTAAGCTTGCATCATTTGTTCCTAAAATCCATAAAGGTGATTTCCCCCTGTAATTCTGAGTGACTTTCTGGCACAAGATGAGACTGCCACTCTCCCTGTCGCCTTTTCAGAAGACACTTATTTACCAACTTAGATGCCTTGCCTCCCAGGAGCCCTACAAACAGTCCATGTGGAGTACAAAATAGGTAGCCCTTAGTTTACTCTGCAGGTTCTTTCTGAATAGGCTAACAGGAGCATTAGAAAATAAGAGAAAGGCATGCTACTCAAACAGAAGACTTATTTCCATGTGAAATCCAGAGGAGAATGAGCAGATAGAAAGTTGTCTGGAGGTACTCACAACTTGGATGTTTTTCTGAATTGGTCATGAGAAAAGTCAGAATTTGGAGAATATGTGACTCTAGTATCCTCAAGCAAAGGGCAGGGGAAAATAAGCAAGGAAAAAAGACACATAAGGCATTCCCATTCCTGGCTTCTAGGTTCCCCATTATGTCAATTTTGATCTTTAGTTTGTACCATTTGCTAATGGTTTCCTGGGTGGTGAGCTTCAGCATTAGATTTCATCTCTTGCTGGCATTCCTTTATTCAACATCTTGTCTTTTCACAATAGTAATATATTGGCTTTATATTAGGAAGTTCCTTCTTATTTGTTGGTAACCCCAGAAAGAGTGTGTTTCCTTACTTAGGAAGCTAACACTGCAGTCTTAAGTTTTTGTCTTTTTGTATTTCTCCACATTGTCCCCAAACTGGTTGCTGCTGCCAATACCTGAGAAACTGTATCCTTGCCTGGGAATGATTTGCCTGTTTATAGAGCTCTAGGCTTAAAATTATTTTATTTAAGAACATTGAAAACATTGCCAGTGAAGCTAGTCAGTGTTGCTTAGAAGTTTGATGACATTCTCATTCCTGTAAATTAAAAATATAAAGCAAATGTACATTCACACATCTTTCAAATTTACAGTAGACGTCTTTTTCTTGAACATTGATCTGCTGATTAGATTTTCTGTTATCGTTCTTGTCTAAACAAAACTCTTGATGTAACATTGTTTTATAGTTTTTATTTACTTAAGGAGAATAATAACTTATGACAATGTTGATATAATCTAGATACAAAATTATTCCATATTTTGATGACTTTTTTGAATATTTTAGTAACGCTGTCACTATTTGCAAATGATATACTATATATAGAATACCCTAAAAATTCCATGGAAAAAAACTACCAACTATTGGAACCAACGAACAAATTCAGCAAAGTTGCATGATACAAAATCAATATATAAGAATCTTTTGTGTTTTCATTCACTAATAACAAACTTTCAGAAGGAGAAATTTATAAATATCACATTTATAATTGCATCTAAAGGAATACAATATGGCCCAGCCGGCCGTGAGGGTGTGACTCAATGGAGATATGGGTTTGATTCTCGGTCAGGGCACATGCCTGGGTTGCAACCTCCATCCCCAGCAGGGGGCGTGCAGGAGGTAGCCGATCAATGACTCTCATCATTGATGTTTCTATCTCTCTCTCTCCTTCTCCTTTCCTCTCTCTGAAATCAATAAAGATATATTTTTTAAAAAAAGGAATAAAATATGTAGGAATAAATTTAACTAAAGAAGTGAAATGCCTGTACACTGAAAACAATAAGGCAATAATGAAAGAAATTGAAGAAGACACAAATAAAAGATATTTTGTGTTCATGGATGACAAGTATTAATATTGTTAAAATGTTAACAATAAGTACCAAAAGCAATCTATAGATTCAATGCAATCCCTATCAATTTTCAATGGCATTTTTCACAGAACTAGAAGAAAACTATTCTCAAATTTGCATGGAATTGCAGAAAACCCCGAATTGCCAAAACAATCCTGAGAAAGAAGGGCAATGCTAAAGGCATCACACACTCGCTGACTTCAAACTAGATTACAAAGCTATAGTAATCAAAACAATATGCTATTGGCATAAAAACAGACATATAGAACAATGGAATGGAATAGAGAGCCAGAAATAAACCCACATCTATGTGGTCAATTAATATATGACAAAGGAGTCAAGAATATACAATGGGGAAAGAAAAGTCTCCTCAATAAATGGTTTTGGGAAAACTGGCTAGCCATATGCAAAAGAATAAAACTGAATCACTATCTTACACCATATAAAAACTTACTCAAAATGGATTAAAGACTTACATTTAGATATGAAACCACAAAACTACTATGAGTAAACATAAGTGGTAAATTTCTTGACATTGGTCTTGCTGATGATTATTTGGATTTGACACAAAAAACAAAGGCAACAAAAGTAAAAATAAATAAGTGGAACTACATCAAACTAAAAAGCTTCTGCACAACAAAGAAAACCATTCACAAAATAAAAGGCAACCTACTGAAATGTTTGCAAGTCATGTATCTGATAAGGGATTAATATCCAAAATATATAAAAATTCATACAACTTGGTAGCAAAAAAACAATCCTATTAAAAATGGGCAGAGGATGTGATAGACATTTTACCAAGGAAGCCATACAGTTGAGCAATAGGTTTATGGAAAAGTGCTCAATATCCTTAATCGTCAGGGAAATGCAAATAAAAAATCCAATAAGATATCACCTCACACCTTTTACAATGTCTGTTATTAAAAAGACAAGAAATAACAAGCATTGGCAATGATGTGGAGAAAAGGTAACCCTTGTGCAATGTTGGTGGGAATGTAAATTGGTGCAGCCACTGGAGGTTCCTCCAAAAATTAATAATAGAGAGAAATATCATCATCATGGTGGCATGAGTTTTTCCTTTTCATAGCCCATTCGATTTAGAACTAACCAGACATCCATAACCAAATAAAAAAGCCTCTGCACGGGACTCCAGAAATATCCATTCATCTGTGCATCTGAAAGTGGATGGATTAAACCTCAGAGGAGTCACAGTGGTGGCAGCAGCAGTGGTGGCGGTAGTGACCTTTCTAACAGATGAGGTGGAAAGTGAAAGTGATGAATGGAAGCCTGCCCTACTGTTTGGACTGCAGCATGAGGAATCCATTGCTTTTTTTAATGAAAGACTTTCAGTTATGGGATGATGGAAAAAAAAAGAAAGAAGGGAGATAAGGAGAACTGATGAGACTTGACTCCTGCCGTATGCCCAGGATTTCAGCAAAAGGTCTGCCCACAGACCTCTGGGACAGCCTCACTCGAAGATTCCCATACGAGGCATTGGGCATACTCAGAGTCCACACTCCAACTCTTACCCCCCCCCCACTGTACTGCTAGCTTAAAGGGAAAAAAAAAAAAAAAAGCTAGCTTTTTTACAGCACAGGCTATTAGCAGCCCTTCTGCTCTGGTAGGAGAAATAAAAAACTTGTGCTATAGTGCCACCTTCTGGAAACCAAAGTAAAGGTTTCTAATTGCCAACCTATAAAACTGTTAGACTAAAGGTAAACAAACCCTTTCCTAAATAATATTGTATGTCAACTTTAATTGAAAAACAAGTCTTAAAAATAAATAAAAAGAAAACACCACAATGCCACCCAATATTTTCATATATATAGCAATGGTTATAACATATCAAAAAACCTAAAGTCATTTCTTCTAAAACAACCTTACAGTATGGAATATGCATATAGGAATAAAATTGTTTCAAACTACAAAAAAAGAGAGGTGTTCACTACTTCAAATGCAACAACAGAAGCACCTTTCATCAAACAGCATGAGAAATCATGGTAATACAGTATCACCAAATAATGACAATTCTTTAGCAACCAAAATAAACACACAGAATATTGCAAACTAACTGTTAAAAAATTCCAAGTAACTGTTATCAAAAAACTTAACATGCTGAAAGAAAATTCAGAAAAGCAATTAAATGAACTCAGGAATAAAATTAATGAACAAAAGTACTTTATCAAAATAATTGGAATTATAGAAAAGAACCAAAAATGTTCTGGAGCTGAAGAAATCAATAAATAAGCTAACGAATGCATTAGAAACCATTGGAAATAGAGCAGAGCAGATAAAAGATAGACTAAGCAGACTGGAGGGTAAAAATTTGGAAACTCTTCATGTGAAAGAGGAGAGGGAAGAAAGATTTGACCAAAAAGTGAAAAAATCCTTCATACTTTAAGATTAGCAAACAAACTTATTTCACACAAAGTCTAGGCACTTTTCAAATGCTGCATTTATGCCAAGCCCTGGGGTGGGTGAGTTTGTGCATGAGCTCTTTAAGAGATATTTCTTAGTTCCCTACAGACCTTTGGGTCTCATGGACACAAGCTCCATTGGTTTTCAAACCAAATGTTTTGGGGGCTCATATCTCAGGTGCAGGTCTTAAAAGTTGGAGTGCTTGAAGTGAGGTATGAACCCTTTTTCTTCAGGGAGAACTTCAGTTTTGTGAGCTCTCTCCCAGTTGCGAGTTGCCACACCAAAGTTGGGGTATATGGCAATATCACATCTTAGATTCTCCTACTCACTTTCATGTGGCTCTTGTTTGTTGGCATGGAGGAGCTGTTCAGCTACTTTTACAGGTCTTTATTCAAATGAAATTATTCCATGTATACTTGTAGATTTGGCATGTTAATAGAAGGAGGTGAGTTCTTGCTTGAAAATTCCTTTTGTCTAAGTATAGCTACTCTAGCTTTTGTTTGTTTCCATTTGCATGAAATATCTCTTTCCTTCCCTTTACTTTCAGTTTGTGCATTTTTCTATCTGAAGTGGGTATCTTGAAGGCAGCATATGTATGGGTCTTGTTTTTATCCATTCAGTCACCATATGTCTTTGGAGCATTTTGTCCATTTACATTTAAAGTAATTACTCATAGGTATGTAGTTATTGACATTTTACTAATTGTTTTTACTATTTTTGTAGTTCTCCCCTGCTCTGTTCTTTTTCTCTTTCTCTTTTCTCTTGTATGTTGATGAATTTCTATAGTGATATGTTTGGATTCCTTTTACTTTACTTTGTATATCTCATAAATCTTTTGGTTTGTGGTTACCATGTGCTTTATATACCAAACTATGTTTATAGCAGTCTGTTTAAAGTTGATAGTTGCTTAAGTTCAAACATATTTTAAATAACTACAATTTTAGTCACCCTCTCCACATTTATGTTTTTGTCATTATTTTTTACTTCTTTTGTGTGTTTATGTGTATACCTTAATTTATTGTTGTAATTACACATGATCTTCCTACTTTTGTCTTTTAACCTTTGCACTAGCTTTATGGTTGGCTGATCCACTGCATTTACTAAATGTTTTCCTTTGTCAGTGAGAATTTTCAATATATTTTCTTATTCATATTTTTTATCTTTTCTTTTTTTCCTTACAAAAATCCCTTTAATATTTCTTTTAGTACTGATTTAGTGGTGATGAACTATTTTTCCTTTTTTTTTGTGTGTGTGTCTAGGAAACCATTACTTCCTCAGTTTTAAATTATAGCCTTGCTGGGTAGAGTAATTTAAATTGTATGTCTTTCCTTTTCATCACTTTGAATATTTCATGTCATTCCCTTCTCTCCTGCAAAGTTTCTGTTGAAAAGTAAGCTGATAGAGAGGGAAGATGGTGGCACTGTGAGAAGCAGCAGAGCGCCCCCGCTCCCAGCCACCGACTTGATTTACTCCTAAAATTCTATGTAGCCAGCTTGGAAAAACCAGAGAAACATACCTGAGTGCACGAAGTGAACTAGGGAGCACTGAAGAAACATCATAGAGGCCGAAATTCTTCAGGCCAGAAGGGACTGGCATGAAGTTCTCCAAGTAATGAAAAGCAAGAATATGCAACCAAGATTCCTTTATCCAGCAAGGCTATCATTTAAAATTGAAGGTGAAATAAAGAGCTCCCCAGACAAAAAAAGGCTAAAGGAGTTCAGTACCACCAAACCAACATTGCAAGAAATGCTAAAAGGACTGCTTTAAGAAAAAGAAAGAATAGTGAGAGAAAGGTACATCAACATAAAGGGGGAAAATGGCATTAAATAAGTTTATATCAATAGTAACCTTAAATGTAAATGGAATAAATGGTCGAATCAAAAGAAATAGGGTAGCTGAATGGATAAGAAAGCAGGACCCAAATATATGCTGTCTACAAGAGACCCACCTGAGAGCTAAAGACTCACACAGGCTAAAAGTGAAGGGATTGAGTAAAATATTCCATGCAAATGGAAAGGAAAAGAAAGCTGGAGTAGTAATTCTTATTTCAGACAAAACAGACTTCAAAATAAAGACCATAACAAGGGACAAAGATGGTCACTACATAATACTAAAGGGATCAATCCAACAGGAGGAAATAACCCTTATAAACATTTATGCACCTAATATAGGAGCACCTAAATATATAAAAAATTCCTTGGGGGACTTTAAAGGGGAGATTGACAGCAACACAATCATAGTGGGAGACTTTAACAACCCACTGTCAGCATTGGACAGATCATCAAGACAAAAAATCAACAGGGAAACGCAGACCTTAAATGACTCACTAGACCTAACAGATTTAATTGACATTTACAGAACACTTCACCCCAAAGCTGCAGAATACACATTCTTCTCAAGTGCACATGGAACATTCTCAAAAATAGACCACATGTTAGGGCACAGAGCAAGTCTCTACAAATTCAAGAAGATTGAAATCATATCAAGCATGTTCTCGGATCACAATGCCATGAAACTAGAAATCAACCACTATAAAAAAACCTCAAAAATATTCAAACACATGGAGGCTAAATAGCATGTTATTAAACAATGAATGGGTTACCAATGAGAACAAGGAAGAAATAAAAAATTTCATGGAAAGTAACGAAAAGGAACAGAAAACAACCCAAAATCTATGGGACACAGCAAAAGCAGTCCTGAGAGGAAAATTCATAGCATTACAGGCCTATCTCAAGAAACAAGAAAAAGATTTAATGAACCATCTAACACAACAACTAAAAGAACTAGAACGAGAAGAGCAAGAAAAGCCCCAAGGAAGTAGAAGGAAGAAAATAATAAAAATCAGAGGAGAAATTAATGACATAGAGACTAAAAAAAAAAAAAAATACAAAAAATCAATGAAACCAAGAGCTGATTCTTTGAAAAGTTAAATAAGATTGATGCACCTTTAGCCAGACTCACTAAGAAACAAAGAGAGAGGACCCAAATAAATAAAATCAGAAATGAAAGAGGCGATATAACAACTGATCCAACAGAAATAGAAAGGATTGTGAGCAAATACTATGAGCAACTCTATGCCAAGAAATTGGACAACATGGGGGAAATGGACAAATTCTTAGAAGCACACAAGCTTCCAAAGCTGAATCAAGAAGAGGCAGAAAACCTGAATAGGCCCATAACAACTAATGAAATTGAAGCAGTAATCAAAAAACTCACAGCAAACAAAAGTCCTGGACCAGATAGACTTACAGGCAAGTTTTACCAAACATTCAAAGAAGAATTAACATCTATTCTATTCAAACTATTCCAGAAAATTCAAGAGGAGGGGAAACTCCCAAACTCTTTTTATGAGGCCAGCATCATCCTAATCCCAAAACCAGATAAAGACACTACAAAGAAAGAAAATTACAGGCCAATATCCCTGATGAACATAGATTCTAAAATCTTCACTAAAATACTAGCAAACTGGATCCATCAATACATTAAAAAGATCATACATCATGACCAAGTGGGATTTATTCCGGGGATGCAAGGCTGGTACAACATCCACAAATCAATAAATGTGATACATCACATAAACAAAATCATATGAAAGACAAAAATCATATATGATCATTTCAATAGATGCAGAAAAAACATTCGACAAAATCCAGCACCCATTTCTGATAAAAACTCTCAGCAAAGTGGGAATAGAGGGATCATACCTCAACATAATAAAAGCCATATATGACAGACCTACAGCCAACATCATGCTCAATGGGCAGAAACTAAAACCATTTCCATTAAAAACAGGAACAAGACAGGGATGCCCACTTTCACCACTCTTATTCAACATAGTACTGGAAGTCCTCACCATAGCCATCAGACAGGAAGAAAACATAAAAGGTATCCAAATTGGAAAAGAGGAAGTAAAACTGTCATTATTTGCAGATGACATGATACTGTACATAGAAAACCCTAAAGACTCCATCAAAGTACTACTAGATTTAATAAACGAATTTGGCAAGGTAGCTGGATACAAAATCAACATCCGGAAATCAATGGCATTCTTATACACTAACAATGAACTTTCAGAGAGAGAAAGTAAAAAAGCAGTACCATTTACCATTACAACTAGAAAAATAAGATACCTAGGAATAAACTTAACCAAGGATGTGAAATCCTGTACTCGGAAAACTACGTGACACTGAAAAAAGAAATAGAGGAAGATTTAAACAAGTGGAAGAATATATCATGCTCATGGATTGGAAGAATTAATATCATTAAAATGTTCATACTACCCAAAGCAATTTATACATTCAATGCAATTCCTATTAAAATACCCACAGCATATTTCACAGACCTAGAACAAACATTTCAAAAATTTATATGGAACCAAAAAAGACCCCGAATAGCTGCAGCCATCTTGAGAAAAAAGAACAGAGTGGGAGGGATCACATTACCAGACTTCAAACTATATTCCAAAGCCACTGTAATCAAAATGGCCTGGTATTGGTACAACAACAGGCACATAGATCAATGGAACACAACAGAGACCCCAGAAATAGACCCACGCCATTATGGTCAGTTTATATTTGACAAGGTAGGCAAGAGAATACAGTGGAGTAAAGACAGTCTCTTCAACAAGTGGTGCTGGGAAAACTGGACAGATACATGCAAAAAAATGAAACTAGATCACCAACTTTCACCACACACAAAAATAAACTCAAAATGGATGAAAGACTTAAATGTACATCATGAAACCATAAAAATCCTGGAAGAAAACATAGGCAGTAAAGTCACAGGCATCTCATGTACTGGCATTTTCACTGATACATCTCCTAGGGCAAGAGAAACAAAGGAAAAAATAAACATATGGGACTACATCAAACTAAAAAGCTTCTGCACAGCAAAAGAAATCAGCCTCAAAATACAAAGGAACCCCACGGTCTGGGAAAACATATTTGCCAAGGATGAATCTGGTAAGGGGCTAATTCCCAAAGTGTACAAAGAACTCATACTACTCAGCAAGAGGAAGACAAACAACCCAATTAAGAAATGGGCAAAGGACCTGAATAGACACTTCTCCAAAGAGGACATACGGATGGCCAAGAGACACATGAGAAAATGCTCAATGTTGCTAATCATCAGAGAGATGCAGATTAAAACCACAATGAGGTCTCACTTCACACTTGTCAGAATGGCTGCCATCAACAAATCAACAAACAACTCCTGCTGGTGAGAATGTGGAGAAAGAGGAATTCTAGGACACTGCTGGTGGGAATACAGGCTGGTGCAACCACTAAGGAAAACAGTATGGAGGTTCCTCAAAAAATTAGAAATGGAGCTGCCTTTTGACCCAGTGATTCCACTCCTAGGAATGTATCCTAAGAATCCTGAAACATTCATCAGAAAGGATATATGTACCCCGATGTTCATAGCAGCACAGTTTACAATAGCTAAGATCTGGAAACAACCCCTAGTGCCCATCAGTAGATGAGCGGATAAAAAAGCTGTGGGACATTTACACCATGGAATACTACGCAACTGTAAAGAAGAAGGTTCTCGTACCCTTTGGGACAGTATGGATGGACCTGGAGAAAATTATGCTAAGTGAAATAAGCCAGGCAGAGAAAGACAAACATCACATGATTTCGCTTATACGTGGAATCTAAAGAACTTAATAAACTGATGAACAGAATAGATTCAATGACATGGAAGCATGGATCAGACTGACAAATGTCAGAGGGATGGAGGAGGGCGGGAGGGTGGAGGGGGAGAGACTATCCAAAGAATTTATATGCATATATGCACAACCCAAGGATAGGGACAAGAGTGGGGAGAGGGACTAAGGAGGGGGATGGGACAGGGTGGAACAGGTCATCGGGGAGAAAAAGGGACATCTGTAATATTTTAAACAAAAAAAAATTTTTTAATTAAAAAAAAAGCTGATAGTCTTATGGGAGATCTCCTGTACATAACTGTTTCTCTTGCTACTTTTAAGATTCTGTTTTTGTCTTTAATCTTTGGTATTTTACTTATGCTATATCTTGATGTGAGCCTCTTTGAGTTCACCTTGTTTGAGAATCTCTACACTTCCTGAAGTAGTATGTCTATTTCCTTAACCAGGTTAGAGAAGTTTTCAGTCATTATTTATTCAAAAAGATTTTCAATCCCTTTCTCTCACTTGTTACATGGTACTCCTATTATGCAAATGTTGGTACATTTGATGTTGTCACATAGGTCCCTTAAACTATTCTCATTTCTTAAAATTCTTTTTGCTGCTCTGATTAGGTGTTTTCTGCTCTCTTGTCTTACAGATTCCTAATTTGATCCTCTGTTCTATCTAATCATGCTGTTGATTCCCTCTAATGTATTCTTCATTTCAGTTACCTGTATTCTTCATTTGTGACTGGTTCTTTGTTATAGTTTCTATCTTTGTTGAGGTTCTCACTGAGTTCATTTATTTTCCCCTTAAGTTCATTGAGCATCTTTATAATCAGTGTTTTGAATTCTGTATCTAGTAGATTGCTCATCTCCTTTTTGTTTAGGTTTTTTTTTCTGGAATTTTGTCCTGTTCTTTCATTGGCACATGTTCTTTGTATCCTCATTTCGGCTGATTCCTATGTTTGTTTCTCTTTATTAGGTAGATATGCTATATTTCCCAGTCTTGGCAGAATGGCCTTACATATTAGGTGTCCTGTGGACCTAGTGGCATAGTCTCTTGCATTACCTTAGCCAGGTGCTACAGGAATCTCCCTTGTGTATGTTGCCTGTTCCCTCCTCTTGTAGTTAAGCCTTGATTACTGTTGGCACATCAGTGGTTGGGATTGGCCTTCATGCTGACTGGCTATGAGGGCTACCCATGACTACAGCATACAAGCTGTAATGCAGGGGCTGAACCCATTGAACAGGAATAGCTTTAATGGAGCTTGGTGCCAGCTGAGTCTTCCCTTCAGGTTTGTCATTTGTACAGCTGGTTGTGTGGTGCTCGGGTATAGTCTGAGACCATCCACCAGGAGTGTTGATTCTGGAGGGGCTCTGGTGCATATCAAAGTCAACTCTTACTTGTGCCCAGTTTTACGATACCTGGTAGGATCTAGAAAGTGATCTACAGTTGGTTGCCTCCTGTGTTGGGTTTGGAGGTGCTTTCGAGAGTCCATGCTGCAAACAAAAGGTGGCTGCCACTAGTGCCAGATAGGTTCCTTTTGATGGTTACCACAACGAGCTTAAGGAAGCCACCACTTATGCTAGGTTTGTGGCCACTTAGTTGAAACTACATTCCAAGTCATCAATGGCCACAGCTTATGACAGGTATGGAGCCATCTGATGGGAGTTAAAATGCAAGTTGAGACTGGTCACCGCTTGTGCAGGGCTTGGAGCTGCTTAGCAAGAGGTACGGGGCATGCTGATGCCAACCTCTGCTTGTTTGGTGCTTGTAGACTTTTGGGAGACTTTAGGAAAGCCTCAATCATGAGCCAAGGGAGGCTACTTGTGTGGAAAAGCCCCTGGAAGCAGCTCAGGCCAGGTGCATGAAACGGTGGTACAGGTTCTCAGGGTATCACCAGAGTGGGGAGAAAGATGCTTACCAGATTAATGGAGAGCCAGATTTGGCATTCACCTGAACCTGCTGGTTGGGTTGGAGAGGGCCCAACATGGGAGCAATGATGCCTGCCAATGCTACTGTCCTTGGAGGGTGCTGCCATGGCCCCTGCCTCTACAGCCCTCGCCCTGAAGCTAGTCAATTCTGTTTCTTCCCGTACATGCCTGACACTTTTCTAGCTGCTACCCTTGCTCTGGGGCCCAGAGTGAGTCTGTGAGTGACTGAGTCCATGTGTGGGCCCCTCATGTGGAAAGCCTGGGACTCCAGCAGCTCTCCCTCCCACTCAGATTCAATCCTTGTTCATTTTCACAGCCAGATGTTATGGGAATTATTCTTCCCAGCACTGGTGCCCTGGGCTAGGGAGCCAGGTGTGGGGCTGGGACAACTCACTCCTAAGGGGGGGACCTCCACAGCCTAGATATCCCTCTTGATTCTTAATTGCCACACTATGGGTGTGGCACCTGCCTGTTCTAAATTTCTGCCCCTCTAACAATTCTAATCATGCCTTCTTTTTCATATCCTTAGTTTTAGGACTTCTGTTCAGCTAGTCTTCAAGTTGTTCTCAATGATGGCTGTTCTATTAGTTGTATATTCGATGTTGTCATGGGAGGGAGCACATTGTTTACCTACTCTACCATCTTTTGGGGAGGTAGTATTTTACCAAGCAGATCAGCCCAAGGGACATCCATGCCCAGAATGGAATTTGGGTGACTGTGGTTTCAAGTACACTTCTCTTCTTTTACAATATGCTGTGATAGATTATATGGCACTGAAGGAAGTACTGCCATCCTGGATACACTGTAAATTTAGTTTATTACACTGAATAAACAGAAATTGAGGTTGAGTCCCACAAGTGTCCAGTCAGGTTCAGAACTAGCATAACTCAGCCAAAAAGCCTGTTAGTTCTCGAATAATTCAGGTTAAAATTAGTTTATACCTGAGTTAACCCATAATCAGCAGGTTGGCTATTTTTCTTCTTTCTCACTCACTGCCCTATTCTCTTTCCCACAATTATTTTAAAGTTACCATTTAAATAGATTTATCCTGCAGCAGATGGCTGAACTCTGAATCTTCTCCTCACTAAGGCCTTAGAGTGGATTCATATAATGGTTAGTGGTAGCCTCCAACATCTCTTCCAAGTCTAAAATTCCATGAGTTTAGTGACTGACCCTCCCAAAACTTGGCCATTGCTGCTGCCTCAGATTCTCCAATTATTCTAGCTGGGCAGAAAGAGCAGAAGGGGCATGCCAAACCTCACCAATAGTGTGGAAATACCAGAATCACACACTCTCTAGTGCAGCCGAGCCAAGTTGTTTACCATCTTTCATTACCCAACAATTTTGTTAACAGATTAATTTGAAGCTGGAGTTGCACCAACTGTTAAATAGACTAAACCAAATCATAAAGACTAATTGCAAAAAAAGGAATAAAAACAGTCCTTTCTGGAAATCTTCTCCAACCTTTTTGTGAAAAAAAGACACTCTTCTTTCTCTAATGCTGTGATTTATAAGGAGAACAGATGGATATAAGAGAGAAAGAAAGTACAGTGGTCAGTATGCCGAAACTGACTGATTGGGTATCTGCGACCCAGAGAGGATCCAAAATCACACTGATGTGATTCATTACCATCCAACTAAAACTAATAATGACAGCATTACAGTCACATAGGGTCTCTTTCTAAGAAGTGCATGATTCATCTATATTCCCTCAATTCTCATGCCACCTCCCATGAAGGAAGAAAATGGGGACAACAGGAAGGTGACAGATCCTTGCTGTGAGAGCTGTTTGTCAGGGTCTACTATCAGTGAGTCAGTTCCTGGAAGTTGGGTTCAGGGCTTGGAGGCGGCCACTGACTGGCTTAGCAACTCGTCCACTATGCTGATTTTAACATCTTGCTTCTCAATGTCCTCATACAGAGTCCAGGACAAATTATGTTGTAGCTTTTAGGCATCAAGGAAGTCATGTGGACAACTTGTCCCACATTTCTTTAGAGAAATAATGGAAAAATACTGCTGACCACTCTCCCATATATAAAGTAGTAAATGTTGCCTTTTTTTTTTTTTTTTTTTTTTTTTACTATATTACAAGCTACCTGGTGCAAGTCAGCATTTCCATGAACATCTTTCAATGTCTTCCTGGCTTATTCTTGCAAATGCTAGATTTGTTCAGCTATCGCTGTCAGGTTGTTGGTGGCATATGCTTGGACGAATTCATCAGCCTTCTGCACTTATTCTGCACTTGGCCCGGTAGGTGTTGTAGGAACTCACTAAGACCAGGCTGTGGGGGTCGGGTGAGCTCCACCTGGTCTCCTCTCTGATCTGTCTCTGACTGAACTTGGTTTGTAGGGATTCCCTCAGTTTGCTTGGGCGTTGCAGCACCCTCCATGATAACACCTTATCCTCCCCACAACCTGGCCTACTCTGCCATCTTGACTGAAAGTCTCATGATTTTTCTTTTCTTTTCTTTTGTTGTTGTGGTGTATCAAATCAATTTGCAGATGTAATACACCACTCTCACCACTGTAATAAATCCCACTTGATCATGATGTTTGATGCATTACTATGTTGTGGTATTTGATTTGCTGGAATTTTATTTAGGACTTTTGCAACATGAAGATTGGCCTGCAATTTTCTTTTTTTGTTATGTTCTTACCTGGTTTGGGTACTAGGGAGATGATGGCCTCAAAGAATGTATAAGGGAGTAGTATTTCCTCCTCTTCAAATTTTTGGACAAGGTTGAGAAAGATAAGTGTTAAATCTTTTTTGAATGTTTGGTAGAATTCACCAGTGAAGACATCTGGTGCTGGACTTTTGTTTTTTGGGAGGTTTTCTGTTACTGTTTCAACTTCTTTACCAGTGATGGGCCTATTTATGTTTTCCAAATCTTCATGATTTAGTCTAAGAAAGTTGTATGCTTGCAAGAATTTTTCCATTTCTTCTAGATTACCCAATTTGGTGGTGTACAGCCTTCATAACAGTCTTGTATAACACATTGTATTTCTGCGGTGTCCTTTATAGCTTCTCTTTTATTTCTGATTTTATTTATTCGAGTCTTCTCTATTTTTTCTTTAGTGGCTGTAGCTAGAGGTTTGTCAATTTTACCTTTCAAAGATTCCACTTTTTGTTTCATTAATTTTTTCTATTGTCTTTCTGTTCTTTATTTAATTGCTTTCCACTCTGATTTTTATTATCTCCTTCTTTGTACTGACCTTTGGCTCCATTTTTTCTTCGTCTTATAGCTCATTAAAGGATGATGTTAGATTGTTCATTTGAGATTTTCTTTGTTTTTTGAAGTTGGCCTTTAATGCTATAAACTTCTCTCTTAGTACCACCTTTGCTGGATCCCAAAAAATTTAAGTCATATTTTCATTTTTATCTGTCTCTATGTATCTTTTTATCTCTTCTTATATTTCTCCTTTGATGTAGTTGTTCGGTCTCATGTTGTTTAATCTCCACATATTTGTGTTTTTTCCAGCTTTCCTCTTGTAGTTAATTTAGTTTCAGACCACTGCAGTTGGAAAGTATGTTTGGTACAATTCAAATGTTCTTACATGTATTAAGACTAGTTCTGTGCCCCAACATATGGCCTATCCTTGAGAATGTTTCATGTTGTAATGCCAGAGGCAGCGCAATTTACAATAACTAAGATCTGGAAACAGCCCAAGTGCACATCAGTAGATGAGTGGATAAAAAAGCTGGGGGACATTAAAGCCATCGAATACTATGCAGCTGTAAAAAAGAAGGATCTCCTATCCTTTGGGACAGCGTGGAGGGAACTAGGTAGTATTATGCTAAGTGAAATAAGCCAGTCAGACAAAGACAAGTACCACGTGAGCTCACTCATGTGTGGAATGCAATAAACAAAATAAACTGATGAACAAAATGGATCCAGAGACATAGAAGCATGGAAAAGACTGAGGGATCTCAGAGGGAAGGTGGGGGTGGGCGGGGAGAGATTAATCAAAGAACTTATATGTTTATAAGCATAACCCAGGGATACAGACATTGGTCTGGGGAAGGCTTGGGGGTGGGGTGGATGTGGGGTGGAGGGAATCAATGGGGGTAAAAAAGGGACACCTGTAATATTTTCAACAATAAAAGAAAAATGAAAACAAAAAAATAAGCAAAAGCTATGTAAAAAAATAATAAATTTTTTAAATTAAAACAACAACAAAGAGAAAAGCAGGTGTGGCAGTACCTATATAAGACAAAAAGTAGATTTCAAGGCAAAAAGGTAGGCCCTGGCGGGTAGCTTAGCTAGTTAGAGCATCGTCCCGATACGCCATGGTTGTGAGTTTGATTCTTAATCAGGGCACATACAAGAATCAACCAATGAATACATAGATAAGTGGAACAACAAAATCTCTCTCTCTCTCTCTCTCTTCCTTTCTCTCTCTAAAATCAATCAATAAATTAAAATAAAAAAAAAAACACAAAATGTTACAAGAGGAAAAGATAAACATTTAATAATAATAAAGAGGACAAGTCATCAAGAAGACATATTTAATAGATGGGGTGAGCAAAAGTAGGTTTACAGTTGTATTAATACTACAATAATTAATAAATAATAATACAAGAATAAATTCTGTGTTTCATGTACAAGTGTAAACATACATTTTCCCACCCCTGTGTATGCATCCAACTTGGGATCACGAAAATATATACAGCAAGTACTAACAGACCTAAAAGGAGAAACTGACAAACATATGATTATAGTAGGGGACTTTTATACCCCACTTACAGCAATGGATAGATCATTTAGAGAGCAAGTCAATAAGAAAATATTGACACAGACAATTGTGTGGCAAGGGACTGGGGAAGGGGATGGGGGCAGGGTGGAATGGGTCAATGGGGAGAAAAAGGGACATCTGTAATATTTTGAACAAAAATTAAAAAATTTTAAAAATAAAGAAGAAAATATTCACTTTAATGACACATTAGATCATATGGGTATAATTGATCTTTTTAGAACTTTCCATCCCAAAGCAACATAATACACACTCCTTTCAAATGCACATGTGTAGGGAAAGTGAAAACTCTTTGGCTTTCTTGCCACCTTCTCATTGCAGAGGGCCTCAATTATGGAAACATAATATAACATAGTCATAACAGATGCCCTGTTAGCTGACTAATGTCTGACCCATAGCTGGCTGAGAGCCACTATTGTTCTGGTTCCTATAAGACTGCCCCAGGACTTTCAGGGGTGCAGTTTGTTGTCCCGGGAAGTGGGTTTGCGGTTTGTGCCCCCCGTGTGCTGTTTAGCCCAGCTGCTAGCTGAATAAATGGGACATGTCTCATCCTCCTGAGTCATTTCTAGGTTTCTGTCTTTGAGTTTGCTAATTCTCCCTTCCATCTGGTCTACTCTATTTTCAATGCTTTCTAATGCATTTCTCGTCTCATTTCTTGAATACTTCAGCTCCATAATTTCTGTTTGGTTCTTTTTTATAGTTTCAATCTCTGATAAAATATATATTTTGTTTGTTCATTTTATTCCTGAGCTCATTGAACTGTATTTCTGAGCTTTCTTATATCTCATTGACTTTTTTTTCATGACTGCAAACTTGAAATCTCTGTCATTTAAGTCACAATTTTCCATGACTTTGAGTTGGTTTCTGAAGTCTTTTCAATCTCTTTATGTGCTACACTGTTGCCTTGGTTATTCATAGTATTTGATGGATTGTTTCTGTGCCTATGGATTTTAGGAAGTGAACTCTTCTTTTGGCACTGTTTTGCTCTTAATGCAGCAGGTTGACAAATAGAGGTCTTTCCTTTTTTTTCCAGCAGATGGTGCTATAGTGAAAATTTTGTTTTCTTTTACCTGAGCTACTGGCACCTCCAATATCTCAGTGTGGCAGTGTCCCTTTGGTGGTGGAAAATGACCCTCATTCCCTAGGGTTGTGGGCATTCCATTTGTGTGACAGTGGCCTTGGTCTAAAGATACCACCTCTTCGGTGGGATATGGTGGGCAATGCGGGTTGAGGCCTGTAAAAGCTCCAGGTGTTACTTCCTTGTTACCTATGGCCACCACCCATAGTGTGCTATCTGAGGTGTCTCCACTGCCTCAACTAGGTTCTGACTGTACCAGGGTCCACTGTGATGGCATGAGCATGGGCAGGTGGGATTTTGATTTTATGATTTTGTGTCTATGTCAGTAATGGCCACTGCAAGACCACGACTTTGCCAGCAATGGACATCACATGTCTGCAATATCTCTGCTCCGTCGCCAGGTTTCATCTCAACAGGAGCTTGATTTTCAGTCAGGTATTTTGCTTCTACCACTCCAACCCTCCAGGTCACAGTGTGACAGCTGCAGCCCAACTCTTCCACTGCTATCACATGAGCAGGGGCTGCAGCATGCTCCAAATGGTGCCTATAGCCCCCATCTCTATTTTCCCCCTTCTCCCACCTCCTCTGCTCATTCCAATGCTCCCTTTAGATGTCCCAATGTGTGGCTCTGTCAGATGTGTTTTTGTGTTGTAGTTATCCAACTTCTTGTAAGTTTAAGGGGAGATACAAAGGAGTCTTCTCACTCTGCCATCATTCTGACATCATCCCTCACAAATGTTTTTTTAAATTTTATTTGAACCAAGAGCTGAGGAGAACAACTTGGGGGAAATCAGTATTCTTAATAAGTTTGTTAATTATTTTAATACTTTGAAATATTAATTTGACATTTTTGTAATTATATATGTTGTGAATCTATCAGATAAGTCATCTGTCCCATTTTTCTTATAACAATAATTCTACCAGTTGTAGCTACTATTGATTGAACATCTACAACGCTATAAGATATATTATGCTATTTAATCCCTGTCAGCTAGCATCATGTGCCTAAATATGAAGAGGGTTACTTTTAAAATACATTTATAATTCTCTCTGCTTCCATACTTTGTGATCCATGAACTAGGTGTCATTGGTTAACTCAGCTAGGTCTTGCTTCGCTTACTTTGAAATTCAGAATTTATATGCAGATAAACACTCCCTGATTTCACCAAGGGAGTGCCACTTTTTTTTTTTTCCTGCTTGCAATGACCATCTTTTTTATTGCCTTTATCTCTCCCTGTTGTCTTTCCCAAGATGTCTACTATTCTTTTTCTTTCTTTTCAGGTCAAGTTTCATTTTTATCCTGCAATATAAGGCTTTATATTTTCAATTAATTGGTAGATCCTCTGGACTTTTGGTATAATGTTTATAGCCTGATGTTACAAATATGCCAGTTTGAAAGAAGAGAAAAAGTGCCCATCAGTCCCCTTTTGCATCAGCGAGACCCTAAGGATGAGCACTGGAAGGCTGGAAGGCAGCAAGTTTGGGTGTGTTATATTCTCCACATGTCCCACTTTTTCTGACTTATTTTCAGAGCAAGAATGACTACAATTATTTTAAAAAGTGGCAAGTAGACTCTAATCAGCTGTGATCTTTGAACTCAAGTGTAAATGGAAGTTACCATGATAGAGTCATTTATGTCAAGGAAACTAAAATGGAGCCAGGAGGTCACAATGAGGTTTGCCTTATTCTCGTCCCACCTATGAACTTTTGAACCAGCCATGAGACCACCTCCTGAACTTTACTTCCTCCTCACCATAACAACGAGACCATCTGCACTCTTCATCTTGAAAGGAGTCAGTCTGGTTCACCAGCCAGTATCTTTCTTTTGGACTCTTGGACTTTTGTGCTTGCTGTAGATGCACATCCTGAAATGTGCTTACCTCAGAGCCTCACCATCCATACCTGACCAATCATTTTTGAACAAGCCATCACACCATGTAAGACAACCAATAGGTAAAGTTTATTTTGTTATAAACTTGTGGTTTTTGCCTTTTATAATAAGGTCTGGCTTTCTCTGTCTTCCCCAGAAAAAAATTTCAGGTTTTCCCCTGCATCTGTATCTCCTAGATTCAAATCCTATAAGACTCCAAATAAACTTTTTTTGTTTTACAGCTTCAGATATTTATTGGTCAACACAAAGACAGAATGAATTAGTGAATACATGAAAAATAAATTTTAAAATGGGTATTTGGTTATATCCCAAAGGACTGAGAAAGTTGACAATACAGAGTGAGGAGACAATTAAGGAAGTGCTCTAGAAAAGTCAATCTCTCACAGAAAAATTTGTGATTTTCCACTCATAAAAAAAATTTAGGGAGTCCTGGCTGGGTGGCTTACTTGGTTGGAGCATCATCCATATGCCAAAAGATTGAAGGTTTGATTCCTGGTCAGGGCACACACTCAGGTTGTGCATTCAATTCCCTGTAGGGGTGTGTACCGGAGGCAACCAATCAGTTTCTCTCTCCCATTAATGTTTTCTCTCTCTCTCTCTCTCCCTCCATCTCTCTCTAACAGTCAATAAAAACCTATCTTCAGGTGAAGATTGAAAAAAAAGAAATTTAGGGAGTTATGCCATTAGCAGCTGCTGGGTTCTCATGGAAGTCTCTGTTTAGAGAAAAAATATTTTTGTGTGTGGCCACTGGCAAGCTTCTTTCTCCAGCTCTAATTATTAAGGACATTTTGACATTTAATTATATAAGAAAATGTAATTGTTCCTCAAGTTTATGGCAACCTCCAAGTATCATGAATATTGGAGAGCAGCATATTAATTAAAGTCAGGTTTTCCAAATTTTGAGCTTTAATTATCTACTGTAAGATGGAAATCACTTGCCTGCCTGCAAACAATAGCCAAATCCCAACTTCACTGTCCCTGTCACATTGTTACAGCTTAAAAAGAGGCAAAAGTTTATTGAAAGCTCACTTTTTAAAAATTTAATTTAATTTAACTTTATTGTTGAGAATATTACACATGTCCCTCAATTTTCCCCCCTTTCCCCTCCTCCTTAGTAGGAAGCCAAGTACAAGACATAGGCTATTACCCAACACACCAAAATTGTATGGGCTAGCCACTAATCAGATGTAGATAGGCACACCTATAAACTATATAGCTATAGGTTGTCTCTAGATGAATTCAACACTAGACTAGAATTATGGTGGCATATATAATTTTGATGTGTTGGGTAATAGTCTGTATCTTGTACTTGGCTGCATACTAAAGTCAGCTACCTGATAAGGACTGAGGATAGAGACAGAAAGCCTAAACCAGGCAGGAAGCCTGAGAAAGCCTGGGCAAGCCATCAAAAGCTATTTCCTGCAATACAATTGGAGTCATGGGTGTGGGCAGAATTAGATACTAAGCCAGCTGAACCAGAGATAGCAATTCTAAGCAGGGAAAATAGTTCAGAGTATGGGTAAATCTGTGACTAAACATGGCAGGCAAAAACAAGAAGACAATGCACAGAGCAAATGTTGCCAAGTCTGCAGGCCAAATCCATTCCACTGATGCATTCCGTTTTCTCTACACAATATTGGCCAGTACAGTGTATTAAATTACAGTTAGTTGCCAATATTTTAAATTGAAGTGGTATCACAAAATATTCTGTTTCCCTTAAAATATCTGACAACTCTGGATTTTATTTCTACTTGGTAACAATCAGTAAGAGCTGAGAAGTACAGTAGTAATGATAACAGTGATTAATAATAATAAGAAACAAATATTTTCTGAGCACTTACTATGTACCAGGTTCTATTCTCAGGTCTTTAAGTATATTAACTCATTTAATTCTTAAAATAGCTCTATCAGGTGGGTGCTATTATTACTACCATTTTACATCCAAGCTCTACTAGTGCTTGTAATCTTGGACAGGTTACCTCCGAGGATCCACTTTTTCAATATTAAAGTGGGAATATTATTATTGACCTGAAATTTCAGCAATAAATATATGCTGAATGAATGAATGAATAGGATTATTTTCAGAAATAAAATAAATTTGTGTAAAGACAAGGCATGTGCTGCCCTAGCTGGTTTGGCTCAGTTGTTAGAGCATCGGCCCGCAGACTAAAGTGTCCGGGGTTCGATTCCTGCCAAAGGCACGTACCTCGGTTGCAGGCTTGATCCCCGGCCCTGGTCGGGATGTGTGCGGGAGGCAACCAATCAATGTGTCTCTCTCACATCGATGTTTCTCTCTCTCTCTCCCTTCCACTCTCTCTGAAAAGCAATGGGAAAAACATCCTCTGGTAAGGGTTTAAAAACAAACAAAAAAACAAAAGACAAGGCATGTGCTCAATAAATCCTATTTAGAATAATTGTTAAGCATATGAATTTGGATTTAGAACTGTGTTTGAGTTCTTGAGCTCTACCATTTACTATTGCATGCCCTAAGACAAGTATTTTGACCTTGATTAGCCTCTTCTTCCTCATCTATAAAATGGAGATAATAATATGTCATATATAAGGTTGTTGTGAGATTCAATGAGATAAAGAATGGAAACCATTTGGCACTTAGGCCTAGCACATATGCTAAACAAATGTGAAGTGCGTGGGAAGAATAATTAGCTAGCTATTCTTCTATTTTTATTATACAATTAGGTCATTTGTACTCCAAGGCATTTTGTTTGTCTGTATTGTTTAATTTGGTTAGCTATATCTTTGTACATCATTAGAGCTATTATTTTTTACAACAATAAATAACATTTTGGTTGATTCCTCACCATTCTATCACCCAAACCCCCTTTAAAAATTTATCTATGATTTATTTATTTATTTTTTTTTATTTTATTGTTGACAGTATTACAGATGTCTCCTGTTTTCTTCTTTTTTGCCCCCTCCACCCAACCCCACCCTACCCCAGGCCGTCCCCATGCTATTTTCTGTGTTCATGGGTTATGCATATATGCATATATGTTTTTGGGTTAATCCCTTCCTGTTCCCGTCCCCTCAACCCCCTCCCCCACTGAAGTCTGTTGTTCTGTTCCATGCATCCATACTTCTGGTCCTATTTTTTTGTCAGTTTATTTTGCTCATTAGACTCCATGTATAAGTGAGATCATGTAATATTTGTCTTTCTCTCACTGGCTTACTTCGCTTAGCATAATAATCTCCAGGTCCCTCCATGCTGTCCCAAAGGATAAGAGATCCTTCTTTTTTACAGCTGCATAGTATTCCATGGTGTAAATGTACAACAGCTTTTTTATCCACTCAGCTACTGACAGGCACTCGGGCTGTTTCCAGATCTTAGCTATTATAAATAATGCTGTTATGAACATAGGGGAGCATATATTCTTTCTGATTGGTGTTTCAGAATTCTTAGGATATATTCCCAGAAGTGGGATTGCTGGATCAAACATCAGTTCCATTTTTAATTTTTTGAGGAAACTCCATACTGTTCCCCGTAGTGGCTATATCAATCTGCATTCCCACCAGCAGTGTGCTAGCTAAACCCCCTTTTAAGCCAATAATATTTGAGAAATAGATAGTGTTAAGTATACTGGCTACAACTATAGAACTTAGAAAAGTTAGCAAGTTCAAAATCAAATTGAATTTAACACATATTATAGTGACAAAATGATTAACAGCTTCATCAAGCTTATCAGTCTATCCAGAAGTATACACTGAGCCCTTGAGCACCTTCTCACCTATACAGGGTGGGGCAAAAGTGTGTTTACAGTTGTGAGTATGTGAAACACAGAGTTTATTCTTGTATTATTATTTATTAATTATTGTATTATTTTCCATATGAACAACTGTAAACCTACTTTTGCTCCACCCTGTATTTATCAAGACCTACAATAGGATTAGGAAGAAAAAATACAAGAAACAACCACCACAGCCTTCATCATGAGCAAACTAGTTGAGGAGATAAAAGTAACCAACTATTAGGGATTAAGGAGCATATAATATTGTGGAATCCCTACTTGTAGCTAATTGATTTCTGCACAATTATCTCATATTTAATCATTAGAAATCAAATCCTAATTTCCTATAGGCTCAGTGTTCTAAATTGTGGTTCCCTCCTAAAATTGAATCTCATATGATAAAATATACCAAAGCTGATTTTATATAAAAATATTTAAATGCAAATGTACATTCTTATAAACGTATGTACAATAATAGTTATTATACAAAAGACATGCTTTAATGTTCCTTTAAGAATATTTCAAGCATGGATTTAATAAGCATCTTAAAATATAAATACAAAGACATCTGGACTCTTTTCCCAGTGGATCTCCCTGTAACGAGCATAGGCATTCTTCATTGCTCCAAGAATCTTCCAACTGAGTTCAAAGTTAGTGTCATATGTCTGAAAAAAAAAAAAAAAAAAAGCCTATTTGATGTGCATGAATGCCTCTTAAAGCTTTGAATGGCAAATGTGGGGGAGTGTCTGTTTCCATGGTGACGTCTTCAATAATCCTTTGCTCTTCCATTTCTTCTGGAATCAGCTGTCCTATTTGGTATTGTCAGTTGAGTGCACATCTTAGCAAAGTTTATAAATGGTAATAAATATGAGGTTTAGGAATTAATATGGTGTTCTTATTTAGAATAATAATTTTTAAATATCTTAAAAGTGGTGGACTGTCACAGGAAAGAGAAGCCTAAGGAGACATAATAACTAAATGTAATTTGGATTGCGCGATGGATCTTGGAGCAGAAAAAAGAGTAACAGATTAAAACTAAGGAAATCTGAATAAAGTATGGACTTCAGTTAATAATGGTGAATTAATATTGATGTATTAATTGTGGAAATATATTATATTAATGTAAGATGATAATAATAGAAGAAATTGGGTGCAGAGTATGTAGGAATGCTGTAATTTATTTGTAACTTTTCTGTAAACCTCAATCTATTCTAAAATACAAAAGGTTATTTTAAAAAGAAGTGATGGGAAAAGTAGCTACTCCAACTCTGATAAACAGAGGTGCTTGTAATATGCTAAATGATGTGGTAACCTAATCCTGTGGCACGGCCATTGTTTTGAGTAAGAGTATGAGGGGAGTAAAAAGCTGAATTCCATTTTCCTGGGGCTTCAAGCCCCAGCCTAAATATGCAAATCAATGAATGAGAAGGTAGAGATGGAGAAAGAGAAGGAGAGAAAGGAGAAAGAAAAACAATTACCAGAACAAAACAAAGCAATCACAATTTTACTGACCACTATTTACTAAGCTGGATATTGGATGTGTCTCTTTCTGACAAAAACAGTGAGCAGTGATACTCCAGGGAAGACCTTGGTGTCTCCAACAAAACTATATGTCATTGGTGTCCTGTTAAATAAGAGGAAGAGGCACAGGCAGTCAAAGAATGTATAGAGTGGCAACTAGTGCCAGATGTCTTATTTAGTCCTCACAATAGCCCTGTAAAGTAGGGATTGCCTCCCTTATTTTATAGCTGTGATAAAGTTAAATGACCTGCCTAAGGTTGTACAGCTAGTAGCAGAGTTGGCATTTGAAATCAGATTTTTCTAGATACAAAGTCCATCAATTTCAATTAAATGGTCATTGCTAAATTTCCACCTCACTTTGGATGGTTATAAATTATAGAAATGCCAGGGCGGGAATAATAGCCTTGCAGATGTGTAATTTTTAGAAGTGTTAGGGCATCCAATGATACTTTAGGGTAAATAGACTAAAATAATTCACCTTGGCTAGTGGTTCTCAAAGTATAATTACCAGACCAGTAGCATCAGCATCACCTGGGAACTTGTTAGAAATGCAGTCTCAGGTTCCACCCAGACCTACTGAATCAGAAAGTGTAGGGATGAGTCCCAACAATCTGTGTTTTAACAAGTTCCCCAGGTGATTTTGATGTACACTAAAGTTTGAAAGCTACTGGTATAAATTAATTGTTTCTGGAACATCTTATTCTTAGAGCCATCTAATTACAGCATACCCTTTACATTTTTACAACCACCAAAGATTCTCTGTAACTTTTAACATTTTTGGTTTTAGAAGGATGCAAAAACAAGGGTGTCTTGTTAGAAGGCATTTTTTTTTTAGCCTAAGTCAGTTGGAGATAACATAATTATTCACTTCTAAGTCTAATAGAAATTTTATCAAGGCCTAACTACTTGCTTATTTGTAGATCATTAATTGAAGCTACACTGAAATTTTAACACCGGGCCCTTGGATTCCAACAATAACTATACACATAAACAAGATAACTATTCAACAATTCATTTATCTAGCAAAATTTGCAATGTGATAAATTCTACAGTATATAACCCAATTTCTTCAACAGATAAATGACAAGAAAAATGAGAGAAATGAGGAATTTATAGAGACTTCTGAGACATTATCAACCACATGTAGTGTGCAGATTCTCTTTGTATCTTAATTTGAATAAAGCAAATGTAAAAAGAGATTTATGACACACTCAAAAAATTTGGGACACTGGCTAATTTGATGATATTGTTGGTTTATTTTCAAAGGTATAATAAGTGTATCATGAGTAGGATAAAATGAGTCCCTATCAAACCCAAACAAATTACTAAAGAAAACCAACAAACCAAAGAGAACAAGATCAAGAGAAGAACAAAACAGAGAATTATAGAAACAACTAAAACATAATTAACAAAATGGCAATAAGCACATACCTATCAATAATTAGTTTAAATTTAAATAAACTAAAAGTTGCAATCAATAGACATAAGGTGGCAGAACAGATAAAAAAAAGAAGACCCATGTATATGCTGCCTATAAGAACTCACTTTAGAATGAAAGACACACAGAGACTAAAAGTGAAGGAATGGACAAAGATATTGCATGCAAATAAAAATGAAAGAAAACAGGGGTAGCAATACTTCTATCAGATAAAAATAGTCTTTAAAACAAAGAATGTACAAAGAGACAAAGAGGGACATTACACAATGATATGGGGTCAATCCAAAAAGAGAATATAACAATTCAACATATCTGTAGATTCAATATAGAAGCACCCAATATAGAAGAAGATATTAATGGGCATAAAGGTAAAAATTAACAGCAATACAAAAAAAGTTGGTGACTATAATACTCTACTGATCTCAATGGATAGATTATTTGAACAGAAAATTAATAAGGAAATAATGATCTTAAATGTCACATTAGATTCCATCTACTTAATATATATTAATAGAACATTTTATCTCAAAACTGCAGAATACACATTTTTTTCTCAAGTGTACATGGAACATTTTCTAAGATAGACCACATATTAGGTCACAAAACAAACATCAATAAACTAAAGAAAATTGAAATTATATCAAGCATATTTTCTGACATGGCATGAAACTAGAAATCAACTACAGGTAGAAAACTGGAAAAAACACAAATACATGGAGATTAAACAGCATGCTACTAAATAAACAATGGATCATAAAGGAAACCAACAGGAAATCAAAAACTACTTTGAGCCAAATGAAAATAAAAACACAACTTAAATTTTATGATATGCAGCAAAAGCAATTCGAAGAGGGAAGTTCATAGCTATTGAGGTCTATCTCAAGAAAAAGGAAAAATTTCATATAAACAATCCAACTTCACACATAAAGAAACTAGAAAATGAAAACCAAGCAAAACCTGCCTTGGCAGTGTGGCTCAGTGATTGAGCTTTGACCCATGTACTAAGAGGTTGATGGTTCATTTTCCTGTTCAGGGCACATACTCAGATTCCGGGCTCGATC
The DNA here is from genome assembly GCF_054644295.1 of Miniopterus natalensis. Classification (NCBI taxonomy): domain Eukaryota; kingdom Metazoa; phylum Chordata; class Mammalia; order Chiroptera; family Miniopteridae; genus Miniopterus; species Miniopterus natalensis. The sequence goes on along the minus strand of NC_142103.1, from coordinate 70,315,483 downwards.
CTGGGTAGGGGCCTGCACGGGGCATCAGATTGATGTTTCTCTCATAGATGTTTCCCTCTCTCTCTTCCTCTCTCTCTAAAATCAATTTTAAAAATATTTTAAAAAGAAAGAAAAGAAAACCAAGCAAAATCCAAAGTAAGTAGAAGAAAGGGAATAATAACATCAGACCAGAAATAAACAAAATAGAGATTAAAAACAAAAGAGAAAAACAATGAAACTAAGAGCTAGTTCTTTGAAAAGATAAATAAAATTGACAAAACTCTAGCCAGATTCATCAAGAAGAAAAGAAAGAGGGCACAAATAAAATAAAAAATGAAAGGTAAGAGGTTGCAACCAATACCAAAGAAATACAACGGATTATTAAAGAATTTAAAAAATAATTATATACCCCAAAATTGGACAGCTTAGAGTGAATGAATAAATTTCTACAGACATATAACCTTCCAAGACTGAACCAAGAAAAAATAGAATCTGAAGAGAAAGATTGCTAGCAATGAAATGGAAGCAGTAATTTTAAAACTCCTAACAAACAAAATCCCAGGACCAGATGGCTTCATAGGTGAATTCTACCAAACATTTACAGAAGAATTAAGACCTATCCCTCTCAAACTATTCCAAAATATTGAAGAGGATAAAACACTCCCAAACTGACTCTATGGGGTCACTATTACCCTGATACCAAAACCAGACAAAGACACTACAGGAAAATTACAGGCTAAAATTGCTAACAAATACTAGCAAACTGAATTCAACAATACATTATAAAGATTATACACTGTGACCAAGTGAGACTTATTTCAGAAATGCAAAGATGGTTCAATATTTATAAAACAATTAATGTGATATATCAACAAAACCAAAGATAAAAATCTTATGATTATCTCAATAGATGCAGGAAAAGCATTTGAAAAAAATTCAACATCCATTTAAAATTCTCAGAAAAGTGGATACATAGGGAACTTACCTTAACATAATAAAAGCTGTATATACAAACTCACAACTCACATCATATTCAAAGGTGAAAAACTGAAAGCATTTGCTCTAAGATTAGTGACAAGATAAGGTTGCCCATTGTCACCGCAATTATTCAACATAGTATTGGAATCCCTAGCCACAGCATTCAGATAAGAAAAAGAAATAAAAGTCATCAAAACTAGAAAGGTAAAACTGTCACTATTTGTGGATGACATGATATTATACATAGAAAACCCTAAAGATTCCACCAAAAATAATAGTATTATAAATGAATTCATCAAAGTAGCAGGATACAAAATTAACGTACAGAAATCCATTGTAATAATGAATAATTAGAAGGAAAATTAAGAAAACATTCACAACTGCATCAAAAAGAATAAAACACCTAGAAATAAATTTAACTAAAGAGGTGAAGAACCTGTATTCTGAAGAAAGAAATTGAAGAAGACGCAAATAAATGTAAGGATATACCATGCTCAAGGATTGGAAAGGTTACTATTGTTAATATGGCAATACTACCCAAAGCAATCCAAAAATTCAATGCAATCCCTATCAAAACACCAGTGGCATTCTTATCAGAACTAGAACAAATCATTTTAAAGTATGTGGAATCACAATAGACCATGAATCACCAAGTGTCCTGACTGGGATCAAACCCACAACCTAGGTATGTGCTCTGACCAGGAATCAAATCCGCAACCTTTTGGTGTATAGGAGGATACTCTAACCAACTGAGCCACCTGGCCAGGGCATCATTTATTTTAATTTTAGACTTCACATATAAGTGAAATAATACTGCATTTGTCTTTCTATGACTTATTTCACTTAGCATAATACTTTCTAGGTCCATCCATGTTGTCAGAAATGCAAAGATTTTATTCTTTGTTATGGCTGAGTAATTTTGCATTGTCTATGTGTACCACATTTTCTTTATCCATTCATCTATTAATGGACACTTAGGCTGCTTCCATATCTTAGCTATTGTAAATAATGCTGCAATAAATATAGAGGTGCATATATCTTTTAGAATTAGTGTTTTGGAATTCTTCGAATAAATACTGAAAAGTGAAATTTCTGAGTCATGTGGTAGTTCTATTTTTAATTTTTGAGGAAACTTTATTGTGTTTTCTATAGTGGCAGCACCAATTTACAATTTCCACAACAGTGCACAAGGATTCCCTTTCCTCCTTTATTTATTGATGATAGCCATTCTGACAGGTGTGAGGTGATATATTATTGTGGTTTTAATTTGCACTTCCATGATCATTAGTGATGTTGAGCATCTTTTCATATATCTGTTGGCCATCTGTAAGTTTTTTCTGGAGACATGTCTATTCAGGTCCTCTGCCCATTTCTTAATTCAGATCCTCTGTTTGTTTATTTTTGTGTTAAGTTGTATGAGTTCTTTATGTATCTTGGATATTAACACTTTACTGGGCGTATCATTGGCAAATCCTTTCTTCCATTCAGTAGGTTGATATTTCATTTTGTTGATGGTTTCTTCTCTGTGCATAATTTTCTTTTAGTTTAATATAGTCACATTTGTTTATTTTTTATTTCCCTTGCCTGAGGAGACATAACAAAAAAATATATATTGCTGCTAATTCACACAGTTTACTGTCTATGTTTTCTTCTAGGAGTTTTATGATTTCATGTCTTAAATTTAAGTCTTCAAACTTTTTTTAGTTTATTCTTCTATATGGTGTAAGAAGTGGTCTAGTGTCATTTCTTTCATGAATCTGTCCAATTTTGCCAACATCATTTATTAGAGAGACTGTCTTTACCACATTGCCTTGTTTGTCATAGATTAATCTGCTCTATATATGAGGGTTTATTTCTGAGCTTTCTATTCTGTTCCACTAATCTGTGTGTCTTTTATGCCAGTACCATACTGTTTTGATTATTATAACCTTGTAGTGTAGTTTGATGTTGGGTAGCATAATACCTCCAACTTTGTACTTCTTTCTGAAGATGGTTTTGGCTATTCGGAGTCTTGTGGTTCCACATAATTTAAGGATTATTGTTCTTTTTTTGTGAAAAATGTCATTGGTATTTTGTTATGGATTGTACTGAATCTGTAGATTGCTTTGGGTAGAATGGACGTTTTAACTATGAATGGATGTTTTAACTATGTTAATTCTTCCTATATGTGAGCACAGTATATCCTTCCATTTGTTTGTACCTTCTTCAATCTCTTTCCTTAATATATGTCAGTTTTTAAAGTATAAATTACACCTACAAAGTTCTTTTTGCTATGTAAGGTAACACATTTACAGATGCTGGGTATTAAAGCCTGGACATCTTTCAGAATTACATTGGCCTTGCCACACTAAAAAATGGAACTTATTCAATTTTCTATTTAAATGTACAATTAATGTATATCTGTGGTTTGTAGACTTGCTGATTATGCTATTCTTGCTTGATTTGGTATGGATTGAAAATTCAGAAAGTTGAGGGGTGTAAAATTAGAGGATGTTTAGACTATATTATGATCCCTTGGTGTCTACTTCAAGTACTACAAAATTCTGAATTAAGTTTTTAACAATTCTATGTGTATATATATAGAGACATATACATATGTAACACATATATTCTCTCTCTCTGTGATATATATGATTGACAGAATGTCTCATATTGATAAATTGATAATATGACAGGATTCTACTCATAAGTGCTTGGATATTATTTACTATACATGTAAATTTGACCAGGTGGACTCATATCTTTGTGCCTCAATTTTCTCATTTATCTAATGGAGCAAATATTGGTAAACTTACCTAATATGGTTGTTGCTTGTTAAAAGAGTTAACAATATATGTAAGGCACTTATAACAGTACCTGGAGCATGGCACATGCTAAATAAACCTTTTGTTGTTAGATGTTAATCCAGTTTTAATAGACTTTCAAACTATTTTTATTTTTTCTGACATTAAAAGTATACATAAAAATTCAAACAATACAGACATTAATAAAATGAAAAACAAAGATCACCCATAATCTAATGTGACTCACAGATGTGAATATATATATTCATTTTTTTATTTAAGACTTTTTAAATTAAATTTATTGGTGTAACATTAGCTAATAAAAGTATATAGGTTTCAAGTATACAATTCTATGATACATTATCTGCATATTGCATTGTGTATTTACCACTCAAAGTCAGATTTCCCATTGCCATATATTTGACCCCATTTATGTTCATTTTACAAGTGATTTTACAATTTTACTGGGTCATCTTGGCAAAGCTGCATGAAAATAATTTGAACCAATTTAAGATTCTATGGCGTAATTTAGATAAGGTCTGTTACATGTGGTTCTTTCCGTTGTATTCCCTGTTATCATACAGAAACCTTATTGATATAATGGTAAGCTGAGAAGGAGGGAAGATAGATTCTACAGTCCTATTTTTATTTATTTTTTAAAATTTATCTTTATTGTTGAAAGTATTACAGATGTCCCCCTTTTTTCCCCATTGATCCCCTCCATCTCACATCCACCCCACCCCCAGGCCTTCCCTATACCAATGTCTGTGTCCATAGGTTATGCACATAAGCATATAAGATCTTTGACTAATCTCTCCCTATCCACTCCCCACCTTGCCTTTCACCTCTGAGATCCCTTAGTCTCTTCCATGTTTCTATGTCTCTGGATCTATTCTGTTCATCAGTTTATTTTTTCATTAGATTCCACATATGAGTGAGATGATATGGTACTTGTCTTTCTCTGACTGGCTTATTTCGCTTAGCATAATATTTTCCAGTTCCATCCATGCTGTCCCAAAGGGTAAGAGATCCTTCTTTTTTACAGCTGCATAGTATTCCATGGTGTGAATGTACCATAGGTTTTTATCTATTCATCTACTGATGGGCACTTGGGCTGTTTCCAGATCTTGGCTATTGTAAATTGTGCTGCTATGAACATGGGGGTGCATAAGTTCTTTCTGATTGGTGTTCCAGGTTTCTTAGGATATATTCTTAGAAGTGGGATCACTGGGTCAAATGGAAGTTCAATTTTTAATTTTTTGAGGAACTCCATACTGTTTTCCATAGTGGCTGCATTCTCACAAGCAGTGTACTAGGGTTCTTCTTTCTCCACATCCTCACCAGCACTTGTTGTTTGTTGATTTGTTGATGGTAGCCATTCTGACAGGTGAAGTGATACCTCATGGTGGTTTTAATTTACATCTCTCTGATGATTAGTGAGTTTAAACATTTTTTTCATATGTCTATTGGCCATCTGTATGTCCTCTTTGGAAAAGTGTCTATTCAAGTCCTTTGCCCATTTTTTAATTGGATTGTTTGTCTTCCTTTTGTTAAGTTGTGCAAAAAGAGATAGAGGAAGATATAAACAAGTGGAAGAATATACCGTGTTCATGGATTGGAGTAATCAACATCATTAAAATGTTCATACCACCCAAAGCAATCTATAAATTGAATGCAATCCCTATTAAAATACCAACAGCATATTTCACAGATCTAGAAAAAACACTTTGAAAATTTATATGGAACCAAAAAGACTCTGAATAGCCACGGCAATCTTAAGAAGGAAGAACAAAGTTGGTAGGATCACAATACCAGATATCAAGTTATACTACAAAAGCATTATAATCAGAACAGCCTGGTACTGGCACAAGAACAGACATATAGATCAGTGGAAAAGAACAGAGAACCCAGAAATTGGTACAGTTCTATCTTTAGGTCTCAATCTTTTTAGTGAGCTAGTGCCTCCAAGCTATGACCTTTCCAAGTGTTTTTCAGTTTTGTTTTGTTTTTTCCTTCTTAGATGAGACAGGAATGTTGGAGGGGGCTGGAGTTGTGTATTTATTTTCCAAGTTTGTTAGGTTATAGTAAATAATTTTTCTTGAGCACAAGCCTTGTTAAGAAGAACAGGATGCTCTGGGTATATTACAAAATGGCCATCCTCCCATTTTTGCTGGAAGGAGGGAGAATTTTTTTTTTATCTTCACTGTGAAAACCTGGTAGGGCTCCTTGAGGTAAAACTCACAAATTTGTAGGAGCCCCTGTAAGACTGGGATTTACTGGAATTTTAACTCTCAAACTTGTTCACACTGATCATCCAACAATTCACTAATTACAGTTCAGATTTTCCTATCCAGGTACTGCTTCCTGTGGAGATTACTGCTCTGATAAGTTATGGTTCTCTGAATCTGCCGACCTGTATCCCCAATTTTATTACTTTTTTAAACTTAGAACCATGTCTAGTGTACATTTAATGCATTATTATTCCTCCACCCTTGAAAGCAGAAGCTTCTTAAAATGGACTGTATCTTAGAATTAAGGAAATAGAGCATTCATATTTAATATATACTGACTCCAATCCCACCCACTGACAGCACACCGCCACCACTTTTAAGCAAACTCTTGAAGTGCTCACAACTACACATATCAACAAACAATAAATCACTTTAACCAGTCACTCAAGATTAAGCAGCAGATATGAGATACAGTAAATTAAGATTATAAACACAAGAGTCAGTATTTCTAGAACACTGTACAAGATTTGTTTGTAGTATCGAGAAGACTTAGATAGTGGCCTGTGGTACACTTTAAACTGCTTTAAAATTCTTCAATGAACTCAATACTATTAATTTCATGTTTATTTTATATAGTATTTTTGTCAAGCTTTCCCATTTTCACTTAAAAACAAATTTTCTTCTCAACTAATGATTTTCATTCTGCCTACAGTTTGGCTTACACTTTTCTCTATGATAGCCATATTTCATTTTACAGGATCTGAAATCTATACATGTTTTCAAATTTGCTTCCAAATGATGCCTACAAAGAGTAGATCAAGTTTACATAAAACCATACTATACCAATTTACCAATATAAATGCCTTATTTTATTTTATTTTATTTTATATTTTATTTTATTTTGACAGCAACACTAACAAAACTCTTAATGCATATGCCCCCATCACCAGTACTCTTTTCTTATGCTACCATTTTGACACTTACAAGAGAACATCTCAATTCAGCAACCGAGTTTTACAACTATTATCCCTACCAATCAAATGGTGATGCACCAAGATCACAATTCTCAAGAGTTATAACATTTTAAGAGTACATGATTTACCTAAGACTGAGGGACTGTGCCTTACTTTATAAAAAACAAAGATAGCCATACCGATTTAATCCCATATATATGATGCTACCTATTCAATTTATTAGAAATTCTAATAAGCATATTAATCAAACTAGTGCTCCAAACTTATGCTGTTCACATGAAAGACTACAAGAGAAGACACAATAGAGATGGGCTTGCAATAAGAAGTACAAATTCCTTCTATAGAGATGAAGAAATAAAAGGAGAAATCTAGTTGTCTAAAAGACAATTCACTGTACACATTTCATTTACAGTTTTGTACACTGTCTTAATATGAATGAGACTGCTTTTCTGCTTGAGCCATTTTTTAACCAAAGCAAAATAACCTAAATAACACAATGTTAAAATACAGCATAAAGATACAAAACCAGACATACTCATTTTAATTAGGAATGTAATTATGATATTATATTTTTTATAACCCACAATTATGTTTAAGAAATTGCACAAACACAGATCACTGATTTGAATGAAATGCATAAATTTGTAGCAAAGCTTTGTAGTTACAAAAAAACAAAAAATTACCAAAGAATACCTCAAATTAATGTTTATTCCACCTTTGTGTCATATTCTTCGATCCTTCACCAATATTACATGAGGGAAAAAACAAAAGCAAAACAAATGAAAAAGTGAAATAATAATCACTAATGTCATCATGTAGGGAAACAAATAAATTAAAATCTAGCAGCCACCAGCAAAAGTACAGCAAAGACAATGCTGTAAAAAGAAACAAAGAAAATTGCTAGAAAACTGTGTGCATCATACTCTTTCAAACCAGCAAACTATGCTTCTGCATACAATGGAACATATACAGAAGTCTTTTCCTGTAAGGTACAGAAATGAAAGTTCTCTTTTATCATTGAGGATGGCTATGTCTCCTCAATTTTAGAGGCAGTAGTTTGCCCTGTGATCTCAGTTACCTGATGGATATAAAAGTTGTTTATTTTCAGTTTGTTTAGTTTTTTTAGTTATGAATATGGGAGTGATGACTTTTGAGCACCTTACATGCCAGACTGGAAACTGGAAGTCTCTAGTGACACCTTTAAATGAAAAAAGTCAGCCTGGCTGGTGTGGTTCAGTGGTTGTACATGAACCTGTGAACCAGGAGGTCACCATTTGATTCCTCTGGGGATTGCAGGCTAGATCCTCAGTAGAGGGCGATGTTTCACTGATGTTTCTTTCGCTCCTTCTCCCTTCTCTCTCTGAAATCAATAAAAACATATTTTCAAAAAAGTCAAATAGGCTTTGTGAACTTCTCTAGCAATGCTCTAAGTTCAGGAAACTAGGTCAGAGAAGAAGAATGATAAGGAGGGGAGAGTGATAGCTAAAGGAACTAGGTTGAAGTAAAATGTCTCATTGATTCAGATAGATCCAGGTTTAAAATGTTATATGCTTCATTTACTCACTTTGTGACTTTGAATATTTCATTTCCTCTTCTGTATAAGTAGTAATATTTACCTTATTGGCATTTTTTTGTAGATTAAATAAGATAAAACATTTAGTATATAAGACATATATAATAAATAATAATTAGAAAAATTTTCATATAGAAATAACCAGTAATAAGATGGAAGGATTGGCTAAATGGGTGGGTCAAGGGACTAGAAAGAGTGAGAAGAAAAAATACAAGTAGTGTTTGCAGATAAAAATAGAGGGAAAATTTCCAAGTTAAGTTCTCTAGGATTGGGTAATTTAGAGTAATAATAACAAAATATTCAGATGAGAAATTGAGGTGAGGCCTTAATAAAAAAAAAATACCCAGTTTACCCATGTATAGTAACATCTAAAACTTAAAGAACTAACATGAAGAATTTTGCACTTTGTTTCATCAAAATGTCATATGTCTTAAACTAACACTAGTGCTTATTACTAAAAATTTCCTGGATAATTGACAGAAGTTTTCAAATAATTTCCTGGTTCTGTGAAATAACAGCCATAAAGCCTTTGGGCAATTTATTTAACCAGTAAAATACTTTAAAGATAGGTAAAATTCAAAGGATGTTTATTGAATTGAAATGACCCTCACCAAGCATTGGTAATTTTACCTATAAATGAGAAAAATGATTTTTTTTTTTGCCTGCCTGAGGTTAGGACTAAGCCAATGATCTCTTGAGAACCTTCTCAGCTCTTGAATCTGAGTTTCTAGCATTCTGTTTTACTTTTCATTGGCTTTCTTCTCTATTTTTAGTTCCAGTGGTTTTCAACTCCAGGAAGTGTCACTCCAACATACAATAATAGGGTCTGAACTTTATCCTTCCTTAGGTCTCTGGAGCCAAACTAAACTATTTCAAACATACAAAGAAGGAAAAGATAATAATAAAAATATATTTTTAAAAAGACTGACTCATGAGACCCAAAACATGAGCTACAAAACGGAAAAAATAGATAACTTGGATTTCATCAAAATTAAGAACTTTGTGCATCAAAGGACACTATTAAGAAAGGAAAAAGATAACCTACTGAATGAGAAAACATTTGCAAATCTTATCTAATAAGAGGTTAATTTCCAATATATATAAAAAACTTCTATAGATCAACAACAACAAAAATGAGAGAAAAGAAAAAACATCCTAATTCCAAAATGAGCAAAGAACTTAAATAGACATTTATCTAAAGAAAATATTCAAATGTCCAGTAAACACACGAAACTGTGGTCAGCATCATTAATCATTAGAGAAAGAAAATGAAAACCATAATGAGATACGACTTCATACCCACTAGGATGGTTATTATAATAATTTCAGAAAATAAAACAGAAAATAACAAGGTTGGAGAAAATGTGGAAATTGGAACCTTTGTGCACTGCTGGAGGGAACATAAAATGTTACAGCCACAGTGAAAAACAGTTTGGCCTGTTATTCAACAGGCTAAACGCTGAACTACCATATGACCTAGGAATTCAACTCCTGAGTATATATCCAAAACAAAGCAGGGACTCAAACAGATATCTGTACACCAAACATTGATGGCATCATTAATAATAGCCAAAAGGTAGAAAAAAACCCAAGTGTCCACCAACAGATGAATGGATAAACAAAATGTGACATATAAGTAAAATGGAATGTTATTCAGCCATAAAAAATGAAAATTTGATATATACTACAATATGGATGAATCTTGAAAACATGCTTAGTAATATAATCCAGATACTGAAGAACAATATTGTACTATTTTACTTATATGAGGTACCCAGAAGAGGGAAATTCACAGAGACAGAAAGTAGAATAGAGGTTACCATGGGTGGGGAGAGTGGGGAACTGTTTAATTGTTTAACGGATTATTGTTTAATGGGAATAAAGTTTTTGTTGGGGATGATGAAAACATTTTGGGTATGGGTAGTGGTGATGATTACACAATATTGTGAATGCATTTAATGCCACTTAGTTGTACATTTATGAATGAGCAAATGATAAATATTATATAAATATATATTACCACAATAAAACAATTAGTTTGGCCCAAGGCCAAGCCATACTAAGTAATGGTGGTTTCTCCCTTCCCTCCCAGAGTGTTTCCTTGAACTGTGGAAAGGGAGAATCCTAACTGGGACAATTTTATGGCTGGTTGTGAGCCAAGCATAAGAATGTTGTTGAGGTGCAAAGAGTTCTCAAGATTTTGATTGCTTAATAACAGATATAACTACTGAATTCAATGAGAGAGAGGGAGAGCAGAAATAGTAGCATATCACAGATCATACTTCAGTTAGGATATGGATAAACAAATATGGTGACTATAAACAAATATGATGAAGTACTATAAAGCAGTTAAAAGAACTATATCAGCATGGATAGAGCTCAAAATAAGAATTATGAATAAAAAAACAAGTAGTAGAATTATATGTACAGGAAAATACTATTTCTATAAAAACATGTGTAACAATCATGTTTTCAAAACAAACAAAACATAATCATAGAAACAAAGGTATGGTTGCCAGAGGGGAAGAGGATGGAGGGATGGATGAAAAAGGTGAAGGGGAATGAGTCAAAAATACTGTAATAAGTTTGCACAGTGACAGATGATGACTAGAATTAGTGGGGTGATCACATGTAAGGTATAAAAATGTCAATCACTATATTATACATCTGAAACTATTATAACTAATATAATATTGTATACCAACTATGCTTAAATAAAAATGAAGGTATCTTCATATAAGACAAAAAGACAATATGTTTTTATTGATATAGACACTTAAAGTTTGATGTTGAAAAATGTCTGAAAGACATGTCCAAAACTCAAAACTCATAATTGCGGTTACTCTGGTTGGCAGGGAATGGGAGAAAATCAGCATGGAAGTTAGATATCAAAAGTAGTTTTGGCTTCATCTGTAATATACTAATTTCAAAAGGACAATGTATTCATCTATTACTTAATTTAACAAAATAAAGAGAATTACTAAGAGAACAAAAAAACTTCCAAACTCTTCATTATTGTTTTCTATGCTCTTCTCTGTTGTAACATATTTCTAAAAAGAAAGAAAATTATTATAGAAATTCTGTATAGGTCAGTGTTTAGTTGTGATAACCAAATATCCACTCTAGCTATCTTAGGCATAAAGAAATTTCATAGAAGAAATTAAATGCTTATTTGCTTGTTGGAGGATCTGGAGGATAAGGCTTTAAGCTACTTTGCTTCTTAGGAACAAATTCAAGCCACCTAAGACACTAAACCTTGGCTAAAGGTTTAGTTAAGTGTCTTTAGTTAAGACACTAAACCCTGCTATTGCATAAACCTGACAATTTAGGATATTGCATCCCAAATTTTGAAGCTGTCAATTATGACTGCAAGTTCTGAAACAATATCATTTCCACCACAGTTTGCATTAGTAAAATGAATATCTCACATCTTGCCCCTGTCCCATCATGACTCATTTCTGAATCACTCTCACAGATGTGGATCTGATTTGTAAATTTTAAATTGGATACTGCAAGGGAATCTAGAGAATATGTTATTATTAATACTATTAATATTAAATTTCTAATCTCTGCATAATAGAAGTTAGAGTGAATATTAAGCTAGCCAATCTACAGTAACTTCAATGGTCATTTTGAAAATTACAAGACCATAATCAGATTACTGATACTTAGATATATGATACCCTTTTCAGCAACTGGTAGACAAAAATCATCACACAACTGAAACTAAATTTCAGAAAATAATAGGTCAAGGACAAGACTTTTCTAGGTCTCCATGATAAATTTAAAACTGCTGATATTTGACTGCTAATACATGTAGTCAAAATGGATCTATCTGAGTGAACTTGTATTATTAACTGGAATCAATAAAGATTTAAATTGTAAACCCTGCTAGTTGCAATTTGTGTTAATATCCTTTCCCCAATCTTAAGGACATTGCCTTTTGTATAACAAGAAGTACAAAGGGTGAGATAAGTTAATTGTAATTTATTTGCTAGAGGAAGTTTTGGATTTTTTTATCATTTCATCCCTTAATGCCTCTTCCTCTCCTTTTGAACAAAAAGGGACTTTAGGAAGATTATTTTCAGAGCAGGCTGGAGGATAGATTAGAGGGAGGGGAGTCAGGAGGCAGAAAAACCAGAACAGCGCTGTTATAGCTGTCCATGTCAGTCTCTGGACTAGAAATATTGGTAATGATGATGGAAAGAAAAGAACAAAGGGGAGAGAAATTGTACAGTCAGAATCAGCAAAAAGTATTAATTTATTAGATGCAGATGGAAAAGGAAGAAAAAAACTTTCGTAGAATTATATCAATAACAGAAAACAAGTTTTCTGATATGGGATGTTGAAGGTGGAGTAAGTTATGTGGAAGAGGGAGAGGACACGGTAACTCTCTGGACTTTCCACTCGATTTTGCTACTAACATAAAACTGCTCTAAAAATAATGTCTATTAAAAGTTGGGAAGGCTCTTCTATGCCTAAGCAATTAAAGTCTTGAATTCCCTTTATCCTTTTCAGCAACTGATAATCAACTATCTTCTTATTTTTTTTAGGATAACAAATATTTATTCAGAAATGGATAAGTAACAGCATCTCCTCCATCCCCTAATGTCTCTTCCTCTCCTTCTGAACAAAAGAGACACAGGTGGGGAATGTAGGGGTGTGGGAAGTGAAGAGGGACACAAGGATTATCCCATCATCTTCTCTTCCCTGTTTCCTGCAATAACATCCTGTAGAGCAGGGGAGGCAAACAGGCTCCACCCCACAATGTACCATGTGGCTAACCAGAGGACCAGGTCCACATGACCTGGCAGCTGCAGCTGGCTCAATGAAACTCTGGTAACCCAAGTAGTCTGTCATGGGACTGAAGGGAGAGGAGAGGTTAATGCCATACATCCAGGAAAATTACCATCTCTGCTTGAAGCAAAGTCCAAGCAGTAACTAGACTGTGCTCAGGACCTGAGAAACCAGGTCTGACTGTCCTTGTGTTCTCTTTGGCCAAGAAGGGGAAAGTGTAGGAGGAATGTCTTTCAGCTTCTGAGAATTGTTTGCACCCGTTCAAAGGCGAAGAAGGGAACAAAAATTGTATTCTTTAAAAAACTGGAAAGTGGAACACTATTCCTTGGACTTCCCAGGCCTTGGCAACCTCAGAGGTGGAGTACTAAGCTGGGTCCTTCCTCCTTGATAGATTTGACTTGTGGAAATATGAGTTTCCATGTTTTTCTTCACTGGACTGGCCCCAAGCAGGTCATGAGAGGCTCTCAATATCTCAGGTCCCATTTACCTTCTAGGCTTTTGCCTTCAATAGTATTTACAACTAATTCTCTAGAGCTCCCAGAATTTTGCTTCCCAACTCTTTCCAGCTCTTCCAGTCTGGACTCCCTTTATAGTTCGAACAAACCAGTGAGAGACTGAGAATGATTCTGGAGCAATGCTGTCTTGATATTCAGGGGCTGCTCCTGATTTCTACAGTTTTGCCCCAACTCCCTGGAACCATGTTAAGGGAATAACCCATCACTTACTTGGAAGGGCTGCTTTCTTTTCTCAACTCCTTCCCCACTACCCACCATTCCCCTATCTCTACTGCCAAGGCAGGAAAATTCCCATCTGGTCATGGGCAGATGGGTCACTTACAATAGACAGTGCCCCTTGGTGGCAGGTAGATCTATGCCTCTCAGCATCCCTGACTATTGTCCTGTAGACATCTGAGCCTAGAAAGGAGGAACTAGGAGCAAGCCAACACCAAATGCACAGTGTCACAGAACTAGCGGAGAGCTGGCATTGACACCAAAATCAGGGCATGATGAGTGCTGGGCTAGTGAGAACTGGAAGGGCTAACAATACAAGCTTTTCCAACAGTGATAACCAGAAGCCAATAGAGCTGGGGTGGAGGACTCTGTATAACCCAAGGGAGAAAGGGAATGTGACTTCTCAGGGTTTACCCTGATTTGCCTGAGGTTGCATGAGCCCTCCAAGCCAAGAGCGGGCCTACACTCTTCCTACCAGAGCAGCAGGCTCACCCTGCACTTGCCACAGGGCCCTTTCCAGACCAGATTAATTTTGAGCCAATTGTGGTGAGAGGACAAGAAGCATGTGACCTGATCCCCACCTAGGCCATCTCCATTGACCAGGCAGGTAAGTGGCAAAGCTCTGTAGCTGATCTGGCTCCCATTTCCTGGAGCCACAAGAAAGCCATGCAGAGAATTTATGGCACCATTTTTTTAAAAAATCAGTTTGGGGCTGAGGTTAGGAAGATAGACACTCTGAGCAAAACACACCTATCTTGGTGAGGAGGTGGAGGGAGAAGAAACACATTATGGGAATTGTTAATGTACAAAAGAGCACAGGGTAGGACACAACACAAAAAGGCAGGTCCATCCAGTGAGAAAAGTCTCAACCCCCTACTTGGGGGCTCCGGCCCCATGGCCCATTGTTCACAAGCTTTGCTTTAGGAAACAGCTACCCTCCTCTGTCCCTGCTTCTGACTGCCTCACTACCCCTCTCAAAGTTTTATTTTGAATTCTGTAGGCTGTGTGGTCACAGAAGCCTCTGAGGACTTGAAGGATGCCTTCAGGATGATGTCAGAGTACACTTCTGCAGGAGGATTGGACGAGGCAGCAGAGTTCACCCTGTGAGGCAGATCACTCTCCTTTATCACTGAGGGGCTGTCACTCAGTTATAGCAGGATAGGCTGGTCTAAGGTGATAAGGTTCCCATTCATGTGAAGTTTGCACTTAGTGGTTTGCTATCCAGATTTCTTTTTCTTTTTTCTTTTAAATCCTCACCTGAGGATATAGAATATTTTTCCATTGCTTTTCAGAGAGAGTGGAAGGGAAGGAGAGAGAGAAACATCCATGTGAGAGAGACACATTGAATGGTTGCTTCCTGCACATGTCCCGATCAAGGATCAAGCCTGAAACCGAGGTACGTCCCCTTGGCCAGAATCGAACCCAGGACCCTTCAATCCACGGGCTGACGCTCTAACCACTGACCCAAACAGGCTAGGGCTGTTATATTTCTTATATGAGGTGACAGCATCATGCTTCTTAACAAAGACCACTTCTGCTGCCCCAGTATGTACCCACCGAGCCACTTCAGGGCTCTGCATACACAGAAAAGCTCAACAATATCTTCCTGTGTGACTCTAATGTACAGATTATTCACAGTGATCTCGGTGCCTTCCAAAGTGCTGATGACAGGCTCAGCAGGTGACAGCTCTTTGGGGGAATCCTCCTTTTTCACTAGTGTCTAGGACATGTTGGTCCGACTGAGGAGGGGAGAATGGGAGCTGTGCATGCATCATTCTGAACCACTTTGGTGAGAAGGAGGGCACTGGATGTGGAAAGCTTCGAACCACTCAGCCTGGTCATGTGGTGGAGAAGGCTGCCTGAGGTTGTGAACTGCAACACCATCATCTTCATCCAGGTCGTATAAATTCTGTTTGGTCTGGTGATTATTGACAATGTGAGTCCTCATTGCAGCAGGATGGGCCCGAGGTGGTTCTGAAATTCAACTAGTTTACAGAATTTCTGGAAGGATAATTTCTTTTCTACAGCTATCAACCAGATTCAGTTTCTGATGCCTCCAACAACAACAGCCTTGATAGAAGGCCATTTATGATATTAACTATAGTTTGAGCATTTATTTATAAACACCTACCACACTAGTGACTCTCAAATGAAAACAAATATATATTTGCCTACCCAGTTAGATATCCCCTCATTTAGCCTGTGAACCATCCTGTGTTCTAACTTCTTAATGTACTACACAACCTGAGAGATTATAACAATTTATTCCCTCTCTTTTCCCCATTATTTTATTACTAAGTGATAGGAGAGTAATCTGATTGAGCTAATATAATTACAATTTGAAGAACAAATGATAAAATGTTTTGGAATTAATTTGAACCCAAGAGAACAGTAAATTGATGACAGGATAAAAGTGAGTAGAGCAATAGTCTTGGTTCTAAGTGGGGTTACAAATCCTCTCTAATCAGGTTCAGTACATTTCTAGAAGGCCGAGTCCAAGGCATGAAGCAACAGGTCACCGTTGCATATCCCCCTATCCTTATGGCCTAACTATGGTATACATACAACATAGGACAAAAGATAGCCTCCTCTCTACTGCACAATAAAGCCATTGAGGCCTGTAGCATACCAGAAATATGTCAAAGGGAATAGAGCTACTGAATGTATTTGAATCAAACTGAAAGTGAACTTATTAGCTCGCTTTTTAAAAGATTAGATTAAGAGTGCACGAGGGATATGGGAATTGAAAAAGCCATGAGAATGGTACACAAATGACTGAGTTTGGGAAACACCTGTCTAAAGCATCTAAAATGTTGCCCTTCTAGGGCAGTAACTTATCAGAAGGGTATTCGCAAAGCTAGATAGGAAGACCATGAAAGATTATCTCTGATCACATTCTAAAATCACTTCCATTAATAGTCAACCTGGACCCTGAGACCTTTGGAAATACTCATCAAAGAGGCTTTTACATGTTATACACTAATTGTTTAGTATGTGTCAAGCACAGGTAGTAATTCATCTAGACATGTTGATAACAGTCCTCTGTTGGACTTTTGGTTGCCAACACCCATAAAGCCCTCTTAAACCACAGCTGTTTGGGTTTTTTTTTAAATTAGGGTATCACTAAACAAGTTAACTATGGAGAGAATGGCTGAAAATTTATGCACATGAAAAGGCTGACATGTCTGGTTTATGGCAGGTACAACTGAGAAAAAGGTGATCCCAAGATATAAAGAGAAAAATATACAACTGGCAGACTCAGATGACCAAAGAAGAAGCCATATGTCCTCTGACAGACAAGAGAGAATATTAGTTCCTGACATCTTCCCAGCTCATTTGAAATTTGATTGGAGTTCATTTTTTTGTCCTTGGACTCAACAGGACAGGTGCATTTACAAAATGTCCACCCATTCACACCCCTGACACATGCTCTTTTTATTTTTCTCAAGACACATTGAATGGGTTTTAGTTCCTTGCAACCCTGAGTCCTGACTAGAAAATAAATCAAAAAATAATAAGTACAACAGAGACATGGGGTAAATATAAGGCATCAGGGAAGAAATAAAGGAATCAGTAGGCCACTTGATCATTGGATTGCTGTAGAGCTGTTCAGAGGAGATAAAGATTTTTTAAAATTAGCCCTCAAAGTTTATTTTTCTTGACTTGTCTCATTCTCTAGCAGTCCAATCATTTGTCTCAAACTCTAATGTTTTCATATGAGGGTTTTTCTTTCAACCTATGTAATAAAAGTCATTAGTGGGGATGTCAGAAGATACATTTTTATTTCTTTTTTTAAAAGTTCTCCTTTTGTTCATCTTCCTCCTCTTCCTTCTCCCATTCCCACCCCAGACACACACATGTAGTCTAGCAAAAGTTAACAATTGGCATACATCCAATTGTTTGACACAGTGAAAACCATACTACTATATATATGTATTTGTAGAAAGCAATTCTTTGCTTAACCTTCCCTTAGCTACATGCTCTTGTATTTCAATTCTAATAAATAAAAAATATATTTTGATGCAGTCTTTTAAAGTGGCATACCTGCTTATGCCTGTGTAATAGTCATAATGCTCACCCTCACTCTCCTTTTCAGGTAAAGGCAATTTAAGTGCTAAGCCTCTTATTCTTGGCAGTAATTACTTATGTTGGCTGCTTTTTTTACATCCATCTTCTAATAAGAATAATGAATAATTGTAGAAATGGTTGACCTTTCTATGAACCTCCTGGAGGATGCTTGCCAATTTCTTCCATTCCATCTGGATAAAAAGAATAGCAATAACAGTTTACAAAGCATATTTACTGCAAGGGTCTCTAGTTCAGAATAAGTATACATGGAGCTTTCCTTAGGAGAGTACAAACAACAAGGTATATAAGCAATTCCAAGATGTAGTGCTGAGAACTAGTTTGGAAACCATGGCTTAGCATTTCTCAGCTAACTAAATAAATCTTGTGGGTTTATCTAACTGCATTCACTCAACAAATACATCCCTACTATTTATAGCGATGTGCATGCACATATGCCTACACATTGAATACTTTTCATGAAATGACATCCAACTCCACAATCCAAGGCAGGCTGGAAGCCAGATAGAATAGAATGTGTAAAAAGAAAGTTACCAAAAAAGGTTCAACTGGCTATGGTGAAAGGAGTGGCATTGCCCAAGATTTGTATATCCAAAATTAATGTGCTTATTTCTAAAAGGGATAGTTCGCACAGGAACAGACAAGGGAGAGAGAGTGGTCTGTTTGGTTTGTATTTTCTGGATGATTTTTTTAAGTGTCACTCCCGGCAGAAAACATATTCAGTGTAAGAGGTCCAGATCTTGTCATCAGTCTGGTCATGGGTGATAGTGCAGGTGCCAGTGGAATTGCATGCTACCATGTGAAAGCCAGCATCAGCTAGTTTATCAAAGGCTTGTTCCAGAAAGGTAAATTTGAGGTAATATCGAGAAGTGTACCGCTCAGGAGGACGGTCAGGGTCTCTGCTCTCATTTAGAGTATCTCCAAATACTTCTTTGGCCAATGATATCTTACCACACACCATGATTCGGGCCACGCGGCGGAATTTGGCATCTGTTTGACTATCCCGACCCAGAGTATAGGAGCCTCGATAGCCAATAGTGATGAAACCTGCCTTCTTGGGATCAGAACCATTGTTTGCTGTCAGAGCTAGGGGGTTATCAGGGCCACTAACATGGATGTTATTACTTGAAGAGAGATTACATGTGATGTTAATGTTGGTGGAAAGCTCTTCTAGATCACTTTGCCATAGATCATTGCCAACTGAGTTGATCTTGTTGATTTTAGAAGCCAACATCTTCACTAACTCTGGTAGCTTAAAGTATTCTGCTTCTCTCTGGAGCCGACCACACTCTGGAAAGTGGTCAGGAAGCACCAGTTTCCGGTCTCTCATGTAGTCTAGCACATAGCGAAAGAGGAAACCATCTCGGTCTACAAAGAATCTCCCTTTGTTGTCCTGGATTAGGGAGCAAGGATTCTTTTCACTGAACATTTCCCAGAGCAGGGAGCCAGGAACACTGACCAAAGTAGGATAGCGAGTAATGTACACCTGACCACCCACGTTGAGTTCAATAATCTCAGGAAAATGACTGAAATCTTCACTTGGTTTAGTACAACTTGATTTCTCCGGCATGGCCATATTGATCTGCAGAAGCAAAAGACATTGGTTCTAAGTAAAAGCTTACAGTATGGGGATTCTGTTTATAAACATTAATTTTCTGCATTCACACACACTACATACCAAGAAAATCAAGCAAACCATAATCTTTTGCAAATTAGCTATTTTTAACTTGAGAATGGCAGAATAGTAAAATAGTACATAATTTGGCTTTGCAATATTTTTAATATCCTTCTGAATGCCGGGTGTACCAAATGATCACAACCCCATTTTTTGTGGTGGTATTTGTGTTGCTCATTCTATTTTACTCTCACAGTCCATTCCCATTCCTGTCCCTCGTCCCACCATAGGTTGCCATTCTGATAGGTTTAGTGTGTATCTTTCTGTGCATATATATTCTGAAAAATAAATTTTGTTGTTTAAAATAGATGTATATGTCATTGTACTATATATTTCAGCCTTCAGTTATACATATTTATACATTTTTTCACCCTAAGCACTATAGTGCTCAAATCCCTTCACGTTGCTATATTTATCTCCAATCTCTTGCTTCTAATTGTGACATAATACTCCATGGTATGCACCCATTATGTTTTACTATCTACTCTCCCAGTGACTGACACCCAGATTGCTTCTAACTTCCTGCTCCAATTTACACTCCAGTACATGTTTCCTATGGACCTGTGAGAGAACATCTTTAGACTGTATATCCAGCAGTGGTATTTCTGAGTCACACTGTATGCATATACCTAATTTGACTAAGTAGTGACATACTGCCCTCTAAAATGTCCCTTGTCTGCATTCATACTTAATCCTCACATCCCCAGAGTGACTTGGCATTATCCATATTTGTAAATTTTTGCCACTCTACTGGGTCTAAATTGATACCTCATTGCAGTATGAGAAAATTAATTATAAAATAAAGAATATAGGCAACTATCATAAGACCATAACTTAGTTCCTTCTCACTGTCCACTCATTCCTTCCCTTTTATATCCTAACTTCTGGCCCTATCACTTTACTAGAACCACTGTTTCCAACACAAAACATGGTGCTCTGATCACCTTTCTTTGCACCCAATTCTCCTTTATTTGTTCATCAGTCAACATTTTTGTTCATATTAGACTTTGCTGAGCCTCTTCCTACCTCAAGTTCCATTCCAGTTGCATCTTAGTCACTGGTTTATTTCTCTTCTCAAACCATCCTAAACTGTGACTGTGCAAGTCTCAGAACTGTGTTTTTTGCTCTATAATCTCTCTTTCATAGAATTCATCCAATTAAGCTTTTCTAACTACTACATTTACATATATGATTACCAAATCCTAGCTTCTCTCCTAAACTTCAGTTCGCTGTTGGCAACTACTTGCTGAGTGCGCCAACAGTACCTTGAATTCAGTATTTTCCAAACCACACTCATGTATGTGAAAGTGTTTTGTAAAATCTAAGTTATAATGATTTTTGTCTTAATTTTCCAGCTTAAACAGGCCACATTTTATGACCTTTTTCTGTCAATAATATCACACTTTTTCCAGTCTTCAACTTGGAGATTTAGAAACGTCAGAGTCATCTTACTGACCTATTCATCTACTTCATGTGTATTCCTTACTAACCTAGAAATTATTCCTTTATGATACCTCTTGCATACACATGTTACCACTGCCTCTTCTGTTCTTAATCTGCACTAATTGATCTGAACATCTGAATTGATCTGTCCATCTCTAGTTGAGACTCATCCACATCTGCCCCACACCCTGCCCCCACCTCAAAAAAAAAAATCCTACATGCTATTACCAGATTGGTTATTGTCATATTGCCTTTTTCTCTGTTTAAAAATTGTCAGTGACTCCACATTGCCTAAAGATCAAATCCAAAACCCTTCCTGGAACTCAAAGCTATCTATAAGCTAGTTATTTTCTCTCTTTAATGATAAGAATGCCTACCACTGCACAGTACTTACTATATGCCAGGCATTATTCTTATCCAATAGTGTGGGTACAAATATTATCCTTACTTTGCCAATGAAAAAACTGGTAAATAACTTGCCCAACATAAAACTAAGTGTCTGAGGTGCTATTCAAACTTAAGCAATGGGACTCCAGTCTCCATATTCTTAATTGATTGTACCTATCAAAACCTCTTTACATATACAAAAATAGTGTAGGCATTATTGCCTGCCCATGATATGTTCATATTTTTGTTGCCTTTGCCCATACCTTTCCCCTTCTAGTCTTTGACGTCAAGGACCAACTCAAGTCCTAATTAAGATTAAGTTCCTCCTCACATTTCTATATTAAACTTAAAATTTTCATTTCACTTTTTACTCATTGGTTTCCTACCCCTTTACCTAATATAATAACAGTAGTATTGGTAACATGATAACAATAGCTAACATTTATGAAGCACTTACTATATGCCAGTCTTTTTGGATTTCTTTTAATGTGACGGCTCAGTTAATATTTTTAACAATCCAATGAAGTAAATACTATTGCAATCCTCAGTTCTCAAAGGAATAAGCAGATGCATAGTCCATTATAATTCCTCATACAAACTAATGTTTTTAGTCTCCGCTTACTAATCTACCCTTCATACTATAACTAGAATTATCTTTCTTAAATGCAAAACTGATTATAGCCTTCCTTGCATAAACACTGTCAAAGGTTTCTCAAAGCCTAGAGAATGAAGTTCAGACATATCAAATACAGTATATGAAAACTTCCACACTGGTCTTTGCTTTATTCTTGGGCTTTGATTCCAACTATCTTTCCCTTTGGTACCACTAAAATGACCCTAAATTTAGCTACTGAATCTAAACCCAGTTCACCAGACTCATCCACTTTTTCATGTCCACATTGCTTTAACTTATGATTCCTTCTGCCCAAAATATCCTCTTTTACTCTACTTACCCCAACCTCCCTGTCCCTTCTTGAGAAATATTATAACATAGTAGCTTTGGGAAAGTCTGCGTTTGAATTCTACCTCTACCATTTACTAGCTGGATAACTTTGGACAAATTATTTATTCTCTATGAGCCTTGGTTTTCTTATCCAGAAAGTGGATATAACAAAAGATTCATAAGATAAGGAGGAAATTATATATAATGTATATAAAGTACTTAACACAATGCCTATCATATAGTAAGTGCTTAATGGATGATTGGTTACACTGGCTCCCTTAGCTTATCTTGGGACAAGCAGTGAAAGATTGCAATCCACCAGTTGACTATGGCACTAGAAGTCTTATAGTGATCCATTAAGATTCTGCTAAAATAAAACATCCTCTCGAACTGCCCACCCCATCCCTTCATATCCATTATTGCTTCATATTGGAAATATCTCTTAGAGCACTTATTATACAGCACACCATAATTATTTATGTTTGTCTGTTCCAAATAGCTTCTAAGATACATAATAATCTTGACTTAAAAATCTCTGGATACCCAGCACTTTGAACCTAGTAGATAATAAGCTTATAGTAAGCAATTATTGAATGATGAGTAAACCACCAACAAATGTGATATCAATTTCATTACTTTCATAATCCCACAGTATATAAGTAGAAATCCATTTAAAGGAACTCATTTTGAGTACATGTGTGAGTATATAAACAAGAAATATACATATACTAGATCTTGCGAATTTCTAAATGCAAAAAAAGCTGTTATATATTCCCTCAAAAGACAATAGTAGAAGTCAAAGATAGTTATTCCTCATTGTAGAGAAAGATCATTTTATAACACAATTAAGCAGGTGAAAAATAGTAGTGTAAAGCTGATACCTTCTTATTTCAGATTGTTCTTTCTTGATGCTTTAGAGTTACTTTCTCTATTCAAGTCAACTGATGGTTTAAAATCCTGAGTAAAAGTCACATTCAGCTTGAGGAGTCAAAATGGGTAGTCTATTTTGCTTCTCACATTAGAAGAGGATTTTCAGCTAAATCCTAAGGACAGAACTTTATTTCTGTAAGAAGTCAAAGGGGAAAAATTTAGGACTAGAACTGCAGTAGATCCTCAACTGCCAAACCCCTGTGGCACAACCACAGCCATATTTTAAACCATAAATAGAAATTTTACTCTGAAAGTTATTCTTAAGACTGCCCCTGATAACTAGGAATTTCAAGTTATTTTAAAGAAATAAAAATGGAGGTAGTTTCCCCAGTAATGAAAAATGACCAATGCAAAAGAGCCCCTGGTGTATTATCATAACATGAAGCCAGGAAGGACATTTCCCAAACAGGAAGATTTCTTAACTGTTTTGCATGTATTTTTACTGTAAAAATATCTTTTGCATATAAAATTCTTTACATGTACTCTCCTCCCCCCTCCCCCATCCCAGTGTTTCCTGTTCAGCTAGCTTACTGAAGAGGAAGCAAAAACATTGTCCATTCAATCTAACCATTTCTAAGTCTTTTAAATACTTGTTTAGGACATAGCCCTAAAATGTTTAATTTTTCTCTCTCTTGTACATAAACCTCAGGCTGATAACTACAGAAACAATTAGCTGCTTTCAGTAAATCAAAGAAGTAAAAGTCTCTGCAAGGAGGAAGTTAAAAGAGAAGATGTGAAATGTAAATAGTTTAAATCAGAGGATAAAACGTTTAACCCAGCTGTATGCTGCAAACCAGGAAAAGCTAAACTTTACATTTCAGTGTTTCAAAGGGACTGAAGAAAGTAGCTAGTGCATCACTTGCTCTGCAGTCAAACAATCTTGCAACCAAGATGCAGTGTTTTTAAAAGAAAAACAAAGTCAGATATATCAAAACTCCTGGTTTCTACCTGAAAATGAGAAGGAAGTATTTTCTAAGGAAATTAGACAGCTTATAAATGACCATTTTCCAATTTTATTAAACCTTATATCTTTGTGTCTTAGTATCTCCCCTCTTCTCTCTATCCCTCTTCCTCTCGCTCTCTCCAATTTTGACCAGTCTGTATTAAAAATACACTCACTTATAAAAATGAACACATCAATAATAATTTTAAATGTGGTTCCCACCTTTTATGTTGTTCCAGTTCAAAGAGATTCAAGAAAGCAAAGTAGGTAACGGCTGAACTGGAAGTGTAAGCAAAAGGAAAAAACAACTTTAAGTAAGAATTAAATAGGTTTTTTTTTCCTACTTGATGGAGAAAATCCTCAGCAGCATTCCCAGCCCCTACAAGTAACTTGGACCTATGGCTTTTTGTCTGTTCATAAAATGAAATGCTAGTACCGAGTTGCTTTAAAAATTCAAAATTAAAAAACAATCAAATGATGAAAAGCAATCTGAATTTTCACAATTCCATTTCAGGGAAGAAACTTGCTTGCTTTTGGATCTTTAGGCAGATTTCACATGCAGTCCTCTCTCAGTACACAAAAGCAACACACAGAGACAAGCTCATCCCCAGCTCAAATGCAGAAGCTCCTGAATTCCAGAAGCAGCAGACTGGAAAAGAAAGGTAAGGGGATCAATGGAGTAGTTACCTTGAATCTCCAGCCACTCAAATATTGCCAAGCACAGCCTCAGCCCCTCTATGCCTTGCTGCTGGCTTGACTCAGCTTGTGAACTGTCTTCCTGCTCTGTTCCCTCTTCTTTGCTGTGTGTTTTGGTGCTCAGTCTGGGTTTCCCCTTTTAATAATAGGAAGCCTGTAGAACCTCCCCTCCTGCTATGACATACTTGGCTCCCTCCACAGACAGCCTCCTAGATGGAAAAGGCAAGGTCTCTACTCTGCAGGCTAAGGAGGAAGCAAAGTCCAGATAGGGAGAAGATGGCTGTGGTGATGTTAATTTAAAAAAAATCATTTGAGGAGAAGAGAAAAACATTTTCTGATCTTTTGTTGTTTCAAAAAGAACAAATAAACATTTAGGAGGTGCAAATTAATTGAATGTGTTTTTTTAAACTGAAGAGTTGGTTGAATTTTCAACATGGATGCATCAGATCTGTTTGCTTTAATAACTTTGTTGCAATAAACTCTCAAATGACCTCCACAGTTCAAATAAATCATATACTAAGCACTTCTTAAGTACCAGATACTGTGCTAAATGCTGAGGATAAAGAATTAAATTAGTCACAAAGCCTTACATTTTAGTCCAGGAGAAAGATTTGTGAACAAATAAATTCAATGTAAGTTCATGTTATGGAAGAGGTATGTACACAGTGCTGTAAGAACACAAAGGAAATACCCCTATGCCATCTAGGGGTTTCCAAAGACTTCCTGGAAAAGATGTCTAAACTAAGTTTTATCAGGTGAATAAGAATTAGTGGGAAAAATAAGTAGGAAAAGAATTTTAGGCAGAAAGAACAGTGTTAGCAAAGCGAAATGGGTTTAAAGAGTATGTCATGTATTAGGAACCATAATTATTTTTAATGTTGGAGTAGAGAGGCAGGATTTTATAACCCCAAACTCTAAACTAATTTTCTTCAGATTATCTATGTATTTTTTCACATAAAAAAACCTTTAGGTGGGCCAATTATACTATCGGTTATTTCAGTAAATAAATTATTTCATTAAGGACACCTTCCATTATTATGTTCCACTCTCTTTGGCATGTAAACAACACCCTTCTCAGTCACCAAATGGTTTTAGCAGCTTCAAATGTATTGTTTCACAATATTCTCTAAAAACCGGGAAGTGAAGAAAGGGACTATTCCTTCCAAAAGCCATCTCTGTCTCTGTCTCTCTCTCTCTCTCATTTCCATTTTGGGAGTATTTGAATAATGACAAAACAAAGAAGGATGTGTGCAGTATAATCAAATAGTATTTAGAAACTAATGTATTTGGACTCTGTAATTAGAATATCTCATTACCTATAGCCCTTCAAATATTTATTTTTAAGGTAGGCCAATCATTCCCAGGAGCACTACCTGTTCCCCCAGTAGATATTCCAAAAGATCACATTGGTCCTGATTGGGTCATATGCCCACTTATAAACCTATCATTGGTAAGGGGATTTAGATAACAATCATAGGCTTAAATCAATCTTTAAAATTTTTTATTGAATTTATTGGGGTGATGTATCTAAGCAGCATCTTAGGTATCAAAAATTGAGCTTCTTTCCCCAATTGCAGTAGTTCAGGAAAGAAAACAAAAACTTACCCTATAGCACCACTTAGTGGAAAACAAAAGAAATACCTCTACTTATCAAGCTCCTGAGTTGTTAAAATCAAAATGGTACCTAAATAAGAAAGGTGTTCATTACTTCAAATGCACTAGCAGAGACCAACTTATCAAGTACCATGAATAACCATGGTAACAATAACAAAAGGAAAATGACAATTTTTCAGAAACTAAACTCAAAGTCATAGAAGATTATAATCAAAATGATAGAGAATTCAAAATAGCAGTCATGGACAAACTAAACAAGGTACAATAAAACTCAAAAGGCAGCTCAATGAAAACAAATAAAATTAATGAACAGAAGTACTTTACCAAGAATATTAAAACTCTTTAAAAAATCCAAACAGAACTTCTGGAGTAGAAGAACTCAAATAAAATGAAGAATGCACTGAAAAGCACTGGAAATCTAGGACACCATATGAAATAGAAAGCTTAGCAAGTTCAAAGATGGAAATCTAGAAATGATTCACATGAAAAAGGAGAGAGCTAATATTTTTTTTTTTAACTAAAGAACTCTACAAGAAATATTTGACTCTACTAAAAAGAACAACATAAAGGATAATGGGTATCCCAGAATGAGAAGAGATGGAGAAGAGAACAGAGAGCCTATTCAAAACTATAATTGATGAGAACTTCCAAAACCTTAGGAAAGAACTGTACATACAAGCACAAGAAGCCAACAGAACACTAAATTATTTCAACTCAACAAGACATTCTCTAAGACTTATTATATTAAAACTGTCAGAAATCAATAATAAAGACAGAATTCTAAAGGTAGCTAAGGGTAAATAAATGCTGTAACCTACAAAGGAAACCACATCACATTATCATCAGATTTCAACAGAAACTCACTGGGCAGGAAATAGTGGAATTATATATTCAAAATACTGGAAGTTAAAAATAGCCAGCCAAGAATATTGTGTCCAGGAAAGTTACCATTTAGGTATGAAATAGAAAGACTTCCCCATATAAACAAAAACTGAAGGTAATTACCTCCACAAGACCTGCACTACAAAAAATGTTTAAAGGAGCTCTATTATCTAAAACAAAAAGACAAAGTATACAAAACTTTGGGTAAGGTGACTGACATAAACAAAAACTTGCAACATTATATTAAAATAGAGTGTTTAATACTTCATTATAACATAAAGGTTAACATGGAAAGGCATTAAACATAACTACTGTACTTTAATTTGGTAATGAGTACACAACATAGACAGGGATAATTTGTGACAACAAAAAAATAAAGGAAGAGAAGAAAAACAGACTTGTGTGGGAAAATGAAGATAAAATGCTTTTGGAAGAAAAAAGAATAGGTTATCTATGAGACATTTTATGCGAACTTCATAGTAAACAAAAGAATTCAGACCTGAGACACAAAGCATTAAACAAAAGGACACAGACAATAGCATCATAAAAACCCACCAAACTAAAATTGCAGACAGAGGGAGATTAAAGATGGCAGGACACAGAGTGGAAGCTACACTAACACTCTCCGGGGACTAAACAGGAATTACAACTAAAATATAGAAAAACCATCCTGAATAACCAACTGCAACTGAAGATGAGCTGGAAAGCACCCTCAAAACCAAGGAGGAAAAGTGGAGACCACATAGAGACTGGTAGGAAGTATGGAGGGGTGAGAGGGCTGGGTGGGCTCCCACAGGCAACAGCGGAAGGTCTAGAGGGATATCTCAGCTGTGGGGGGTTCCTACTGAGGACTCTGGGGCCTAAACCCCAGGTTGGGCTTCCCAGCCAAGAACACCAAAACTGAGAAAGGAGCCCACATAACATATGGCTGTGAAAAGCAGCCAGGGTTCTGTCTGCCAGGAAGAAAAGGCTGGAAAGACAGGTACTCTCTTAAAGAACCAGTGCACAAAGTTTTGCTTGCAGACATTCACTTTGGGCTCCAGCAGAGGGAGGGCAGCGTGGACTGGAGATGTGTGAGGAGAACGTAGGGTTGTGGGCTCTGGAGCTAGAGATCAGAGGGTGCCACTCTGGATTCCTGTGCTGAGTTATTCCCCATTAACAGAGGATGTCTTTCACAGGCAGGCATTTGCCTTCCAAACAGCTTTTGCATGAGGGGGAAGCAATTGCTGAGAAACGTCTTGCCTTACCAGGTGCAGTTTCTACAGCGGCGGCTCATTAAGAGAATCAGATTAATCAGCCTGCAGGCAAATCTCAGAGTGCTTTGAGCCTTTGCCTGGTCTGCTTCTTCTGTACCTGGGCTTTGGAAAAGCAGACATTGGTGTGCATCTTGGTCTTGTCCAAATGCACCCAGCCCAAAAAGAGGGGACCTCAAGCTGTGGGCTGTTGATAGCTCCAAACAGGGTACTCAAGGCCAGTCACAAACAACGTCTGACGTTGGCCTCCTCCAGAGACCATTCAAAAAGACTGAGAGTCCTAGGAGGCCTCAATGCATAGAAACAAACCAAAATTGGCAGCCAAAATGGGCAGACAAAAAAACAAGGCCCAAATAAAAAAACAAGAGAAGTCTCCAGAAAAAGAGCTAAATGAAATGGAGATAAGCAATCTATCAGATATAGAATTCAGGATACTGATTGTGAGAAAGCTCAACAGCATGACAAAATATACAGAAACTATGAAAAATGACCAGTCAGAAATGAAGAATGACATAGCAGAAATAAAGAATATATTGGAAGGAATAAACAGCAGACTAGGGGAAGCTGAGGATCTGATTGGCAAATTAGAAGACAGGTAGGAAAAAATCACTGAATCGGTGATCCAAAAAGAAAAAACAATTAAAAAACGGCAGGACAGTCTAAGGGAGCTGTGGGACAACATGATATGTAACAATATTTGCATCATAGGAGTGCCAGAAGAGGTCTAAAGTAAGCAAGGGTTAGAGAACCTGTTTGAAGAAATAATGGCAGAAAACTTCCCTAATCTGGTGAAGGAAAAAGTCACACAAGTTCAGGAGGCAGAGTCCCAAGCAAGAAGAATCCAAAGAGGCCCACTCCCAGACACATCATAAATAAAATGCCAAAAATTCAAGACAAAGAGAACATTAAAGGCAGCAAGAGAAAAGCAATCTGTTACCCACAAAGGGCTCCCATAAGGCTGTCAGCTGACTTCTCATCAGGAACTCTACAGACCAGAAGGGAATGGCATGAAGTATCCAAGGTAATGTAAAACAAGGATCTGAAACCAAGACTACTCTATCCAGCAAGGCTATCATTCAAAATAGATGGTAAAATAAAGAGTTTCCCAGACAATAAAAGGCTAAAGATGTGTATCATCACCAAACCAGCACTGCAGGAAATGTTAAAGGGACTGCTGTAATTAGAAGTAGAAATAGAAGCATTGCAAGAAATGTTAAAGAGACTGCTGTAATAGTAAATATATATATATATATATATATATATATATATATATATATATATATATATATATATATATAGAGAGAGAGAGAGAGAGAGAGAGAGAGAGAGAGAGAGAAACGTAGACATACAGAATTAAAATGGCAACAAATAAGGACCTATCAATAATAACCTTAAGGACTTTAAGGGAGAGATAAACAGCAGTACAGCCATTAACACCGCACTGGCTTTGGCTTCACTGGATAGATCTCCCAAACAGAAATCAACACAGAAACAGTGACACTAAATGGCACATTAGATCATATGGACTTAATTTATATTTACAGGACATTTCACCCCAAAGCTGCAGAATATACATTCCTCTCAAGTGCACATGGGTCATGCTCAAAGTTAGACCACATGTTAGGACACAAAACAAGGCTCTACGTGTTCAAAAAGATTGAAATCATATCAAGCATCTCAGATCACAAGGGTATGAAATTAGAAATCAACTACAATAAAAACATTCAAACACATGGAGGCTAAATAACACATTATTAAACAATGAATGGGTTACCAATAAGATCAAGAGGGAAATCAAAAACTTCCTGGAAACAAATGAAAATGAACACACAACAATCCAAAATCTATAGGACACAGTGAAAGCGGTCCTAAGAGGGAAGTTCATAGAACTGCAGGCCTATCACAAAAAGCAAGAAAAATTTTTAGTAAACTATCTAACCCTACAACTTAAAGAATTAGAAAGCTCCACTCTGAAGCTGTCTAGACCAGGGCTTTTGTTTCCTGAGATTTTTTTTTATTGCTGCTTCAATTTCAACAGTTGTTATTAACCTATTCAGGTTTTCTGATTCTTCCTGATTCAGTTTTACATGATCTCACTCCTATGTGGAATCTAATAAACAAAATAGACTGAGGAACAAAATAGATCCAGAGACTTAGACGCATGGAACAGACTGATGAATCTCAGTGGGACGGCGGGGGTGGGGGAGTGGGTCAGGAGAGATTAATGAAAGAACTACAATAAAAACATTCAAACACATGGAGGCTAAATAACTCATTATTAAACCCATGGACCCAGACAATAGTGTGGTGAAGGTCTGGGGGATGGGGGCAGATGCATGGTGGAAGGGATCAATGAGGGGAAAAGGAGGGCCTACCTGTAACACTTCCAACAAGAAAGATACATTTTTTTTAAAGAAGGAGATGGTAGAAAAAATAACTCAGTCAGAGGTCCAAACAGAAAAAAAAACAATTATAAAATAGGAGAACATTTTATGGGAGCTGTCAGGCAACCAGAATGTAAAAATGTCAGCATCATAGGAGTACCAGAAGGTGAAGTAAGTGAGCAAGTGATAGAGAACCTGTTTGAAGAAATAACGGCAGAAAACTTCCTTAACCTTATGAAGAAAAAAGTCACACAAGTTCAGGAAATACAGAGAGTCCCAAGCAAGAAGAATTCAAAGAGGCCCACTCCCAGACACATCATAATTAAAATGCCAAAAATTCAAGACAAAGAGGGAATCTTAAAGAAAGCTAGAGAAAAGCAAGCTGTTACCTACAAAGGAGCTCCCAGAAGGCTGTAAGTTCATTTCTAATCAGAAAGTCTACATGCCAGAAGGGAATGGCATAAAGTATTCAAGGTAATGAAAAGCAAGGATCTGAAACCAAGACTACTCTGTCCAGCAAGGCTATCATCCAAAATAAATGCTGAAATAAAGAGCTTCCCCTATCATAAAAAAGGCTAAAGGAGTTTATCACCACCAAACCAGCAAGAAATGTTAAAGGGGCTACTGTAATAAGAAGTTGAAATAGAAAGAATGAGAAACATAGGCATATAGAAATAAAATGGCAATAACTAAGTACCTATCAATAATAACTTTAAATGTAAATGGATTAAATGCTCCCATCTAAAGACATAAGGTAGCTGAATGGATAAGAAGACATGACCCACATATATGCTGTTCACAAGAGACCCACATCAAAACAAAAGACTCACAGAGAATGAGAATGAAGGGATGGAAAACATTTTCCATACCATTATAAATACTGGGGTTAGGAATGCCCATATCTGACATATTAGACTTCATATAAATATAAGTTCTGGAGGACTTTAAGGGAGAGATCGACAGCAATACCGTCATAGTAGGGGACTTTAGCACCCGACTGACTTCACTGGACAGATCTTCCAGCAAAAAAATCAGCAAGGAAACAGGGACACTAAATGACACACCAAAGCAGATAGATTTAATTAACATTTACAGATCATTTCTTCTCAGTGTACATGGGCATTCTAAAGATAGACCACATGCTAGGACATAAGACAAGTCTCTACAAGTTGAACGAGACTGAAAGGATATCAAGTATCTTCTAGGATCACAATGGCATGAAACTAGAAATCAACAACAGTAAAAACACTCAAAAACATTGAAACACACAGAGCTAAATAGCATGTCACTGAACAGTGAATGGGTTACCAATGAGATCAAGAAAGAAATCAAAAATTTCCTAGAAACAAATGAAAATGAACACACAGCAACCCAAAATCTATGGGACACAGTGAAAGTAGTTCTGAGAGGGACGTTCATACCACTATAGGCCTACCTCACAGGAACAAAAAAAAATTTATTAACTAACCCTACTACTTAAAGAATTAAAAAGAGAACAACAAAAGTCCAGAGTAAGTAGAAGGAAGCATATAATAGAGATCAGAGTGGAAATAAATGACATAGAGACTTAAAAAAACAAACAAAAACAAAAGATCAATGAAGCCAAGAGATGGTTCTTTGAAAAGATAATCAACATTGATGAACCTTTAGCCAGAGTAATCAAGAAACAAAGAGAGCAGATCGAAATAAATAAAATCAGCAACCGTAGAGGTGAAGTAACAACTGACACCACAGAAATACAAAGGATTGTAATAAAATACTTAGAACAACTATGTGCTAACAAGCTGGACAACCTGGATGAAATGGACAAATTCTTGGAAAAAAAATTCTTCCAAAACGAAATCAGGAAGAATCAGAAAACCTGAATAGGCCTATAACAACTGATGAAATTGAAGAAGTAATAAAAAGAAACCTAATAAACAAAAGACTGGGAGCAGATGGATTTACAGGGGAGTTTTACCAAACATTTAAAGAACTAAAACCTACCCTCTTCAAACTATTCCAAGAAATAAGAGGAAAGAACACTTCCAAGCTCTTTTTACGAGGCCAGCATTCTCCTAATTCCAAAACCAGATAAGACACTACAAAGAAAGAAAATTACAGGCTATTATCCCTGATTAACATACATGCTAAAATCCTCAACAAAATATTAGCAAATCAGATCCAGCAATATATTAAAAAGACCATATATCATGACCAAGTGGGATTTATTCCAGGGATGCAAGGCTGGCGCAATATTCCCAAATCAAAAAATATGATACATCACATAAACAAATTGAAAGACAAAAATAACATAATCATATCAATAGATGCAGAAAAAGTATTCGACACAATCCAACACCCTTTTTTGATAAAAACTCTCATCAAAGTGGGAATAGAGGGATCATACCTCAACATAATAAAGGCCAAATATGACAAACCTATACTCAACGTCATACTCAATAGGCAAAAACTAAAACCATTTCCCCTAAGAACAGGAACAAGACAAGGTTGTCCAATTTCACCATTCTTATTCAACATAGTACTATAACTCCTAGCCACAGTGATCAGACAAGAAGAAAAAATAAAAGGCATCCAAATTGGAAAGGAGAAAGTACAACTGTCATTATTTGCAGATGATATAATATTGTACACAGAAAATCCTAAAGACTCCACCAAAAAACTACTAGATTTAATAAATGAATTTGGCAATGAAGCAGGATACAAAATTAACACCCAGAAATCGATGGCATTTTTATGCACGAATAATGAACTCTCAAAAGAGAAACAAAAAAAAACAATCTTATTTACCATCGGATAAAAAAATTAGGATACTTAGGAATAAACTTAACCAAGGAGGTAAAAGACCTGTACTCGGAAAACTACAGGATGTTGAAAAAGAGATTGGGGAAGATATAGACAAGTGTATGAATATATCGTGTTCATGGATATGTAGAATTAACATCATTAAAATGTCCACACTACCCAAAGAAATCTATAGATTCAATGCAACCCCTATTAAAATACCAACAGCATATTTTACAGATCTAGAACAAATACTCAAAAAATTTATATGGAACCAAAAATGACCCCAAATAGCCTCAGCAATCTTGAGAAAGCAGAACAAAGTTGGAGGGATCACAATACCAGCTATCAAGTTATACATCAAAGCTACTATAATCAAAACAACCTGGTACTGGCACAAGAACAGACGTATAGATCAGTGGAACAGAACAGAGAACCCAGAAATCAGATCAAGTCGTAACACTCACTTAAATTTGACAAAGGGGCAAGAGTATATAATCAAGTAAAGACAGTCTTTTCAATAAATGGTGTTGGGAAAATTAGACAGGTACATGTAAAAAATGAAACGAGATCACCAACTTACACCATACACAAGAATAAACTCAAAATGGATAAAAGATTTAAATGTAAGTTGTGAAATCATAAAAATCCCAGAACTATGGGCAGCAAAATCTGAGACATCTTTCATAGCAATATGTTTGCCAATACATCTTCTAGGACAAGAGAAACAAAGGAGAAAATAAACAAATGGGACTACATCAAAATAAAAAGCGTCTGCACAGCAAAAGAAACCATCAACAAAATTAAAAGGGAGCCCACTGTATGGAAAAACATATTTGTCAATGATACATCTGAAAAGGGGTTAATTTCCAAAGTATATAAAGAACTCATAGAACTTAACAATCCAATTTAAAAATGGGCAGGACCTGAACAGACACTTCTACAAAGAAGACATACAGATGGCCAAGAGATAGATGAAAAAATGCTCAAAGTTACTAATCATCAGAGAAATGCATATTAAAATGACAATGAAGTAGTACCTCACATCTGCCAGAATAGCTATCATCAACACATCAACAAATGACACGTGCTGGCGAGGATGTGGAGAAAGGGGAGCCCTGGTGCACTGCTGGTGGGAATGCAGACTGGGGCAGCCACTATGGAAAAGAGTGTGGCGTTTCCTCAAAATATTAAAAATGGAACTGCCATTTTGACCCAATGATCCCACTTTTAGAAGTAGATGCTAAGGATCCCAAAACACCAATCAGAAAGAATATATGAACCTTTATGTTCGTAGAAGAGTTATTTACAATAGCTAAGATCTGGAAACAGCCCAAGTGCCCCTCAGTAGGTGAGTGGATAAAAAAAATGTGGCCTGGCCGGGCGTGGCTCAGCATTTGAGTGTTGACCTAAGCATCCAGGAGATCGCGGTTCCATTCCCACTAGGGGCACTTGCCTGGGTTGCGGGCTTGATCCCCAGTCAGGGGCATGCAGGAGGCAGCCAATCAATGATAATTCTCTCATCATTGTTGTTTCAACTCTCTCTTCCTCTCTCTTCCTCCCTCTGAGATCAATGAAGATGTATTTAAAAAAAGAAAAAAAGCTGTGGTACATTTACACCACAGAATACTGCGCAGCGAGATCATGTGTTTCTCTTTCTCTGCCAGGCATATTTTGCTTAGCATAATATTCTCCAGGTCCATCCATACTGTCACAAAAGGTAAGATTTCCTTCTTCTCTATAGCTGCATAGTATTCCATGGTGTAAATATCCCACAGCTTTTTTATCCACTCATCTACTGATGGGCACTTGAGCTGTCTCCAGATCTTAGCTATTGTAAACTGTGCTGCTATGAACATAAGGGTGCATACGTTCTTTCTGATTGGTGTTTCAGGATTCTTAGGATATTTTCCCAGAAGTGGAATCACTGGGTTAAAAGGCAGCTCCATTTTTAATTATTTGAGGAACCTCCATACTGTTCTCCTTAATGGCTGCACCAGTCTGCATTCCCACCAGCAGTGTCCTAGGGTTCCCCTTTCTCCACATCCTTGTCAGCACATGTCATTTGTTGATTTGTTGATGGCAGCCATTCTTATAGGTGTGAAGTGATACCTCATTGTGGTTTTAATTTGCATCTCTCTGATGATTCGAGACATTGAGCATTTTTTCATATGACTCTTGGCCACAATCTTTAAAAAAAGTATCCATAGAAAAACATGTATATGTATATGTACATATATATATATATATATACCATTAAAAATGAAATATTGCCATTTGCAACAATATGGATGGACTCCAGTGCATTGTGCTAAGTGAACTATGTCAGAAAGAAGAAAACAAGTATCATGTGCTCTCATTTATATGTGTAATCTAAACAAAAACAAAACAAGCTTATACATACAGAGAATAAATTGGCTGCCAGAGTCCGAGGGATGTAGGTGGACAAAATGGGTGAAGGGAGTCCAAAGGTACAAACTTCCAGCTATAAAATAAATAAGTCATGGGGATGTAATGTGAAGCATGCTCACTATAGTTAATTATACTGTACTACATATTTTAAAATTGTTAGGAGAGTAAGTCTTATAAGTTCTCATTACAAGAAACAAAATTTCTGTAACTGTATGGTGATGGATGATAAGTAGGTTTATGGTGGAGATCATTTCACAATATATACAAA
Organism: Miniopterus natalensis; assembly: GCF_054644295.1. Classification (NCBI taxonomy): domain Eukaryota; kingdom Metazoa; phylum Chordata; class Mammalia; order Chiroptera; family Miniopteridae; genus Miniopterus; species Miniopterus natalensis. The sequence goes on along the minus strand of NC_142103.1, from coordinate 70,278,737 downwards.
TATCGAATCATGTTGTATACATGAAACTAATATGTGTATGTCAGTTACACACAAGTTTAAAAAACAGGACTGTGAACAAACAGCAAAAAAAAGAAAAGATGACTACTATTAAAAAAAACAAATATAACAATTGTTGGTGAGGATGTGGAGATATTGGAATACTTTTGCACTGTTGGTGATAATGTAAAATGGTACAGCCACTATGAAAAATGGCTGTTTAAAATATTAAACATAAAATTTTCATATGATCTAGCTATTCCACTCCTGGGTTTTATCCAAAAAACTTGAATCAGGATCTTCAAGAGATATTTGTGCACCCGTCTACATAATAGGATATTCATATTAACCAAAAGGTGAAAGCAACCCAAGTGTACATTAACAGATGAATGGATAAACACAATGTAATATATACATACAATGGAATATTATTCAGCTTCTAAAAGGAAGAAAATTCTGACTCATGCTACAATATGAATAAACCTTAAGGAAATTATTCTAAATAAAATAATTCAGTTACAAAAGGCTAATATTGTATGATACTGTCTATACACAGTGCTACAATAGTCAAACTCATAAAAGCAAAAGTAGAATGGTGATTGCCAAGGGCTGGGGGCAGTGGAGAATGGGGAGTTATTGTTTAATGAGTATAGTATTTAAGTTTTGCAAGATGACAAGTGTTCTAGAGATTGGTTGAATAAGATGTGAATGTACTTAACACTACTGAGCTATACACTTTAAAATGGTTAAGAAAGTAGCCTAAATCTCAATTTTAAAAGAATACAAAGATAGTAAATTTTATGTTATGTATATTTTATCACAATAAAAATAAATAGAAAGAAATGAAGTACTGATACATGGTAAAATGTCATGAATCTTGAAAATATTATGGTTAGTGAAATAAGACAGCCACATATGACCATATATTGTACATTTCCATTTATCTGGAATGTCCAAATAGACAAATCCATAGAGACAGAAAATAGATTAATGTTTTCATGGGGCTGTGGGGAGGGAGGATTGGGAATGACTACTAATGGGTACATGGTTTCTTGGGAGTGATGAAAATATTATAGAATTAGATATTGGTGATAGATGCACAATTATGTGAATATACTTAAAAATACTGAATTGTATACACTAAAAATGTGAATTTTATGGTATGTAGATTAATTTTTAATTAAAAAAACACACTGGAAACAACCAAAGTGTTGACAGGCATCCATCAATTGAGAATTAGTTAAATAAAAAATTATGGAAACAGCCCAATTGCCCATCAGTAGATGAGTGGATATAAAAGCTGTGGTACATTTACACAATGGAATACTATGTGGCCATAAAAAAGGACATCTTACCTTTTGTGATGGACCTGGAAATTATGATGCTGAGTGAAATAGGCCAGTCAGAGAAAGACAAGTACCATATGATTTTACTTATATTTGGAATCTAATGAACAAAATAAACTGACAAACAAAGTAGAAACAGAAGCATGGATACAGGGAACACACTGACAGCTGTTAGAGAGGAGTCAGTGTGGGGACTGAATGAAAGTGAAAGGATTAGCTAGAGAACATATATGCATAACAAACAGACACAGACAAGTGTGGTGATGGCCAGAGGGAAGGGGCTGGGTGGGGGCTGGGTGGAGGTGGGCAAAAGGGAAGGGGAATGGAGACATCTGTAATCGTGTCAACAATAAAAGTAAAGTTAAAAAAATTATAATAAGTCCATAAATTGAGATTTTTGTGAAACTTTTAAAAAGACATTTTAAAATGAAAATGAACACACAACTTCAAATCTATGGGACCCAGGGAAAGCAGTCCTGAGAGGTAAGTTCATAGCACTACAGGCCTATCACAAAAAGCAAGAAAAATTTTTAGTAAACTCTCTAACTCTACAACTTAAGCAATTAGAAAGCTCCCCTGTGAAGCCATCCAGACCAGGGCTTTTGTTTGCTTGGAATTTTTTTTTTATTACTGCTTCAATTTCATCAGTTGTTATTAGCCTATTCAGGTTTGATTCTTCCTGATTCAGTTTTACATGATCTCACTCCTGTGTGGAATCTAATAAACAAAATAGACTGAGGAACAAAATAGATCCAGAGGCTTAGAAGCATGGAACAGACTGAGGAATCTCAATGGGAAGATGGGGATAGGGCAGTGGGTGGGGAGAGATTAATGAAAGAGCTTATATGCATATAGGCATAACCCATGGACAGACACAGACAGTAGAGTGGGGAAGGCTTGGGGGGGTGGATGCGAGGTGGAGGGGATCAATGGGGGGGGAAAGAGAATATCTGTAATACTTTCAACAATAAAGATGAATTTATAAAAATAAAATGATTAGAAAGAATGTGTTATCTGGAAAACTTGCCAAACTGTATGGTTAAGTTAAAAACAAAACAAAAAACTAAGTACAAAAACTGTGAATACGTCATAGAATTCTTAAAAATTCCTAATTAAATAATACATTAAAACCTAAAGTAAAACCAAAAAAAATCATGTGTATTCTCCCTCCAAATCATTCTTTTTTTCATTTTATGAGAATGTTACAGAAACTCCAAGATGCTTGTCCTTAGGTATGTACCTAAGCTAAGGAAGGGGGACGTAGGGGAGGGTGGAGGTAGGTAAAGGGGGAGGGGTAAGACTCCTGCAATAAGGTCAACATTAAAAATTTTTTTAATAAAAAAAAAACAATGAACAGAGAAGTCCTTTATATTTCCACATGGAAGAGAAAAATTCTTGGCCTTGAGATGAAAGCTCATTTCCAAAAGAAATCACAATGAATCAACCTGCTTCTCAATTTAAAAAAACCACTTAAGTGAAAACAGATTAATATCACCCCGAGGTGAGTTCAGTTTAGTTCTTCGCCTTTGTTCAGTCTTTGGGCACTTGAAATCACGAAAGAAATTCGGATCTATAGCACTTTTCAAATCTGATACTTCAACCTAACAGTGCCCTCTTCTGGTTCCACGATTCACATTCAGCTAATTCATCAAGGGGTGGGGTGGGGCGGAAAGCTTAACTTGTAAAACATGATGGGGAAAAATTATTTTGAAACCTAGAAGTAAAAAGCTTTAGTTTTCCACCTTGCTATGACAAAACAAATGAACAAAAATCCAGTTGTGAGTATAATGGTAGTTGCCAAGGGCTGGAGAGAGGGAGAAACGGAAAGTTATTTTTAATGTGTATGAAAAATTTCTGGAGATTGTACAAATTTGGAAATATACTTAACACTACTAATCTGTACACTTAAAATGGTTAAGGTGATAAATTTTGTGATATGTATTATACTACAACTAAAAATAAAAATAAATAAATCCAATTGAAACAGAAAGATTCTAGGTTGATGGCAGTAGCTCTAAGATGGAACTGTTTTCACCTCAAGTCAAATGTTTATAATAATTCAAATCCACCTAGATTTGATATAATTTTTAATTCCTGTCATTTCACTAAAATAGGCACATATTTCTCTTAATTTACAAAGACTATAGCTATAAAACAACTTCATTTCAACTTTTACTCTTAAAGTCTTTAGTCTCAAAGATTTAGAGACTCATGTAAAAAGATTGCAAAAGTGTTACTTCATTTACTTTGGAAAATAATAAAATATTCTGCAATATCAAAAAATAATAATAATAAAAACTGCCTGGCCAGCATGGCTCAGTGGTTGAGCATCAACCCATGAACCAGGAGGTCATGGGTGGATTCTGGTCAGGGCACATGCCTCTGTTGCAGCTCCATCCCCAGTGGGGGGCGTGATATTTCTATCTCTCTCTCCCTGCCCCTTACTCTGTCTGAAATCAATAAAAAATAAATTTTAAAAGTTTCCAAGGTTTGACTTCTACTGGGTTGAAGGCATGACATTCACTGAGGTGAAAAACACTAGGAAAGGAACAAATGGAGTGCTACTGGCCTGGGTTGGGATACTGCTAAACATCTTACAATGCACAGGACAGGCCTTTTCCCCCTCCCCCAAAATTATCTGTCCTCAAATGTGAATAGTGTCAAGTGTGAGAAACCCTGGTTAGAGTTCTTTCCTCTGACTTTGGCCATTTTTCTTAGCCTTTGTAGCAGGCTTCCCTTCTCTGTCTCTAATTACTCACTATTCTGTCTTTGGCCCACTTCTCTCTTCTCTATATTTTCTCTTGGGGATATCATCCCTTTCCATGACTTTAACTACCACATCTATGTTAATGATTCCCACATCTATATGTCCAGTCCTAACCCATCTAGCTCTAGAACCTTGTTTCTCTTGATTTCCCTCTACATATTTCTATTAATCTACTAGTAGAAAACCATAGGGTCATTTGTATTCCGAACATTTCCTGAGTATCTAGTTTGTATAAAAGGCTGCACTGGTACTTGGAGGAAGGTAGTGATGGTGGAGATGAGATGCAATCATTATTAATAAGCGCTTTAATTGCATTATAACTGATTACGGCAATAGTCCTGCAAGGTAAAAAAGGTATTATCTCCTGGAAAGTAACTCAAAGTGTTTGATCGGCTACTTAAATATCGCAAAGTTTGCATTTAGCAGAGTATTTTGAAAGTCAGTTATATTTTGATATTAAGGATTGAACTATCTCCATTTTAAAAAATTAGGACAGTGCTGGGAATGTGCGGTCTAGTTGGTCCATAGCCAAAGGGGAATGAATGAGTGTGAACCACGAAGTAAGTTCCAGTAGCTTCTTCTAAGCCAATATGCACCCTCTTCTGGTTAGTTACCGTATATCATAGAATACGAAACACCTGCGATAGTAAGATGAGTCATTATTTTCCACAACTCTAGGGAAAAAACAAACATTGCCAATTAAAGTATGACACACCATCAATTGTCCAAGATTTCCTAGATGCTGAAACATTTTTTAAAAAGATGAGTCTTTAGAGGTTTCTAATTTGTTAAAATATGAAGAAGAAAATGATCTTAGATTCTACGACATACGGTGAATTTATTTTCCATATTCAATTTCCAAGGTCAATGCTAGTGTGGTATTTTGCACTTTCGTCGACTGTCGCAGGTGTATATTGTTTTTCAAAGGGTTGGAGGTAGTTCCACAGCTTGGTGTTGTACGCCTGCAACTCGATCCTAAAGCCCTTAGCTCTTCAATAATTTCTTTGTTCGCCCGCCCCGCCCCTCAACAATCAATGCAGATTTTATGGCTTAGGGGCAAACCTGAATTTCTTCTAATCATAAAATTGTACAGGCTGTATATGACTGTTCTTAGAATTCGCTACACTAGGGAAAAGACATGGAAAAACATTATATTATATAAACGAATCTTTTTTTCAAAGACCCATCTTGGCAGTAACATTAAAATGGGGTGGGGTAGGGAGCTGGGCGGAGGCGGAGAGGGGATATACGTCTCAGGATACAGGAAATACGGTAAGAGAGAAACCCAGAGGAAGCTCTGGGTCTGGAGGGGAGGGGACCCGCCGCCATCTCAGGTCTCCGGCTTGCTAAGGCCCACCAGAGAGAGCTGACGCCCAGGTCCGATAATCCTTATGGGGGACCAACCTTGTACCTCCGGGAGATCCACGCTCCCACCTGGAAACACGCGGGAAACCAAGCCTCCAAAAAAGCGCTGCCTCCTAGCTCCACGGTGGGATTATCCGGAAGGGACTCCAAACGGAGGTAGTACCCCTCTCCCCTCCGCACCTCCTCCTGCACCACCGGGCCTGAAGTCGCAACCTCCTCCTCCAGAGAAGTAGTAGAATACACTTCTCACACCCGAAACCAGGTCAGATTCTTCCTTTCTCATCCTGCTCTCTGAAACTTAATTATGCATTTCCCAGATCTCCTTCCCATTTTCCCTGTTCTCTCCACGATTTTAAAAGTGAAGAAAGAATATGCAAACATTAAATAGCTCTTTTACAAAATATGCTTGGATGAAATTTTGGATGTTTAATGGCATTAAGTAATTACTTTTAATATATTAGTTGTGATAATTGTGGGTTCTATTTTTTAAGAAGTAGACTTGAATTTTTTTATATACTCGAAAGTAATTTGGTGGGGTCCAGGTGGGGGGTACAAACCAAGGTTCATGAGTTGATAATTGTTAAAGCTAGGTAATGTATTCATGGCGATTCATTAGAATGTTCTCACTACTTTTGTGTACATTTGAAACTTTTCAATTTAAAAACGCTTTGCTCAAGATTAGTAGTGCATTCAAGGCCTAATTCCTATGCCTAGCACTGTGCCAACTGAAGGTATTTATAAGGTGAGCTACAGAAGTGTGTGTTTCTCTGTGTACAGAGAATGGCAGAATTTAATAAGTAAAAACTGTTGCAATATGGTAAGTCAAACCCAAGTGCCATAACGTTTGCTTGTTCAGTGTATTCAGAAAGCAGCCTAGGATGGACCAAGTCATTCTGCCTGGTAGTGATGAACTTTCAAAAAGAAAAAGGGAAATTTGGGTGAGCCTTAATGGGTGAGTGACATCTGCCCTGTGGAGGAGGAGGAGGGAGTGTTTTTCAGACCTAGTGCTTCTAGAGCAAAAGCCCCAAGACAGGTTTGTTCTGGGAAAAGCTGGGCTATAACTCTGAAATCTGTGAGAAGACCTAGGAGGTGAAGTAGAATGTTGCAGGGCCTTGAATGTTATACTAAGGAATATACAGTTTAATCCTTAAGCAGTGGCAACCATTGAAGATTTTCAAACAAGTGATGTATTTTCAGAGTCCAGTTTTTAATATCAGAGAAACAATCTTCTATTTACATGAGTTTATAGAATGCAAAAAATAAAACCAAAATCTTATCTAAGCCTCACAGAGCCTTGTAATCCAAAGGAGACAGGCCATCCTTTCTTCATTTATGCAATAAACCTCACTATGAAGCCCTTGCATTGTGCTGGCAGCTGAAAGGGATGGATGACCAAGGCATAGTGCCTGGTACATAGTAGGAGTGAAACAGACATTTGAATAAATAAGTCAGTGAATGATAGGACAACAGTGGCAACTAAGGGGATTCTGGATTTAGGCTTTGGTGATAGTGCATAGAAAATGAAGGGGCTCTATTTTATTTCAAAGCGTCGCCTGGTCATTCCTTACAGCAGGGGTGGGGACTGTTGGCCTGGCCAAGGCAAACACAGGCGGGACTCAAAATTCAATAAATCTAGGAGTTTTTTTCATAGCTAATTTTTAAGTTGATAATTTTGTATGGCCTGTGAATGATGTTATAAATATCCAAATGGCCCTTGGCAGAAAAAAGTTTCCCTACCCGTCCCTTACAGCCTCACTTCCCTTAACTTTACCTCTGTGTCCAAACCAGTAGTGGTGGTGGGAGGGAGAGCATAGGGAGAGCAGTGCTTAGATAGAAAGCAAAGGAGGTAGCATATGGCAAGAAGTGCAAGAACTACATAATTTCCTCCAGTGATTCAAATCATTGAAAATTGTAAAAATAGTAAATATTTAATGAACATTTTTATGAGCCAGATACTGTTCTAAAGGGCTTCTATAGTCTATGCTTATTGTTATGCTTATTATTAATAGTATTATTTATTATTGCTATGCAATAAACCTTTTCTAATACTATCTATATAACTGTTTTACGGGAATATATAATTGAAATGTAGGAATGATGGAGCATAAGGACTTGAGGCCAGGGAAAAGAGATAAACAGCAACAGAAAAAATGATTTTACCGTATTTTACTATTTTTCAGTCTTTGAGGGATTACAATATGACTCCATTTCCTTGGTGCATTCATAAAGTAGTTTATCCAATGAAGACAATGAAGATTATTGACAATGCTACCCTGCTTTTTGTGTTGTTCTGCACTGGAAAGTTGTGATTTTTAAGGTAATGTCTTTACCAAAAACTCATTAAGGGGAGAAGAAAAATAAGAGTTGATTATGACACTAAATTGATTATGACATTACAGATGACTAGCCAAACAAAAACCAAAAAGCTATCACCAAATGATAAAATTGAAACCATATTCTACACTATATGAATCTCTCTCTCTTTCTCTCTCTCTCTATATATATACATATATATATATATACACACACACATACACACACACACCACATAATAATGTAATCTATAAGCTGTTTGGTTAGATTAACTCCTAATTACCTTATGGTTTCTGTTGTTACAGTGAAATATATCTTTTAAACCACATTATCTCATTATTTCTGGTAAATGGGAACATGATTGATATATTTACATACTCATTTTATATGCTGTACCCTTTCTGAATTCTATTCTAATAATTTATGGATTCTCTGTTAATTGTATTGGGAATAATTACAATTTCTTCCTTTCTAAATTTTTAGCTTGTTCAATATTTTTAGCAATTTTTCAGCTTGTTTTACTGTGCTAGCTAGGATCTTCAGTACAACAAAATATAGTAGAAGTGATAGAAGTGATAGAGAATTTCCTAGTCTTGCTACTGAATTTACAAGGAAATTCTGAAAATGTTTCATTATTTTTAGATTTTGTTTTGCAGCTTTAGGAAGCTCCTTTCTACAGGGTGTCGCCCCAAAATGTATACACACTTTAACAGCTGATAGCTCAATTTTTAAAATAAAATGTATTTTGCCCTAGCCCATTTGGGTCAGTGGGTAGAGCATCGGCCTGTGGACTGAAGTGTCCTGGGTTCGATTCTGGCCAAGAGCATGTACCACAGTTGCAGGCTGTGGAGACCCGTGGGGGAGGCAACCAATCAATGTGTCTCTCTCACATCCATGTTTCACTCTCTCTCTCTCCCCCTTCCACTCTGTCTGAAAAGCAATGGAAAAAATATCCTCGGGTGAGGATTAAAAAGAAAGAAAATGAAATATATTTTAATAAACACAGCTTTTATAATTATTCAAAGTGTGTGTATACATTTTTTGGGACACCCTATATTCTTAAATTGCTGAGAGTTTTTATTATGAATGAGTATGGAATTTTTCTCCAGATACTTTGTATTTATTGACATGATCATATGGGTTATTTCTCCATTAATATGACAGAGTGACTGTGTGATAAATTAAGATAATCAATTTCTAATACATTTCCTGCTTTTGATTTCATCAGATCTCAGCATTAAATATTCTGTTTTCTATTTTAGTAATTTTTGCTTTTATCGTTTTTTCTTTACTTTTTTTTTTTTGCTATTTTTCTAATTTATTTATTTGGACCTTTAACTCAGTAATTTTCACTTTTCTAAAATAATTTATGACTATAAATTTTTAACTATGTACCACTTTAGAAGATTTTCATAGGTTTTTATACATAGTAATTTATTATCATTCAGTTATTTTTAAATTTCACTTATGATTTCTTTTTGACTCATGAGTTATTTGGTGTTTTTTAAAAATTTACAAACACATGTCTCTTTTGAAAAATCATATTGTGAAATCATTAGTTCAGTTACAGACAAACTTCATCTTATTTTCTGCTCTAAAGTGTTTAATGTTTTTTACCCTTCTGGTAACAAAAACAAAATTATACACTGGCTCCTCATCACAATAGATTTTAACAATATAAAACTTTTTCTTTCATTAAATACATAGGAAAAGTGTGATTATACCATTCAATGATGGAATTATTGCTGATATTTATGCTTGTGTTTTTTAAACTTTTTTAATTTTAATCTAATTCTACACTTAAAATATGTAAGAATATTGCAAAGAACTCTCATATACCCTTTACCTTGATTCACCAGTTAACACATTGCCGTCGCTTTATCACTCTATGTCATTCTGTTTCTATATCATTCTTTTTCATTTCCTGTCTTTCCGCTCCCCCATTATATACCTTTTTTCTCTCCTCCTTCTTCACTCCTTCCCTTCTCCTGCACCTCTCCCTCTTCCCCACTCCTCCCCCCTCTCCCTCTCCCTCTCTCCTCCACTTCTTCCCCTTCCCCTCTCTTCCCTTCTCCCTCTTCCTCTGTCCTCCCCCTCTACCCCTCTCCTACACCCCTCCCTCTTCCTTTCTCCTTCCCCTTCCCTCTTCCCTTATCCTGCCCCCTCTCCCTCTTTCATCTACCTCTCCTTCTTCCTCTCTTCCCCCTTTCCTCCACCCTATCCTCTTCCTCTCTCCTTTACCACTTTCTTCCTCTCTCCTCCCCCTCCCTCTTCCCCTCTCCTAGACCTCTTCTACTTCTCCTCTCCCCCCTTCTCCCTCTTCCCCTCTCCCCTGCTCTGCCTCTTCCTCTCTTCTCTACCTCTCCCTCTCTTCCTCTCCCCGCCCTCTCCCTTCTCCTTAATCTCCTCTCCTCCCCTCTCTCCCTCTTCCCCTCTCCCTCTTCTCTCCTCCTCCCTCTCCCTCTCCCTCTCTCCTCCCCCTTTCCCCCTCTCCCTCTCCTCCCCCTGCCCTCTTCCCCTCCCCTCCCCTCTTCCCCTCTCCTACCTCTTCTGCCTCTCCCCCTCTCCTCCCCCCCTCTCCCTCATTCCCTCTCCCTCCTCCTCCCTCTTCCCCTCTCTCCTCCCCTCTCCCTCGTCCCCTCTCCTCCCCCCCTCTGTCTCCCCCTCTCCTCCCTCCCTCTTTCCCTCTTCTCCGCTTCCCTCTTCCCCTCTCCACTCCCCTCTCCTTCTCCCCCTCTCCTCTACCTCTCCCTCTCTCCTCCCCCTCCCTTTTCCCTTCTCCTCCTTCTCTCCCTCTTCCCCTCTCCTCCCCCTCTCTCTCCCTCTCCTCCACCTCACCCTCTTCCTCTCTCCTCCCCACTCTCCCTTTTCCTCTCTCTGAACTTTTTGAGAATAATTTGCGGACATCATGCTCCTTTAACTGTAAATACTTCAGGATATATATTCTCACAACGATGTCTTTCCCTTACACAACCTCAGTACGTGTGACATAATAAAAATTTGACATTGTTCCATAAATCTTTATTGTCAAAATTATACACTCATACTTACTGAAAAAAGGGATGATTTTGGGAAAACATATATTTCTTTTTTAAAACAGTTTAACAATTTTATTGCAGTATAGTTAACATTAATAAACTGTTAACAGTCCACATATTTAAAATGTACAATTTCGTAAGTTTTATCATATCGATGAGACCATAATCACAGTCAAGATAATACTGCACATTCTCTTGGGGCTCCCTTTTAATCCTCCTCTCCCACCGAACTTCCTGGGTTCCTCAGCTCCATTCCACAATTTATAACCTTGATCTGTTAAGGAGACTATGCCAGGTGTTGAACCAGAACACTCCACCTTCTAGATGGAACTAATTGCTGCTTCTTGGTGCCGTTTAGTGTGTTCCTCTATATCTCACATTTCCTGTAAAGTGGAATGCATATTTAGAGGCCTGATGAAATCATGTTATGCATTTTGAACTTAAAATAGTATATGTATTTCATAAGGCATCATATCAAAGACACTTAATATCTGGTTGACCCAACTATTTTTATTTTACCTTTTTTGATACCAGTTCTTACTTGTTGTTGCATTTTTATTCTTTGCTTTTTTTTCAGTTGTTAAAACAGATGTTCTTTTTGTTCTTTTTAAAATTTTTTATTATTGAAAATATTATAGATGTCCCCCATTTCCCCCTACCTTTGCACCCCTTCTCCTAGCCCCTGCCCCACCCCAGGCCTTCACCACACTGTTGTCTGTGGCCATGGGCTATGCATATAAGTTCTTTCGTTAATCGCTTCCCATCTCCCCATGCCCCTCCCCTCTGAGATCTATCAGTCTGTTTCATGCATATATTTCAAATGGACAATGTAAGCTGTAATCTTTTTTCCCAACTTTATTGAAATATATTTAACATATAACATTTTTTTAAAAAATATATCTTTATTGATTTCAGAGAGAGAAAAGGAGAGAGGGAGCGAGAGAGAGAGAAACATCAATGATGAGAGAGTCATTGATCGAGCCCGCAACCCGGGCATGTGCCCTGACCTGGAATTGAACCCCGATCGCCTGGATCCTAGGTCGACACTCAACCGCTGAGCCATGCCCGGCTGGGCAACATATAACATTTTTAAGTTTAATGTGATGATTTGCTATACATATATATTACAGAATGATTAGCACAATAAGGTTATTTAATACATAAATTATCTCACATAGCTACCACTTTTTGTGTGTGCTTAGAACTTTTAAAATCAACTCTCTTAACAGCTTTTAAACATACAATAGAGTATTGTTAACTATAGTCACTGTTCTATAGTATATAGTACTATACTATGACTATAGTTATATCTCTCTATATAGTTAAATATACTATAAGTGTACTATTTACTATAGTATAATGTACATCCTGTTGTACACTAGATCCTGAGAACTTGTAATAATTGAAAATTTATACACTTTGACCAACTTCATCCATTTCCCCCACCCTCCCACCCCAGAAAAATCTACTCTCTGTTTCTATGAGTTTGGCATACTGCTCTTTTTATAAATTTTTGTTGAAGTATAATAGTCATGTAATATTATATTAGTTTCAGGTCTACTACATAATGATTCAACATGTATATACTTTACAATGTGATCACCACACTAAGTCTAGTAACCCATCTGTCATCATACAAATTATTACAATGTCATCGACTCTATTCCCTGTGTTGCACACTATATTCCCCATGGCTTATTTATTTTATAACTGGAAATTTGTACCTTTTATTCCCCTTAACACTTTTCACCTATCCTCTAACCACCCACCCCTCTAGCAAACATTAGTTTATTTTCTGTATCTATGAATGTTTTTGTTTTGTTCTGTTTGTTTTGTTTTTCAGGTTCCACATATAAGTGAAATAATAAGGTATTTGTCTTTCTCTGTCTGACTTATTTCGCTTAGCAAAATACTCTCTAGATCCATTCATGTTGTAGCAAATGGCAAGATTTCATTCTTTTCATGACTAAGTAATATTCCACCATGTATATGTCAAATCTTCTTTATCCATTCATCTATCAGTGCAGACCTAGATGGCTTCCATATTTTGGATATTGTAAGTAATGCTGTAATGAACATGGAGGTGCATATATGTGTTCATATTTGTGTTTTCATTTGTTTCTGATAAATTCCTAGAAGTAGAATTGCTAGGTTGTATGCTAATTCTATTTTTAATTTTTTGAGGAACCTCCATACTGTTTTCCATATAGGCTACACCAATTTACCATTCCACCAACAGTGCATGTTGTTTCCCTTTTCTCCTTATCCTTGCCAACACTCATTTGTTGATTTATTGATGATAGCCATTCTGACACATGTGAGGTATAACCTTATTGTGGTTTGGATTTACATTTCCCTGATGATTGGTGATGTTGAGCATCTTTTCTTATGTCTGTTGGCCATCTGTATATCTTCTCTGGAGAAATGTCTTTTCATATCCTCTGGCCAATTTTTGATTGGGTTTATCGTTTTTGTTACTGAGTTGTATGAGTTCCTAATATATTTTGGATATCAACTCCTTATTGTGTATATCATTTGTGCATGTCTTCTCCCATTCAGTAGGCTTCTTTTTGTTTTCTTGATGGTTTCCTTCACTATGCAGAAGCTGTTTTACAAAGTCCTACTTGTTTCTTTTTGCTTATGTTTGCTTCTCTTGAAGGGACATATCCAAAAAGATATTACTAAGACTGATGTCAAATATACTAACTATATTTTCTTCTAGGACTTTTATAGTTTCAGGTCTTACATTTAAGTCTTTAATCTATTTTGAGTTTATATTTATATGTGATGTAAGAGAGGGGTACAGTTCCCTTTTTTTTTTTTTGCATGTGTTTGTCCAGTTTCCAAACACCACTTGTTGAAGAGACTGTTGTTTCTGCATTGTATATTCATACTTCCTTTGTCTCAGGTTAGTTGATCATATAAGCAAGGGTTTATTTTTGAGCTGTCTGTTCTGTTCCATTGATATATGTGTGTTGTTTGTGTGTGTGTGTGTGTGCCAGTACCATACTGTCTTGATTATTATAGCTTTGTAGTATAGTTTGAAATCAGGGATTATGATACCTCCCACTATGTTCTTCTTACTCAAGAGTGCTTTGACTCTTTGTGGTCTTTTGTGGTTCAATATAACTGTTAGGATTATTTTTTCTAGTAATGAGAAGAGTGTCATTGGTATTTTTATAAGGATTACGTTGAATCTGTAGATTGCTTTGGGTACTATGATCCTTTTAACAATATTAATCCTTCCAGTTTATGAACACAGTATATCCTTCCATTTATTTGTGTCCTCTTTGTTTTCTTTCTTCAATGTCATGTAGTTTTCAGAGTGCAGGTCTTTCACTTTGGTTAAATTTACTCCTAGTATTTTTTTGGTACTATTGTTAATGGGATTATTTTCTTAATTTCTCCTCTGATCATTTGTTAGAGTATAGAAATGTGATGGATATCTACATATTGATTTTTGTTTCCTGTTACACAACTGAATTCATTTATTCTATTAATTTTTGGTGGATTCCTTAGGGTTTTCTATATATATTATAATGTCATCTGCAAATAGTGACAGTTTTACTTCTTCCTTTCCAGTTTGGATACCTTTTATTTCTTTTTCTTGTCTGATTGCTGTGGTTATGACTTCCAGTACTATATTGAATAATTGTGATGGGAGAGGGCATCCTTGTTTTGTTCCTAGTCATGGAGGAAAAGCTTTGAGCTTTTCACCATTGCAAATGATGTTAGCTATGGACTTTTCATATATAGCCTTTATCATTTGAGGTAACTTTCTTCTGTACCAATTTTGTTGAGAGTTTTTATCACAAATAGATGCTGACTTTTGTGAAATGCTTTTTTTGCACCTGTTGAGATGATCATATTACTTTTATCCTTATTTGTTGATGTGGTGGATCACATTGTTTTGTGGATGTTGATCCACTCTTGCATCCCTGGAATAAATCCCACTTAATTGTGGTGTATAATCCTTTTAATGTTGAATTTGGCTTGCTGGTATTTTGTTGAGAATTTTGGCATCTATACTCATAAGGAATATTGGCCTGCAATTCCCTTTTTTTTATATTGTATTTTTCTAGTTTTGGTATAGAATAATCCTGGCTTCTTACAATAAGTTTAGAAGCATTCCTTCCTCTTCAAGTTTTTGGAGTAGTTTGAGGAGGATAGGTATTAATTTTTCTTTAGATGTTCTGTAGAATTCACCTGTGAAGCCATTTGTTTTTTGGGAGGTTTTGATTATTACTTCACTTCCATTGCTAGTAATTGGTCTGTTCAGATTCTCTGTATCTTCCTAGTTTAGTCTTGGCAGGTTTTATGTTTTTAGAGATCATTGTATTTCTTCTAGGTTGTCTGATTTGTTGGCATATAATTCATAATATTCTTTAATGATCCTTGTTTTGTGGTGTTGGTTGCAATATTCCCTCTTTCATTTCTGATTTTATTTATTGGGCTCTTTTTTCTTGAGTCTTGGTAGAGGCTTGCCAATTTTATTTATTCTTTCAGATATCCAGCTTTTAGGTTCATTAATCTCGTCCATTGCTTTTTAGTCTCTATTTTGTTTATTTCTGCTCTAAACTTTATTATTTCCTTCCTTCCGTGTACTTTGGGTTTTGTTTGTTTTTCTTTTTCTAGTTTCCTTAGGAATAAAATCACATTGTTCATTTGGGATTTTTCCTGCTTCTTGTGGTAGGCCTGTATAGCTATAAACTTTTCTCTTATAACTGCTTTTGCTGCATTCCATGAATTTTGTAAGGTTGTGTTTTCATTTGTCTCAAGGTAGCTTTTGATTTCCTGCTTAATTTCTTCTGTGATCCATTGTTTTTGATTAGTACTATGTTTAATCTCTACATATTTGTGTGTGTTTTTTAGCTTTCCTCCTGTAGTTGATTTCTAGTTTCATGCTGTTGTGGTCAGAAAATAATATGCTCAATATAATTTCAATCTTTTTCAGTTTATTGAGACTTTTTTTGTGGCCTAGTATGTGGTCTATCCTGGAAAATGTTCCATGTGCACTTGAGAAAAATGTGTAATCTGCAGTTTGGGGATGAAATGTTTTATAAATGTCTATTAAGTCAATCTGTTCTAATGTGGCATTTAAGACCATTATTTTCTTATTTTCTGTCTGGATATCTATCCATTGAGATAAGTAGGGTATTAAAGTCTTCAACTATTATTGTATTACTGTTTTATTTTCTGCCTTTATGTCTGTTAATATTAGCTTTATATACTTGGGTGCTCCTATGTTGGGTCTATATATATTTACAATTGTTATGTCCTCTTCTTAGACTGACCACTTTGTCGTTATGGAAAGTCTTTCTTTATCTCTTTTTACATTATTTGTTTAAAGAGTATTTCATCTGAGATCAGTATTGCTCCTCCAGCTTTCTTTTTGTTTCTGTTTGCATCGAATATCTTTTTTCATCCCTTCACTTCAGTCCATTTGTGTTTTGATCTAAAGTGAATCTCTCGTAGGCAGCATATAGGTGGGTCTTGTATTTTTGTCCATTCTGCCACCTTATGCCTATTGATTGGCGTATGTGGTCCAATTACATTTAAAGTAATTATTTATAGGTATGTGCTTATTGCTATTTTGTTAATTACTTTTTGGTTGTTTTGGTTGTTCTTCTCTGTTCCTTTCTTCTCTTGATCTCTTCCCTTGTAGTTTGTTGGTTTTCTTTAGCATTTTTTGGAGTTCATATTTCTATTTTTGATGTGTTTTTTGTAGTTTTTGGTTTGTGGTCACCATGAAGTTCATGTGTATTAATCTATATTTATAGGAGTCCATTTAAGTTTATAGACATTTAAGTTTGGGTGCATTTTAATAGAACTGCATTTTTACTCCCAGTCCATACTTTAAGTTTTTGATGTCATATTTTAGATCTTTGTATTTCCTGTATTCCCTAACTACTTATTATAGCTATAGTTAATTTTGCTACGTCTGTCTTTTAATCTTCAATTTCTATTTTCTTATTTCAGGTAGAGTATTCTAGAGTGTTTATCAGTACTTTAAATATATCCTGTCTACTCCCTTCTGGCCTGTAGAGTTGCTTCTGAGAAATCAGCTAATAACCTTATGGGGTTTCCCTTGTATGTGACTTGTTTCTCCTCTCTTGCTGTCTCTATATCCTTAACTTTTGTCATTTTAATTACAATATGTCTTGGTTGGCCTCTATGAGTTCTCTTTTATTGTTGTTAATCTTCTCTAAGATATTTTTCCATTGATTTTTCAGAAAGTGGAAGGGGGGGGGGCGAGAGAGAGAGAGAGAGAGAGAGAGAGAGAGAGAAAGAGAGAAAGAGAGAGAAACATTGATGTGAGAGACACATCAATTGGTTGCCTCCCGCATGTGTTCCAACCAGGGCCTGGGATGGAATCTGCAACCCAGGTACATGCCCTTGACTTGGGAGTCATACCTGCAACCCTTCAGTGCACAGGCCAACACTCTAACTACTGAGCCATGCCAGCCAGGACTAGTTTCATCTTTTTTGGAGTTCTGTGTGCTTTCTGGACCTGGATGTGTATTTTTTTTTCTACCCCAGGTTAGGAAACTTTTCAGGCATTATTTCTTCAAATAAACTTTCTTCCCCTTTTGCTTCTTCTGGGATCCCTATAATACAGATTTTTGTGTGCTTGATGTTGTCCCAGAGTTCCCTTAAACTATATTTGTCTTTGTGTGTGTGTTTCTCTTTGGTGTTCTCATTGGGTGATTTCCACTATTATACCTACCAGGTCACTAATTTGTTCTGTATTTTCTTACCTGCTGTTGGTTCCTTTTGGTGATTATATTCTTCAGCCCTGATTGGTTCTTTATTATATTTTCTAACTCTTTGTTGAATTTCTCTCTGAATTCCTCTATTTTACTCTCAATGTTTGGTGAGCATTTTTATGACCATTACTTTGAATTTCTTATCAGGCAGTTATTTATCTCTTATTTCATTAGGGTTTATTTCTGGACTTTTTTCTTACTCCTTTATTTGGAACGTATTCCTATGTTTTGTTATTTTCTTTGACTTTCTGTTGTTGTTTTTCTGTGAATTAGATAGAGTAGCTTTCTCTCCCAATCTTGATAAAATGATCTTGTATTAGACTGAGTGTGCAGGGTGGTTTTGGCAGGCCATTTGGAGTCATATTGGGCACATGCGACACCTGATACACTGCTTGGCTGGAGCTTCAGCATCCTTGGTGCAGGGTGGCCCAGTGCATTTGCACTTGCAGTGGCTCTCTGTTAGTATAGTTGTCCTTGCTGAAGTGGGCCCCCGGTGGTCTGCTCCAGTGTGTGTATATGCAGTAGTATCTCAGCTGTCTGAGGCAGGTACAGCCTCTGGGCAAAGCAGCCTAGTACACATATGCATGCCGTGACCCCTTCTTGGTCTGGCTTTCAGGGCTGGAGCAAGCTCCTGGTGAGTCATCCCACTGTTGGTATATGCAGTGGCACCCTGGATATCCTGGGCCAGATTGAGAATAAGCTGGGAATGTCCTGCAGCAGCTTTGCAGGTCTGCTGAAGCACCTGGATAGATGTCCGACCTGTGTTATCCCGGTGGAAGGGGAAGGTTAACAATGGTACTCATCACCACCTTCAATTCTGGAGAGGTCTCACAGATTCCAGAGAGCTTTTGTGGTTCCCCAACTTTCTTCTGCAGTTTCTCTTTCTAGTTTGATGTGCAGAAGCTGTTCGGTCAACCTTCAGTTGTCAAGAAAAATTGCTCTGTATGTAAGTGTATATTTGGTGTGGTTTGTGGGAGAGGCAGGTTCAGAGTCCTCTTCTACTCCATCTTGGACCTGCCTCCAATCCCATACTGTTTTGACTATTATATCTTTGTAGTGTAGTCTGAAATTTGTGTTCCAATAGTATAATCTAGGCCATGTTCCAATTTGACCAGTTGTCCCAATAATGTCTTTTATAGCTATTTTCTTTTCTTAGTCAAAGTTTTCATTCAGGGTGATACATTGCAGTTAGTTTTCGTGTCTCTTCAGTTGTCTTTAATCTGGAACAGTACAACTTATCTTTGTCTTCATGATATTGACAATTTAAAAAAACATAAGAAAATTATTATGCCTCTTAGTTGAAGTTTGTGTGCCATTTTCTCATTATTATATTTTGTTTTTGCATTTTGGCATGAATACCAGAGAGGTAATGTTGTATTGTTCTCAGAGCATCGTATCAGCGGCACGTGATGCTGGTTTGACCCTTTAGAAGTAATGTTAACCTTTATTACTTGGTTAAGATAATGCTTGCTAGATTCAGCCACTATAAAGTTACCATTTTTCTCTTTGCAGTTAATGATTTTGCTGGGGATACTTTGAAACCGTGTGAATGTCCTGTTTCTCATCAAACTAAAATCCACTGGTTTGATAGCCATGATGGTTTTTGACTGAATCAATTTTTATATGATGGCTGCAAAATGGTAATTTTCAAACTGCATAATTTTTACTGCATTTATTAGCTTGTACTCTACTTCAAGGAAGAGATTTTGTTACTTTATTTCATAAATATCCTATTTCTATCATTTTTTATTATTCATTTTCCCATATTTATCCAGTGGCAACCAACTCAAGCTGGTGTCCCTGGCTTCCCTGGCTTTTAACATGTCCCCATCATTCTTTGATACATACTTTGACCTCCGAATATTTTTACTTTCTTGCTTTCAGGCCTGTCTTACATTTCCTGCTTCATTAATCATTTCTTTGTGGAAAATCATTTCCTCTAATGGGAAATAGTATTTAGAAACCAAGACATGGGTACATGAATATTTTTTACCTTAACATTTTGTTATTCTTTTCCTTTTAATTGAACATAGTACAGACATGGTTTATATGATACTGGTAATTTAATATTTGTTGAGGTGTGTATTATAGAGAACATGATCAATTTTTAAATGTTTTATGTGAGCCTGAAAAGATTTTGTATATTCCAATTATTGCATGTAGGGTTCTATAAATGTCTATTAAACTTATGATTATTCTTCTATATCACCATTAATGTTGTTAGTTGCTAAATCTATCAATTATAGAGAAAGTAATTTTTTTCTTTCTATTGAATTTATGGGGGTGACACTGGTTAACAAAGTTATACAGGTTTCAGGTGCGTAATTCCACAACACATCATCTGTACACTGTATTGTGTGTTCACCACCCCAAGTCTCTGTCCATCACCATTTATCCCCCCATATCCTCCCCCCCTCCTCCCGGCAATCACTGCACTGTTGTGCGTGTACATGAGTTTTTTCTTTCTTTTTCTTTTTGCTCAATCCCTCCATCTGCCCCCCCCCAGCCCTCCAACCACCTCCCCCACCCCAGCTTTACAGCTGTCAGCCTGTTCTCTATCTATGAGTCTTTCTCTGTTTTGCTTAAAATCTCCCACTGTGATTGTGGATTTGTCAGATTCTTATAATTTTGTAAATTTTTGATCTATATATTTGAGGCTTTTTTATTATATGCATAAAAGTCTGAAATAGATACATCTTTTATTATTTTTAGTGACCTGTTTTACTTTTTGCATGTAAAAAGTCTCTTTTGTTTGACAGACTTTCCTTTGTTTGGATGGTATTTCTTTTTCCATCCTTTTACTTACTCACTTTTTTCTTTTATTTTTCAGAAAATGTTCTACCAACAAAAGTAAATGCATTGAGTTCTTTCTGAACTTAACAGCAGGATCTATAATTAGCAGAAAAGATAAGCTTTATATCTCCAAACATTATTTGTCTTCACCAGCTTTTTAAATAAAATTTTAACTTTTTAGACATTCTTTGGGTTGATCCACCAATTCTTTATTTTGCTACATATATCTCTTTATAAGTATGTACACGCACACTCACTTTGTTTTTGCTGAACCATTTGGAAGTAACTTGCAGATACCATGGAACTTCAGCTCTAAACATTTAAGTGTTTATCTCCTAAGAACAGGAATTACAGGTTTTTTTTTTAATATATCTTTATTTATTTCAGAGAGAGGAAAGAAGAGGGGGAGAGAGAGATAGAAACATCAATGATGAGAGAGTCATTGGTCAGCCACCTCCAGCCTGAAACCCAGGCATGTGTCTCCCCCGGGAATCAAACCCCGATCTCCTGGGTCCTAGGTTGACGCTCAACCGCTGAGCCACGCCCAGCTGGGCAAATGGGCATTACTATTATCACACTCAGAGAAATTTAACATTAATACAACACTATTATCAATATACTGTTTATATCAAAGTTCCCCAACTGTCCTAACAATTTCCTTTATCATTTTTTATTTGTTTTGATCCAGTATTCAGTCAAGCATCATGCACTGTATTTAGTTGTCATACCCTTTTGAGGTTTTTTAAAATCTAGTATAGCAACTTCTTTTTCTTTTAATTTTTTATAACATTGGCATTTCTAATGAGTCCAGATAGCTGTGCTGCCTATGTTTCACATTCTGAACTTGTCTGTATTCCTGTAATTAAGCATTTTGAGCAAGACTACTGTGGTCCTTGTTATTACATCACATCAGAAGGCACAAAATGCCAGTTTGTCCTATTCATCATCATCATTATTATTATTATTATTATCATTATTTTTAAAAGGTCTCACATTTATTACTGAACCAACCTACTATTGCAGAAAAAAAAATCAAGACAAAAATCATGCTTCCAGTAATTTCCCAATTAAAATGCCCAACTGTCCAGACAGTAGTGATCTTTTCAGTCATTTAAAGATGTAGGCAACCTAGATACGGCATAAACATGTGAGTCATCTCTCATGTGTGATTCCTTATAGACCCAGTTTGGTTCTTCTCCAATGTCTCCTCTTGGAGTTGTACTTGATTTTATTACCAGTTTTCATCCAAATCCATTGGGGAGTGGGCCAATTCTGCTTTTGTTTCTTGGCCAGGAACCTCTTGATCATGAAAGTCTTGTGAGAAGTCATGGTGAAGGAGCCCGCCCAGGGGTGGCTCAGCGGTTGAGCGTCGACCTAGGATCCGGGCGATTGGGGTTCGATTCCTGGTCAGGGCACATGCCCGGTTGCGGGCTCGATCAATGACTCTCTCATCATTGATGTTTCTATCTCTCTCTCTCCCTCTCCTTTCCTCTCTCTGAAATCAATAAAGATATATTTTTAAAAAAAAAAAAAGTCATGGTGAAGGAGAATCAACCACACACAACACGCTGGTGGAGAAAGCAAAAGAACTTATTTAGTGGCACTCTGTCCCATTCATTATTAATGATACTAATTTTGTTGACCTTTTAAAAAGACTTTAAAAAGCAGTTTTAAGTTCACAGCAAAATTAAGAGGATGTTACAGAGTTTTCTCATCTTCCCCTTGCTTCTACACATGCATAGCCTGCTCTATTATCAGCAGAGTGGCACAAATGATGTCACAATTAATGAGCCTACGTTGACAGGTAACCACCCAAAGTCCATAGTTACACTATTGTTCACTCTTGGTGCTACACATTCTATGGGTAACAACAAATATATAATGACATATTTATCATTATAGCATCTACAGAGTATTTCACTCCCTTGAAAAGTCTCTATGCTCTGCCTGTTCATCTCTCTCCTCTCAGCCCCTGGCAGCCACTGATCTTTTTAGTGTCTCCATAGTTTTACCTTTTCCAGAGTGTTTTATAGTTGAAACTATACAGTATGTAGCCTGTTCAGGTTGATTTATTTTGCTTAGTAATATACATTTCAGGTTCCTCCATGTCTTTTCTTGTCTTGATAGCTCATTTGTTTAGTAACATTCCATTGTCTGTACCAATTTATATATCCATTCACCTGCTGAAGAACATTTTGGTAGCATCCAAGTTTTAGCAATTATGAATAAAACTACTGTAAACATCCATGTGCAGGTGTTTGTGTGGATATAAGTTTTCAACTCCTTTTGGTAAATATCAAGAAGCACACTTGTTTATGTTTACATTTTTATGTTTATAATTGTATTTATATATATTTATATACACATACATATATAAATACATATACTGCACATATTTTTTCTGAACCATTTAACAACAAGGTACCTCTTGATTCCTAAATATTTCAGCATGTATTTCCTAAAGATCTTAGCTATTTTAACAAATTATGCTAATAAATGTCTTTTCAAGCATAAAATAGAAAAAAAATGATCCAGGATCCAATGTAGAATCATATATTGCATTTAGCTGTCATGTCTGTTTAGTTTTCTTTAATCTGCAATATTTTCTTAGACTTTCTTTGTCTAAGAAAAATATTTTTTGAAGATGATAATAGTTATTTTATAGCATGTACTCCAATTTCAGTTTATCTGATGTTTCCTCGTGATTAGATTTAGCTTATACACTTCTGTCAAGGAATACCACTGAAAGTATGTTTTGCCCTTCACAATATATTGCATACTAGGAAGCACTTGGTGTCAAATTGCTCTGTAACTTGAACTTTTAATTTCTTGTTACAGAATGCTGTTGAGGAGATTTCAGGATGTAACGCTTTGATGCCCTTTGGTGAATTCATGGATAGCTAGGCAGGTACTTTATACTTTTCCGTTAGGAAACAGTCACATATTTTTGGACATAGGCAAAGTTATACTTTATAAATAGCACCACATTCCTTGTCTAGATTACCTCTATGTAGAAGTGCTCATCATTAAAGGTAGTGCTCTTGTCTATTCTGCCATCATATTTTCCTGCCTCAGAACATTTGCTTAGCCTTGCTGTTTTTCTCTTTCAGAAGAGTTTTGTCAGCAGCTTCACTTGTAGTCTTCTTAACCACCTTTCTCTGTGAAGTTAGCCAGTTTTTTCCCTCTCCTTACATGCAGACCTTTCTACAGTATTATAAGAATGATCATTTTTAAAAGGAATATATGATATGATTAAGTTCTTTTCCTGATAATCTTATTTCCTGACCTTTTATCATATCACCTCAGTCCTTTATCTTTCGTGGAAGTTCACCAACTTTTCTTGCATTGATTTTGTATTTTTTTAATGTTTTTATTGACTTTAGAGAGAGAGGCAGGGAGAGGGAGAGACCAAAACATCAATGAGAGAGAAAAACATCGGCTGCCTCCTGCATGCCCCCTACTGGGAGTAGAGCCCACAACCAGGGCATATGCCTTGACTGGGAATTGAACCCGTGAACTCTTGGTGCATGGGACGACTCTCAACCACTGAGCAACACCGGCTGGGCTGGTTTTGTATGTTTTTTTAAATTGCTATAACAAATTTACTACAAAATTAGGGGCTTAAAAACAACACATTTATTATCTTACAGTTCTGTAGATCAGAAGTCTGGTATGGATTTCATTGGATGAAAATCAAGGTGTGACAGGCTGCATTCCTTCCTGGAGGCTCTAGGGGGGGACTCTTTATGTTACCCATTTTGTTTTTGGCAGAATTCAATTTCTCCCTGTTTCCTCACTGGCTGTTCTCAGCTTCTAGAGGTCACCTGCATTATTTGTTTCATGTGTGTGTGTTTTTAAATATGCCTTTACTGATTTCAGAGAGGAAGGGAGAAGGAGAAAGAGAGAGAAACATCAATGATGAGAGTCATTGATCGGCTGCTTCCTGCACGCCCCCCACTGGGGATCGAGCCCATAACGCGGGCATGTGCCCTGACCGGGAATAGAACCGTGATCTCCTGGATCATAGGTTGATGCTCAACCTCTGAGGCACGCCAGCTGCGCCACCTGCATTATTTGGCTTATTATGCCCTACTTTCATTTTCGAAGCCAACAACTGCAGATTGAGTCACTATCATGTTAGAATTTATCTATTTCCTTTTTTTCTAAGAGGCATAAGGTTTAGAAATTTATGTAATCTAGGAAATGTGTATATATTTAAATAGCATTGGACTAAAAAAGATATAGTCATACTAAGAGAATGTAACATTATTTTTCTTTTAAAAGGATGGTAATATAACTCACTTTTGAGGAAAAATAATAGTGAATAGAGGTATTTTTATGTTGTTATAAGACAGTCTTTTCTGAAATCACAAAATCTGGGTTCAAATATAATTTCTTTTTTTTTTTAATTCTCACCTGAGGATATTTTTTCCACTGCTTTTCAGAGAGAGTGGAAGGAGAGAGAGAGAGAGAGAGAGAGAGAGAGAGAGAGAGAGAGAGAGAGAGAGAGAGAGAGAGAGAACAGTGTGAGCGAGACACATCAATTGGTTGCCTCCTGCACGTGCCCAGACTGGGGTTGGAGATCAAACCTGCAACCAAGGTACACATGCTTGACTGGAATTGAACCTGAGACCCTACAGTCCTCGGGTTGATGCTCTAACCACTGAGCCAAACCGGCTAGGGCCAAATATAATTTTTTCATTTTCTGATTATATTACCTGAAGCAAGTCATTAAACATCTGAGTTCAATTTTCATCTCTGTATATGAGGATAATAAATATCTGTAACATTTGACTCATAAGCTATTATGAAGGTCAAGCGACATAATTAAAATAAAAAGACTGTGTGCATGTAACAATATATTAAGATAAATCTATTGCAATTTTAGTTTGGGCAGAACTGTCAAATCAGTATGTATCAACTCCTCCAAGCTTTCAAAGTCAGCCATGACACCAGTGTACTTGACCTGCAAAAAGGTGAGTGAAAGCTAGTTTTGTGACTATTACTCTCAACAATAAAGAGTGTATATAAGGGTCTACATGAATAATAGATGCAGAATTTTTTCCACAAGTGGACTATATGTACCCATGCGCTCTGATAAAGGTGGAAATTGATGTATTTTTTAAATATAGGTAATACTGGTTTATGACATTATATATAAGTTTCATGTGTGCAACATTATAATTCAACACCTGTATTTACTACATAGTGCTAACCACCAAAAGTATAGTTTCCAATCCTCACCATAAAATTGACCCTTTTTATCTGCTTCACCCTCCCTCCATTTCCACTTTACCTCTGCTAAAGAATGATCTGTTGTCTGCATCTATGAGTTTGTTTTCATTTTATATTCCACATATGGGTGCAGTCATATGGTATTTATCTTTTTCTCCTGGACTTAGCATGATACCCTCAAGGACCATCCATGTTTTCACAAATGGCAGGATATCACTTTTCTTTATGGCCAAATAGTATTCATATAAATATATATACATATATTTATATATATGTATATATACACACACATATATATATCTATCACATGTTTTTAAAATTTAATTTGTCTATAAATACCTATATTGTTTCCATATCTTGGCTATTGTAAATAATGCTGCAGTGAACATAGGGGTGCATATCTGTTTTCATATCAGTGTTTTCATATTCTTTGGATAAATAACCAGAAGTGGGATAGGTGGATCATATGGTAGTTTTAGTCTTAATTTTTTTGAGCAATCTCCCTATATAGTTTTTCATAGTGGCTGTACTAATGTACATTCTCACCAACAGTATATGAAGGTTCCTGTTTCTCTGCATCCTCTTCAACGCTTGTTTCTTGTCTTTTTGATGATAGTCATTTTAACAGGTGTGGTGATATCTCATTGTGGTTTGCATTTACATTTCCCTAATAGTAAGTGGTGTTGAACATCTTTCCATGTGCCTGTTGGCCACCTGTATGTCTCCTTTAGAAAAATCTTTATTCAGAGAATCTGCTCCTTTTTAATAGAGTTGTTTGGGTTTTTGTTGTTGTTGTTGAGATGTATACGTTCCTTATATATTTTGGATATTAACCCCATATATTTTGGATGTATGGTTTGCAAATATAGTTCTCTATTTCTAGGTGGCTTTTTCATTTTGTTGATAGTTTTCTTTGCTGCGCACAAGCTGTTTAGTTTGATGTAGTCCCATTTTGTTATTTTTGCCTTTGGAGTCAAATCTACAAGAACACTTCTGAGACCAACATCAAGGAGCTTACTGTCTATGTTTTATTCTGTGTTTTAGGGTTTCAGGCCTTATATTCAATACTTTAATCCATTTTTAGTTTTTTTGTGTGTGTGTGTATAGTGTAAGATAGTGGTCCAGGTTCATTCTTTAGCGTGTGGCTGTCCAGTTTTCTCCACACCATTTATCCTTTCCTCATTTATATTCTTGGTTCCTTTGTTGTAAATTCATTGAACATAAATGTATGATTTTATTTCTGAACACTGTATTCTGTTCCATTGATCTATGTGTCTGTTTTAATGTCAATACCATACTCTTTTGATTACTGTAGCTTCATGATAAAGTTTGAAATCAAGAAGCGTGATGCCTCCAGCTTTGTTCTGCTTTCTGAAGATTGCTTTAACTATTGGGGTCTTTTGTTGTTCCATACAAATTTTAGGATTTTTTTCTATTTCTGTGAAAAAATGCCATTGTATTTTTGCTAAGGACTGTATGGAATTTGTAGATAGATTTGGTAGTAGGGATAGTTTCACAATATTTATTTTTCCCATCCATTAATATTGATTATCTGTTTATTTTTATCTTCAGTTTTTTTCAGAAGTGTCTTATAGTTTTTAGTGTACAGGTATTTCACCTCAGTTAATTTTATTCCTAGACGTTTTATTATTTCTGATGCTTGTAAATGGTATTATTCTATTAATTTCTCTTTCTGATGTGTCATCATTAGTGTATAGAAACATGACGGGTTTTTGTATATTGACTTTGTATTCTGCAACATTATTAAATTTGATCGTTCTAAAAGTTTTGGGTGTCATTTTAAAGATTTTTTATTTTAATTTTTTATTAACACATAATTGACATACAATATCGTATTTGTTACAGGTGTACATCATAGTGATTGATATTTATATACATTCTGTAATGATCCCCATGGCAAGTCTAGTTACCATCTGTCACCATGAAAAGTTATTATAGTATTATTGACTATATTTCCTATTCTGTACTCTACATATTCATGACTTACTTATTTTATAACTGAAAGTTTGTACCTCTTTGTCCCTTCACCTGTTTCGCTCCCCAACTTCTCTCCCCTCTGGTAACCACCAGTTTGTTTCTCTGTACCTGTGAGTATATTTCTGCTTGGTTTTGTGTATTCATTTGTTTTGCTTTTTAACTGAACTTCCATGAAATCATAATGCTATTTGTCTATATGTGACTAACTTCACTTAGTCTAGTACCGTCTGGGTCCATCCATGGTACCACAAATAGCAAGGTTTCATTTTTTATATGGCTAAGTAATATTTCATTTTATATGTATATATATGTATATATATAATCTTCCTTATCCGTTAGTCTGCTGATGGACACTTAGGTTGCATCTATATCTTTGTAATTGTAAATGATGTTGCAGTGAACATAAGGGTACATATATCTCTTTGAATTAATGTTTTTCTTTTCTTTGTATAAATACCCAGAAATGGAATTGGTAGATTGTATAGGAGTTTTAGTTTTAATTTTTTCAGGAATCTCCGTACTGTTTTCCATAGTGACTGCACTATTTTACATTATCACCAATAGTATACAAGGGCTCCCTTTTCTCTATATCATTGCCAACAGTTGTTATTTTTTGACTTTTTGATAATAGCTATTCTCACAGATTTGAAGTGATATCTCTTTATGGTTTCGATTTGCATTTTCCTGATCATTAAGGATGTTAAGCATTTTTTTATGTGCTTGTGGGCCATTTGTATGTCTTCTCTGAAAAATGTCTATTGAGCCCGGCCGGGCATGGCTCAGCGGTTGAGTGTCGACCTAGGATCCAGGCAATTGGGGTTCGATTCCCGGTCAGGGCACATGCCCAGGTTGAGGGCTGCAGCCGATCAATGATTCTCTCATCATTGATGTTTCTATCCCTCTCTCTCCCTCTCCTCTCCTCTCTCTGAAATCAATAAAGATATATTTTTAAAAAAAAGAAGAAAAAAAAAGAAAAATGTCTATTGAAATCCTCTGGGAGAGGGGGTGGAGGGGGAGAGAGTAACCAAAGAATTTATATGCATATATGCACAACCCAAGGACACGGACAATGGTGGGGAGAGTGACTGGGGAGGGGGAAGGAATGGGGTGGGGGAAGGGTCATTGGGGAGAAAAAGGGACATCTGTAATACTTTAAACAAAAATAAAAATTATAAAAAAATAAATTAATTAAAAAAAAGAAAAATATCTATTGAAATCCTCTGACCTTTTTTTAAACTGGGTGGTTGTTTTTTTAATATTAAGTTGTGCAAGTTCTTTATATATTTTGGATATTAATCCCCTATACGATATATGATTTGCAAATATATTTTCCCATTTAGTAAGTTATCTTTTATTTTGTTGGGGGCTTTTTGTTTGTTTTTTTACTGTGCAAAAGATTTTTATTTTGATGTAATCTCATTTGTTTATTTTTGCTATTGTTACCTTTGTCTGAGCAGACTGGTCCAAAAAATATTGCTAAGACCAATGTCAAATAGCATACTGCCTATAAATTTTTAGGAGTTTTATGGTTTCAGATCTTACATTCAGGTCTTAAATTTACTTTTTTGTGTGTTGTTTAATTGTTCAAAATATTACAGATGACCCTTTTTCTCCCCATTGACCCCTTCCACCCCTCCTTATTTTGAATTTGTTTTTATACATGGTGTAAAATAATAGCCTAGTTTCCTTTACTTGCATGTATCTGTCCAGTTTTTCCAACTTTATTTACTGAAGAAGTTCTTTGCCTCATTGTATATTCTTGCATATTTTGTCATAGTTTTTTTCCTTTCAGTTCAATGGTTTATTAATGATTTTTCTAATAAAATTCTACTTCATGATATATATATTTTTAAATTTATCTTTATTGTTGAAAGTATTACAGATTTCCCTCTTTTTCCCCCATTGATCCCCTCCACCCCGCATCCACCCCACTCCCAGACCTTAGCCATACCAATGTCTGTGTCCATGGGTTATGCTTGTAAACATATAAGTTCTTTGATTAATCTCTCCCCATCCACTCCCCCACCCCCACCTTCTCTCTGAGATCCCTCAGTCTGTTCCATGCTTCTATGTCTCTGAATCTATTTTGTTCATCAGTTTATTTTGTTTATTACATTCTACACATGAGTGAGATCATGTGGTACTTGTCTTTCTCTAACTGGCTTATTTCACTAAGCATAATACTCTCCAGTTCCCTCCATGCTGTCCCAAAGGATAGGAGATCTTTCTTTTTTACAGCTGCATAGTATTCCATGTGTAAATGTACCAAAGCTTTTTTCTCCACTCATTTACTGATGTGCATTTGAGAAGAGTGTATATTCTGCAGCTTTGGGGTGGAATGTTTTATAAATGTCAATTAAATCCATCTGAAGTAATGTGTCATTTAAGGTCACTGTTTCCTTGTTGATTTTTTGTCTGGAAGACCTACCCAGTGAAGTCAGTGGAGTGTTAAAGTCTCCTAGCATGACTGTATTGCTGTCAGTCTCTCCCTTAAATTCCTCTAGAAGTTTTTTTAGAAATTTAGGTGCGCGTATATTGGGTGCATATATGTTTATCAGGGTTATATCCTCTTGTTGGATCGATCCCTTTAGTATTATGTAGTGACCTTTCTTGTCTCTTGTTATGGTCTTCATTTTGAAGTCCATTTTGCCTGATACGGATATGAGTATTGCTACTCCAGCTTTTTTTCATTTCCATTTGCATGGAAAATTTTTTTCCATCACTCTCATCCTGCTTGAGTCTTTTGTTTTGAGGTGGGTCTCTTGAAGACAGCATATATTTGGGTCATGTTTTCTATTCCATTCAGCCACCCTATGTCTTTTGATTGGAGCATTTAATCTATTTACTTTTAAGGTTATTACTGATAGATACTTATCTATTGCTATTTTAATTTTTTATGCCTATGTTTCTCTCTATATATTTCTATTTCTAATTACAGCAGTTCCTTTACATTTACTGCCATGCTGATTTGGTGGTGATAAACTCCTGTAGCTTTTTTTTTTTTTTTTCTTTTTGGTCTGGGAAGCTTTTTATTTCACCGTCTATCTTGAGTAATAGTCTTGCTGAATAGAGTAGTCTTGGTTTCAGATCGTTGCTTTTTATTACCTTGAATACTTCATGCCATTCCCTTCTGGCCTGTAGAGTTTCTGATGAGAAGTCAGCTGACAGCCTTATGGGAGCTCTTTTGTAGGTAATGGGTTGCTTTTCTTTAGCTGCCTTTAAGTTTCTCTCTTTATCTTGAATTCTTGGCATTTTAATTATGATGTGTCTGGGCATGGGCCTCTTTGGATTCTTCTTGCTTGGCACTCTCTGTGCCTCCTGAACTTGTGTAACTTCTTCTTTCACCAGGTTAGGCAAGTTTTATGCCATTGTTTCTTCAAACAAATACTCTATCCCTTGCTTATTCTCTTCCTCTTCTGCCATTCCTATAATGGAAATATTGTTACATTGCATGTTGTCCCACAGTTCCCCTAACTGTCCTCCTGCTTTTTAATTGTTTTCTTTTTTTGGATCTCTGATTGAGTGATTTTTTTTCTACCTCTGTCTTCTAATTTGCTGATCCTATCCTCAGCTTCCTCTAATCTGCTGTTTATTCCTTCCAATGTATTCTTTATTTCTGCTGTGTCATTCTTAGTTTCCTTCATAGTTTACATATCTTTTTTCATGCTGTTGAGCATCTTTACAATCAGTATTCTGAACTCTGCATCTGATAGATTGCTTATCTCCATTTCATTTAGCCCTTTTCCTGGAGACTTCTCTTGTTCTTTCATTTTGGGCTTGTTCTTTTGTCTCCCCATTTTGGCTGCCTGTTTGGGCTTGTTTCTATATATTGGGTAGATCTGCTAGGACTCTCAGTCTTTTTGGAGGGTCTGTGGTGCAGGTCAATGTTAGACGCAGTTTGTGACTGGCCCTGAGTACCCTGTTTGGAGCTATCAACAACCCTTGGCTTGAGGTCTCCTCTGCTGGGCTGCGTGCGGTTGGACTGGACCAAGATGCACACCAAAGTCTGCTTTTCCAAGGCCTGGGTCCAGAAACAGATCAGGCAGAGATTCAAGGCACTCTGAGGTCTGCCTCTGCCTGCAGGCTGATTAATCTGATTCTCTTAATGAGCCTTGGCTGTAGAAACTCCTCTGGGTAAGGCTAGAGGTTTTCCAGTAAGGTGGGGCAATTGCTTCCCACTCAGGCAAAAGCAGCAAAATATCTGCGTGAGAAACATGTCCTCTGTAGTATGGGGGAATGACAGCACAGGAATCCACAGGGGTACCCTCTGAGCTCTATCTCCAGAGCCCACAACCCTAGGTCCTCCTCACACAGCTCCAGTCCACTCTGCCATCCCTCTGCTGTAGCCCAAAATGAGTGGCTGCACATGAAACTTTGTGTGTTGGCTCTTTAAAAGGGTGCCTGCATTTCCAGCCATCTTTCCCTGGCAGATGGAAACCTGACTGCTTTTCACAGCCAGATGTCATGTGGGCACCTTTCTCAGTTCTGGTGCTCTTGGCTGGGAAGCCCAGCCTAGGGTATAGGCCCCAGAGTCCTCAGTGGGAACCCCCCACAGCTGAGATATCCCTCTGGACCTTCAGCTGCTGCCTGTGGGAGCCTAGTCAGCCCTCTCATGCCTCTGCACTTCCTACCAGTCTCTATGTGGTCTCCTCTTTTCTTCCTTGATTATGAGGGTGCTCTCCAGCTAGTCTTCAGTTGCAGTTGGTTATTCTGGTTGGTTTTTCTATATTTTAGTTGTAATTCCAGTTTTGTCCCAGGAGAGTGTCAGTGTAGCTTCCACTCAGCCCACTACCACCTTTAATCCTCTTTGGTCTGGTGTTTTAATCCATTCAGGCACTCTGTCTTTTCCTTGGAGAATTTAGTTCATTTACATTTGAAGTAATTATTGATAGATATGTATTTGTTGACATTTTGTTATTTTGGGGGCTGTTTTGTAGTTCCAAAGTTCTATATGTCTTCTATTGCTGCCTGCTTTTCAAAATTTATTCTTTTCTCTAATGGAATTGGTTGATTCCCTTCTCTTTATTCTTTGTGAATCTACTATAGCTCTGTGGTTTCCATGAGGTTTATATAAAGCATCTTATAGATATAACACTCTTTTATGAATGTAACAACTTCCATCACACACAAAAACTCAATCTTTTTACTTCCCTCTATTTTATGTTTTTAAGGTTACAATTTATTTTTTTCCTATTGTGTATTGTTTAATAATTATTGTGGCTATAGTTATTTTTAGTAGTTTTTTCTTTATCATTTATACTACAGTTAAGTGGTAACAATCCACTATGTTACGGTATTAGAGTATTCTGAGTTTCACTATATATATACCTTTACCAGTGTGTTGTTTATTTTCACGTTTCCGTATTCCTGATTAGTATCATTTTATTTTAGTTTGAGGAACTCCATCATTTCTTGTATGGCAGATCTAGTGGTGATGAATTCTCTCAACTTTTGTTTGTCTCTCCTTCATTTATGAAGGAAAGCATTGTTAAGTTAAATATTCTTGAGTGACATTTTTTTTTTCTTTCAGTAACTTGAATATATAACCCATTGATATCTTAATGGGGGTTCCCTTGTAAGTTACAAATTTTTTCTCTCACTGCTCCTAAGATTTTCTATCTTTGATTTTTCACACTGTTAGCATAATACTGTTTGGAGAAGATACTTTTAAGTTGATTTTGTTTAATGACCTTTTAGCTTCATGAACTTCGATATTCAAATCCTTCCCCAGATTTGGGAAAGTCTTGGCCATTATTTCTTTTCACATATTTTCTTTATTTGTTTATATTAATTATAAACACTAATAAATATAGTATTCTGAAACACTAATATTTCACAAAGTGGTTCTTTTGATTTTATATTATAGATCATGTAGGCTTTCTTTACTGTTTTTTTCTTTTTCTTTTTTAAAATTGATTTTAGAGAGAGAAAGGGAGGAGGAGAGAGAAACACATCAGTGTGAGAGGGAAACAATGATCACTTGCCTCCCACACACACCCCAACCTAGGATCAAACTCACAACCTGAGTGTGTGCTCTGAACGGGAATTGAACCCACCACCTATTAGTATGTAGGACAACACTCCAACCAACCGAGCCATACCAGCCAGGGCTCGTTACTGTTTTTCATTCTTTTTCTTTTAAAGGTCCT
The DNA here is from genome assembly GCF_054644295.1 of Miniopterus natalensis. NCBI lineage: Eukaryota > Metazoa > Chordata > Mammalia > Chiroptera > Miniopteridae > Miniopterus > Miniopterus natalensis. The sequence goes on along the minus strand of NC_142103.1, from coordinate 70,244,969 downwards.
TTCTTCTGTGTTAGAGTCTGTCTTCTGCATAATCAAGCCTGCTGTTGATGCTCCCTATTGCATTTTTCATTTCATTCATTGTATTCTTCAGCTCTATCATATATGTATGGTTCTTTTAAAAATTATTTGTATTCTTTTGTGGGTTCCAGTGCTGGCATCTTTAAATAGGCTAGCCTCAATTATACCTTAATATTTTCTGTGACTTCTTCATTCTCTATCCAAATAGTTTTCTTGGATTGACCTTGGGTTGGTTTGTGTTCCATATTCCACACATCATTCTTCCTTATTTCTTGGTAGATCTAAGGTGAGTCTCTTAATGTAGAACTGTAAAATTAGGAAACTGCAGTATAACTCAGAGAGAGACATTTTAAAAATACAGCTTTCTGAGGAAGCAAAACCAATAATACCCAGGCTTGAGTTCAGCCATACCTGCAGCCTTCCTGGGCATCAGTTTCCACATGGGTGACCTCACAAGGTAATTGAAAGAGCCAAGAGAAACAGTGGGTATACAAGTGGTTTATAAAGTATACACTCTTTAGTGTGCTGTGCACATGGGAGGAAGGTGGAGATGAAAAAATGGTGACAATGATGATGATAAAATTGCTGGGTTTTTGAGGTTAAGAGGTGTGAGGAAAAAAGAAGTGGAGTAAGTAAAGGCAAACCTTTGCCTCCTCTATTTAATACATGGCCTGTGGCTGCTGCTGCTTGAAATGAAAGCAGTGACGAAATGTTGAGGGAGTCGGAAGGGGTTCAGCTTAAGAACAAAGGCAACCTAGTTGATAAAAGACAGAGCCTTTGAGTCCAGTCTGCATTTCATCTTCTGTATTCTGTTGCTGGCCTGCAGAGCTGATGTATCCTGCCTTTTTGTCCCTAGAGTTTAATTTAATTTAATTTTTGTTTTACTTATCCCCCAACCACCTCCCCCTTGGCAACCATCGGCTTGGTCTCTGTATCTATGGGTCTGTATCTGTTTTATTCGTTTAGTTTAGTTTTGTTTATACTCTACATATAAGTGAAATCATCTGATATTTGTATTTCTCCGTGTGACTTATTTCACTTAACATAATACCCTCTTGGTTTATCCACATTGTCACAAATGGCAAGATTTCATTCTTTTTCAACTGTTGAACAATATTCCATTTTACCTATACCAAATCTTGTTTATTTCTTCATCTAGTGATGGACACCTAGATTGCTTCCATATCTTGGCTGTTGTAAATAATGCTGCAGTGAACATACAAATGCATATATCTTTTAAAATTGCTGTTTTTGTTTGTTTGTTTTTTCGGATAAATACCCAGAAGTTATATTGCTGGGTCTGTGGCAGCTAGATTTTAATTGGTTTGAGGAATCTAAATAATGTTTTCTATAGTGGCTGTACCAGTTTACAATTCCACCAAAAATGTATGAGGGTTCCCTTGTCTCCACACCCTCACCAGCACTTATTTGGTGATTTTTTTGCTTATAGCCATTCTGAGAGTTGTATGGTTGCATTTGAGTGGTTTTGATTTGCATTTCCCTAGTGATTAATTACGTTGAGCATCTTTTCATGTGTCTGTTGTTCATCTGTTTGTCATCTTTGGAGAAATGTCTATTAAGGTCCTCTGCCCATTTTTTAATCAGATTGTTTGTTTTTATGGTGTTAAGTTGCATGTGTTTCTTACATAGTTTGGATATTAACCCTTTACTGGCTATATCACTTGTAAATATCATCTCCCATTCAGTAGGTTGTCCTGTTGTTTTGTTGATGCTTTCCTTCATTATGCAAAAATGTTTTAGTTTGATATTGTATCATTTGCTTATTTTTTCTTTTGTTTCCCTTGCCTGAGAAGACATATTTAAATTGTATTACTAAGACTGATGTCATAAAGTTTACTGCCTACATTTTCCTCTAGGATTTTTATGGTTCAGGTCTTACATTTAAGTCTTTAATCCATTTTGAGTTTATTTTCCTATATGGTGTAAGAAGTGGTCCAGTTTTTTGTGGGTTTTTTTGCGTGTATCTGTCCAGCTTTTCTAACAAACTTATTAAAGAAACTCTCTTTACCCCATTATATAATCTTGCTTCTATTGCCATAAATTAATTGACCATGTAATAGAAAATTTATTTCTTGGCTCTCTGTTCTATTCCATTGTTCTATATGTCTGTTTCTATGCCAGTACCATACTGTTTTGATTAATGTGGCTTTGTAGTATAGTTTGGGGAGCATTATACCTCCAACTTTGTTCTTCTTTCTCAAGATTGCTTTAGCTACTCAGGGTCTTTTGTGCTTTTATATAAATTTTATGATTAGTTTTTCAAGTTCTGAGAAGACTACCACTGACATTTAAGTAGCAAGGACATTTTAACAATATCAATTCTTTGAATCCTTGACCATGATATATCATTCCACTTATTTGTGTCCACTTTGATATCTTTCTTCAGTTTGCAATAGTTCTCAGAGTACAGGTCTTTCACCTCCTTGGTTAAATTTATGTCTAGATATTTTATGCTTTTGATGCAATTAAGATTGGAATTGTTTTCTTAATTCCTCATTTTGATTGTTTGTTATTGGTATACAGAAACAGAACAGATTTCTGTATATTGATTTTGTATCCTGCTACTTTACTGAATTCATTTACTAGTTTTAATAATTTTTTTTGGTGGAGTCTTTAGGATTTTCTAGATACAATATCATGTCATTTGCAGTTATTAACAGTTTTATGTCTTCCTTTGCAATTTGGATGTTTTTTATTTCTTTTTCATGACTAGTTGCTGTGGTTAGGACTTCTAATACCATGTCAAATAGAAGTGGTTATAGTGGGCATCCTTGTCTTGTTCCTGATCTTCAAGGAAGGGGTTTCTGCTTTTCACCATTGAGTATGATATTTGCTGTGGTTTGTCATATATAGCCTTTATTATATATGAGGTATGTTCCCTCTGTACTCACTTTATTGAGAGATTTATTATAATAGCATGTTGAATTTTATCATGCTTTTTTGCATCTATTGAGGTGATCATATAATTTTTATTCTTTTTTTTTAATATATTATGTTGATTGATTTACAGATGTTGATCCATCCTTCCATCCCTCAGATCAATCCCTCTTAGTCATGGTGTATAATTGTTTTCATATGTGGTTGAATTCTGTTTGCTAATATTTTTTTGAGAATTTTTGGATCTATGTTCTTTAATGGTATTGGTCTGAAATTTTCTTTTTCAGTAATGCCTGTGTCTGCTTTTAGTATCAGTGTAATGGTGGTTTTATAGAATGGGTTAGAAGTGTTCCTTTATCTTCAATTTTTTGAAATAGTTGAAGAAGGATAGATAATAACTTTGGGTTTGTTTCTTCTTTTTTAGCTCTTTTAGGTGTAAATTTATTTATTTTTAATATATCTTTATTGATTTCAGAGAGAGGAAAGGCGAGAGAGAGATAGAAACATCAATGATGAGGGAATCATTGATTGAGCCCACAACCTGGGCATGTGCCCTGACCGGGAATCGAACCCCGATCGCCAGGATCCCAGGTCGACGCTCAACCGCTGAGCCACGCCCGGCCGGGCTAGATGTAAATTTAAATTACTCGGGGGATTATTATTGTTTCTTGATGTAAGCCCATATAAGTAGGAACTTCCTTCTTAGAACTGCTTGTGCTGCATTTCATAAATTTTGGAAAGCTGTGTTTTCATTTCCGTTTGTTTCAAGGTAGCTTTTTCATTTCCTGTTTGATTTCCTCCTTGTGTTTTTCCTGTTGTTGATTTCTAGTTTCAGGCAAGTTGTGGTCAGAAAAGATACTTGATATGATTTTAGTCTTCTTGAATTTATTGAAGCTTGTTTTGTGGCTTAATATGTAATTGATTCTGGGGAATGGTCTATTTGAGCTTGGCAGTTTTTGGATGAAGTGTTCTATCATGTCTAATAAGTCAATCTAGTCTAATGTGACAATTTAGATCATTATTTTCTTATTAATTCTCTGGGTGATCTACCCATTGATGTCAGTGGGATATTAAAGTCCCCTACTGTTGTAATACTGTCAGTTTCTCCCTTTCTGTCCACTAATATTTGCTTCATATATTTAGATGCTCCTCTGTTGTATGTGTAGATATTTATGATTGTTATATCTTCTTCTTGGATTGACACCTTTAAAATTATGTAATGTGCTTTTATGTCTTATTTTACTTTCTTTGTTTCAGAGTCTGTTTTGTCTGATATGAGTATTGCTACCCCAGCTTTCTTTATGTTTATTTTTGCATGGAATATCTTTTTCCACGCTTAACTATCATCAGTCTGTATGTGTCTTTCAATTTGAAGTGAGTCTCTTGTAATCAGCATATAGATGGGTCATGTTTCTTAATCCATTTAGCCACCCTATGTCTTTTTGTTGGAGCATTTATTTCATTTATATTTAAATTATTTATAAGTATGTAGTTATTGCCATTTTTTTAAATTGCTTTTTGATTGTCTTTGTAGTACTTCTCTGCTCCATTTCTCTTCTCTTGATCTCTTCCCTAGTGGTTGGATGGTTTTCTTTAGTGTTTTGTTTTTTTATACGATTTTATTGATTTCAGAGAGAGGAAGGGAGAAGGAAAGAGATAGAAACATCAATGATGAGAGTCATTGATCTGCTGCCTCTTGCACCCCCTATGGGGAATCAAGCCCTAAACCTGATTATGTGCCCTGACCAGGAATCCAGTCGTGATGTCCAGGTTCGTAGGTCAATGCTCAACCACTGAGCAACACCAGCTGGGCTCTTTAGTATTTTGTTTAGGTTTCTTTCTCTATAGTTTTAGAGTTTTGCTTTGTGCTTACCATGAGGTTTATGTATATCATTTTATATCTATAACAGTCTGTTTTAAGCTAATAGGCATTTAAGTTTGAATATATTATAAAAGGAATACATTTTCCTTTTCCCTCTATGCTCTATGTTTTTAAAAATTTATCTTTATTGTTGAAAGTATTATAGATGTCCCCCTTTTATCCCCATTGACCCCCTCAACCCTGCTCTTGCCCCCCGCAAGGCCTTCACTGCATTATATATGCATATAAGTTCTTTGGTTAATCTCTTCCCACCCACCCCCTTCCCCTTTCCTTCTGAGATTCGTCAGTGTGTTCCATGTTTCTGTGTCTCTGGATCTATTTTGTTCATCAGTTTATTTTGTTCAATAGATTCCACATGTGAGTGAGATCATGTGATACTTGTCTTTCTCTGACTGTCTTATTTTGCTTAACACAATACTCTCCACGTCCTTCCATGCTGTCTCAAAGGGTGAGATCCTTCTTTTTTACAGCTGCATAGTCTATTGTGTAAATGTACCACATCTTTTTAATCTACTCATCTACTGATGGACACAGGCTATTTCCAGATCTTAGTTATTGTAAATAGTGCTACTATGAAACAAAGGAGAAAATAAATAAATGAGACTACATCAAAATAAAAAGCTTCTGCACTGCAAAAGAAACCATCAACAAAATGAAAAAGGAGCCGACTGTATGGGAGAATATATTTGCCAATGATACATCTGATAAGGGGTTAATTTCCAAAATGTATAAAGAACTCATACAACTCACCAAAAGGAAGACAAACTATCTAATTTAAAAATGGGCAAAGGACCTAAATAGACACTTCTCCAAAGAGGTCATATAGATGGCCAAGAAACATGAGAAAATGCTTAGTCACTGATCATCAGAGATGCAGATTAAAACAACAATGAAATATTACCTCACACCTGCCAGAATGGCTACCATCAACAAATTAACAAACGGATAAGTGCTGGCAAGGATGTAGAGAAAAGGGAACCCTAGTACACTGCTGGTGGGAATGCAGACTGGTGGAGCCACTATGGAAGACAATATGGACTTTCCTCAAAAAATTAAAAGTTGAAATGCCCTTTGACCCAGTGATCCCACTTCTAGGATTTTATCATGCTTTATGTTTTAATGTCATAGTTTAGAAGTTTTTGCTTTCTGTATCTCCTAACTAAATATTATGTTTTTGTTTTTAGTTTTAACTTTTGTCTCTGACCTTTATGTTAGCTTTTAAAATGGTTGATTTGCTGTGTTTATTGAATATATGCCTTTATGTAAGTTTTTTCCTATCATATTTTCTTATTTCTGATTATGGCCTTTCCTTTTGTGCTTAAAGAAGACCCTTTAACATTTCTTATAAAGTTGTTTTACTTATCCAGGAAACTCTCTCTCTCCTTCTATTCTGAATGATAACCTTGTCAGGTAAAGTATTCTAGGTTGTAGGTTCCATGCTTTGAACACTTTAAATATGTTCTGCCATGCCCTTCTTCTTGTTAGGTTGCTGCTGAGAAATCAGCTGATAGCCTGGTATGTAACAGACTGTTTTCCTCTTGTTGCCTTCAAGAATTTCTTTTTCTCTTTAACTTTTGCCATTTTAATTAAAATATTCTTGGTGTGGGTCTCTTTGGGTTTATCTTGTTTGATACTTTTTGTGCTTCTTGGATGTGGATGCTGCTTCCCAGACTAGGATAGCTTTCAGTCGTTTCTTCAAATAAACTATCTGCTTCTTTCTTTCTTTCTCCCTTCCTTCTTTGTTTCCCTTCTCCCCCTGCCCCTCCCCCTCCTTCTCCTCCTCCATTTTATAATGTGAATATGTGTGTGCTTGATGTTGTCCCAGAGGTCTCTTTAGCTATCATCCTTTTAAAAAAAAGTGTTTTTTTTTCTTTTTGTTGCTCTGATTGCTTGATTTCCACTAGTCTGTCTTCCAGGTAACTGATCTGTTTTTCTGTATTAGCTAATATGCAGTTGATTCCTTTTAATGTTTTTTGTTTCATTTTTTTTTTCATTTTAGATATAGTATTCTTCAGCTTTGCTTGGTTCTTACTGTACTTTCTACCCATTTGTTGAAATGCTACCTAAGTTCCTCTATTTCACTTTCAAGTTTGGTGAGCATTTTTATGACCATTTATTTGAATTCTTTATAAAGTAAATTACTTACCTCTCTTTCATTAGTGTTTTTTCCCCCTGAGGATTTCTCTTGTTCCTTTATTTGAGATATTTTCCTCTGTCTTCTCATTTTGTTTGACTTTCTATGTTTATATGAATGAGGCTAAATAGTTCTCTGTCCATGTCTTGAGAAAGCAACCTTGTGCAGAAGTGACCTCTGTGTAGACTATATGTGCTGGGTGGTTTTGACCTACCCATTGCAACTGTACACAGAAGGAGCCAGTCACAGGGCAGGGGATGTGTGTTGGTGAGGCACATGGGTCATTGGAGTGCCCATGGGCCAGTTGAGAGGATCTGTAGGTAAGGCTTTCTTAGTGGGCAGGCTATGTTATGGAATCTTTAATTCATTCAGTAGGATCTGCATCCCTTTAATGTCTGTATGTGTCCTGTCTGCTGCCCTCCTTGCCTCTTTTTGCCCCTCCCCTTCATATAGCTCATGATTCTGTATTCTGGATGGGGTTAGGTAGAAATTATCCCCTTTGGCAAAATTCTGCACAGATTGGGAACCTGGGTACTCGCTCACATGCTCTCTCTTTCATGGGATGACAAATTCTCTCTTTTCCCTACACTTTGCTGCTTGGGTGATGGGTGACACAGGTAAAGATGACTGTTTCTGTTATTCATTCCAGTGCATCTAATCTTGTATTAATTTTTTTTCCAATGGAGTTTGGCACTTCTCTTAATACCTGGACATCCACAAAGGCTTTCTCATCCGTGAGTAATTGTCTAATTCAGTGTTCTCCAGGGGCTCCCTGATTGTGGCTAAGAGGTGTTGGAGCCAGTTCACAGACTACTGCAGTGACCACAGCTAGAACTGAGGTTGTCTTTCTGTTATAAGATGCATTGGTGGGTGAGACTCATCCTGGGTCCCTTTGCTTAAGGCTTAAGGTGGTGGACTCCGCAGCTTCCTTAAAGGAACTTTTTTCCCTGGATAGATGTGATTTTTTTTTTATTTTTGCAGTGGAACATAAATGAGGAATGTCTTATGCCTCATTTTATTTGAAATTAGTTATTGATAGGTAAGGATTTACTATTGTCATTTAAAAATTTTGTTTTATGACTTCTATAGTTTCTTTCTGTCATGCTGTCTTCATTTCTGGTTTGATGATTTTTAGTGGTACATTTTGATTCTTTTCTCTTTATCTTTTTTATATCTACCACAAGTTTTTTAGTTGTCATTACCATGGGGTTTAAATAAAGTGTCTTATAAATATAAGTCTATTTTAAGGTGATAAATTCAACTGTATATAAAAACTCTACAATTTAAATTCTCCTCTTCTCACATTTGTGTTAATCTCACATTAATAAGTGTCACAATTTAGATCTTTTACATATGGTGTATTCAATAACACAATATTGTAGCTGTAATTATTTTTAATACTTTTTAATTTTATATTTATACCAGAGTTAAAATTGATTTATGTATCACCATTACAGTATTTGAGTATTCTGAATTTGACTACAGTCATGCACTACTTAAAGATGGGGATACTTTCTGAGAAATTCATTTTTGGGCACCATTATGTGAACATCATAGACTGTACTTACACAAACCTAGATGGTATAGCCTACTATACACCTAGGTTATATCGTATAGCCTATTGTTCCTATTGTACAAGCCTGTATAGCATATTAATGTATAAAACATCACAAGATTAAATTAAGCACAAGAGAAAATGATTCAATTAAGTGATGTGGTAAACACAAGATGTATGAGGCAGCTGCTGGCATAACACAGCATACTATTGGACAGCAAACTTTTTTTATAAGTGGAAAGAGTACACTCTACAATAATGATACAAAGTATATAGTATAGTAAATACATAAAGCAGTAACATAGCTGTTTATTATCATTATCATGTATTTCATACTTACATAATTGTACATACTATACTTTTATATAACTGTTGGTGCAGTAGGTTTTTAACACCAGCATCATCACAATCACATAATGTGTTGCACTGTGATGTTACTACGGCTACTACTTTGCAATAGGTATTTTTCAGTTGTATTATAATCTTCCAGTGCTACTGTTATGTATGCAGTTTGCAGTTGATTGAAAAGTCATTATGTGGCACATGACTGTATATTACCTTTACAGTTAGTTTTATGTTTCTATTTGTTGTCATGTTATTATCTTTTCATTTAAACTTAAAGAATATCCTTTAGCATTTCTTCCAAAATAAATTTAGTGGTAATGAGCTCTCACATCTTTTCTTTTTTTTAAATTTCTCTATATTGTTGAAATTATTACATATGTTCTCCCCCCACTGATTCCCTCCACCCCACATCCGCCCCCCCCCAGGCCTTCCCCATACTATTGTCTGTGTCCATGGGTTATGCATACATGCATATAAGTTCTTTGATTAATCTCTCCCCACCCACTCATCCACCCCCGCTTTCCCTCTGAGATTCGTCAGTCTGTTCCATGCTTCTATATCTTTGGATCTATTTTGTTCATTAATTTATATTGTTCATTAGATTCCACATATGTGTAAAATCATGTGATACTTGTCTTTCTCTGACTGGCTTATTTTGCTTAGCGTAATACTCTCCGGTTCCACCCATGCTGTCCCAAAAGGGTAAGAGATCTTTCTTTTTTACAGCTGCATAGCGTAAATGTACCACAGCTTTTTTATCCACTCATCTACTGATAGGCACTTGGCCTGTTTCCAGATCTTAGCTATTGTAAATAAATAGTGCTGCTATGAACATAGGGGTGCATAAGTTCTTTTTTATTGGTGTTTCAGGTTTCTTAGTATCTATTCCTAGAAGTGATATCACTGGGTCAAAAGGCAGTTCCATTTTTAATTTTTTGAGGAAACTTCATACTGTTTTTCATAGTGGCTGCCCCAGTCTGCGTTCCCACCAGCAGTGTACTAGGGTTCCCCTTTCTCCACATCCTCACCAGCACTTGTCATTTGTCGATTTGTTGATAGTAGCCATATTTTCTTTGTTTGGGAAAGTGTTTCTCATTCTTTTCTTGGTTGTCAGGTTTTTTTTCAGCACTCTGAATATATTATTCCACTCTCCTGGCCTGCAAGGTGAGAGTGGAATAATAACCAGCTTATGGAGGTTCCCTTGTATATGAGGAATTTTTTTCTGTTTCTGCTTTAAAGGTTGAAACTTTTGGGGTTATTATGAGCTTTATGAACTTTGATGTCCAAATCTCTTTCCAGATTTGGGGAGTTCTTAGCAATTAATGTCTTTAAATGAGCATTTCCCTCATTCTCCTTCTAGGACTCAATAAGTAGGTTGTTTCTTTTAATAGTATTCCATAATTCATAGGCTTTCTTCAGTATTTTTTAAAAAATATATCTTTATTGATTTCAGAGAGAGGAAAGGAGAGGGAGAGAGAGAGACAGAAACATCAATGATGAGAGAGTCATTGATCGAGCCCGCAACCCGGGCATGTGCCCTGATCGGGAATCGAACCCCAATCACCTGGATCCTAGGTCAACGCTCAACTGCTGAGCCTCGCCTGGCCAGGCTCTTCAATATTTTTATTCTTTATTTTTTCTTCTCACTGGATAATTTCAAATATCTTGTATTTGAGTTCACTAGTTCTTTTACTTCGTTGAGTCTGATGTTGAAGCTCTCTATTGAATTCTTCAGTAATTGTATTATTTAATTCTAGGATCCCTGTTGTTTTAATGGTTTCTGTTTCATTGTTGAAATTCTCATTTTGTTTATGCATTGTTCTCCTAATTTTGTTTAGTGTTCTGTATATTCTTGTAGTTCACTGAATTTCTGTAAGAGGAATTTTTCTGAATTCTGTGTCAGATAGTTCATAGATCTCCATTTCTTTAGAGTCACTTACCGAAGCTTTATTAGTTTCCCTTGCTGGTTTCATGTTTCCTTAATTATTTGTGATTCATTTGTCCTTACATTGGTGTCCAAGGTTGGCCTGGAGCCTGTATCTCTGGGAGATGGACTTGGATGAGAGGGTGGGCCTCGTGCCAGAGTCCATGGTAATGAGCTTGAGCCCTGTGTCTGTGAGAGTCAGCTGGGAACTGTGGTCCACAGGAGCCAGCCTGGAGGCTGGGTCTGTGGGGTTTGGCTTGGCACTGAAGTGGACCATGAGCCTGGGTCTGTCAGAGCTGGCTTGGAGCCTAGGTCTGCTGGGATAAGCCTGGTTGTGAGGTTATCCTAGAGCCACAAGATCAACCAGGATGCTAGGGCCACAGGGTGCCAGGCTGAAGGCTTTGTCTGTAGAGACTGGCCTGGTGCTGGGGCTGGATCCTCAAGATTTGGTCTGGAGGCTGGGTCTTCTAGGACCTGGCATTATGACAGGCTGGGGGTTAGGGTCCAGAAAAGCCACTCAAGAGGCTGGTTCCATGAGGTCACCCTGTCTCTGGGGCAGGGTTTTAGGCTGAAGCTGGGGTTCATCCTGGCACTGGGGAGATCAGGGGCCTAGTCATTGCAGCCTATCTGGTGCAGGGGCAAGCCTGGTGTCTGGTTTAAAAGAGCTGGGCTAGAGGCTAGTTTGTTAGAGCTGTTCTGGAGGCTGGGCCCACAGTTACCATCCAGATGCTGGGGTGGGCTAGTAGCCTGGTTCTTTAAGAGTTTGTTTGGTACCTGTGGCTTTTGATTCCAGTTCCACACTGGGGTGGGTCATGTCCCTGGCTCCTTGGGAGCCTGCCTGGAGGCTGGGGCTTGGGGGGCTGGATTGGCACTGGTTCAGGTCTGGTGCCGAAGTCCATGTTGAAGTCAGGTATTCACTTAATTCTCTTCCCCCAATAAGAGAATGTTGCTCTCTGTGCTGCACTGCCAGGACTTGTACCCACTTCATTGCATCTTTTCTTATTTCTGTGCTCCACCCAGATCCTTTAATCCTTCACCTGCAGTCATTAGCTCTTGAGAAGGTATTTTTGTTCATAGTTGTTCAAATTGATGTTTCTGTTAGGGGAGGAGGACTGGAAACTCCTGTACTGCCATCTTGCTGTCACTACCACCTCAGGCTATTAATATCTGTTAACCTCTATTGATTGGGAATGAAGATTATTAACCTTATCTGTCTTTTGTTTCAATGTCTATTACCTTTGCAAATAAAATATTTTATATAAAACATTCAACCTTAATGATGAAAGACATCATACACATATTTAGAAGACAATGTACAGTGTGATAAGATTTAAAAGACATATAATGGATAAATTATTAGTTTCCATAATATGTAAAACACTTGTATATAATAATACAAAAACACTATTCCAATCGAAAAATGGTGAAAAACCAGACAGTTCTTGCCCAGCTGGTGTGGCTCAGTGGTTAAGCGTGAACCAGAGAGGTCACAGTTAAAATCTAGGTCAGAGCACATGCCCAGGTTGTGGGCTCGATCGCCAGTAGGGGGCGTGCATAGGCAGCAGATCAATGTTTCTATCTCTCTCCCTCTCCCTTCCTTTCTCTCTAAAATAAATAAAAACATATTAAAAAAACAAAACAGATGGTTCTTATAAGACATAATATAAATGACCAATAATTATAAATTAAGTTGACTTCATTATTAATCATAGAGATATAATTCAGTGTGAGACATCATTTTAACCCATCATATTTGCAACAATTAAAAGTCCATAATCTTTAATTTTAGAAAGGCTGTGATGAAATATCCATTGTCTATGAGATTGCAAAATTTTTATATTATTTTAGCAATATCAAAACTTTAAAGTGTGTACTCTTTGATGCATATTTCATTTATGGAACCTATGGAGACCCTCCCACATATGAACAAATGTGCTTCATTGTTTGTAATAAAAAAAAGTTGCAGTGCTACTAAATACTTTTTAACAAAGGAACAACTCAATAAATTATCACTGAGAATGGCCCTTGGCATATGGTGCGTGTTATATAAATATTTTCTATTGTTTTTGTCATTGTTATTATTATTTTCTATACCTTGCATTTGCAAACAGATTGCAGACTTTCTGAAGTCAGAAGCATTATATGTATTTCTTTTTATCTTGAATGATGAGTCATGTTCTGTATATAATAGATGTCCAGAAAAGTAATTAATATATTAACCAACTATTAATTGGAGACCTGCTATGATACAAAGGCACTTTTCAGGTTTGAGAGCACAAAGATGAATAAAACAGGACTATAGAGAAAATTATTCTGTTATACCATGTAATATCGTGAAGCAGTTGAAATATTGAGATAGATCTGTTTTGATATAGAAAAATTATTAAGACATTAAGTGGATTAAAATTCGCAGAATAGTATATATGGTATAATTTATATTTAAAACCTCTTATCAAAAACTATATTACTGTAACTACCTTCTCTGTATACATATAAATACACAGAAAAAGGTCTATCCCTGGCCAGTGTGGCTAGAGCATTGTGGTTAGAGCATTGGCTTGTGCATGGAAGGGTCGTGGGTTCCATTGCCAGTCAAATGCACATACCTGGGTTGCAAGTTCCTCCCCGGCCCTGGTTGGGATGCATGAAGAAGGCAACCAATCAGTGTGTCTCTCTCACATCAATGCTTCTCTCTCTACCCTCTTGCCTTCCTTCCTTCCACTCTCTCTGAAAATCAATGGAAAAAATATCCTCGAATGAGGATTAAAGAAAAAAAAGAAGAGAAAGAAAAAGGTCTAGAAAGAACTGATACTCGTGTTTTCTTCTAGAGATAAGATGACTAAAGAAAGACAGGTTTGGTGGCAAGAGTAATTTTGCCTATGTTGTTTGGATTATATGCAATTAAATTATATTTATGTATTTGTGTAAATCAATAAATATAGATTTTCTAAGTAATATAAGAATGTGTTTATGGGTAATGGGGACAGAATGGGACCCGTAACCAATTGTGGAAGCCTAGAAAAACAAGACACACAGAGGTAGACATCCCAGCACTATTCTCAGGGAAAAATGCCTAGGGTGATGTAAATTTCTGGTGTATGTGACAGATAAATCTTCATTGTGTAGGCAGATATATCAGGTATAAATCACAAAGCCAGTTATCAGCATTCTATGACTTTGATTTAATGTTTAAGAAGAAACACTCTAATAATTTTGCTTCCATTGTAATCTACCTAGAAGAGAAAGTGGGGTGTTATCCTCTTAACAGATGTACCTGATGTGTGTGTTAATTGCATTTCTCAATATAAATTAATAAACTGTTTTCATTTTATATCTTTCAGTATTATGATATAATCAGCATAGTTCCATCTCCTGATTTGGATTAATTCTGGGACATGACCAAGATCAGGTTTAACCTCTAAGATTGAAGGCCATGTCCTGGATCATGGTGAACTCACCAAAGCAAATAATGCCATCAGTGTTCTCTTTTGGTGACACCCAGTCCTTACTATATAACTTTGAATTCTTATAAATCCATTAAGGTCACATTAAATTTTGTCTCTCATTGCTGTGTTAGTTCTGTCTGATTACTATCTAGGAAAATGTGAATTTTCAGTAAAAATTTCATAATAACTCCAAATATAAAATATTACTAAAATTAGTGTCAGAATATGATCTTCTTCCTACAAATGGCCATTCCTCATACTTGATAGTATGAAAATATCAGAAAAGTGTATGTGGGGGAGAAGGGGTAAAATTTGAAAAAAATTAAGTTTCTAGAACATTCTTTTCATTTTATTATCAGTTTTTCGATGGTATTTATCTATATGTTCTATGATATCCCTTATTCTACATCTTAACTGTTTTCCTGGTCAGGATGGTTGATGTGCTTATTATTTGTAATATTCCACTTCATTTCTAAAATACTCATTAAATAAATAGGGTATCTTAATTAAAAGCATTAATAAAAATTATTGTGAAAAATACAAGAATGAGAAAACCTCAGTCAGCAACTTTCAGTGTTTCACATAGTTCAAAATTGTTCAGAAATTTGATGAAAAAATTAAAATTAATTTTGGGGATATCTTTATGTACATTAAATAATATAGTAGAGCTACAATAAATAAAACTGTTTATTACTATCATAGAAATAATGTACACAAATCAACGTAACAGGATATATAACCCAGAAACGGACATAAGCTTATCTAAGAATCTAAAGGTGGCATTTTGAATTAGTGGGGAAGGGCTGAATCATTCATTAAATTGTGTTAAGTATGTCTGGCTGATCATATGGGGAAAAATTAGATCTCCCTCCTTGTACCATAAGTTTAAATGAGATATCAAATCACAAAAATATTAGAAGGAAGCTTTGATAAATATTTATATTATTGTAAAATGGGCATAAACCCATAGATAATAATGACTCAGTCTTTCAAAACTTATTGATTAAATACTTATAATGTGACTAATGCTATACCAAGTACTGGGCATATCATGGTGAGTAAGAGAGCAGTCAGTGTAGCTTAGTCTAACAGGAAGGGCAGACCATTAAACAAGTTATAAGGCATGTCTAGGTCCATGTGCTCAAGTTGTCCTCAGACATCTCTCATCCCTCAGGTCAGCTTTCTTTATTTTTAGCCAGGCCATCTTTTCATATGAGAAAGATGGCACTCCGAATTACATTACATCAAGCTCACGCATTCAGAAGGAAAGGTGGTCTCTTTTCCAACTCCACATATAAGTAGCTCAAAAAGTACTTAATTTGACTTTTTGGATCACATGTCAATTTATGGATGAATCACTATCCTCCAGAGTAGGTGCTCCGATTGGAGAGTCTAAGACTATATGCTCACCACTAAGGAGAGAAAGATGAGGCTCCTTGATTGACAGTCTCAACAGTCATAAGGAATCAGGGAGGGACAATTCCTGAAAAGAAGGGAAATGGTACAGTTCACAAAGTAACATATTCAGTATAAAGCTGAAGAATAATGAATAGTAACTAGGCAAACAGAAGGGGAAAGAGGTCAATCAGAGCAACCATATGAAAACCCAAAGATGAGAAAATATTGCATATTTGACTAATTAAAAGAAAGTAGATGGAGTGGTGAGAGATCAGGCAGGAGAAATAGGTAGTGGAGATCATAAGGAGATACGCAAATTGTACCATAGATTTTAGATTTTATACCAAAGGGTTTTTGTTTTTGTTTTGTTTTTTGCAATGTCCCCAGACCTGGGACATCAATATGTTTTTCCTGTCATCCATGCTTGCCGTGTTTGGGTGACCTCACCCCAGTGATGGCCAGGAACCATCCTGGCAACAACAGTTTCTCAAACCCACTTCCCTCATCTTTCTTCCTCCCCATAAAAGCCTTAGCCATTACTTAAATTATTGAGTCAGGAGTTGTTACAAAAATCTTTTTCATAATGTGGACTGCAGAGATTACACAGGCCGGATAATTGACAGGACTCACAAACCTCTACAGATCGTGCTCATGAATGTACCATATGGTGCAGAATAGAAAGAAAGCACAGGCAAGTAAATACAGAGTTCCAGGCTTAACTTCCCCGGAACATGTCTTAGGTCATACAGAATACCTTTTTTTCTCCAGATCACAAGTCACCTAGATGTATGTGAGGAGCTGCATTATTTTCATGGGGCTGCTATAAAAAATTTCCACTGACCTGATGGCTTGAAACAACAGAAGTGTATTATCTCATAGTGCTGGAGGCCAAATTTCTGAAATTAACATCAATGGGCCAAAATTAGGCTTTCAGCAGGGCTGGGCTCCATGTAGAGGCTCTAACAGAAAATCCATTTCTTGCCTCTTCCAGCTTCTGGTGGCTGCCTGAATATCTTGGCTGCTAGTGGGTGAATATACCAAAGATTTTTTATTGCAGTAAACTATACATAATGTAAAATTTACCATTTCAACCATTTTAAGTGTACATTCACATATGTTTAATGTACAACTATTACCATCATCCATCTCCAGAACTTTTTCATCTTCCCAAACTGAAACTCTACCCATTAAGCAACAACTCCTTGTTTCTTCCTCCCCCATCCCCTGAACACTACCTATCTACTTTCTCTTTGATATATATTTTTTTAATCCTCACCTGAGGATATGATTTTATTGATTTTATAAGAGAGAGAGGAAAGGAAAGAGATAAATATCGATGTGAGAGAGAAACATTGATCAGTTATCTTCCACATATGACCCAACCGGGGATCAAACCTACAACCTAGATATGTGCCCTGACTGGGAATTGAACCCACAACCTTTTTGGTGTACGGGATGACGCTCCAACCAAGTGACCCACCTGACCAAGGCACTTTATATGAATTGAACTTCTCTGACTACCCTGTATCAGTGGAATTACACAATATTTGTTTTGTGTGTGTATATAGGTTATTTCACTTAACATAGCCTCTTCAAGGTTTGTTCATGTTATAACAGTGTATTAGAATGCCCTTTTTAAATTGTGCTGAAATGCACAACATAAAATTTACTTTATTAACCATTTCTAACTATACAGTTCAGTAGTGTTAAGTATATTCATATTGTGTAACCAATCTTTTCATCTAGCAAAACTAAAATTCTATACACAGTAAACTACTCATTTCCCCCTCCACCTATCCACTGGCAGACAGCATTCTACTTTCTGCTTCTGAGTTTGACTATTCTAGATACCTCATATAAGTAGAATCATATGGTATTTGTCTTTTTGTAATTGTCCTATTTCACTTAGCATAATGTTCTTAAGGTAGCATGTGATAAGATTTCCTTCCTCTTTGAATTTTTTTAAAGATTTTTTTAGAGCCATTTTAGATTCACAAAACATTGAGTGTAAAGTACAGAGTGCCCATACATATGCATAAACTCCCTCATTATCAACATCACCCACCAGAGTGGTACATTTGTTACAATTGATAAACCTACATTAGTTAATTGTAATCACCCAAATTACACAGTTTACGTTAAGATTAACTGTTGGTGTTTTACATTCCAGGGGTTTGGACAAATGTATAATGATATATGAACATATGCACTAGAAATCATCTGCTTCACCTATTCATTCCTCCCCTCCCCACCCCCAACTCCTGGCCACCAAACCACTGATCTTTTTACTGTCTCCCTTGTTTTGCCTTTTCCTGAATACCATGTAGTTGGAATCATACAGTATGTAATCTATTCAGATTGGCTTCTTTCACTTAGTAATATGCATTTAAGCTTCCTCGATGTCTTTCCAAGGTTTAATTGTTTATTTTTAGAGCAGAATAATATTCCATTGTATGGATGTACCATATTATACAAATCCATTCACCTACTGAAAGACAACTTGCTTGCTTCCAAGTTTTGGCAATTATGAATAAAGCTGCTATAAACACCTATGTGCAGATTTTTGTGTGGACATATTTTCAGATTTTTTGGTAAAATACCAAGGAGCACAGTTGCTGGACTGTAGGGTAAGAGTTGGTTTAGCTTTGTAAGAAATCAACCAACTGTCTCTCAAAGTGGTTGAACCATTTTGCATTTTATTTTATTTATTGACACTATTACAGATATCCCCCATCCCCCCTTTTCTTTTCTTTTCTTAAATTGATTTGAGAGAGAGAAACATCAATTTGTTGTTCCACTTATTTATGCATTCATTGGTTGATTCTTGTATGTGCCCTGACCAGGGATCAAACCTGCAACCTTTCAATGCACAGGACAACACTCCAACCAGTGGAGCCACCTAGCCAGGGCCCATTTTGCATTTTAAGCGGCAATGAATGGGAGTTCTTTTTGCTCCATATTCTAGCCAGCATTAGCCATTTTCAGTGTTCTGGATTTTTGGTCATTCTAATAGGTGTACAGTGGTATCTCATTGTTGCTTGGATTTGTATATCCCTGATGTTTATGTTTCTTTGCCATGTATATCATCTTCGGCAGTTAAGGTTTTGGGCTCATTTTTTAATCAGGTTGGTTGTTTCTTATTGTTGAGTTTTAAGTTTCCTTTGTATATTTTTGAATAACAGTCCCCTTACAGATATTTTCTTCTCAGTCTGTTGCTTGTCTTTTCAGTCTCTTGAAGTTGTCTTTTGCAGAGCAGTTATTTTAAATGTTAATGAAGTCCAGCTTATCAATGAGTTCTTCTATGAATCATGCTTTTGGTGTTGTATCTAAAGTCATTGTCAAACCCAAGGTCATCTAGGGTTTTTCCTATATGATCTCCTAGGAATTTTAGTTTTGTGTTTTACATTTAGGTCTGTGATCTTTTCTGACTTAATTTTTCTAAAGAGTGTAAGTACTGTGTCTAGAATCATTGTGTGTGTGTGTGTGTGTGTGTGTGTGTGTGTGTGTGTGTGTGTGTGTGTGTGTAGATGTCCAGTTTTCCTGGCACCATTTGTTGAAGAAGCTTTCTTATTTCATTGTATTGTATTTGCTCCTTTGTCAAAGATCACTTGCCTATATTTCTGTGGGTCTATTTTTTGGCTCTCTATTCTTTTTCATTGATTTATTTGCCCATTCTTTTGCTAATATCATACTGCCTCTATTATTGTAGCTTTATAATAAGTTTTGAAGTTAGGTAGCATCAGTCTTTCAACTTTGTTTTTCTTCAGAATTGTGTTGGCTATAGTGGATATTGTGCTTCTCCTTATATACTTGAGAATCAATTTGTTGATATTCATAATATAACTTCCTGGGATTTTGATTGGGATTGCATTGAATCTATAAATCAAGTTAGGAAAAACTGACATCTTAATAACACTGAGTCGTCTTGTCCACAAGCATGGAATATCTCTTCATTTATTTAGTGCTTGGATTTTATTAGAGTTTTGTAGTTTATCTCATATAGATTTTGTACATATTTTGTTAGATTCATGCCTAAATATTTTATTTATTTTGCTGCAATGTAAATAGTATTGTGTTTTCAATTTAAAATTCCACATGTTCATGGCTGGTATATAGGAAAACAATTGACTTTTGTATATTAACCTTGTACCCTGCAACCTTGCTATAATCACTTTTTAGTTCAATGTGGAGTTTCTTTTTTTTGTCAGTTCTCTCAGATTTTCTGCATAGATTATTATGTCATCTGCAAACAAAGACAGTTTTATGTATTTTTTTGAAATATATATATATAATTTTATTTTCTTGTCTTACTGCATTAGCTAGTACTTCCAGTACAGTATTGACAAGGAGTGGTGATAGGGGACCTCCTGATACTAGTGGGTAAGCTTTGAATTTTTCACCATTAAGCATGATGTTAGCTGTCTGTTTTTTGTAGATATTCATTATCAAATTGAGGAAATTCCCCTTTATTCCTAGTTTATTGAGAAGGTTTAGCATTCTTAATGGGTGCTGGAATTTGTCAAGTGCTTTATCTCTGAACATGTATATTTTCTTCTTTAGCCTACTGATGTAAGGGTTACATTAACTGATTTTTGAATGTTCAATCAACTTGCATATCTAGGATAAATCCCACTTGATATTGATATAAAATTTTTTCATACATTGTTGGATTCAATTTGCTTATATTTTGTTGAAAATTGTTGCATCTATATTTACAAGAGATATTGGTTTGAGGTTTTCTTTTCTGATAATATCATTGTCTGCTTTATGTATTAGGGTAACGTTGGCCTTGTAGAATGAGCTGGGAAGTATACTGCTTTTAGAAAAATTATATAATTTCTTTCTTAAAATTTAGTAGACTTCACCAGTGAACCTATCTGGGCATGGTACTTTCTCTTTTGGAAGATTATTAATTACTATTTTAATTTCTTTAATGGATATAGGCCAATTAAGATTGTCTATTTTTGTATGAGTTTTGGCAAATAGTATCTTTCAAGCAGTTGGTCCATTTCATTTATCTAAGTTGTGTCCTTAGAGTTGTTCATGTATTCTTTTATTATCCCTTTAATATCTATAGTACCTGTAGTGATTTCCCCTCTTTTATTTCTGATATTAGTTATTTGTGTCCTGTTTGTGTTTTTTTCTTAATTAGCTTGGCTAAAGGCTTATCAATTTTATTGATGTCTTCAAAGAAACAGCTTTTTTTAAAAAATGTATTTTTTAGTTTTTCCAGCTTTATTGAGATAGACTAACAAAAATGTATATTTATGGTGATGATTTTATATATGTATACATTGTTATAGGATTATGACAATCAAATTAATTAACATCCACACTTTACATAATTACATTTTTGTTATTGTGGTAAAATACTCATAACATAGAACTTACTATCTTAACCATCTTTAAATGTACAATTAAATGATAATAAATTTCATATGGTTGTGCAACCATCACCACCATACATCTAAAGAATACTTTCATCTTGCAAAACTCTGTACTCATTCAATAATAACTGCTCCTGACTCCATCTACCTTAGACTCTGGCAACTAACACTCTAATTTTTTTTAAATCTTCCCTGTCCCCCACAAGTCAGCTGATGAGCAATATTCTACTCTCTGTTATTATAAGTTTGGAGATATATATATCATCCTCTCCACATATAAGAGAGATTATGTAATATTTGTCTTTCTGAGTCTGGCTTCTTTCATTTGGCATAATGTCCTCCAGGTTCTTTTGTCTTGTTGCAAATGGCAGGATTTTGTTCTTTCTCATGGATTAATGTTATACATATATGATCACATGTTATTTATACATTTATTCATCAGTGGACATTTAGGTTGTTTCCATATTTATTTATGGAAATATTAATAAATATTCCATATTTAATAATGTGAATAATGCTACAGTGACAATGGGAGTGCAGATATTACTTCACAATAGTGAATTTATTTCTTTTGGATATATGCCCAGAAGGGGGGTTTCTGGATCAAAGGAGGTTCTTTTTTTAAGTTTTAAGGAATAAGCATACCATTTTCCAAAATGGCTGTATCAGTATACATTTCCATCAGCAGTATATAGGTTCCCTCTTCTCCACAATCTCATCACTTATTAAATTTTGTCATCTTGTTAATAGCCATTCTATCAAGTGAGAGGTGATATTGCATTGTGCTTTTGATTTGTAGTTCCCTGATGATTATTGATGTTGAACATCTTTTCACATATGCATTGGTCATTATGACTTTGGAAAAAATGTCTATTCAAATTTTTGGCCATATTTAAATTGAATTATTATTATTATTATCATCATCACATTGAGTTTTAAGTGTTTCTTATATATTTTGAATATTATTCCTATTGTTTATATGGTTTTCATATATTTTCTCCCATTCCATGGGTTGTGTTTTCATTTTGTTGATTGTTTCATTTGCTGCGTGGAAACTTTTTAGTTTGATGTAGTTCCACTTGTTTGCTTTTGCTTTTTATTGCCTGTGCTTTTGGTATTTTATTTAAAAAAAAACACAAAAACCCATTGCCAAGACTGATGTCAAAGAGCTTTGCCCCTCTGTTTTTTTCTAGTAATTTTCAATATTATGTTTAAGTTTTAATAAATTTTGAGTTGATTTTTATGTATAGTTTAAGAAAAGTGTCAAATTTCATTCTTTTGTATGTGGATATCCAGTTTTTCCAACAACATTTATTGAAAATACCTTCTTTCCCCATTGTCTATTTTTGGCAAATTAGTTAACCATATGTGCATAGGTTTATTTCTGTGCTTTATTCAATTTCATCTGTCTATGTGCCTGTTTTTATGCCAACACCATATACTCTTTTGCTGACTGTAGCTTTGTAATATAGATAAAAATCAGAAAGTGTGATGCCTCTAGCTTCGCTATTTTTTCTCACAATTTTTTAGAGCTATTTGGGGGTATTTTACATTTTCATGTGACTTTTAGGATTCTTTCTGTGAAAAATGCCATTGGAATTTTGATAAGGATTGCATTGAATCTATAGATTGTGCTTGGGTAGTATGAAGATATTAACAATACTAATTTTTTCAATTCAAGAATATGGGATAACTTTCAATTTATTTGTGCCTTCATCAATTTCTTTCATCATTGTTTTAGTTTTTACTTTACAGATCTTTCACTGCCTTGGTTAAGTTTATTTCTATTTTTTATGCTACTCTAGGTGGCGTTTTCATAATTTCTTTTTCAGATAATTCATTGTTAGTGTATAAAAATGTGAATTTTGTACAACTTTGGTGTGTTGATTTTGTATCCTGCAATTTTACTGAATTTGTTTATTAGGTTTAACAGTTTCTTTGGTGGGACCTTTTAAGAATTTCTACATATATGATCATGTCATCAGCAAACAGGGATAATTTTATTTATTTCTTCCCAATTTGGATAATATATATTTGCTTAATTGCTGTGGCTAGGACTTCTAATAAGTTGAATAGAAGTAAAGTGAGTACCATTTCATCTCCTAGAAGAACAAACTTTTTTTGGACTTCTCTTAATTAGATATTGTGAAAAGTTTTCTGCCAAGAAAGCAATGATTCTGTGTTCTATCTAAATAATATTCTGTGTTTTATGTCATCTTAATCAGGTCTTTGGTTACTTAATAAAACTGAATCATCTCAATAGTAAGAGCTAACCTTCTATATTTGTCTTTGAAATATTTTATTATTACTTTGGTCAATATATGAAGTATTATTTCATAATAATCTCTGTCCAAATATTAAGCCTTCTGCATGTTGTGTCTGTATAGGTGTATAAATGTTCCAGAAAATGTGGGAAATTCCTGGAATTCTGATATGTTCGTGAATAAGATATCTGTCTTAAAAATTGAGGCTCATACTAAAAGAACTGAACCTGAGTATCAAGGAAATGTCTTAGCTGACTTTCATGTAAAGGCAACATCAACAAAATCTATAAAGATTGTGGCACAAGCAGATGAAGTCCATTCTGCTTCTGCAAAACTGACCCCTCGGTGCCTGACTTTGATAACCTTGTAACATGGCAACAATCTGCTCCTAAATCAGAGAAACTAAGATGGGTAAAGAATAGCTATAAACTTAAACAAACAGGACTATAGAAAACCCAAGACAACCACTTGGTTCTTCAACGCTGCCTCGCCAAAGCTCTTTTGTTGTTTTTTTGCATTCCTTCATTCTCCATAGTGCATTTAAGCTGACCATTCAACTTCCACTTATTATGGGTTCTTGATATGTTCTTGTATGTGTTTTCCAGATGAGTTGAAGCCTTTCCTTGCCAAAAGGCTAATGCCATTCTCAGTGGCAAAGAAATGGTTAGAAAATGTGTTTGCAAGTTGGGGCATACCTTCCACAATCTCTAGTGTTTAAGGCACACACTTTACTAAGTAAATCATACAAACCTTGATGGAAAACCTTGCAAACAACTTGGAGTTATCTACCACTAACCCCAACACCCTCGATCATCAGGCATAGTCAAGAAAACTAATGGAAAAACTGGATTCATAAAGTGCTATTAACAAAAAGATCAAGAGCAACAAAAATTAATAACAAGGGACTGAATGAACTGATAAGAATGATTATAACTTCTGTGACTTCTGTTTGAAATATTACTGGTTCTTTAATCTTTTGTTTTGCAGATATAAGAAAACTTTTTCTCTTAAGCTACCTATGACTTAGAGCAATTTGGTAAAATATACCTTCGTGAGCAGAATTGAAACATTTGTCTTTTTCTCCCTACTTGATTCCTCCAGAATTCAGAAACTCTGTGTGAGTATTCTTATTTGTTATTGCATAAGTTCAATAAGAATCTGTTTTCTTTGTAACAGAACACAATTGGAAACTGATTATATTATAAAGGCTTTAACTGGAATGTCATATTTGAAAGAGACATGCATAGACTCAGATATGACCAAACAGCTGTAAGGAGCTAAGTTTGACTTATGTAGGCCAGTAAAACCCTTGCAAATATCAGCCTGATACCTTCCTTCCAGGGCCCCAAGCAGCCTTACCAGGTAAGTAAGAAAGGTCACTTCCTGGCAGACACAGGAAACTCAAGATATTTTGGAACCTTGAGAGGAAAGGAACTCACCAAATCTATAGGTATTGCAGGCAGAGTTGAATGGCAAGTCCTTGCCTTGACTTTTCTGGCCTCAAAAGGCCTTTTAAAATTCAATCCGAAGATACCTTATGAAAAATTCCAGCAAAGCCAATTTTTAAAAGCCCAATTTTGCTGCTTCTATGTAAATAACAGAAAAAGATCTTTTTTAAATAGACCTATTTTGGAAACACCTTGGTCTTAATTTGGCTATCTTTTTAAAAAATTAGGTGATTCTGAAAAAATTATATTTGAGTAATACACCATTTTGGATATTAAATTCCAGTGCTATTCATTATATTTTGAAGTTTTTATTTTCCTACCTGTATGTTGGACTGGACCAGAATTGTTCTTGTTTCCTACAACATCTGGCTGACTCTCCAAACTAACATTTCCAATTTTTCTCCCAGCCTTCTGACTTGAAATCATTGAAAATTAAAACTGCTCTTTTCCAAAAGTCATGCAAGTTAAAGTGGGACAGCAATATAAACTTCAGAACAATCACAACACCTTATACATGCACAATCTCAATGCCAGTTGCAAAAAAAAAATCACCAGAGACATTCATTTTGCAATCTATCAGATCATCACTTCCTCCCTTTACTCCACCTAGAGATTCTTTAACCCAGACATTCTAGAAATCTTTTCAACTGGCAGTCTTCAGAAATGAGACATTAGGATTATACTCTGCATCAGTAAGTAACCTTTGCTTATCTTTTTGTTTCCATAGGGATGCCTCTTAGTAAATACCAGATTGCTTGTACCATAGGCCTAAATTTGGGAACCACCTGCATCATCACCTCCTGAAATGAGACGGCTGTTTAACTGAACTGTCCTATTTTCAAGACTTAAACTGGTTTTAAAATATATATAATAATGTTCTAATTGGACCTATCCTAAGGCTTCAACATAAAAATTGCACAAATATTGAACTGAATATAAACTCATATATGGTAAGCATGTCTCTTGCCCACATCTCCCCTACATGGGACATAATGGACCCAAGAAAGGCATTGTCAACTTGGCATCGAGAGACTTTAAAATGTTTTGTTTGATCTATGATGGTTTCTGAAAGAAAAATCCTGATCAAAAGGGGAAAATTAGGAATGGAGTGCAGAAATAAAATGGAGCCACTATAGTCAAGCTGCTAATTACTAATATCAAGTAGGTTAAGGTATGAGGAAACTATTCTATTCTTGTTTTAACTAGACTGAGACAAAGTTATGAACTTTCCAGTCCTGCCTCAATGCCGGTACATACATCAAACCTCCAGATAACCCTCTGATTTAACCCCTGAAGGATGAAGGAAAGAATTTTCATGTATCCAGACCACATGACATGCAGTGTCCACATCACTGGTCATCTAGAGAATTACCATCTTGGACCAATCCAGAGGCTAAGAATGCAGGACTGATTTTTCTCAAGAATGTACCTTTTACTATAAGACACTTAGCTTTTCTTTTTCTTTTGTTTTGGAAGACTCTGGCTATTTCCTAGCAATGTTTCTAGTTTGTAAACCCTAATACCCTTGAATAAATTGTATTATTTATTTCTAGCAAAGTGTCCAGACTCTTTGAGTTTGTTCAACAGGGGCAAGCACCGGGGCCACATTGGAGGTTTCAGTGACTCCGAATTGGAAAGAAAAAAAAAAAGCCAGGAAATGTCAGAATAAGAATGAATTTATTCGACCAAACTCTTCTTTCACAATCTCAACCTCTCCCTATCAGTTCTAGGGAAAATACTTTCTTTTTTTAAAGAATATATCTTTATTGATTTCAGAGAGGGGAAAGGAGAGGGAGAAAGAGAGACAGGAACATCAATGATGAGAAAGTCATTGATCAAGCCCGCAACCCGGGCATGTGCCCTGACCGGGAATCGAACCCCGATCGCCTGGATCCCAGGTCGATGCTCAACCGCTGAGCCACGCCCGGCCGGGCTCTTTTTTTCTCTTTTTTTAACAGTTTGGACTTAAGTGCTCCTTTAAAATATCCTTTGTAAGTGTGGACCTTGTTACTTAAAAAGCACCCATTCTCTGGTACATACCATTCTGCTTTGCCTTTGTCAAGGATGTTTTGTGATCCCTGCCCTCATTGGAGGCCCAAGTTTCACCAAAGTTCACATTCCGTGGTGAAAGTGTGCTGGTGGCCACCATCCAAGTGACAAGGAGAAAATTCTGAGATATCCTAAATTAAATTACAGCAGGCCAGAGGGTGGAAGGAAGAGACAAGAGAGGGTACTCAGTTCAAAAGGGCATGGCAAGAAGGGGAGGTTGGGGGACTGGGTGAAAAAGGTGAAGGGATTAAGTACAAATTGGTAGTTACAAAATAGTCATGGGGATGTAGAATACAGCATAGGGAATATAGTCAATAAGATTGTAATAAATATGTATGGTGCCAGGTAGTACCAGAAATATTGGGAGGAACACTTTGTAAAGTATATGACTGTTTAATCATTATGTTGTACAACAGAAACTAATACAAAGTAATATTGAATGTAAACTGTAATTGAAAAATAAAATTTGCCCCTCGCTGGTTTGGCTTAGTGGTTAGAGTGTCGGCCCACGGACCCAGGGGTCTCGGGTTTGATTCCCAGTCAAGGGTACGTGCCTTGGTTGCAGGCTCAATGCCCTGTTTGGGTCAGGGTTTGTGCTTGGGAGGCAACCAATCAATGTGTCTCTCTCACATTGATGTTTCTCTCTCTCTCACCCCCTCCTCCCTCCCTTCCACTCTCTAAAAATCAATGGAAAAATATCCTCAGGTGAGGACTTAAAAAAAAAAAGAAAGAAAAATTTTTAAAAACTACAGGGCAAAACCAACAAAAGGCTACTTACATTCCTGAATGTATGTTGAATGTTTGAATTAATTTCCAGGTGGCTATTCCCTCCATTATCTAAAGAGAATAGTCAGGCACCACCAACCAGCATGCACCCCAGCTTTATGCTTACACATGAACTTTCTGGACTCTTGCCCACCATCAATCCTTAAGCAAAAACATTTTCCTTAAGGATTATGCACCTGTCCCAGAACTAGCCCTGCTTCATTTTCTCCCACTCTCTTTATCTATACCCAATGTAAATATTTTCAAAACAACTTACCTATTCCACAAACTGTAACAAAGTGCCCATCAACTCCAGGACAGAGGGCATGTTTGTTGTTTTCACCCAGCCCTGCTTGTGCTGGTTTAACCTGTAGGCACTGGGACCTGATCCTTTCTAGCTAGCATTTTGGCTATATAAACCCTTCCTTCAGGAAAGCTTTCAGCTGTGGAAGTGTTTTGTTTAACACAAGCACCACTGCATTCTCAGTTTTACCTCTAGTACCAGCAGAGGGAAAGACTCAGGAAAACAGGACCTCAGGGCCTGCCAAAACCCTGGGGGAAGAGCAGAACTACTAGGGGAAAGCACTGGCTTCCATACAGACTTTTCAGAGGAAAGGCACATTTAAAAGACTAGCACTTCAGGATACCTCATTCTTTAGCAAATACATTGGGTTCTTCCTTTTCCACATTATAGCATTGCCCCTTCCCTTCTCCCCCTCAAGGTATTCAGGTTTACCATGTCCACATGCTATTCCATCAATGGCTATATCTTGGTTTACCTGGTGACTTGCTTCATGCTCAGCTATTCCAAGGCAGTATGATTATAGTAACTGTGTAGAATATCTTTGAACACGAATATGCATTTTAGAGTGTTGTGAGATAGATGCCTAGGGGGTCTTATTAGGACAAAGCCTGCGATTGTTTTCAAAGCACATTGCTTACATAGTACTTTAAAATTCACCTGGTCCTGCATTTATTCTTCCTCTATTGCCTTAATTTTATAAGGCCAGCCAGTTATAATTTGCATTTCCTTTTGTCTTAGATCCATTGTCCTAACTGCTCTTGTGATTCAGGTATTATGAAATATAATTCTTCCCTTCACATTGTCCACGTGGATACACTGAACTTACATAAAATTGGGACTTACATAAAATTGGGTTTAAATATGCCAGTGCATCTAAAAATTTATTACTATATCATAGTGGTGATATCCTTTGCAAAAGCTTTAACTCTATTGATATGACCTCTGATAATAGCACCACAAAACAGAAAAAGGAGAAAGTGCCGTGTGTGAATTCAAAGTTTGTAGGTGAAAGTGTGCCCCAGGAAAGCTGAGCTGCAGAATATTCATAAAATATCCCCCTCTTGAATAAAGAACAACTTTTCAGTCAGGCATCAAATGGTCTTCATGACTTGGGTCCTTTCTTTCCAACAATGCTATTTCCCTCAATGTTCCAATCTTTTTCACTGTTTATATTTCAGTAATATTTTTCTGTTCTGTCTTCTCTTAAATTTCATGCCTCATTGTGAACCAGTAGATAAAATGTCAACGTCTCAATTGTTTTCATTTCTTTTTCTGAAGTTTTGTTGTTAGTATACAGGTAGGCAATGGATTTTTGTACATTGATTTTGTATCCTGCAACTTTACTGTATTAGTTTATTGTTTCTAATAGCTTTTTGGTGGAGTCTTTAGGGTTTTCTATATACAGAATCATGTCATCCTCAAAAAGTGACAATTTTACTTCTTCCATCCTTTTATTTCTTTCTCTTGCCTTATTGCTGTGGCTAGCACTTCTAGAACTATACATCCTTCTCTTGTTCCTGATCTCAGAGGAAAAGCTTTCAGTTTTTCACCATTGAGTATGATATTAGCTGAGGGTTTATATATGGCCTTTATTCTGTTAAGGTGCTTTCCTTCTATTCCTATTTTATGGAGTGTTTCTGCATCTATTGATAAGATCATGTGATTTTTATTTTTGTTAATGTGTTTTATTATATTGATTGATTTATGTATGTTGAACCATCCTTGTGGCCCTGGAATGAATCCCACTTGATTGTGATGTATTATTTTTTTGATGTACTGCTTTATTACATTTGCTAGTATTTTGTTCAGGATTTTTGCATCTGTATTCATCAGAGATATTGGCCTGTAGTTTTCTTTTTTGTGTGTTATCCTTGCCAGGTTTTAGTATCAGGGTTATATTGGCCTCATAAAGTGGGTTAGAAAGTATTGCCCCTTCTTCAGTTCTTCGGAAGAGTTTGAGGAAGATAGGTTTTAAATCTTCTTTGAATGTTTGGTAGAATTCACTGGTGAAGCCATCTGGTCCTGGACGTTTATTTTTGGGGGGAGATTTTTGATGGTTGTTTCAATTTCCTCACTGCTGGTCGGTCTATTTAGTTTTTACAATTCTTCATGATTTAGTCTAAGAAGGTTATATATTTCTAGGAACTTATCCATTTCTTCTAGGTTATTGAGTTTGGTGGCATATAGTCTTTCATAATATTCTAGTATGATCCTTTGTATATCTGTGATGTCTGTGGTGATCTCTCTCATTTCTGATTTTGTTTACATGGGTCTTTTCCCTTTTTTCCTTAGTGTGTCTAGCCAGGGGTTTGTCAGTTTTATTAATCTTTTCAAAGAGCCAGCTTTTAGTTTTATTAATTTTTTGTATAGTCTTTTTGTTCTCTATTTCATTCAATTCTGCTCTAATTTTTATGATTTCCTTTCTCCTGCTGACTTTGGGTTGCTTTTGTTCTTTTTCTAGTTCTTTAAGATGTGATGTTAGGTTTTTTACTTGGGATTTCTCTTGTTTCTTGAGATAGGTCTGTAATGATATAAACTTCCCTCTTATTACTGCTTTTGCTGCATCCCAGAAATTTTGATATGTTGTATTGTCATTCTCATTTATCTCTCTATATATTTTTTGATCTCACCTTTTATTTCTTCTTTGATCCAGTTATTTTTTAGTAATATGTTGTTCAATATCCATGTATTTGTGGGTTTCTTTACTTCCTTTTTGCAGTTGATTTCTAATGTCAAGGCATCTTGGTCAGAGAATATGCTTGGTATAATTTCAGTCTTCTTCAATGTGTTGGTGCTAGTACTGTGACACAACATATGGTCTGTCCTTGATAATGTTCCATGTGCACTGGAGAAGAATGTATAATCTGATGTTCTGGGATGAAAGGCTTTGTAAATGTCAATTATGTCCATTTGGTCCAGCGTTTCATTTAAGGCCGATATTTCTTTATTGATCTCGGTTTGGTTGATCTGTCTAGAGCCACCAATGGAGTATTAAGGTCCCCAACTATGATTGTGTTTTGATCTATTTCTCCCCTTAGTTCTGTTAGTAGTTGCTTTATATATTTTGGTGCTCCTTAGTTGGGTGCATATATATTAAGAAGTGTTATGTTTTCTTGATGTAGTGTCCCCTTTATCAAGTGCCCATCTTTGTCTCTTGTTATCTTTGTTGTATTGAAATCTATTTTGCCAGATATAAGTATGGCTACACCTGCTTTTCTGTGGATGTTATTTGCTTGGAGAATCATTTTCCACCCTTTCACTTTGAATCTACCTTTGTCTTTGCAACTTATGTGTGTCTCTTGAAGGCAGCATATGGTTGAGTTTGTATTTTGTTTTTTGTTTTTATCCAATCTGCTACTCTGTGCTTCTTTATTGGTAAATTGAGACCATTTACATTTAGGATAATTATTGATGTATGATGATTTCCTATAGCCATTTTATCTTTTGTTTTCTGGTGGCTCTGTGCCTCCGTTTGTTTGGTGGTGTTTCATACTTCTTTCCTCTGTGTCCTCTTATTTTTTTTAACTTACCTTTATTGTTGAAAATATTACAGATGTCCCCTTTTCTCCACATTAACCCCTTCCACACCCCACCTACTCCCCACCCCAAGCCTAATGGGTTATATATATCTGCATATAAATTCCTTGGTTAATCTCTACCACCCACCCACCCATCCCCACCTTCCCTCTCAGATTCGTCAGTCTGTTCCATGCTTCTATGTCACTGAATCTATGTTCACCAGTTTATTATGTTCTTTAGATTCCACATATAAGTGAGATCGTGTGATATTTGTCTTTCTCTGACTGGCTTATTTCACTTAGCATAATATTCTCCAGGTCCATCCATACTGTCCCAAAAGGTAAGAGATACTTCTTTACAGCTGCATAGTATCCCATGGTGTAAATGACCCACAGCTTTTTTATCCACTCATCAGTATACTGATGGGCACTTGGGCTGTTTCCAGGTCTTAGCTATTGTAAATAATGCTGCTATAAACATAAGGGTGCATATATTCTTTCTGATTAGTGTTTCGGGATTCTTAGGATATATTCCTAGAAGTGGGATCACTAGGTCAAAACGTAGTTCCATTTTGAATTTTTTGAGGAACCTCCATACTGTTTTCCATAGTGGATGCACCAGTCTGCATTCCCACCAGCAATGTACCAGGGTTCCCCTTTTTTTAAGCTATGTGTCCTAGTTTCGGGATTTTTGTGTGTGGTTACCATTAGGTTTATTAAAAATATAGTTGCATGTGTACAATAGTGTTTTTTTTTTTCTTTTGAGTGCATATGATGTTCATCCTCCTTTGCCAGTTTAGACCTTTACTCCCTCCTCTTTTATGTTTTTGTTGTCACAAATTATCCCTATTTATGCTATAAGTTTTTTGGTGATCTTACTTGTAGTGTGGTGGTGACCTTATATTCTTTGTTTCAGGTAAAATAACTCCCTTGAGTATTTCCTGCAATGGAGGTTTTGGAGGTTTTCTGGTGATAAAATCTCTCAGCTTCTGTATGTCTGGAAACATCTTTATTTCTCCTTCATATTTAAAGGGTAATTTTGCTGGATATATTATTTGTGGCTAGTAATTTCTTTCAGACATTTGAATATTTGGTTTTCCTCTCTTCTGCTTTGTAGTTTCTGCTAAAAATCGGATGAAATTCTAGTGGGTTTTCCTTTGCAAATCACTTCTTTCTTTTCCTTGGCTACTTTGAGAATTTTTTCTTGGCCATATTTTTTGACAATTTTAATACAATGTGACTTGGAGAGGGCCTCTTTGGATTTAGATAAATGGGTGTTCTGTTTGCTTCTTGAATTCAAGGATCTAGGTTTTTCTATAGGTTTGGGAAGTTCTCATCCACTATTTGTTTGAATAGACTCTCTGTTCCCTTCTTCCTCTCTTCTTCTTCTGGAATGCCTATTATTCTAATATTGATTTTTCTGATAGAGTCAGATAGTTCTCATAGAGCTCTTTCATTTTTCTTTACGTTCAGGTCTCTCCTTTCTTCCCTCTGCATCATTTCTAGATTCCTATCTTTGATATCACTAATTCTTTCCTCTATCTGATTGGCTCTGTTTTCTATACTCAGTAGCTCATTCCTAATCTCCTTAATTGCATGCTTCATTTCCAGGATTTCTGATTGGTTCTTTTATAAGTTTCAGTCTCTTTGGTAAGGTACTCATTTTGTTCATTGATCTGTTTTCTGAGTGCACTGAATTGCCTGTCTGTATTTTCTTGCATCTTGTGGAATATTTTCAGAACTGCAATCTTGAAATCTCTGTCATTTATATCACATATTTCCATGTGTTCCAGTTTCTGGAGATTTTTCATTTTCTTTCTGATCATCCTCATTACTGTGTCTCTTCATGGTATTTGCTCCTCTCCTTTATCTAGGCATAAATTTCCTTCTATAGCAGCATTCTCTGAAGAGGTCTTTCTACTATTTTCCAGTAGATGGCACTAAATCGCAAGATTTTTTTACCTCTGTGATCTCCCAGACTTGACCTCCATGGCTTCTGGCTTCTGTAAGTCAGCACAGCCATGCTGCTTGCAGGTAGGCTTTGTTTTGCCCTAACTTTAATGGACGCCCCAGACCTTCATGGGGTCCAGCCCTAAGCACCAAACACAAGGATCAGTCAAAGAGGGAAATAGTGGTTCCGCTTCAATAGGTCTTGTTTTACGGATAAAATGTAAAACAAATCCAAGGGGCTTGGGAGTCCAAGGGGTGGAAGGGCTCTGGGGTTCCGTTTCTTGGACAGAAACACACACCCAACAGTGGACAGCCACAAGGCAGAATCCCATGCTATATCAGCAACTGCTGGCTCAGTCACTCTTTTCTCTGCTTGCCCTGCTGGACTGCCTACAGCAGCGCTCTGTTTGTTCTGGCCAAAGGAAGAGCCTGCTACTGTGGGCTTCCTCCCCTCTTCCGGCCATGCCTCAAACTCATGACTGCAGGGCTGCATCTGAGGACTGTCTGAGCTTTCCTCCCTTCTTGTCTCCCAGCTTATTCAAGGTTGCCCACCTTTAGATGTTTCAATGTGCAGGTCTCAGGCATGCCTCTGTGTTGAGTAGGGAATTCTTTGTTGAATTATAGTTGGTTAATTTGTTGAAATTTCAGGGGGAGGGGCCAAGGGGATCTCTCACACCAGCATTCCTCTAATATCACTCCTCTCAACTTGTTAATTAGATACATAGAAGATTACTAATTGGGTACATAGAAGTTAAGGCATTAAGCATACACAAACAAGGTTTGTTGGTGAGAACAGATTCGAATTCTAGAGCTGTTTGGGCATTTAAGATTAACTACTTCACCTCCTCACTTACACTGAGTATGGAACAGGTCAAGAGAGAGCAAAATGTTTAATGTAACATAGGGATGTCCTATAAGAGTCAGCCTTAAACCAATATTTCCTGACCCAGGAGAAGCTGCTACTACTGCTGCCTTTCCCTTTTTTTCCACAAAGGAAATGTTTGCAATATGTGTAGCCCTTATTGTGTCCCTTCCACATTTTTCCTTTGACCCTAAACTGAGGTGGGGCTGCATCCTTCTTACTGTTTTTATTTAATTAAGTAACTGATTGATTTTTCAATTACAGTTTACACTTAACACCATTCTGCACTAGTTTCAGATGTACAGCACCGTGGTCACAAAATCATGTAGTCTAAAGAATGGTATCCCTGACATCCCAAGCACCCCCCTGGCCCCACACATAGCCGTCACGACAGTAATTACTGTATTCTTTCTGTGGCAATCTACATCTCTGTGACTATCCTGTAACTACCAATTGGTAGTACTCCTTAATCTCTTCACCTTTTTCACTCAGGCCCCAACTTCCCTCCCCTCTGACAACCATCAGGCTGTTCTCTGTATCTATGTCTTTCTATATTTTATTTGTTTATTTTGTCCTCCTCCTTTTGCCAACTCTGTCCACTTCCTTCTCACTGGCATGATTTTGCTGAGGATAATTTGGAACTTTCTGGCCTCCTTGAGAATCTTGCAATCTCCCCATACTGGCTGCTCTAAGACCTCTCCATTTTCATTGTTTCTACTCCTCCTCCCCCTGTTTAACACCTCTGATATTTTGTTCACTCTCTTGAATCCTTTGATATGTCAGATTACTACCTCCTCCTTCCTCTGCCCATCCTTGCCACACTTTTCCTTCTTCAGCCCATCAGGTCCCTACAGTTGCTTGAACTTTCGTCCCACACCCCTATCAGGGCCTCTCAGGGGACTGAAGTTTCAACAAGAGCAAGTGCCTGATGCTGAAAAGTAAAATGGCTAATTGAAAACAGACTGAACTGTTTATCCAATCAGATAATTTTGGTGACCCCTAGATAGCCATTAGATACCACTTGAGCCTAAATATAGTCTACAAATATCGTAAGATTGCGTATCAAGATAAAATAAAGTCTTCACCACAAATATGGGTAAAAAGCATTATCCCTCATATTGACCATGTAACCTTTACTTGTCTCATTTTGTCCAAAAACACAATTGAGATATAAATATAAAGAGGAGTAAGATGCGAGGCAGCTATTTTATATAAACAAGTAGGTTTTTATTGCTGTGTTGCCCAATTCATGGTTAATTTTTACAATAAAATATATAAGATCTCTATTTGCATCTGTCTGTCTGTGTGTGCGTGTATGCATTTATGTTATGTATATGTGATATTTTTCTATCTCCAGATGGAAATTACCAAAGTAATTTATAAAAATATTATGACTCCTATTTAAATTGACTTAGAGATAAATGAGAGCTAATATAAATTAAATATTATTAAAACTACCAGAAATATAAGGGCAAGTTCAAAGGTTGTTCAAACTAACATGAATTTTGAAAGTCTTTGGTAAATAAGATTAGTGTAATTCTGTTTGTTAAATAAAAACAGCTGTACCTTCTGAGTTATCAGCATTAAATACAATGTCAGCATATATTTTTATTCTATCTGATTTTCTTATCAAAATAAGGTTAAAAGTAGATAACAAAGAAATGACTTGAGATGATGGTTAGATTTTATTGCTATTACAGTATGTCTGCCTAAAAAGAGCTTCCAAATTTACTTTGCTGTCTTGCAATCATAGAGTTATGCCAAGTTAAGTAATAGATATTTATTAAGTGTCTGGGTCATTTCTAAGTAATATAAGCAACTAAAACACTAATTACTGAACCTAATATTAAGTTTATATACTTTGAGCATCCTTTTTATGTGGTATGGAGAAGCTAAATATTGAAAATAAATGAAAAATTGTACTATACCTAGGCTGTCACCAGATGGCCATGTCGGCTACCGAAGCCATTGTCCCCTATCAAAGATCAATAGTTTGCAGCTCTGTTTGAACAAAATCAGCTCTGGAAGAGCACTGGAGTAACCTTAAGAAAGTTCAGAGATTAAAGATGGCAGCAGACTGAATGTAAGCTACACTGACACTCTCCCATGGCCAAACTGGGATTACAACTAAAATATAGAAAAGCCATCCTGAATAATCAACTGTAACTGAAGACGAGCTGGACAGCACTTTCATAATCAAGGAGGAAAAGAGGACACCACATAGAGACTGGTAGGAAGTACGGAGGCACAAGAAGGCTGGATGGGCTCCCACGGGCAGCAGATGAGGGTTTAGAGGGATATTTCAGCGGTGGGAGGTTCCCACTGAGGACTCTGGGGCCTAAACCCCAGCCTAAGCTTCCCAGCCAGGAGCACCAGAACTGAGAAAGGTACCCACATGACATCTGGCTGTGAAAAGCAGTCAGGTTTCCATCTGCCAGGGAAAGATGGC
Source organism: Miniopterus natalensis (assembly GCF_054644295.1). Taxonomy (NCBI): domain Eukaryota; kingdom Metazoa; phylum Chordata; class Mammalia; order Chiroptera; family Miniopteridae; genus Miniopterus; species Miniopterus natalensis. The sequence continues at coordinate 70,208,373 of NC_142103.1, read as the reverse complement.
TGGAAATGCAGGCACCCTCTTAAGAACCAACATACAAAGTTTTGCATACAGCCACTCACCTTGGGCTCCAGCAGAAGGATGGCAGAGTGGACTGGAGCTGTATGAAGAGAATCTAGGGTGGTGGGCTCTGGAGATAGAGTTCAGAGGGCACCCCTCTGGATTCCTGTGCTGAGTCATTCCCCCATACTGCAGAAGCAGACATTTATCTTCCAAGGAGCTTTTGCCTGAGGGGAAAGCAATTGCCTGACCCTGCTGGAAAACCTCTCACCCTACCCCTGGAGTTTCTACAGCCTGAGGCTCATTAACAGAATCAGATTAACCAACCTGCAGGCAGACCTCAGAGTGCTTTGAGTCTTTGCCTGATCTGTGGACCCAGGCCTTGGAAAAGCAGACTTAGATGTGCATCTTGATGCTGTTGAACCGCACCCAGCCCCAAAGAAGGGGACCTAAAGCCGTGGGTTGTTGATAGCTCCAAACAGGGTGCTCAGGCCAGTCACAAACAGCATCTGACATTGGCCTGCACCAGAGACCTTTCAAAAAGACTGAGAGTCCTAGGGGGCCTACTTAATACATAGAAACAAACCCAAATAGGTAGCCAAAATGGAGAAACAAAAAAACAAGTCCCAAATGAAAGAACAAGAGAAATCTCTAGGAAAGAGCTAAGTGAAGTGGAGATAAGCAATCTATCAGATATAGAGTTCAGAATACTGATTGTAAGGATGCTCATCAGCATGAAAAAAATATATAGAAGCTATTTAAAATGACCAGTCAGAAATGTAGAATGACATAGGAGAAATAAAGAACACATTGGAAGGAATAAACAGCATACTAGAGGAAGCTGAGGATCAGATCAGCAAATTAGAAGAGAGGGTAGAGAAAAATCACTCAGAGATCCAAAAAGAAAAAACAAAAAACAGGAGCACAGTTAGGGGAGCTGTGGGACAACATAAAATGGAACATTATTCGCATCATAGGAGTGCCAAAAGAGGAAGAGAATAAACCAGAGATAGAGAATTTGTTTGAAGAAATAATGGCAGAAAACTTCCCTAACCTGGTGAAGGAAAAAGTCACACAAGTTCAGGAGGCACAGAGTGTCCCATGCAAGAAGAATCCCAAGAGGCCCATGCCCAGACACATCATAATTAAAATGCCAAAAATTCAAGACAAAGAGAGAACTTTAAAGGCAGCAAGAGAAAGCAATCTGTTACCTACAAAGGAGCTTCCTTAAGGTTGTCGGCTGACTTCCCATCAGAAACTACAGGCCAGAAGGGAATAGCATGAAGTATTCAAGGTAATGCAAAAGAAGGATCTGAAACCAAGACTACTCTATCCAGCCAGGCTATCATTCAAAAGAAATGGTGAAATAAAGAGCTTCCCAGACAAATGGGCTAAAGGGGTTTATCACCACCAAACCAGCATTGCAGGAAATGTTAAAGGAACTGGTGTAATAAGAAGAAGAAATAGAAAGAGAAACATAGGCATAAAGAATTTAAAGGACAATAAATAAGGACCTATCAATAATAACCTTAAGAACTTTAAGGGAGGGATCAACACCAATACTGTCATAGTCGTGGACTTTAACACCCCACTGACTTCACTGGATAGATCTTCCAGACAAAAATCAACACAGAAACAGTGACTCTAAATGGCACACTAGATCAGATGGATTTAATTGACTCTTACAAAACATTTCACCCCAAAGCTGCAGAAGATACATTCCTCTCAAGTGCACATGGGTCATGTTAGGACACAAAACAAGTCTCTACAAGTTCAAGAAGATTGAAATCATATCAAGCATCTCAGATCACAATGGCATGAAATTAGTAATCAATTACAGTAAAAACAGTCAAAAACATTCAAACACATGGAGGCTAAATAGCATGTTATTAAGCAATGAATGGTTACCAATAAGATCAAGAAAGAAATGAAAAACTTCCTGGAAACAAATGAAAATTAACACACAACAACCCCAAATCTATAGGACACAGTGAAAGCAGTCCTAAGAAGGAAATTCATATCACTACAGGCCTACCTCAAGAAGCAAGGAAAATTTTTAGTAAACCATCTAACCCTACAATTTAAGGAAATAGGTCCTTTATGAAGCCGTCCAGACTAGGGCTTTTGTTTGCTGGGAGTTTTTTTTATTACTGCTTCGATTTACTCAATTGCTACTAGCCTATTCTGATTTACTGATTTTCCTTGATTCAGTTTTACATGATCTCACTCCTATGTGGAATCTAATAAACAAAATAGACTGAGGAACAAAATAGATCCAGAGACATAGAAGCATGGAACAGACTGATGAATCTCAGTGAGAAGGTGGGGGTGAGGGAGTCGATGGGGAGAGATTAATCAAAGATGTTATATGCATTTATGCATAACCCATGGATACAGACAATAGTGTGGCAAAGGCCTGGGGTGCGGGGTCAGATGTGGTGTGGAGGGGATCAATGAGGGAAAAAGGAGGGGTTATCTGTAATACTTTCAACAATAATAATATATATATATTTTTTAAAGTTCAACACACTTTGGAACAAATATATGAAAATAATCGCACAAAAAGGGAAGGAAAGATAGGTTCATTTTGTCTGCATCATTCCATCTCCAAAGCCAGGGTTGCTCATTACCGAGAGGGAACTACCCAGCTAGAAATAGTTCCCCTGATGGGAAAAGGGAGAATGAAGTGAGTGAAAAGCTTCTCTAGCCTTTTGTGGCACTGCAAGAAGAACCAGATTTGGTTTTACTCCACCCAAAGGCTAACAGAGCTGAGATATATAGATGGCTAGAAACAAAGAAGAAAAACAGAGGTTACCAGTTTCAACCATGCATTAAGAATGACCATGGTTTCCAGTGACCAGCTCTGCAGAAGACCGTTTCAGCTGCTTTCACCACTGAACAAACCAATGGCCAGCACAGCTGCCACAGACCTGCAAATTTCACCAGGTTTTACCTCACAGGTATTCGTGTTTGCAGATGCCAGCCACATGAGTCCTCCACCCTATTTTCACCTGTTCCAGAGCCTTTGACTTTTACTAGCAGCCACTCCAAGTCTATGCTGATGCACAAATGTACAGTGCCAGCCAAGACCTCCATAACAAACTCCCAAAATCATGGGCATTCTTAAGGCTAGCCCCTACAGATGTGCATCTTCACTCTCACAGCCAGAGATACATCCTCCGCTTCTATTGTTATGTGTAACCATGGTAAGATACTTCAGCCATGAAAGTACACACTAGCAACCAAAGCCACCACAGCTGCTTGTTGACTCAGAACCCGTTTTGTCTTCTGTCACTGGCCTACACCACTGGGCTCATCTATAGCTAGCTCCACCAGTTATGCTTCTGCATGTCCCTGGCCTGACTCCTAATATTGGTCTCTGTTGCCATGCTTGTGTCAAGTCCCAGCAGCCACAGTACTGCATGCCAAAAGCCAAGGTTCCAGCAACTGCAAGTGAACCTGGAGTTGGCCCCAAACCTTGTTGCTTGCCCTACTTCACACCACTAACGTGTTTTTGCACCAGCCCCTTCCACTACACAGGCAACTCCAGCTGGTTCCTGCAGCTGAATGTGTGCACCCCACTGAATCTATCTCTGATGCCTGCCCTTCCAGCTTCTAAGGACCTTCCACAGGGCTTGACAAAGAAAAGGTCATTGTCAATTCTGCGGAATCCTGCAGCCCAAACTAATAAGACACCATGCCCCCTGGCCATATATCCCTGTACTTGGTATCCTTCACCACTAGAACAGAGATGACAGCATGCTGCAAACTCCAATGTGCCTTCACCTTCAGGTGAAGATCTTTTTTTTAAAATATGTTTTTATTGATTTCAGGGAGAGGAAAGGAAAGGGAGAGAGAGTTAGAAACATCAATGATGAGAGTCATTGATCGGCTGCCACCTGCACGCCCTCCATTAGGGATTGAGCCAGCAACCCAGGCATGTGCCCTGACCAGGAATTGAACCATCACCTCCTGGTTAATAGGTCAACATTCAACCACCAAGCCGTGCTGGCTGAGCCAGGTGAAGATCTTTTCTTACCAATGTCAATCTGTAAAATGTGGAAGAGGTGACTGCTTTTTCAAATTTGCAAACACCTATGCAAGACTACGTGGATCACAAAGAATCAGGAGACCTTGGCACCACCAAAAGACACAGTAATTTTTGGTAACTACGTAACCTCAAAGGAATGGGCATAGAATAATTGCCAAAAAGGAATTAAATAATTGTTCTAAAGATGCTCAGAAAGCTACAAAACAACAGAGATGAACAATGTAACAAAATCGGGAAAACAATAGAAAAATAAAATGAGAAGTTCAACGAAGACATATAAAATATAAAAGAAAATCAATAGAACATTTGGAACTGAAAAATATAACGACTGAACTGAAAACTTTAATAGAAATCTTCAACAGCAGATTGGAAAAGCAGAAGAAAGAATCGGTGAGATTGAGTGGCAGACATTTGGTCCACACCAAAAGGTCCTGGATATTTGGTCTTTGACAAGTGCCATCACTAGCTAGGCTAACAAGGCAAAACAAAACAAAACAAAACAAACAAAAAACCCCAACAGTTATCATTGACAATACAGCCACAACACAATTATTGAACCAATAAAACATAATTATTTTTTCATTTATTAATCTTGAAAAACGAAAGTATAAATAAATATTTTGGTTATTTGAACCCAGAGACATTATTTAAGAGTGGACACTTTTGACAGAAGGAAATATCAAGGACAATTTTGTGTGGGACAAATATGTTTATGGACACTTTTGATAGGACCAAATTTTAAACCGTTTGGTATGAACCAAATGTCTCTGTGGACGTTTTGGACAGAACCAATTGTCCTGCAAGGGTGTGTTTGAAGACAGATTATTTGAAATTATCCAGTCAGAAGAGCAAAAAAATTTTTTTAATAAAAATTGATAAGGGATTTATGGAACAAACTTAACAGAAACATTCTACACATTGTTGTACTCCCAGAAGGAGAAGAGATGGAGAAAGGGCCAGAAAGCTAACTTAAATTTTAAAAATTGGCCTGGCTGGTGTGGCTTAGTGATTGAGCATCGACCCATGCACCAAGAGGTCACTGATTCAATCCTGGTCAGAGCACATGACTGTGGGCTCAATCCCTGGTGGGAAGCATGCAGGAGGCAGTCAATCGATGTTTCTCTCTCATCGATTGGCTGAGAGAGAAATATCAGTTTCTATATTTCTCTCCCTCTCCCTCCTTCTCTAAAATCAATAAAAACATTTAAAAAAATAAAAATGGCTTAGAAGTTCCCTAAACTGGAGAGTTTTGAACATTGAAGTTCATGAAACTAATAAGATACCCTAAAATTTCAATCTAAAATGATCTTTTCCAAGACATGATATTTAAAAACTGTCAAAAATAAAGGATTTAAAAAGCATCAAGAAAAAAACCTCATACAAATGAACTCACTTAAGCCTTTTAGCAGATTTCTCAGGAGAGAAACTGGGGGCCAGGAGAGAATAGGATAATATATTCAAAGCAATCAAAGATAAAAACTGCCAACCAAGAATACTCCATCCAACAAAGTTCTTCAACAAAAGCTGAGGTAATTCATCACCACTAGACCTACCTTAAAAGAAATTCTGAAAGGTGTTATTCAAGCTGAAGTAAAAGAGTGTTAACTAGTAACATGAAGATAATAAAACACTGGTAAAATTGGTATATAGTCAAATTCTGGATATTCTAATACTGTAATGTGACGGTATTAACCACTTAAATCTAGTATAAAAGTTAAAGAAAAACAGTATTAAAAACAGCTATACCATAATAGTTTGTTAATAGGTACACAATATAAATACATATTATAAGATGTTTAAGCCTCACTGTAACCACAAAGCAAAAAGCTACAGTACATACAGACAAGATAAAGAGAAAGAAATCAGAGTATAACTATGGGAAATCATTAATTCTCAAAGGAAGACAGCAAGAAAAGAACAAAGGCAGAGCAGCCACCTTGTAGGGTGTAGGGCTGGCTTTTAGAAGCTTCACACACTTCCAACTAGGAGGGGAGATCTCTCCATTTTACCCTGTGAAACGCTGGCAACCTGAAGGGCTTTGTTCTTGGTGAATAACTTCTGTTCCAACTGTTGTCAGCACCTTGAGCTCCTAGAAGGGTGGGATGGTTTAATTTTATTTATAAAAATGAGAAAAAAAAGGGGGGGGGGGGAAAGAACAAAGGAACAAAAAAACAACTAAAACAATAAGGTGGCAATAGTAAGTCCTTACCTATCAATAATTACTTTAAGTGTAAATGGATTAAATGCTCCAAGCAAAAAGTGGCTAAATGGAGAAAAAAAACACCTAAAAACAAGACCCAAGTTTATTCTACCTACAATAGACTCAGTTCAGCTTGAAAGACACATAGATTCAAAGTTAAGACATGGAAAAATATATTTTACAAAAAAAAGAAATCAAAATAGAGCAGGGGTAGCTATGCTGTTATCAGAAGAAAATAGACTTTAAGCCAAAAGCTGTAACAACAAAGACTGTCATTAAATAATTATGTGTATTGAGAAGGCGGTTCTATAGAAAGTAACTTCACAGGGTAATCTGATCATAAATTCCTAACTGGGCATATCATGGTGGCTAGTCAACCTTGAGGCATGCCCTGTCCATTGTTTCTGTGCATCTAGGTTAACACACCTTTGAAATGCCTGTTTCAGACCTCTGCTTCTAATACGTGACCACCCTTTCAGATCCCTCCTTTTAAAGCTTGACCAAGCACAATCAAGGAAGCACATAATCTCTTTTCTTTTTTATGCTTTAATTTATCTTTATTGTTGAAATTATTACAAATGTCCCCTTTTCCCCCACTGAACCCCTCCACCCTGCACACCCCCCCCCTCCAGGCTTTCACCACATTATTGTCTGTGCACATATGCATAATTCTTAGTTTAATCTCTCCCCACCCACCCACCCCTAGAAGCAGAGGTCTGAAAAAGGGATTTCAAAAGTGTGTTAACCTAAGAATTTCTTTTTTTGTAATCCCAGAATTTTCCCTCTGAGATTCATCAGTCTCTTCAGTGCTTCTACGTAGGTCTTTGGATCTATTTTGTTCATCAGTTTATTTTGTTCATTAGATTCCACATATGAGTAAGATACTGTGATACTTGTCTTTCTCTGTCTGGCTTATTTCGCTTAGCATAATACTCTCCAGGTCTCACCATGCTGTCTCAAAGGGTAAGGGATCCTTCTTTTTTACAGCTGCATAGCACTCCATCATGTAATTGTCCGAGAAGATAGGAGAGCACATAATCTTAACTATACTGTAATCTAATCCCCGCCTTGCTTTTTCTCACCTTCATGTAAACTTCCTTATGTTCCCTCCTTAATTTCAATGTGCTAAATAAACTACAAGCTGTTATTCTCTGAAGCATTCTTCTAGGTCTGTTGAGATATTTGTTTTCAGGCATATCCTCCGTTTGACTCAAATAAACTCATAAATTTTCTACATGTTTGGACATTTCTTATATTGACATTTACTTGGCATGGTACAGCAGAACTCTGAAGAACCCAACCCCAGATCATCCCGTGGACTCGGTGCTAGGTACCAGCAGGAGATTACTGTGCTCCACTGGCTCCCCGCTTTGCATCAGGTGAACTTGTGTGACTTTCCTTGGAATCCCGAACCTACCTGCTTTAGGTAGAGGTTCCTGACTTTGTTTGAGCTGTTCTTATGTAGCTGCTCATAATTTTGTTTTTTTGTTTTTTTAATTGGCTCAAAAGAAAAATTAAATTTAACAGGGAAATTATGCCTCCAAGGTCAGTGAGCCCCACAACAGTCTTCATGTACTGGCTGAAATTAAGCTCATTATATGAGATTACTTTAAAAAGGGAGCTTATGATTCCATGTATGAGCCCCTGCAATTCTCCTATTCTCCCAGTAAAGAAACTCAATGGTAAAGGATGGAGATTTGTACAGGATCTCAGAACTATAAACAAAATAGTTATTCCCAGACATCCTGTGGGTCCAAATCTACGTAACTTATTTTCAGCCATTCTTGAGGACTGCCAATTACTTTTCAGTAATATATTTATGTAGTGAGTTTTGTAGCATTTCTATAGAAAAAGACAGTTAATATCTCTTTGCCTTCGCCTGGGAAGATCACCAATTTACTTGGACTGTAATGCCCAGGGATATATAGAGAATGCCACCTATTTCCCTCAAATACTAAAAGCTGATTTAAATGATGTTGATTTTCCCAGAGGTCCAATTTATTTCAATATGTGTGTGATTTACTTTTATGCTTTAGAACATTAATAAACTTCCCAAAGGATACAATTTACCTATTACAACAGCTAGCTATAAAAGGACATAAGGTCTCAAAGGACAAGCTTCAATTCTATTTGCCCCAAGTAAAATACCTTAGTCATCTCATATCTAAAGATAGGCTACTAATTAACCCTGAAATACTCAGAGGAATCCTATCCTTTCCTCTTCCGAGAACAAGAAGCAGCCTAGTGGTTTTGTGGGGTTGACTGATTACTGTTGCAACTGGGTTCCAAATTTTTCATTAATGGCTCAGCCTCTATATGACTTATTAAAAATCAGGTCTACCTGACTTAATCCAATGGAATCCTGAAGCAAAACAAGCTGTAGAATCTCTAATGGAATAATTATTTAAAGCTTTTGCTTTGGACATCCTAATTATAAATTTCTTTTATTTTCATACATGAAAATAAATGATAGAAATCTTAAGTCAGAAATCATAGACCTATAGGATATTAAAGCCAGTAGTTTTACTCAGTAGCAAAGGCACTCCCTCCTTGTATGGAGGCCATTTCTGCTACAGCCATGTTTTGCAAACAACAGAAAAGATAGTTATGGGCTCTGCTTTAACCGCTTATGTTCCTCATCCTGTTGAATCTTTGCTAAACTCTCAGGATACTCAGTATTACTCAGTCAGCCAACTGGTTTCTTATGAATTACTCCTGCTTTCTGCTTCTAAAATTACTTTAGCTCAATGCAACAGTCTTAATACAGCAACTTTACTACCTTTATTAAAGGATGAAGACACCCATTATTGCATTTTACTGACTGAACACTGTCCTTTTTTTGATCCTCACCCAAGGGTATGTTTTATAGATTTGAGAGAGAGAGGAAAGGGGGAAGAGAGAGAGAGAGAAACATTTATGTGAGAGAGAAACTTCAATCCCTTGCTTTGCATACAAACCAGCAATATAGGTATGTGACCTGACTGGGAATTGAACCCACAACCTTTTTGGTGTACAGGACAATGCTCCAACCAACTGAGTCACCCAACCTGGGCATTTTAGAAATTATTTTCCTTCCTTTTTATTGAATTTATTTGGGTGACACTGACTAACAACATTATATAGGTTTCAGGTTGCACAATTCTACAAGACATCATCTGTACACTGTATTGTATGTATGTTCACCACCCAAAATCAAGTTTCTGTCCATCACCATTTATCCCCCTATACCCTTCTTCACCCCCCTCCACTCACCCTCTCCCTGGCAACCACAACACTGTTGTCCATGTCCATCAGTTTTTTTCCGTTTTTTTCTTTTTTGCTTGATCCCTCCACCCCCACCCCCCACTCAGCCCCACACTGTCAGCCTGCTCGCTATCTATGGGTCTGTCACTGTTTGGTTTGTTAGTTCATTTTTACTGAACACTTTCTTGCCTCTAGGAATGATTTACAGGAAACCCTTATTGATAATGCTGACTTAATTTGGTTCACAGATGGATCTTAAAGACGAACAGGGGCATTACAGAGCTGAATATGCAATACCTTCCATAATGGATTTAATTGAAAGGTTTCATTTACCTGAAGTAAAATCTACCCAACAAGTCAGATTAATTGCTTTAACTCAAGCTTTTAAATTGACCAAAGATCAAATAGCCAATATTTACACCTATAGTCTCTGTACCTTTGGTGTAGCTCATGAATTTAGAACGCTATGGAAGTAACAAAGCTTCTTAACTTCCTCAGGGTGATCTATTGGAAAAAACACACACAGGTTGTAGAAAGAGAAAAAAAGGTTGCAGAATTATTGGATGCCATAGAGCAGTTGAGAAAATTTGCAATTATCAGTATTCCAGGACATTCTAAAGCTGCCACCATGGAAGCAAAAAGAAATCATTTAGCTGATGCTGCAGCAAATCAATCAGCAATTGGCAGTCAAATTATCCAAACATGAGAATGTACTTTGCTCCCTGCTAAATTAATAAAATATTCTCAATTTTTCAATTCAAAAAAAAAAAAAAACAGCTACAGAAGAGTAAAAGAATATATGGCAGTGAATATATGCATCCCTATGTTCATAGCAGCATTATTTACAATAGCTAAGATTTGGAAACAGCTCCAATGTCTATCAGTAGATGAGTGGATAAAAAAGCTGTGGGACATTTACACCATGGAATACTACACAGGTATTAAAAAGAAGGATCTCGCCTGGCTGGATGTGGCTCAGTGGTTAAGCGTCGACCTAGGATCCAGGCGATCGGGGTTCAAGGGTTCAATTCCCGGTCAGGGCACATGCCCGGGTTGCAGGCTTGATCCCCAGTCGGGGGCATGCAGGAGGCGGCTGAACAATGACTCTCTCATCATTGATGTTTCTATCTCTCTCTTTCCCTCTCTCTGAAATCAATAAAGATATATTTAAAAAATAATAATAATAAGGCAAGAAAGATTTTTTTTAAAAAAAGAAGGATCTCTTATCCTTTTCGATAGCATGGATGAACCTGGAGATTATTATGCTAAGCAAAATAAGCCAGTCAGAGAGAGACAAATATCACATGATCTCATTTATATGTGCAATCTAATCAACAAACAAACTGATGAACAAAATAGGTCCTGAGGCATGGATACATGGAACAGACTGACAAACCTCAGAGGGAAGGGGCGTTGGGGGGATAAGAAGAGATTAACCAAAGAACATATATGCATATATGCATAGCTCCTGGACACAGACAATAATGTAGTGAAAGCTTGGGGTGGAGCACCGGCTGGGTGAAGGGGGAAAATGGGGGACATCTGTAATACTGTCAACAATAAAAAAAATAAAGCTTTACATTTACTAAAAAAACAAAAACAAAAAACTCATAAGATTGTACAATAAAGTAAATTTTACTGTATGTGTATTTTTTAAAATTGTGCTATGAGGAAGTATATTTCTAGAAATTAATTTGTTCATAAATTTATCAATGTAAGGAATACTGGTTTAACAGGCAATTCACAATTGCTTATGAAGGAACCAAAATTCTGCTGCCCTGACGCTGCTTTTTTGAGAATTGATTTAAAGCTGTTTATTAAGAAAAAAGACTCGGAAAGAACCTTTGACCCTCCCCACCTTTTACAACTGAAAAGATTCACAAAGAGAAGCCTGCTTCAGGAAGGGCATCTTAGTATGCAGCCTTAGCCTAATTAGAATTAAGTTTGGTAGGCTTAGCTGGTTTGGCTCAGTGGTTAGAGCTTCAGCCTGAAGACTGAAGGATCCCACGTTCGATTCCGGCCAAAGGCATGTACTTTGGTTGCAGGCTTGATCCCAGGCTCTGGTGGGGGGGCGTGCAGGAGGCAACCAGTCAATGACACATCAATGTTTCTATCTCTCAATTTCTTCCTTCCACTCTCTCTGGAAAAAAAAATTAAGTATGGCAAGCAAGAAGGCTTCAGGCAGGTGCTTGTTTGCTCCATAAACTGCTCCCCTTCCCCGTCTCATAGTTTCTGAGTTACCTAGCAAGAATTCTGCTGCCGTGCGTGTTCCTTTCTGCTTTTCCTCACTACCTGTAAATCACCTTTTCTCACTTCTGAAATCTAATGCTTGTTTCCCCCTTTCTCCTTTGTCCAAAAAAATACCTTGCCTCACTGTCTCTAGAATTTTCATTAACTTACCATGTCTATATGAATTATCCATGTGAATGTATTAAACTTTTATTTTCTCCTGTTAAAAAAAAAAAGATATGGCAACAAAAGGGGGAACCTTTAACCCAGAGAAATAGATATGGTTTGGACCCAGTGAAGAATCAGTCTTACCTATAAGGAGCTCAATTGCCTATACTTCAACATGTACCTCAACTAACACATTGGGGTCCTGAAAATATTATTTCATGGAGTAAACAATATTACAAGAAAACTTCTCCTAGTTAACTCATAAATATAGCAGAAGTTCTATCTGTCTAAAATATAATTTTGGAAAACCACCTCATGAATCTCAGGGACATTTCCCACTCGAGGTATGTCAATTGGATTTTATTTAAATGACACCATTTCAAGGATACAAATATATTAGTTATGATTTGTGTGTTCTCTCATTGGGTTGAGGCATTCTCTTGCAGGAGAGCAACAGAGTTAATGGTAGGTAAATTTTTATTGGAAAAAAGAATTCCCAGTTTGGGAATTCCCTCTGAGTTACATGGACTGAAGGACTCATTTCACTGAGCAAATAATGCAATTCATTTGTAACATATGGCCTATTCTATAGCATTTTCATTATTCTTGTCACCCCTAGTCCTCTGGATTGGTGGAATGTACAAATGGTACAATTTAAAATCAACTAGCTAATTTTTATAAAGCTTTTAATCTTCCTTAGCCAAAAGGTCTCTCTATAGTTCTCTTCAGACTGAGGTCTACTTCTTTTGGTAAACATTGCCTTTCTCCACACGAAACAGTCACTGGTCACTCTGTGCATCTGGATACAGTACATGAGCCAACCTTATTAAGAGGAGATATTCTGTGTTATTATCAAGGATTTACTTATTAACCAGCATAAAGAAATTCATAAATTAGTAATTGATTAATTTCATAGTGCCCTCTTAGGAAACGAAGTTTTCAGAGACCATGTCTTACAACCAGATATTGTTTATTGGTAAAGACATCAAATAAAAAACTCTCCAGCCTCATTAGAAGGGAAATTATCAGGTGTTACTAACTAATCCATGTGCAGTTATGTGCAATAAAACTTAAAGGGGTTAATTCATGGTTTCACATTTCTCATCTGAAAAAGGTGCTTAACCTTAAATTGTAACAGTGGGGAATTATAACCCACCCCACCATATTTTTTACATTGTTTCTATAAATGCTGACTCTGACTAATATGTAGCTTGTAGATAAACAGCATGTTTGTATAAGAACCCTAGGAACTAACTTCAAAAGATACAGACTCCGACCTTCAGTCATCCCAGTTCCGGGAGATTCGCTGACCTTCAACTGTAGAACCAGGATGATGTAGAACCAGGATAATGAAGACCAAGATCACACACACCAGACTATCACTTGACCAGTTTCAAGGTCCTTATCAGAATAAACTGTGCTGGCCTCCAGGTAGAGAACTTTTCAACCCTTTCTCCTTGATTTCTTTGTTCTCCTTTCCCTCTCTCTCCTTATAAAAACCTCTGCCTACACTGAGATGGGGAAGTGGGCTTTAGGACAAGAGTTCCTCATCCCCCAGATGGCCAGCACCTGGATAAACCTCTTTCCTTTTTCACCAGCACCTGTCTTACAAGTTTGGCTTTCGTGGCAGCAGGCAGCTGAACCTTGGTTTTGGCTACAAGGTATACATCTACCCCTGTCTCTGATACTTGTCTCCACCAACAACAGACATTAAAGTCTCCTCTAGGATGAGAAGCTACTGACATCAGAGGTGGACAGTTATCCCAAGACATTGAAAAGACCTGTATGTCTATGGATCAATATTAAACTCAGAATTTATTTTTTAAATTTTCTTTTCCTGTCTGCTAATGATTTAGTCAGAATAATAGTTTAGTTTTTCTTTGGGTTTTTATTCTTAGTTTTCATTAGAAATTGAGATTTAAAGAGTTAAAGTGTCATTATATGTAGAAATAACTTTGTGGTGTTCCAGAAGGGCCTCTAGAACACCTCAAAATATTCTTTAATGTTAAATTGCATGGGAAGCATTGTAAAATAAGTGATGAAAAACTTCTAGCATATTATGTATGGGTAAACATAGTCAGGACTATGGGAAATCCAAGACAGCAGCTTGGTTCTTCCAAGATCTCTGGCATCAACATGGATTTAAGCTGGGCTTAGATAAAGGAATTTATAAGTGGACACTACTAAAAGAGATACCTTGCAATATTGCCAAGCTACTGAACATTTATAAGATAGCTTTTAATACTCTTTTTTTATGACTAATGGAAATGTTATACTAGATGTCATAGAAAAATGAGACAGAAGGCAAAACGCAAATCATGATAGTTCACAGGATAGAAATAATCCAGAGTGGTGTGTGTGTGTGTGTGTGTGTGTGTGTGTGTGTTTTCACAATGAAGGCCATAAGGCCTGACTGCCTTCCATTTACCTGCCCTTCACTTTGGGGGAAAATTTGGCCTTACCTCACATCCAATAGATCCATTATTGCACCATCCCCAATGTTCCACTGTTTCAACAAGGCAGCATCAATGCTGAGATTTCCTAGGAATGATTCTTCCTGATGGTCTGAGACCACACTGTCTGATCAAAGCGTTAGACATAAATGCATCTTTCAGATTAATTTATGACCAAAATGGAGAATTGTGAATGAAAAGGAGGGTTTTATAAAAAGTAACCTCACAAGATGGTCTGATCATAAATTCTTAAGTGGGCAGGTCATGGTGGGTAATCACTCTCCAGGCCTGTAAAAGGTTTATCTTTGCCTGGCCTTAAGGAAGCCTTGTCCATTGTTATTGTGCATCTAAGTTAACCCATCTATAAAATGCCAGAAGTAACCCCTTTTTTCAGATCCCTCAGAGGCACAACCATCTTCAAGGGAACACATAATCTTGTTAACTATCTTGTATTCCAATCAAAGAGATTTCCCCATTTTGCTTTCTCCCACCTTCATGTAATCTTTATTAAGTTTCCTTCTTAATTACAAATGTATAAAAGGAGCTGCAAAACTGTCATTCTTCAGAGCATTTAAGATCTTGCTTCCTGATGTATTGTAAGTTTGGCTCAAATAAACTTAAATAAATTCATAAAAATTATCTGCAGCTTTGGCTGTTTCTTATGTTGACATGTGGAGATTAAACCACATGCTTCTTAACAACCAAAGGGTCAAGATGAAATCAAAAGGAAAACTGAAAAATCTTACAACTAATAAAAGTTGAATAAAAAAACGTACCAAAACATATTAGATGCAGCAAAAGCTGTGCTAGGAGAGATGTTTATTAGTGATAAATTTCTGCACTAAGAAAAAAGAAATCTCACCCGGCCTGGCATGGCTCAGTGGTTGAGCATCGACTTAGGATCCAGGAGATGGGAGTTCGATTCCAGGTCAGGGCACATGCTCGGGTTGCGGGCTTGATCCCCGGGTTGTGTGCAGGAGGCAGCCGATCAATGACTCTCTCATCATTGATGTTTCTATCTCTCTCTCCCTCTCCTTTCCTCCCTCTGAAATCAATAAAGATATATTTAAAAAAAGAAAAAAGAAAAAAATCTCAAATATACAACCTTAAATTTATACCTCAAGGAACTAGAAAAAGAACAAACAAAAACCTAAGGTACCAGATAGAGTGAGATAACAAAGATCGAAGAAATAAATGAAAGAGAATAGAAACACAACAGAAAAGATCAGCAATGTATACCTTAAATTAATGCAATGTTATAGGTCAATTATATTTCAATAAAACTGGAAAATAAATAACTAAATTAATTAAAATTTTTAAAAGAAAAAATCAACAACACTAATAGTTGGTTTTTGAAAGATAAACAAAATTGGCATAACTTTATCTAGACTTAAAAAAAGGAGAGAAGTCAAATCAGTAAAATAATAAATCAGAGGAGACATTACTACTAATGCTACAGATCTGCAAAGGATCATAAGAAACTATTATAAAAATTATAGACCAACAATCTGGAAAACCTAGAAGAAGTGGATGCATTTCTGGAAACGTGCAACCTACCAAGTCTGAATAAAGAAATAGAAAATTTGAACAGACAAATAACAAGTAAAAAGATTGAATCAGTAATCAAAAACTTCCCAAGAAAGAAGAGCCTAGGACCAGATGGTTTCATAGGTAAATTCAACCAAAATTAAAAGAAAAATTAATGCCAAAATTTACCAGACTCTTCAAAAATTAAAGATGAAAGAACAGTTTGAAACTTTTTAAAATGAGGTATAGTTGACATACATTAGTTTCAGGTGTACAACATAATAATTTGATATTTGTATACACTGCAAAATGACCACAGCAATAAGTCTGTTTAACATTCATCAACATGGTGATTGCCGGGGAAAGGGGAGGTGGAGAGAGATGGAGGGATCTATAAAGGAGACCAATGGTGATGGATGGAGACTTGACTTGGGGTAGTGAACACACAATACAGTGTACAGATAATATATTATAGAATTATCCACCTGAAACCTGTATAATTTTGTTAACCAGTGCCACTCCAATAAATTCAATTTTAAAATATTCATCACCATTCATTTTACAGATTTTTTTTTCTTGTGATGAAAATTTTTAAGATCTTCTCTTTAGTAACTTTCAAATATGCAATACAGTATTATTAACTATTGTTCTCATGATGTACATCATATCCCCATGGCTTCTTTATTTTATGGTGGGAAGTTTGTACCTTTAGACTCATTTCGCCCATTTTGTGCACCCTCAACCCTTGCCTCTGGCCCCCATCATCAATCTGTTCTCTAAGCTTTTTTTTTTTTTTTTTTTTTAAAGATTCCACATATAAGTGAAATCATACAGCCTTTGTCTTTCTCTGTCTTACGTATTTAAATTAGCATAATGCCCTCAAATTCCATTCATGTTGTCACAAATGTCAAGGCTTTATTATTTTTATGGCTAAATAATATTCTGTTGTATGTGTATGATATATAAACATTTTATTTACTTATTCATGCACACTTCTATATCTTTGCTATTGTAAATGATGTAAATAATACTAAATAAATAAAAAATAATACTAAAATGAACATGGGGATATATATATCTTTTCGAGTTGGTGTTTTTATTTTCTTTTGAGAAATACCCAGAACTGGAATTGCTGGATTATATATGGTAGTGTCATTTTTAATTTTTTGAGTAACTTTCATACTGTTTTCCATAGTGGCTGAACCAATTTACATTCCAAGCAACAATTCACAAGGGTTCCCTTTTGTTCCACATCCTAACCAACACTTGCTAGTTCTTGACTTTTTTATAACAACCATTCTAATAGGTGGGAAGTGATATCTATGTGGTTTTGATTTGCATTCCCCTAACGATTAGTGACGTTAATCACTTTTTCTTGTACCTATTGGCCATTTGCATGTCTTCTTTGGGGGGGAAAAAGTCTATACAGATCCTCTGCCCATTTTTAAATCAGAAACAAGACAAGGATGCCCACTTTTACCACTATTATTCAACATAGTACTAGAAGTCTTAGCCACAGCAATCAGACAAGAAAAAGAAATTAAAAGCATCCAAATATGAAAGGAAGAAGTAAAACTGTCACTATTTACAATGACACAATACTATTTATAGAAAACCTCATAGAATACACCAAAAATAATTGAATTAATAAAAGAATTCAGCAGAATACACAATTAATATACAGAATTTCGTCATGTTCCTGTTCACTAATAATGAAGAATCAAAAGGGAAAATGAAGAAAACAATCCGATTCACAAATGCATAAAAAAAATCGAACACTTAGTAATAAACTTAACTAAAGAGGTGAAAGACCTCTACTCTGAAAACTCTACAACAATTGAAGACACAAATAAATGGAAGGATACACCATGCTCATTAATAGGATGGATTAATACTGTTAAAATGATCATGTTACCCAAAGCGATTTATAGATTCAATGCAATTCCTATCAAAATACCAATATCATTCTTAGAAGTAAAACAAATAATACTAAAATTTATATGGAAGCTGAAAAGACCCCAGATAGCCAAAGCAATCCTGAGAAAGAAGAACAAAGTCGAAAATATCATGCTCCCTGATTCAAACTATACTACAAAGTTATAATAATCAAAACAGTATGGTGCTGGCACAAAAACAGACACATAGATCAATGGAAAGAACAGAGAACCCAGAAATAAACCCTCTCTTATATCTTTCAACATTTTGAACATGTCATTCCATTCTTTCTTGAACTGTAGAGTTTTAACTGAGTTATCCAGTGATTGCCTAATGGGGGTTCCTTTGTAGGTTACATTTCTTTCCCTGCCTGTTTTTAACTATTTCTTAAAAAACAAAAACAAAAAAAAGCCCTTAAATTTATTCTCTAACAGGTCTAAAAGTCAGAAGTCTCAACTGAGTCAAAGGGCTGCATTCCTTCTAATGCACTCCTTCTGAGAATTTGTTTCTTTGCCTTTCCTAGCTTTTAGAAGCCACCTGCATTCCTAGGCTCAAGTCCTCTTCTTTTATCTTCAAAGCCAGCAGTGTAACATCTTCAAATCTCTCCCTCTTGTTTCACTGTCACTCTCTGACTCTACTTCCATCATAAAATCTCCTTTTCTGACTGATCTTCCTGCTTTGTGATTACATTGCCCTCATCTGAATAATCCAGGACAATCTCCCCATCTGAAGATAGCTAATCACATGTGTAAAGTCCCTTTTGCCATCTAAGATACCATAATCACAAGGTTTGGAAATTAGGACATGGATATATTAGGGGGCCATTATTCTGCCAAACATAGTACTTGTGCTCAATGTTTCCTTATGTGAACTTCAGTAACATTTTTCTTTATCATTTATTTTTACTTAAATTTAGAGGTAACATTTATTAATAACATTATATAATTTTCAGGTGTACAACATTATAATTTGATACCTTTATACTCTGTTGCATGCTCACCAATAAAAGTCTAGTTTCCTTCTTTACCATATATTTTATTTTATTATTTTATTTTATTTATTACAGCTGTCCCCCATTTAACACCCCCCCCCATTTACTCACCTCCACCCAGCCTCCATACCCCCTTCTATATATTTTATACTTTTACCGATTCACCCTCCTCCACCCCTTCTTCTCTGGTAACCACCATTATGCTGTCAGAAGCTATGAGTTTGTTTTTGTTTGCTTTGTTAGTTTTTGTTACTTTTTTGTTTTTTACTCCACATGAGTGAAAACATACATTTTTTTTCTTTTCTACCTGTCTTATTTCACTTAGCATAATACTCTCAAGATACATCCATATTGCCACAAATGGCTTAATTTCCAAGACCAGTATTTCTCAATCAGTACTGATATGATGATAAGAATCACCTGGGATATCTGGTACAGCTTTTTCAGGTTTCCCTACTTGCTTAGCAAGATATTTTGATTCATTAAATCTAAGGTGAGCCTTGGGAATTTATATTTTAGCAAGCACCCCAGGTAAATTTATTATCAGTTAAGTTAAGGAAATAATGACTCTGAACATTCCTCACACAATTGCCACCTATAACTTAGTGATTCTCAATGTGTGGGTCCCAGGACCAGCAGCATCACTCTCCTGTGACAACTTTTTAGAAATGTATAGACCTAGACCTACTGAATCACAGTGTCTGTTGGTGGGTCCCAGCAATCAGTATTTTAACAAGTTCTCCAGGTGATTCTAATATGTGCTTAAGTTTGAGAACTATTATATTAAGCAAGTCCAAGTCTAGCCAACAACAAACAGTTTAACCCCAGAACAACTTCCAGGCACAAGATGATATAAATTGAAGTAGCCTGGTAAATCTCTCCATCTCCCAGAAGGGATATTCGCCTAAGATATGTCTCGATGGGATTGCCTTTTAGAGAACAAAAAGAGGATGGCTGACCAGAGGACTTACTTTACTGCCAGGGCAGGGATTCCTTGTCTAACAGTTTATGATATTCTTTGAACCAGAAACTACTCTATATTGTTTTCTATTTCCTCCCTTTTTAAAATGGTATTTTTCCCTGCTTATTTCTCCACAATTGTATATGGGGTATGTTGTGGTGAAGGGTAGTTTATAATTTAACTGCAGGTGACAAGACTGCTAGGGTAATGAATCTGAAGATGGCTGCATATCAACTAGAAATCTCAATGCTAAAATGCAGTAACTGGATAAGACTAGGTTTTTCCCCTTTGAAAACATAAATTCACTACATGTAGGTGTGGGCACTTTTGAAAGTAGATATGTGGGAAGAAAGATGTCCATGGATGCTTGCTACCCAAAGTAAGAAGCAATACTAGACATTTGTGATTGGTTCATGGCATTCATTCCTCATGCCCTTGAATTTACTAGGAATCCATTTGGTTCTAGGGAGATATATCCTAGGTTCAGGGATGGAGCACATGCCCTGGCTAAGCCATTCAGTGCATTTCATCCATGAAACTTCAGTGATTGAACCAGGTATGCGACCTAAGCAAGTTCAGAATACATTACAGGACATAGGTTATTTATCTCTGGACTGCGATAGCTTGGAACTGCTGGTCTAATTTTGCTACCATGAGAAAAGTCAAAGGCAAACTGAGAATGAAATTGACAAGTAGAGTAGAGAAAATCCTAAATAATCACACACTGAGCCTGAGCCTCAATCAAACTGTGCCTGAAGCCCATCTAACCTCTTGATTAGTTTAGTCACACGAATTAATGATGCTTGGTAACTGTTTAAATCTGTTTAAAATAGGTTTACTGTTATATGCAGTAAAGCATATAGAAAAAGCAAGTAAAAACTATCATAAATTTGTACATGACAGTATATGTGAGTGCATGTTGCAATAAAAAAATATTGTTTATTTAATTTTTGGGTTACTTATTATATTACCTTAACTTTTCCCACAACTTCAATTTACAGTTGATTTCCCCTTTAACATACCTCAATAAAAATATTCATGGATACAGACAATATATAGATGAAGAATTGGGGAGGGGTGGGAGGCGGAGGGAGGGGAGTAATGGGGGGGAAATGGGGGACATCTATAATACTCTCAACACTGAAAGAAATATATATATATACAGGCCTCTCTCAAGGCATTCCTTCCACAGTATCAATCATGTTCACATATACTTCACATTCTACTAGTTAAAAAAATTTGCCAGGCAGAAATGGTGGGTTTGTAGGGACATGTAAGTTTTCATTAAACCAGATTCAGGTTTGAAGGTTTGAATTAGTCACACCTCCTTCCCTGCCAAATTCTAAATCAACTAAAAAATACAGGAATCAAAGAGGGGTAAATATCAGCTTTAATATATTGTTAAGTGAAAAAGCAAAATTCAGAACAGCATGTACAATATGCCACTATTTGTATAAAAAACTGATATACACACATAATATGCTTGCATATACATGGATTATCTCTGGAAGCATACATAGTAACTGGTAACAGTGGTTACCTTTGGAAAGTGGGACTGAGGGACTGAGATAAGGGTAGGAAGGGGGAAAGGAGACCTACTCTTTACTTTATACCCTTTAGTACCATTTCATTTTTACCAGAGATAGGTGTTTTTCTCCAAAAACAATTTATATATTAACATTTTTAAAAGAATAAAAATAGATACCAGCTTTATTACTGATAGATCTGGACTGGAGAACATGGTTTGGACCTGAGCCTGAAATGTACTTCTACCCCAAGTGTAAAGTAGATGCTTACCCAGCCATGTAGTGAGGGCCTACATTCTTTCCCATGCCATGCTGTAAGGAATGAGCTGAAGAGGCAAGAGAGACTTAGGCTGCCTATTCCTAATAACCCTTTTTAAATTTTATCAAGTTATTCTTCCTCCCACATGGAAGACTGAATGAATGGCAAGTGGAGATAGGCAGAAGTTTTCTTCCAAATATTTTTGAGAGAGGAAGTCCTTTATTATTTTTTTCTTGAGTCAGGAACATGGAGAGAGACAAAAGATATATCCTATCATACCCATGGACATTTTTGTTCTCTAAGCCATAGTGGTCAACACTCAAGACTATGGCTGCCCCTGTGGGGGAGACCAGCAGTATCTTAGGAATGTCTTGCTTCCATCTGTGGAAGACTGGTGAGCAGTTCTGTTTTTAACCCTAGAAGGCTCTGAAATAAGTCAGAATAGAACATTAATGAAATGAATTCCAAGTTGCATTATACCCCAGGCTGAAAATTCACTCACTATTTTATCCCTAATTTATAATTATGTCCAAGCACAATATATGATATAGTTTACAAAAATTACACAATGAGCCCCAAAGATAGCACATTAAAATACTCTAAAAATTAGAATATCAAGAACATAATGAAAATGCCTTAATTTGAACTATATTAAAACTCACTCCAATTATTAAACTCCAAAGGAGAAAGGAATGCTCCTAATTAAATTTCTATTTTAAAGTCCAAAGGAATTAAAGTCCAAAATTTTGCCTTTCACAATTTCTTGTTTTTCTCATTTCAGCCATACAGATCTCACAAAGATGTCTGGATAGATGTACGGTTCCTTCGGCAGCTACAGCCTGGGCTGTCTTCATCTTGATTAGGCGTAGTTCCTTCAGGACTTTAGGAGCTGAATTAATTTAACCCCATAACTGCATGTTATATATTTTTAAGAGTTCACAGTATCAATATCAATAGGACAAAAGGTGACCACAGAATCATCTTCACACCCAAAAAATTAGAAAGCACACTAATTCCTGGCCACTAGAAGCAAATTTATGTTCCCAGGACTTAGTACACAGGGTAGTAGAGACCTACATTGCTGTTGTCAGTCGAGTACCTGAACAGAGACTTAGCAGCATCAAAAGAAAGACAAGTAGCTCGGCCGGGCGTGGCTCAGCGGTTGAGTGTCGACCTGGGATCGATCATGGTTCAATTCCCGGTCAGGGCACATGCCCTCGTTGCGGGCTCTATCAATGACTCTCTCATCATTGATGTTTCTATCTCTCTCTCCCTCTCCTTTCCTCTCTCTGAAATCAATAAAAATATATTAAAAAAAAAAAAAAAAAAGTAGAGGAAAACATGGGAGAAAATAGACTACTTTCTTGGTTTCATCCTCAGCAGAATGCTAGTCTGTCTGTTCATGACTTGTGAACTTAAACTAATTTAAAAGATATTTACCAAGTGTTTGTGTTGCCACAGAGTCCCAGCCCCAAATTTTCAGAAGTCCAAGGCCCATCTGTTATTGCTAATGGAACTTCTACAGAAACCCAATGAGAAAGTGTTGGCCTTTGCCAGGTGCTTCTCTCCAAAACCTTATTTTTCAACCGTTTCTCCTAGGCTTTGGTTAAGCTTCACCGATGCCGTCAATAATGGAAGGCACATTACCCATTCCATTACTTATTTTTCTGCTGCAGTAGGCCTCACCCTTACCCACATATGAGTATCTTAGTACCAGCCAACAAACAGGGTAAAGTTGAAAAACAAAACACTAATAAGTAACTATTAGATTTCTACCTACCGATGCCAGCATTAAGCTCTTAAAACATCATTAAGCCTATTGATCATATGGCACTGATTCTATTCTATATGTTCCACAGTTCTGCTAGGACAACATGATAGATGAGTGCACCAGTTTACACAAGGAAGCCTTTCTTAGTTCTAGTAAGCGTCTTGCCCACCTCATATGCTGGGACTCAGAAGTCTCCTAAGAATCAAATCTAAAAGTTAATCTAAAATTTCTCAGAGTTTCTCTTGGTATGGGAAAGAAATCTGTATCTCAGCCTGATTCCAGGTTTTTGCTCTTTTCATTTTGAGGTCCTGGACAGACCTGACAACACTTGTTAAACTCAGGCTTTACCCTGTGACTGAGAACTCTAGCTAGAGCCTGGCTTAATGCTCCATTGGGTTGGCAAAGCCTACTTGTGCTAACATCTGCCTGCACAGCCTGTTTGTTAAAACCCACTCCATGTCTACAGGTGCTACCCAGGGATATTGCAGGCAACAGAGGCCCTAATGCCACTGATGAAAAACCTTGACAAACGCTTGCCCTCTTATCAATTTCATAAGGTTTCTCAGCCTATCCTTATGTACTAAAATGAAAAGTAATTGCCCTCTTGATTTTGAAACAAGTTGAGCAGCAATAGATGCAAGAATCAGAAAGGGAGCAATATGTTAGTCTTACTTTCAGTACAGTTAGAAATGAAAATGCAACTTAGGAGACCAAAATGGGATTCCCACTCTTCCCCAAATTACATTTTGAAATTACCTGGAGGGAAGAGTTGGAGTTTCAAAGAAACTTAGCCAGTCATACTGAATATCTCAGGAAGCTTCATAGTTCAATGAGTAAAGAGAGTCCACACACCCAAAAGAATGAGGTAACAGGTGTTCTGGTACATTTAACCTATTAACACCACCAAAGATAACAGTATGGGCCAATGGATGTCAGGACTTTACCCTTCTCATTAATTAGATAAGTCAATCATTCTCCTGTGGGAAGGAACCTGTAAAAAAGGTTGGAGAGACGGGCAAAAGATTTCTTCCAAAAATGTCTGAGTGTAAGTTCCTGTTTTGTTTTGTTTTGCCAAGCAAAAGCATGCAGAAAGGGAGAAGATGGTTCTTACAAACTGGAAAACAATCAAGACTTTGTGTGTGCATAGATTTTACAAATAGTCTCTCATGTTTGGCAAATTTCAAGATGACCTCTAAGATGTTTTTACCAAATCGTAGACATAGATATGGAAATCGTCATCAAATTTGATGAAGTACACAGAGGGTTTTGCTTCTACCTGATGAATGACCATGC